>NC_135667.1:32708498-33313840 GCF_964188315.1 Podarcis muralis | reverse complement strand
CCCTTAAATAAGTCACTATCTCAGTGTTGTCCCCTAGCCAGGTTATTGTATGTCGAATACTGTTTTTAAGTACCTCATTCCTAAATCCATTAAGCACACACAGGAGGTTACCCCTGCCCTCAGTTCTGCCCAGTGACGTATTTTACAGGGTTTTTGAGAGAGTAACAATCAAAGTATTGGAAACACTTTACTACTCCAAAGCACAACCGTATTCAGCATTCCATTGCTGGTAAAACCATGGCTAGTTTTTCACACAGCAGTGGCATCACCTGGAATCACCTTCCTTGTGGGAAGATAACATGATAAATGCCAACTCTATTAGACCTCGTAGAGGTACTATCTTGGGAAATGGCAGGCAAGATGCCCTTAGCAAACCCCCTTCCTCCTCGCTGCTGTGACCACTGCCCATTTGCTAGCTCTCTCCCTCTGGACCCAATCCATACAGCTTCCCAGAAGGAGATGGCAAGATGAGCAGAGGCGGCTAGTGCTGCTACTCCTTTTGCAGCTCAGTTGCTTACAGTGAAAAGGCCGGGATAGCAGAGGGGTTGGTAGTGACCCTTTGTTGAGGCACGGATCTCAGCACATGCCTGAAATTACCAACCTTAAATACTGGCCCTACATAGACACAATTTTCAGTAACCAAAGTAATGCAGGACTTTGGCAACTGAGAGGGGGAATACTGCATTATATTTACATGTAGGATGGGGAGCTGGAAAGACTTGCTAAAAAGGAATCATTATTCTCCCTTTCTATTGGGCAAGAGTGGGTAATTTAAACAAACCACCAGTATCAGTTAGGCTAATCTGGCTTGCTATGGTTTCTGTAGCACTTTCATTGACTTGCAAAACACTCTACAACCCTTATCTGATTCTCACAACAGCCTTGTCAAGTTGAACAGCATTGATTCCATTTCCATCTCCAAAGATTCCTCAATCTGCTCTTAAAAATGCCATTAGGAGGGATATTGTGATGGACATGAATGTCAAGTATACTGAATGTTTGAAGTCTTTAAAGTACATACTAGGAAACTCATTTGTATTTTTTTGCTGCAAGAGGCTATGTTTTACCTCAGGGTGGCAAACACATTCACCCCCTTTCCATTGAACAGGTTCCAAGTCCTCCAGAATTTAGGAACGGATCTGCAACCAAAGTTGAGGAACTAGAAATATTCACGGGGCTGGATTTGAAAAACCTACAAAATCGAAACAAAAGGAGCTCTGAGGATCACAGGAAAAATGAGTATGATTTAGGTCTCAATTCAGCTATGACTCAAAAAGATTCAATCCTGGAACCTGGGGAATAGTGTGTCTGAGCACATGCAGAATGTTTCCACCCCCACCTCTGACTAGCCACTGTCACTGCCAAGCCTAGGGCTCAAAATGACAGACACCTTCCCTACCTTTAAATAAACAGAAAGCTTCCTCTGTCTGTAAGGAAAATGTCATTAAAGAAGGATATTATCAGCAGGAGGCTGATGTGGTGCTGCACAGTTGATTAACTAGTTGTTGGTTCCTTATTTGCTAGGAAGTTAAAAACACCCAGCTCAATCAGAAAACTTGTAACACCACCTAAGGTTTTTATGTCCTTAACCCCCACAAATAAGCTTTCATTTATCCTGTATCAAACATATCCTTGCTCAGGAGACTCTGCCTTTTGAGATCCACAGTTATTATTCCCTGCCCTCCTGTGGTGCAATGGGTCAGTGTGTCTGGCTGTTGGTGGTTTGGGCCTACTACCCAGTGAAGTGCCAACTTGTATGGCAGTGAAAGCAGGGCCACATAGAGGGAAGAACAGAGTAGGGACGCGGCAAGTATGCAAAAAATAGGGAGAGAGAGAAAGTCCAAAAATGGAAAGACCAATTGAAGGGAAGCACAAGCCCTCAAGTGTCAATGTCACCTATGACTATCATCAGCAGGAAAGGGTAAACAATTGAGAAACTACACACACACAGACACAGCAGTGTTTGGGGCTATGGCAGCCACCCCTGAACCTTCTGATAACACTATCCCAGCACTGTATGGGACAGTCTGAGATGGGAACCGAGCTTAGGCAATGCACTTCCATTTTACTGCTCAAAAAAAATGCATACACATGCATATACTTCTTCCTCTTTTTGAACAGTAAGCCCAGGGTGTCTAAGTGCCAATACAAGTCCCCAAATCTGTTTATATGTGTTTTTGCTCACTCCAGTATCTTGGAAACAAAAGCTCAGTATGCAAATAACCTTTTAAAATTATTATTCAGGACCTGCCTTAGCAACCCTTCCCTTTACAAGGGCTTAGCCTCAGATTCCATTCCCAGTCTTGCGGAAACATACAAGAATTCTGGCATGTGTCTGATTCCAGGTCAGGGATCGTGATTTTCAAATAGGCTACAGCCCAAACACTCCCCTCTGTTCCTGGCCCATACATCTTTGACCTTTAACAGGTAAACAAGTCATACATAATCCCAATTTATTCCTATCAGGAATGTCTGGTAGTGGGTTTCCTGCATCGGGGGGGGGGGGGGAGGTGTCGGTTGGACTAGATGACCTTTGAGGTGCCTTTCCAACTTTGTGATTTGGTTACCACTAGAGAAAGCAGGTGCCACCAAGGCAATACCAGACCTCCCACAGGCAGTCAGTAACATGGGGATTAACAGCACTGACTCAGCTTCATCACTAACCCTTATAACAACCCCTTAATGCTGCAGGTGCTCTGCATCCTGGATGCACTACATAAGTACCAAGCATTAGTGTTATCCCATGCTGCAATCCTCAGCTACTAGAAGATAAAAGAAGAGCCTAATTGAGCCTGGTGCCTGCTGATTAGTCCATGTAGAGACATAAACCCTGCCTGCTTTTCTGTTGGGTGTCAAAATCCTCCCTTCAGTTGCCTCAAGTTAGTAGCTACTCAGAATCTCTAACCATTAGTAGTGTTAGCTTTAAAAATAAATGAGCAGGATCAAGATTTTCTGGGGAGAAAATATTGCATCCTCATGCCACTTCTGCCCGGACGCTGAGGTCCAGCGCCAAGGGCCTTCTGGCGGTTCCCTCATTGCGAGAAGCAAAGCTACAGGGAACCAGGCAGAGGGCCTTCTCGGTAGTGGCGCCCGCCCTGTGGAACGCCCTCCCATCAGATGTCAAAGCGATAAATAACTACCTGACATTCAGAAGACATCTTAAGGCAGTCCTGTTCAGGGAAGTTTTTAATCTGTGATATTTTACTGTATCTTTGGTTTTTATGGAAGTCGCCCAGAGTGGCTGGGGAAACCCAGCCAGATGGGCGGGGTACAAATAATAAATTATTATTATTATTATTATTATTATTATTATTATTATTATTGTTGTTGTTGTTGTTGTTATTATAACTTCTTCCACAGACTTGACCCAAGAAGCACTTTCCTCCTACTTCCTCCAATAATAGGTCTTCTCAGCCCCTACACCACAAGCAGGCAGGAGGAAGGGCACAAGGGAAGTGGTGAGGGGGCAGGTCTAGTACAGTGGTACCTTGGGTTAAGTACTTAATTCGTTGCAGAGGTCCGTTCTTAACCTGAAGCACCACTTTAGCTAATGGGGCCTCCTGCTGCTGCCGTGCCGCCAGAGCACAATTTCTGTTCTCATCCTGAAGCAAAGTTTTCTTAACCTGAAGCACTATTTATGGGTTAGCGGAGTATGTAACCTGAAGCGTACGTATCCTGAAGCGTATGTAACCCGAGGTACCACTGTATGTTCCTGTGTGTTTCAGTGCATCTGGTTTGCACACCATGCTTAGGAGCGGGGGGGTGTGTGTGTGTGTAACACAAGCACTTTGCTAGTTTGCAGACAGGCAACGGGAAACTATGCAGAAGTTATGAAATGCCAACAGGCCTATTACAGTAACAGGGGAGGGACAGGTGTCTCAGGAAATAACTCCAGGGGGTGGTGTCCAATGCTAACCTTACTCAGAGTAGGCCCATGGAAGCCAATGCTGCACTTTTGAACTCTCTACCTAGTGGCATCAGGCAGGCGCTTGTGTTCCACTATGTTTGTGAGTGCTTTGAGCGGTATTTAGTTTACTGCTGTTTCTATTTTTATATTAGTTGTTTTTCCCCTCTTTGTAAGCCACTTCGAGGCTAGCGGGGGTATGAAAAATTATTTCATAAATTTTATGAAATAAGTAATAACTAACTTAAGTTTCAACGGGTAGCTGCTGAGTAGATCTTAACTGAGCACGGCCCAAGATCTCCAGCCCTCAAGTTTACATCGGAAATTTACCAGGTGCTTAATATTCAAGCATTCAAGTAGTATCCCGACTGGCGGCAATCGTCCATGATCTAAAACAGATGCGTTTCCTAGCCCCGCTACTCTCAAGATCCTTACAGCTTGATCTGCCTATTTCTTTCAGTCCGCTTATACCACCTTCCTCCCATAATGGAGCTGCAGGCAGTAGACACGGGATTCCGCCTGACCAGCCCCGACCTGCCTAGATGCATCGCGTGCCCTCGGGGGGCAACAGGACCGTCTGCCAGCAAAGCGCCCTGCCGGGCCGAGGTATGCTTGTCCTCCCGACTCTTCGCTGCCGCTTTACGCCACAGTCCTCCTCCCGACACCCCTGTCCACGCCAACATGCCGTCCTGTTTCTGTGCTTAACAGGCACCCCCGTTTCCACGCCCAGCCCATGCACACGATCCCAGCACCAGCCTAGCCGACCTACGACCGCCACCCGCGCCCCTCCTTTCTGCAATCGTTGCTCTGTACTTCCTTCATCGTGCCGAAGTCCTCTCCGTTAATTCCCCCCCCCCCCATGTCTCACTTCCAACCCTCCCTCCTCGCTTATTGAACACTGCACGCTCTTTTTAAAATAAAATGTTTTAAAAGGGCGCGGCTCTGATGCCTCCTCGTCTTTCACACCTTCTATCCAGCTGCACCCCGCTTTCCGCTTACTGTCTTGTTTTGTTTTCTTGCAACGACCCGCCTAAGCTGCTGTTGTTGCCGCGGCCCCTTTAAGAATGTCCGAGCCCGAGCGCTTCAGCTTTAAAAGGGGGGTGGGATTTTCTTTCCCACGTGATCTCAGTTTTTCTCGGTTGCGTGAGCCGTGCTGGCTGATGGGAAATGCAGTTTCGAACCGCAGCTATAATTCATAGCCCGAAAGGACGATATTTCAGCTGTGCGTTCTGCTTAAAGACTGTGGTTTGCAATTTGCGTCCTGTATAAATGCAAACGTTTCCTCCGGATTAATTCATCCCAAACAAATGTAACTGCATGTTCTGATCGGTACCTTATTGCATAGCACTATCTTAAGCATGCTTACTCGAAAGTAAGTCCCGCTGAATTATATAGCACTTATAGGATTGTCGGAGTGAGGGTTGTCTTGAAGAAGTTCTATTTAGAGTAGACCCATTGAAATTAATGATTTGGGGTTAATCATGTCTACTCTGAGTAGGATTAGCATTGGATACAGCCCTCAGTTTCCTTTTAACTGTCAGTCTATTAGAATTCATGCAACACATGAATAGACACAGTGTGTGATGGGGAAGAGACTGGATCCATTAGGCAGGGGAAAGGCTAAGCTGGAATTCTTCTCCCTGTGATTCTAACACTTCCTAGGGAAGCGTTCAAACTTTTCAATTCTCTCTAGCACACGTGTATATTCTTAAGTGGCAAAGTCCCAAACACGACAATTTCCTCCCTGAAGGTTTAGATTACCACTAAGCTACTTTAAACACATTCCAAGTGAAAGGACACATTTCACTGAACCAAATAATGTCCCCAGTTTTATTCTGTATTAAGAAGGTGCCTGTTGCTATGATGGGAGATTCAACACATCCCTCTGTTACACTTCTGTCACTGAGAGCTGAGTCATCTAGTGTCATGAATGGAAGAAAGGTTGCCTTCACTGAAGCCATGTCCTGAAGTTCAGTACTGTACTTTCCCCACTATGAATAGCAATCATCCACATGAAGGAGGAAAGAAGGGGTTGCAATAGGGACTGCCTTCAGGATAGGAGCTAAAATGTCCCTTGCTCCCCGTAACTCTAACCTACTTCTATTTCCACAGTCCCTTTCTGAGTTTGTTTCTTGGGGTGAAAACAGATGTAAATTTTCTTTTGAGGCCGCAACCCTTGGAATGATCTCCACAAGACTGAGCTATCCTGTATAGATAGGATTGTGCTGTCAGTGGTACAGGTGGCTTCAGATGTCACTTCCATGTGGCCTAAATACTTCACATCAAATGCTTTTTGAAAGACTAAGATTGCACATTTTCATTTGTCACACAAGTTTTAATTCCCCCAAATGCAAAAACATTAAGAATTTCAAGCCTCTATTCAGCACTATATGTGCTAAGATTCTGTCCCTGATGCATTGTGCTGCATCATTTATTGTAAGCCACTCAAACTCTCTTCTTAAGAAAAATAATTGAAATTTCTAAATCATAAAAGGATTGTGGGGGGAAGTCAGAATATATTGTTATGGTCCATCCTATTCTGTTGTACAAATGAAGATATATCCTAAGTTCTTGTATATACCCTTCAAGTTGATGGTTTAACAGCAGGTGTTGCTTTTTGTCAGTGGCCTATCATGTTAATTTGTTTGTTTTTAATCTAAAAGTCCATCTGGAAAGTACCTAAATCCAGGAGACAATGGTTGGTGGCGCTGAGAAACAAGATACTGGATTTTATAGGCCTTTGGTCAGGTTTGATCCAGCAGGGTGCTGCTTAAAGCCGGATCAGAAGATGCTTTGTCTTGGGGGCTGCTGTTGATTCTGAAGCTGCTGTTCTTACAGCTTGTGTGCCTACTTGCTTCCCACCTGTTCAACCTGTATATTTTAATCAGTAAATAGAGAAAGTCTTTAGTGCTGTCTTCCCCGGAGGAAATTGATCCTGCAAAGCTCCCCTGGGTGTGGGAATCAAATTTTCTTCTGCTCACATTCATGTTGAGTCAAAAATAGCTCCTTCCTATTATTTGGGATCGCCTGCCAACCTAGCAGTTCGAAAGCACCCCCGGGTGCAAGTAGATAAATAGGGACCGCTTACTAGCGGGAAGGTAAACGGCGTTCCGTGTGCTGCGCTGGCTCGCCAGATGCAGCTTGTCACGCTGGCCACGTGACCCGGAAGTGTCTGCGGACAGCGCTGGCCCCCGGCCTCTTAAGTGAGATGGGCGCACAACCCTAGAGTCTGTCAAGACTGGCCCGTACGGGCAGGGGTACCTTTACCTTTACCTTTATTATTTGGGATGTACAGTACTGAGTATTGTAATCCACTTCAGCACACAAATTCAGAACAAAAAGAACTACAGTACAGTATGTTCCTGGGTATCGTCCGACATGAAACTACAACTCCCAGGAGGCACAGCAACCTCCTGTTTGCGAGCACCCATTCTTGGGTGCTAAGTGCTACAGGGGCGTAGTGTTGTTAGACTGAAAGTTAATGTCGAGTCAGATAGGTAGCAAAAGGAAAGTCTTCGGACAGTGTAGGAAGTCTGGAAACGAAACTTCTGGGTTCCTTTACCATGCCCCTCTTCGTGCCTATTCATTGGAAACAATGGAGAAACCCAGGATTTTTGCGCTGCTGTGATTGAATACCAGTGTGTCCACTTAAAAGGCAGCAGCATGCGACAAAAATTAGGGCTTTTCTGATATTTCGCGTGAAGAACTGTCCTTTAAACTTTTCAGGCATTAAAAGAAACCTGCCCTGTGTCAATGAAATACTGTACATGCTTCACATACTGCAGAATGGGGGTGGCTTACCTTGCAAGCTAAATCCTGCACTCAGTTGTAACACAAGCTTTGTGTTTCATTGGCTTGCATGCAACTAAGCTGCGCTTGTTAAAAGCTGCAATTCTGTAACCACTTTCTTTTTTTCTTCAGTTTTTTTTATTGATTTTAACAGATATAACATATAAAACATACAAAAGAAAGAACATTACAATACTAAAAGAAAAAAGAAAACAAAAATAAAAACACATATTCCTTCTGAAGTTCATTTTAAATTCCATTATTAACTGACTTCCTCAAATCCCCCCTAACTGAATTTCATTGTATCACCTTGTAACAGTTCTCCAAAATCATCTTTCTACTACAATTTACTCCTTCAGTTTACTATCTTCATCTCTTTTCTTATTGACTTAAATCCATATTACTATACAACATTCTTATTCTAATCCTAGGCCTATTTGATACTTTCAAGTACCTTCTAATTATCTTATATTACAGTATTTAGCTAAATAATCTTTAAATTTATTCTAATCTTCTTGATGCTCCTCTTCTTTCTGATCACGGATTCTTCCAGTCAGGTCGGCCAGCTCCAAAACTCCAACATCTTCATCTGCCATTCTTCTACCGTTGGTATTTCTTGAGATTTCCAATTTTTGGCTAACAGTCTTGCCGCTGTAGTGGCATACAAAAATAGTCTAACATCTTTTTTGGGCAATTCCAATCCTATTATTCCAAGTAAAAAGGCTTCTGGTTTCTTAACAAATGTATTTTTCAACATTTTTTTCAACTCATTATAAATCTTTTCCCAGAAGTCCACCACATATGATAAAAAGTACCTTCTTTTTCTTTACACTTCCAGCATAAATTATCATTTGTATGATAAATCTTTGCTAATTCTACCGGGGTTAAGTACCACCTATACATCATTTTCATGTTTTCTTTCAATACCGGGCATGCAGTAAACTTAACCCCTTTCTTCCACATCCTTTCCCAGTCTTCCATCATTATATGTAACCACTTTCTTGAGAGTAAGCCTCATTGAACTCAGTGGGTCTAACTTCTGAGTAGAAGACGCATATAGGGTTCTGCTTGGAACCTCTTTCAAAAAACCACATGATTAGAAAAGAAAAGAGGAAGCTTTTGTTTTCGCGGCGTGTGAGTGTATGTTTGTGTTTGTGCAGGCTGCTTTGCTGTCCATCGCGGCTGTGCTGCGCTCTCAATGGCTACTTGCGTGAAAAGACTCGCAAGTACGCGACGTACGCGAGTCTATTTGCTATGTCTACGGGTAGAGGAAGGAAAAAGACAACATCCGGTCCCAAAATGCCGTGGGCGAGAGGAGGTCTTGGAGGGAATTAGAAAGAGGGGCGTAGGAGGAGAAGCAGGAGCATGCGCAGTGCGTCTCGGCGGGCCGAAGGGGTTGCAGCGCTCTTTTGTTTGGCGGAGGTGGAGCGAACGCGGGAGGCCCGTTGTCCAACCGTCGCTCTGTTCTGCTTTGAAACGAGACCGGCTCGCTCCGTGCGCCGCTCGCGCCGTCCTTCTCTCTCCCGCCCGCTTGTTTTTATTTCCCCTCGTGCGTTGTTGGCGGGGCTGAAGAAGGTAAAACTGGGGGCGCGCTCAGGGGGCCAACATCGCGCGCGCGGGCTGGACGGCCATATTGGGGGGTGCTGAGGGAGGGAGGGAATATTCCTGGGTGAGCGGGGGCTCCTCTTGGGAAGAGAGGTACAGTATTTATAAATGGGGGGCAGGCTTTTCTGGGCAGAAAGGAAATAGGCACAGTGCTTTCTGAGGCGAAATGCGTGAGTTGGGAGTGGAGATGGCTATGGCTCTTCCTAAGTGCGCCTGTGGGTGTGGGGTCCGAAAAGTGGGGTGTCTGTGGGGGGGGGGGAGGGAAGCGCATAATGTGTAGGGGAGCCATTTCAAAAGGGGGAGACGTGAAGTGGGCAGAGCAGATGGAGGGGTGCAATGGGAGGGGGACCCACAAAATGAATCCCCGTGTACCTAAGGTGCGGCATTTGCTGGGGAGCGTGGTTTCCTGTGGGAACGGGGAAATCGAGAAGGCGTTGGTAGTAAATAACGGTCGGGGGGGAGGGGGCGTTAATGAACGCGTACAGGAATGTGGAGAACGGTTTCCTAAAAGAAGCTGTAGCGGTATCAGAAATAGGGATGTCCAAATGCAAGGGCCGGTGGAGGGAGCCTGTGTGTGCGCGCCCGCGCATTTTTAATAGGTGTTCGAGGAAGCTGCTCCAAAGATGACGATGGGGGTGATGTGTGGAAGAATGGATGTAAAAAATACTAAGGAGGGGATGGTTGCAGAAAGAAGTGTGGGTATAGGTCCGTCCGTCCTTCCCCGCCCCCGAAAGTGGGAGGAAATATGCAGAAAAGGGATAATAGGGGTGGGTTTACGTGGAGCTGAGAGGGCTAGTTAAGAGGATTTTCCTCTGTTAGACAGTTAATAAGGGGAGATGAAATGGTAGGATATTGGGGGGGGGGGAATAATTCTTCGAGAAACTAACTATGAAAGTAAAGCTGTAGCGACTTTTTCCAAAGAAGGGGATCATCTGCCCAAGGTGGTAGTGCTTGTGAAGTTGGTCACTCCTTTAGTGTAACAAGAACATTGACTGGGGTGCTGGGATTGAGGCTGTGAATAGAGACAGAAGTGTTTCAGAGTCTGTATTGGAGTGTATCTGGGCTAAAATGAGGGGGAAACATAAATGGATTGTATACAGATTATGTAACGACTAATATGGGTAGGAAGGGTGAAATTAAAATTTTAAGGTAGGTAGGTGTGGGTTTTTATAAATTTGCACCTCCAAACCAGCATAACCATAGTGCAGTATTGGAGGAAGGAAAATGGGACCATACAGCTAGGCAGTCTGTATGTAGTGGTGATTGGATAGAAGAAGATAAGAGTAGTGGTGAGGGTGTTAATTGACTTGGAAAACAGCCAAAATGATCACTGTTGATTTGAAGAGCGCTAATAGATAACCAAGTCGTGTGGGTGAACAGGTTTAATATTTAAAAGATAAAAAGAACTGGGGTGTACTGCAGGGAGATATGTGAATTTTAGTCCACGTGGATCTGTTTGTTAGAGTGAAAGGACCTCATAATGGGGTGCTATTTCACATGTATCTAGGCAATGGTATTGTATGATGGCTCACATTGGCAAATAGTGTTGCATTTGATGAGAGAGATGTATCTATTACATTTATGCCCCATGTTTCTTCCAAGGAGCTCAGGGTTTCCCCCTTTTCCCCCCCTCCCTGTGGTAGGTTAGACTGAGAGGTATTAACTAGCTTAAGATCACATTGTGAGACTTATGACTGTGTAGAAATGAACTTAGATTTCCCTAGTCCCATATCCAGCACTTTATTCCCTATGCCACCCTGACGTATGTTCAAGACATAAGCAGGTAGACCCAATGACTTTTATTAAAAGGCTGTCATGGGTAGTAATAAAAATAATAAGGGCCCTGTGAGATCAGCCTAAAGCCTACCTAGCCCAGTTCCCTTTTCCCACAGTTAAGTAGCTTAACTCAATATATGTGGGAAGCCAAGAAACACAACATAAGCGCAATAGCTCTCTCCTGTTGCTTTTTGCCAGCAACTGGTATTAAGAGACAAGCAGTATATAAAGCCTTGCTCAGTTCTTACTTATTTTGCAACTGCTGATAGTAAGTTCTTTCTTTCTTTCTTTCTTTCTTTCTTTCTTTCTTTCTTTCTTTCTTTCTTTTTCTTTCTTCATATTCCTAAAGTGGCTTACAGTGAAAAATAAAATATAAACCTAAAGTACAAATATCACAACCTTATAAAACACTGTATCACAACCACTAAGTGGAGGATTAAAGGCTGTAGATGTGGGTGGTCCAACTTTTCATACCAAGTGGGCCGCAAGAGTACTTCAACATAGAACCCTGGGCTGGGTGGGGAAGCAAGGCCCAAAATTGATGCCCCTGCCCCAGCCATCATGCTGCCTTCCCAAAGTCAGATAAGCGAGGCTCTGGCAGGGTCCAAGAGCCCTCATGCCTCCTTCCCAAAGCCCAGCACCTAGGTTTTGGGAAAGCAGCTCATGTGCTGCCGGCGGGGGGGGGGGGGTCAAATGTTGCTGAGAGCCACCCAAAAAGGCCTCAAGGGCCATGTGTTGGACCTCCCTGCTCTAGACATTTCCCTTGATTGAAAAGTATATTTTTTGCTAGCCAGATATATCAGAATTTCCCCACTTTCCTTGCTTAAGGTAAACATGATCTCTTAAAACTAAGTGTCTGATCCTCTTACGCAAGGCTCCTTTTCTTTGTGACGAACAAACTAAATGAAGTTATTTTTCATTCATCATACATCGCAATAGTTCATTTATTTTACAGCTTTGATACCACAGGTGTCATGCATTCATCCATTGGGGTGTTTTACTATTAAATAGCTAGTAACTACTTTATCTTCAGTTTTCCCAGTCAGACTAATTGGACTACCCCATCAAACAACATGGGAATAGCACATAGGAGGATGTTTAGGGATGTTTATAGCTACAATGCTAGAAAGGTGTTTTTAATGGAAAATACTAGAAAAGCCATTTTGAAGGTAGAAAAGTGATTAGTGTAGAAGCAGTGGACCTATGCATAGATGAGTTTCAAAAGCATATAAACTTCAGGCCTCCTAGGTTGCATTTTTCACTTGCTACTTGAGTCATACCCTTCTCAAGTGTGTTTGCAAGGCTGACTGGATGACAGAGGAGTATATGTAGGAACTAGTGTACTGTATAGGTAAAGGCAAACTTTGCATCAATAGTTCTGCCAACTTTTCCATCTGGCTTCACGCACCATTGGCATAAGGTCCCTGGAAGATTACCTGGAATGGAAGGCAGCCCTCCAGCTGAAAGATTAACAAGGCACACTGACGATAACGCCTATTCATGCAGAGGTAGCTTTGGTTTGGGATGTTAGGGGAGGGTTAGTACCTATGGTGAATGACATGTCATGCTCCTAGGGTACTTTGTCCAGCTTTGGGTCCCCACCTGCACTCAGCTCTCCACTGCAGCTCCTAGAAGCTCTCAGTGTGAGACAGCGGCCGCAGCGACCCTCACCTGGTTTAACCAGCCAGTCAAAGCCATTTCCTGGGGTGTGGCCGCTGTCTCATGCTTTGGAGGTTTGTCAACCTGGGAAGTTAGCCCATCTAGGAAGACTCTGATCCTACACCTCCAGTGTCTTGTGGGACATCTTCGGGAGAAGAAAAGGCTAAGGAGTAATCCCTACACAAATTCAGAGTGGAGTCCCTAAGACAGTTGAATGGCATCTTGTATGTCTCCTTTCGGCAACTTCTGCAGCCAACCTGGTGCCAAATGTATTGCTCTGCTTTCATTTGGGACCACATCAGCGAGGCCATGGGGTGGGGTCTTGTCATCTGGGCAGCCCAGGATCTCCGTACACACTGTCTAGGCTTGTGCCGCCAGTGCAGCAGTTTGACTTTGCTGGAGACACTCCTGTGCCTCTCAAGACAATCCACTTTGAGTTTGGCTCAAGGGGCCTGTAAAAGGAGCTACACCACTTCTGATCCAAGGTGGTGGGAATTCTGAGGACTGAACTGAATGAAAATTTAAGGTCAGTTGAACCCCTTTTCTCATCATAATAAAGGAACCAAAGTTAAGGTTTTGGAATCTGAATTGTGTTGTATTGGGTAGGGTTACCAGACAGTGGGAAGCCAAGAAACACAACATTAAATGTCTGGGAAAATCCGGACGTATGGCAACTGGTTTTAAACTAGTTTTAATATGGTTTTCTTCCGTAAAAGAATTTTGGAAACAGTGACTTCATGAGTGTGCCAAGATCCCAGCATTTGTGAAGGAGACAGGACTAGTTTAAGCTTTGTGAAATTGTGTTCTCTAAAAATCTTCCTTCCTCCCCATTCAGCTGCTGTTTGTGGGTCTCTTTCCCTAGCCAGCCATCCTTCACTGCAAACGAGACCCATTTCCTCTAAAACCTAGCTGTGCTTGACGGCCCCTTTTGCCTATGTTTTATCAGACCCCGACTGAGACAAGTGCATCCTCCTGCTGAGAGATGCTTTGCCTGCAGGAGCCCAGCATAGCTTTCTTTTTCCGGTAGACTGTAACTTTTCATTTCCAGAAAAAGCAAGCTGTTTAATCTTCTATGCTTGCTGGGTACCCTTGTGGTGCCTCCACCACTCATGGATGCCTTCTCTCCCCAGCACTGCCGTGCTTGCTGTATAGTCACAAACATAGTCATGTTGTTTCTGAAAGTGGTGGAGGGTGGATATGGTGGGAATTTTTCCTGCTGCAAGCAGTAAGGCCTGGCCTGAAGAACTTCAAAGTTCTGCAGAGACACAGTGATTCTGTCTCCTGCAGAGCCTGCTCCTTTTGGAAGAAAAATGTTAGTTTTACGGAGCTTCCTACAGTTGGTCCAAGTGTTCAGTATAGGTTAACACTGTCATAAGTTGCTTGGGCAACAAACAAATCGTAGGTTTGGCAGATGGAACATGTTGAGCACAGTTGTGATTCGTATGCCATATTTTAAAGTACCTAGAGTTGGGAAAAGCATTAGTTTTTATTCAGTTGCATGTTGAGGCAAGGGGAAAATCTTAACATAAATTCCAGAAAAGGAGCCATGTATGTCCTGCTGCAGAAAACGGCAGAACCTGATTAGCTGTCATAGGAAAGTGTTCACCATGAGGTGCTGCATCTACTTTTTAATAATCAGTATGTGTGGATAGATGTTGTACAGCAAGGTTAGGGTTTATGTGGGTCCCATTGATATTGATGGGCTTCAGCGTTTCACTGTGCTTTTGTGACTACATATTGTATCTCTTTTATTTGTGTCACTTTGCAGCTTCTGGAACATTTTCCCTACACTGTACATTTCCCTGTGTATTTTTAGATTAAAATGTTTTCATATTAAAAAATAAAATGACAAGACAGACAAAAAATTGTAAGTGTCACGGATCTCTGGTGTTGACAATTGCAGTTTCTAAAGCTATATATCTGCATTATCTCTTTAACAGCCTCCTTAAAACTGCAAAGCTGGCGAGCACAATGGGAAAAAAGCAGAACAAGAAGAAAGTGGAGGAGGTCCTAGAAGAAGAGGAGGAGGAGTATGTCGTGGAGAAGGTCCTTGACCGGCGGGTGGTGAAAGGGAAAGTGGAATACCTGCTCAAGTGGAAAGGCTTCTCAGAGTAAGGCTGCTTTCCCTTTATTTCAGCTTTGCAAACTAATCTTTAAAGGTTAGTAGCCCATAAAATCAGTAGCCTCTTGGTCCACATATACTTGTGGTTAATCTCTTTGCGCATTGGTGTTGAGAGAGGGGAACATCTCTTCCGGTTTTCAAAGCCTTGCTTGCCTTGTCACCCAGGAGCTGTTTAGAAGCCTTCTTTAGGCCTTTTTTATCTTGCTCTAGGCTAGGGTGATGTGCCAGGGCTGCTGAATACCTGCATCTTAAAAACCAGCCCAGTTTCCCCATCCCATTTCTGGTTAATTCATGGTCTTGAAATCTTCTTTTGGAATTCTTCCAGATATGTGTGGGGATTAATTCTGTTCCTGCAGGAGGGAAAACATGTTTGAGAAACAGGTGTGGTTTTTTCCTTCCCAAAAGTACTTTCTACCTTGAAAATTCTGTTTGAGGCCCAATTTGGCAGCAAATGAATGTTTTCACGTGTGTGGATGGCTTGTATGTGTTCAGAGTGCAGTTCAGCCTCAAACTGATTGTGTGCTTCTGGGCAAATAAGCAGTCCTCAGTTCTGCTGTAAGGGGATGCTTGAGGGGGAAAGTATCTAAGACTGCTAGTTATGTGTAGGAGAAAGCAACCATGCCTAAAAGTATTTATCTGCCTGTTTAGTGTTGAAGCTGAAAATCTGATGTGCTTGTAAGAGAAGTTGCAATTTCTGCAGAAGGCTTCCAGGTCTGCACTTACACTTTTTCCTTCTCCTAAATAATGCAAATCTGGGGTCCATCTCATTAAGTCAGCACCCAGTCAAGAATAACAGAGAGCTGAAAATCTGGTAGCTTTACTCTGCCCTTATCACTCCCTATTCTGCCTTACAGCAGTCCATCAGCTTTAAGTCACATTCTCAAGTTTACAACTTTAGGGTGTCTTCTTTGCATTTCCAGAAAACCTTTCAGGAATCTCAACCCACCATGTCAGGATTCTAGCAGAAATTGCCTATCATTGCAAAAATCTGTAGATTTTAAATCTTCCCCATTCCTATAAAAGTCATTTTTATAGATTTTGTGCCAAAAATTTACAGGTCCCATAACAAGGGAGATAAATTTCTTAAAGGGGCTATTTTGCAAAAAACTCGTTACAAAATATGGTATTTTGCAGTCCTGTCCAGCTGATAATACTTATATGGTTTCAGCGAAGATAACACGTGGGAGCCAGAGGAGAACCTCGACTGCCCTGACCTCATTGCGGAGTTCCTGCAATCCCAGAAAACTGCACATGAAAGTGACAAGTCAGAGGGAAGCAAGCGCAAGGCAGAATCTGATTCAGAGGATAGGGGGGAGGAAAGCAGACCAAAGAAAAAGAAAGAGGAGGTAAGGCAGATTCTCTCCATCTGTGGCCCAATGAGGGTTGCTTTATGCTTTGCAGTTAAAAACAAATTAAAAAGGACTGATTGATGTTTCTGAAAGGGTAAAACACTAGCTAACAGCAGTGATCTTTATTGCCTTCTTAAAGTGAGCTACATAACTGTGTAGTGTAGTGCCTCAGCTGCAAGTGTCTTTGGGAATATGGTTGGCATTCATTACTCTGTGGTACTAGTGGTGTTTCTCACCAGAATCTCTGCCTCCAGCCCAGTTACCTCCCCATCAGAGAATGTGGCTATGTGTTCTTTCAATTTTGGGGATGCACCTCCATTTGCTGTGTTAGTATGCTGGAAGCAAAGTGTCATGGTCCTGATTGCACTGGTGCATTTAAAAAGTTGGATCTGGTGACTTGGCTGGTGGTGGGCTTCTGATTTCTCATGTATTTCTCTTTGTAGAGTCTGCCCTGTGTCTTGCCTTGCATTCTGTTGAATACAGCCTTTTTTCATTCTGCCTCTAAACTCTTTCTAGCCACATTATCCCTCCTTTATCTTTCAAGACAAGAGACTTCTGATAGTAGTTTTGTGTGGTTAAGTAAAAACAGCCAGACCATTCCAATATTTTTAATGTATGGGTTCTCAAAAGTTCAGTTCTCTTCCCCACTCCCCATTGTTTGCATTATTTACCCTTTGTCTGTCTGTCTGTCTGTCTGTCTGTCCTCCCTTTATTTATTGGTTAATGCTTAGCACTTCCATCCCTTTTATATTGTTGCATTTTCCTGTTAGCACACAACTCTTCCTCTTCATTTCTGAATTCTTTAAGTTTTTTCCTGTCTTTGCTTCACACCCTCCCATTTTCAGCTGTTCCTCTCCAGCTCTTTTCTCCACATCCTCCCTTGGAAACATAACATAATTAAGCTAGGGCTTACCAAAATGTAGCTCTGAAGTCTTTCAATGCCGGAGCTTTGTTCTGGAATATACTTCATGGTAGTATGAAGAAGTTTCTCAGCAAATTATTTCCAGGAATGGTTGAGCCCAACACCTCTCCTCAGCTGAGGAAGAAACCAGAATGCAACAAGAGCAGGTTCTCTGCCTCACTAGCATACGCCGATGTCTGTTTCTCCCTCCCTCCCTGCCAGCTAAGTTCTTGCTCTAGCAAGCAAGGCAATTGCTTCAGTAGTGCCACACAAATATTTTATGGTAGATTAAAAGTGGGAAAGATTCTGGAAGGTGATGGGTGTGGTCTTACTTTGGAATAAGCTGTTTAAAATTTCAGTGCCAAATAAGAAACCCTTTATGTCTTAAAACCTCCTTGTTTAATATGCACTGTAGAGCAGTGCCATATTATAAAGAGCTTGAAACCGATTAAACTGGTAGCATGTACCAGAGAAGCTTGAATAATATTTTTGTGAGTATGCTAAGAATTCTTGCTGGAGATCTAACACTTTCACAGATGTAGAATTAATGGGATTCTTAGGAATAGCAGTAGCTCAAACAGCTTTAAAACTAGTTCAAATCTCATAGTATAATTATGCATGGACAAAGCATCTACATCATGTCACTCTTGACTTGGATATCCCCCTCCCACAAAGTAGGTCACTGGAAAGGCATTTTCTGGCAGTTGTTTTGCCTCTGCATAACACCAAATAAAGTTCAATGTCTGTTTTCTCTGTCACCCTTTAAAGGCAATAATCAGAAACCTTTCCAATTCTTTCATCAGGCTGAGAAGCCTCGAGGCTTTGCAAGAGGGTTTGAACCAGAGCGGATTATTGGTGCCACAGACTCCAGTGGAGAGCTCATGTTCCTGATGAAATGGTAAGCCTGTTCCTTTGTCTTTTCTCCCTTGTGCATCCTCCATCAGAGATTAGAATCCAGATGTTGAATTTTTGGGAATACAGCTACTTAATGGTATGAGTGTCTGTAATGAGATCAGGTGGTAAGACCATTGGTTATCTAACATTTTTAAAAGTTTAGGAGGGGGCTAATTATCTTAGCTGCAGAATACTGTTAATATACAGCCTCATCACTTTGATGACCTCTTGCATTTTGATCTGCTGCTTTCTAGTTCCTTGCAAGTGATTTATATGAAACTTGGAATCTGCTTTCTCTGTTGTGTAAGGTTCAACTGTCTTTTACTTGCAAGCATTCTGAGGTCATAACTGGAAATAACTAGCTCTTGCAACCCATTCCCACAATCCTTCCATGCCTTGAGGAAGGATTGTGTGGATCAGGCTTATAAATGCTTATAAATCATATTTTGCATTATAGGCATCAGGATTTGTGGCCAATGATTCTATGAACTGGGAAGTGTTAAGGTACCTCAGATTTGTATTATCCTTCTGGACAATAATCTTCGGTGTGCTTATGCATCAATAGCAAAGCCATGCATTAAATTCACAGTATCATCCAAAGCTTTAAGATCACATGACCCCAGACTCAGCCATATGCACACACATTTGGCAGAAATGTTAATGCTAGAATGATAGCTTCATGCCTTCTATTTGGAATCAATCCCAAATTTCCCACCTCTTGGTTGTACAGGAAGAACTCTGACGAAGCTGATCTGGTCCCTGCCAAGGAAGCAAATATCAAGTGCCCGCAGGTGGTCATCTCGTTCTATGAGGAAAGGCTGACATGGCACTCCTATCCATCAGAAGATGATGACAAGAAGGATGAGAAGAACTAACCTGCCTCCCCTTCTGTCCCCATCCTTCCTCTGGCCGACTTTTGTATTAAATCATCAAACTGTGGGTTTGAACATGAGTGAGAAAGTGAAGAGGCGGCTGTGGAAGATGCTCTCTGTAGAAACCGGACAATTTCTATGCCCCTGACAACTAGGTGTGACAACATGCTGTCCCCTTTCTTCCTTTCTCATCATATATACATGAGGAAAGAGGAGAGAATTGGTGAGTTCCCAGCTGTTCTTTGCTTTGGGGGGGGGGGGGTGAAGCAAAAATAAAAATAATAGAGTTGGAACAGGCTGCCAAAAGGGATAGCAGGCAGAGGCTGTGTGTTCTTCAGAGACCATCTCTGTGATCTACAGCCTTACTCCCCAATAGTGTTAATTGCATTTTTACAGATTAGCATGCGTGTAGTTTTTCTTTCTTCCTTTTTGCTATTATCGGTGTATCGTTGGGGTGGGAAGGGAGGGTGCATTCTGACTGATTTGGGGAGGGCCAGTTCATGGTATCTGTATCCAGAATTGCAATTCTTACAAAATACATGCCTCCTGCTGCAAGTGGAATTGATGACTCCTGCGAGGCTGGAGCTTATGTGTCTAAGTGTTAAAAGTTACAATTTGATTGCAACCATGAATACAGTCACCTTCCAGAATTATTACTGCGGGAATTGGAAAGGAGACAGCTTCTTCATATTTTGCCCTCTAGTCATAGTGAGGGCACTCTGCCCCCAAACCATGTGACAATTTTTTTTAGTACCTCTGCATCTTTTTTCTTCTAACCAACCAGAAACTGAGGGTTTTTAGCCTCTCCCCCCCCCCTCGCTCTTGTATGTATGTGGCATTTTAGGCATCCTTTTAATTAAGGGGAAGGAAAGTAGGGGTGAAATCTACCCCCTACAGCACAAGGTAGTAGTAGGTTTCAGAATATTCTGTAAACAACTATCTTCTGTTCAGACTTGGGCATTTATGATTGCTTACCTTGCCCTAGTCCTACCCATTTCATTTTTAAGCTAACGATACTTTGTTCTTCCAAAGGACAATTTTACCTCTGACATTGAAACACCCCACAAGCCACTGACCCCCCATTCATCCTTTGTGTGGGGGGGTGGTGTGTACGTAGAAGTGTACAAACCTTTTTTAAAAAAAACAAAGCATGGTTAGGTTTCTGTGAAAATGTTGTCTAAAACTCAAGTGTTTGGATTTTAACTTCATACTGAACTGTCTTTTTGTCTCAATAAAACTTTAGATTTATAGTCCTGCTCTTTTTCTTCTTCATCTGGTCCAGGCCTGCCTTGAAAATATTCTACAATACAAAGTACTGAATTGCAACTAGAAAATATTGCAGGAATAAGTGATATGCTGAACTGAGAAGTATTGCAGGGGAAATGCAGTATGTTATGGGGGAGCATGGCCAGTACATAAAGTCAAGAGAAGGCACATTCCCTCGGTCATTGTAATGCTGAATTTGGTGAGCCTACCTTTTATCACAACACAGGGCTAGGGCTACCAAGAAAAGTGCAGAAAATTAAAGACACCAAACAAATCCTCAAATAGTGAATAAGCCATTTTATTTTTGTCCTGTGCTCATACGCTCTCGCTCCTCTCCCCAACAGGTCATAGAAACCATTCAAAATAAAACCTCTACAGAAAAAAATAAATTAACACATGCACACATCAGGGCTCTATCCTCCAGCAACCCAGCCACAGTTCCAACACATTTTGTGCTTCAAGTTTCATGCTGTCAAATCACAGAAGCCTGAGAGGTGGGAGAGACTCACCGATAGTTTACTTCCCCTCTCACCTTTTATATTTTCCTTGTAAGAAATCATGGCCTTGAGAAAAACAAGATCATATAGAACATATGGCTGCAGAAGTTGCCTCTATTACATACAGTGCTTCATACCCCCACAGTTCTCTGGAGGATGCCCATTTCAGTGCTACGTCCTCACACGCCATCACATACACAGGACTGACTGGGGAAAACCAAAGCCATTTAGCTCATCAGATGCTAGTAAAGTCAGTAATACTCCCAGCTGTGCTATACTGCAAATTAAACAGCTTCGAGGATTGCCTCGGAGCTTGAGGCCAGCTGTGTTCAAGGCACTACCCTCACCCTTTGCCTTATTTTTTTTTAAGGAGGGGGAAAGGGGGAAGTTGGAATGACACCACCCAAGGACAGAAAAGAAACCAGCTGTGGAATCACAGTTTAACACACCGAGTCTTAATGGCAGAAATACCTTTCAGCAGCTTTGATCATCTGGGGGAAAACATCTCCCTTCTCTCCTTCCTGCATACCACAAATCCATTTTACAGCCCTATGGGAATGGGGAAACACAGGCGTACACAAGTCCTACAGAAATAAATTAAAACCAAAGTGCCCATTAAGAAAGGGGCTTGCCATAGATGGCTATTTGCTCTACACAACATGCCCACTTTATGGGGGTAAAACCCATTGTGCTGTAGACCCAAGTGGTGATCACACACCAGACCCCTCCACCTTGCAGCCTCTGCTAAATGAAAGTGCAGCCTTCACACCTGGCCCTCACACCCCCTTTTGTCCACAAAATGAATCTTTTCAAGCCAAATCAGTGAGAAATGTCAGCATTGTAGCATGCAGTTACCATGCGCCATCTTGTAATGTACCTTGATGGTAGCCCAGTATAACACTGGCTCCTCACTGTGGGCAGTGACATGCTTAGTGAGTTTTGAATGGAAGAGAGGGGCGGTGGAAAGATGCATCACCATAGTAATTCTATTAACCCTTTCCACTCCCACCATTCCAACCTTTATGGCAGATTAACTCAAAGTCTACCCAAAAGGCTGTACTCGGTAACTCCTTGCGTGGAGATCTCTCCATTCCCCCAAGCTGAAAAGGGTTAAGAAAAATCACCCTTCTCCCCTAAACAAACACAACTTAATGTGTTCCACCTGCACTTACATATACATACAGATGTAGGAAGGGATGGCGGCTATGTCATGGGATTCAGTCATGTTGTCAAATCGCGCACAACTGATGCCAAAACTGGTTCGAAAAAAACCAAAACCAGCTATCTGAAATATCGAAGTTTGAAGGCGGGGGGGACTTTAAGCCTGCTCAGTCTGTCCACTTAACCTTTTTTTCCTTAAAAAAAATATCCAGCTTTAACAATTCAGATTTTCTACCCTCTGCCAAGACTCACCCCCCTCCCCACACACATTATGCCAGCTTGTCCCCCCTCCCTCAACGTTCAATAATGGGTTCCAGGCTGCTGGGGGCACAGGTCTTTCCCTACATGCTTTGCCATTCTGCCTCTCAAGACTTGTAGGCCCCCGCCCAGCAGTCTGTTCCTATACACTGACTGGCAGCTATCATGGTTTGAGAAGATATATTGGATAAGAAGGCGTGAAAGTTCCTTCAAATTCTTCAGGGCTCAGCCCTTTCTCCAAGATGCAGTTTCTGCAAGTTTTGCACTCTCCTGCCAACATTCATCACCTCTCACTTCCTCCTGTCTTTCTGTTTCCTCTCTTGACGTCTGCCCTGCTGGTCGGCCAAGGAGCGTGGTATTAGGATAACACTACCATTACTGGCGTACTGTAGGGCATATTGATTCGGGGAGTAGGGCTGGCCATTCTCATCACGCAGGCGGCCAAATACCTCCTGATAGAGGTTCTGCACCTTTTGCTTCATCTGGCGAATGGACCTGAGAAACTCCACCTTCTCCCTGAGCAGCTTTGACTTGTCTCTCTGCAAATCCTCTACATCCCGTTCCAAGTTGAGGATAGTGTCCAGCTTTCTCTTACGACAGTTCTGGGCAGCCATCTTGTTCTTGCCCCGTCTCCGGATGTCCCGGATTAAGCTCAGCTGGGCCTCACTCAGTTGGTACTTCGACAGGAGTTCATTGAATTCTTCTACAGGCAAGTTGATGATCTTCTCGTTGGGGAAAGGGATCTTCATGGCTCGGGCCCGGTGCTCATCTCGGCTCATCTGCTTATCCAAGAAGTCTGCCTGTTTATCCTTGGCGCTCTTTTTCCCCATGGTGGCTGGCTGGGGCTCGTCAGTGTCTAAGGTCCTGGGGGCCATGTTGTAGGTGTGATTGTGACCTACATGCTCCAGATAAGGCAGATATTGCAGCTGAGAAGGGTTCTGGTAGCTCATACGACAAAACTTGCTGTACTCTGGCTGGTACCCAACTGCCCCTTCTGCATCTTCAACGTCCACATTTTCAGAGTCCGAGTTGTAGCCCACAGCACCTTCCTCAGAAAAGGAGGAGGAAGCTGAAGATGATGACGACGATGCTTCTGAGCTGCTGAGAGAAGCAGGGCTGTGGCTCGAGTCCAAGGAGAGCCCAGAGTCTGAATCAAATTCTTCCTCCAGGCGGGAAGCCTGCACTGGGTTGAAGCCTTCTTCAGTGGCCAAGTCCATCAAGCTAATCTCATCTAGCATGGCTTCATCAAGGAGTCCCCCAAGAGGATCTGGCAGCTCAGGCCCAGATGTTTCGTTTACAGTGCCATTTAACTGGGGAGGGAAGAAGATCCCACTCAGGTTGGTAGAGCCAAATGTGGTGTTGAAGCCAGTGGAGTTGTCAGGAACCAGCTGCAACAAAGCTGAGCTGCCAGCTACTGAGAGGCTCTCCATCTCAGAGCTGAACAAGGAAGCAAAGTCTTGTGTACAGCTGCCCAGTGACGCCTGATGCAGGCTGACATTCTGGTTGATTGGGGTGGATGGAGCAAGGCTGTAGTTGGCATTCAGAATGTCTCCACCTGTGCTATCGTACAGGGTCCCTGCAGCTGCTGTGCTGTTCACCTCCATACCCTGAAAAGGGGAAAGATAAACTTTTCAGACTCTAGGTGTCTCTATTTTCCTCCTAGAACACAACTTGAATAAACGGGTACACAAAACAAGTCCTTCAAAGAGGACCCTGTGAGAGAGCAAAGAAAACCAAAGACCCAATCATTCAGAAGTTTACGTTAGCATGAAGGGAACTCACTTCCCTTCCACTTGCATGTGTGGAGAACTGGGACACGGGTTTCTGTTTGCAACAAATCAGGAACTTGCATAACAATGCAGCATGCTTGCTAGCAACTGTGCCCTATCTACCAAAGCCAGGTCTGCATCCTGCATTACTCAATACTCCTCTGTAGCTAGCTACCTAGTTATTGGGGTGGGTCCAGGAGGGGGGCGGAAATGGCTCCTATCTGAGACACGCCACTGATAAATCTTTTTGTCTGGTATAGGAAGCAGACAGCAGACAAACATTCAGAAACTGATTGTTCTTAGACAAAATCAGGCCACCTGAAGAGTGTCATCTGACCACCAATCTGGCAGCCCAGAGGTGAAAAAACCAGGGTCGGGAGCAGTGGCTGTGCAATTTGTGGAGGAATTTATTTATTTTTTAAAAAATCAATACCTGGTATGCAGAGAGGCAAAACATTTTCCCAGCAAGGATAATGAATAGGCTGCATGCATCCTGTGACAGGGATGCTATATTGTTTTAAGGGTGGGAAAGAACTGTCCCCAAGTTGTAGTGGCTTATTACGACCCTGAAGAGAGAGGTGTCTTTTGTTTGGCCCTTCCCAGGCGACCACTGCCCTGCTACGTTGCAGGCAGTCACTTGGTACAGTGTGTGCACTGCTTTTGACGACTCTTGAACTAGATGGTCACCTAACTGCAGCTCTGGTTTCCCATTTGCTGCACATTCTTCTAGGCTCCTGCCTACTGTTATAGGAAAGATGGTTGCAGCAGCAGCAGAAAGATCATTCTTCTACAGAAGGAGAAATTCACAAAACAGAGATATTAACAACCTTCACATTTGCCTGAAACCTAGCAAAACACTAAACAGTGGCATGGTAAACCCACCTGAAAGCAGAGGAGGACCTAGAAAAATAAACAAGGGTAGAAGCCAGCCTTCCTCACCTGCGTTTCCATTATAGACATGAGGTCCTGCCACTGCTGCTCCAGGTCGAAGGGCAACTCTGTCCCTGTTAGTAGGGGAGACAGAAGCCCGTCTGGCACAGTGGAAGGCCCGCTCTCACTCGGCAGAACTTCAGTTAGGCTGGGGGCATCTGCAGCTGGAAACTGAAAGCAAAACACCTTTCAGTCATGGTAGGAATGTGGCAGTGAAGCGTCATGTCAGCAACAAATCATTACTCCCGCTTCCTCTCTGCATGAACTTCTGATACAGACTGTAACAGCCATCCCCCACTCCCAAGGTTCCCTGCAACCACAGTATTAGGGGCTTTAAAGCATTTGCAAGGGCAGGGAGGGGTGGCATTCTCGCCACTTCTTTCCTGCTAATCTACCTGGCCTTGTGCCTGGAACAAGAACAAGCTTTTCTCTTCATTTGGAAGAATTCACAGCCTCACAAGGTTATGGCAAGGGCATGAGATAAAGATTGTCCAAGTCCATTTTTTACACTGAATGCGTCTATAGAAATGCCATATGCTGTTACTACTAAGCAGTTAAATCTTCCCTTTCCCAAGGGCCATCATTGACCCACCTCCGAATTCTCCCCAAAGGGAAACGTGGCCTCCAGCAGCCTAAGGCACTCCTCCAAGGACAAGGCTGTCTGGTCCTCAACACCAGGCACCTGGAAGAGCAAATAATTCAAGTGTCATTTTACTGTAAGATCATCTATACCCATGCCCTTCAACTTTTTCAGACCAACCTCCACCGGCAACATACGACTTTTTCTAAAAAGCCTGTACATTCTCCTATTCTTTGTGTGCCTCTTTTAAGAGATATCTGGAGGGTGGCAATGAGAAAATAGCCCTTTTCTGTCATCCTTCCAGCACCAGGCAGACATTTTTATTCCCCTGGACGTTTCAGCAGCATTAATAGTGGCTGTGTTTGTGTGTGCTTGTTTGTATACATTTTTATGTGGATGGGGTGGTTATTTTATGTTGCTGCTGATGTTGTAGATGCACATTATAGTGCATCTGCATTGCTTTTAAAAGTATTGTATTTTGTGTGTTACTGTCTCTGTAATTCACACAGAGACTTCTTTTAGCTGTGTAAAGCAATCTATTAGCTGAATAAACTAAACTAACCTTTATCTTTCCTCCTCGCCCCACTCACTTTTATTCTTCTCTTGAACTTAGATAAATGTAATTAATGCTGAGGTGACACCCGTCTCAGACACGGACGAAACCCAGTGATGTAGTCCAATGCACAGCCTGGGACAGGGCTAAATGCTCAGAACCAGGTAGTCCTGACCAAGAGACAGAGTTTCCTAAAAACTCACCTCAACAGCCAATAGCTACATGGTTGTCTATCTGGCACGGTTTCCAATACCACACCCAGTTCCCTGTCCCACAACCCCTCCACAACCACCCCACTACTTATTCCAATGACACCCCTGAGTCTCTTCTCAAACACCCTGCATTCTGACAAAATTTCAAATGCTGAAATCAAGAAACGGTTTATGTCACACAGTAAAATTTAATCAAATGCAAATTCTCTTGGTGCAGAATTAGATGCAGCCCCCAAGAAGGGAAGCCCTGCTTCCAGAGGATATTCTAACTGGGGTGAGCCATTCCAGAGGCTGTCACCTACCCTGCATTCCTGCAGTCTTATAAGTGGGGACTGACTGAACTGAATCTGGAGATCTGATGTGCCCAGTAACAACTGTTCTCAAAGCCATCCAGGGTCAAGAGTTTATTAACTGGCTTTGATAGGATATCACAGTCCTACTCTGAAGACTCAGGATGGATTCACCAAATTAGAAAGAGATATAGACTAGGATGACAAGCAAGAGCAACCCCAAGTAGAATCCTACTCACAAGATGCTCCTGCCATGTTGGGGGGAAACTCATGGTGATTCTACCTATTCCCCCTGCTGTCCCCTTTGCCCCCACAAAATTGGCTCCAGAGCAGTGTGTGGGGTGTTATAAAGAGAAATAAGGGGAAATGGCCTCCCCACAGCATCTGCTAGCAGGATTCTCTGATAAATCCTAGCCCCATTTGGAAGGAGGCTGGCTAGGACCAAACTAATGAGATTTATAGAGAGAGATTTAAAAATTCTTACTAAATAACATACTCTTAACAGTTGCAACCAAAAATAAGACATGGGAGAAGGCCCAATTCTCACAGAACAGAGGTGAGAAGAAGCCAGGATGCTGAGAGAAGGATCAGAAGGTGGTGGTGTGAAGCCTAGGAAGAAGCAAGGGGTGTATGTTGAGGACTACCACAAAGCAACAAAGCACAGACCAAGGCCTTTAACCAAGCACGGAAAGGTAATGAATATCTATGCACTCAAACTCAACGCAAACGGAGAAGCAGCCCTGCCTGCTTCCTGGGCAGGATCAGCAACACTGAACATCAGTGTTTCAGAACTAATTCCCTTTTAAGAGTTGTGTCTGAACTTGAAAAGGGGAGGACATTTTCTAGCATCACAGCTATTTTCTTCTCAAGGCCTACCCAAGCATGCAGTGAGGGAGCAGCAGATTTTCCTCTACTGAACAGCTACAAAGAACAATCCCAGGATGGTGGATAAGAAAACTGTCCTACCCAACTAGGGAGTTGAGTTGTTGTTGTTTTTTTACCTGCGCAGGAAAGCTTTCCCCTGTCTCGCCATCCACTAGCAAGGCCCTGTCAGCGACATCGCCCCCTCTGCTCCTCCAGCCATCCCCACACTCCTCCCCATTATTTGCTTCTTTGTCCACTTCGTTCTCCTTCTGGCGGTGGCTGTAGTCAAAAATCTCACGCCCAGCTCCAAGGTCGATATCCTGTCTCCACAGGATGTCAATTAAATCAATGTCCTAAAAACAAAAGAAAAACAAGGGGGGGGACTTTAAAAACTCTTAATAAGGCTTCTCCCTTCCTTGCCGTCCTCTTTTTCTCTGGAGGATGCCTTCCCCTGCAACTTCAGCCTCCCTTGTGACGTACGGCATCCGCCACCATTTGACCCTACTCACCTCCAAGTGCCGCCCTTCATTCTGAATGTGGTGCAGCCCCACCTTTCCTGCTCCTTTTCTGGACCATCCCTGATGTCGTGGGGCTCCAGATACTTTCCCCCCACCTACAGCCATTCTGCACTGGGAGCTGGCCAAGAGCGGCTCTGCAACGAGGCTGCTCCGGGGCACAGACCGGGAACTCCATGAACAGCAACAGAGCTGTCTCCTTGTCGCTGCCCATGCTACGCAGCAGTGCTCGCTCTGTCCAGGCAGCAGGGAGTCTGCAGCTTTAACCGCTCAGACGGCTGGCTGGCTGGCGGAGGGAGGGAGGGAGGGGAGGAAGGAGGGAGGGAAGGGAGGGCCAATTGTCATTCTGGATTGCTGCTCCATAGCGGGCTTGCATCAGCCTGTGGTGCCATTCTGGCTATTTGCATAAAGGGGTGGGGATTCTCTGCATTTTCAGCCACCTGATGCAACTCAAGAACCCGGCTTTGCCATGCGTGCTCTGCCTGGCCAGCTCCCTCTGCTCCAGACAGCAGACCTGCCTACCTTAACCAGCCCTTCAAACTGAAAGCAAATTGCCCTGCTGAACGCATCCCACACACTGCCTTCTTCCAACCGCAAAGCAGTGATCAGCCCTCATCCAGACCAGACTCTAGACATGCTTCTCCTTTGGAATGCCATCTCCCTTCCCCCACAATATCCTGAAAATTCTTCCTCTGCAGGACAGGCCTCTCCCAAGGCTAAGCCACCCCCCACAGGCAGGCTATATTTATTCACGCACTGCAGGAGTGTGTTCCTTTCATCCAGGCCCAGCCCTAGAACTGCCAACCACACAGAGGTACCTCCCCACCCTGTGGCACAGGCGGTTGTTCTTTTTTGTTACAAGGCATATGCAGTTTTTTAAGTGCCACTGTCAGCCAGCACTCCTGGCCCCACCCTCCACAAACCTATTTCCTAAGGAAAACAGATACCCACCCACCCCAAACTACTATTCTACTATGTACAGAGGTTACATATGGATGCAGAATTCAAGCTGCCAGAGACTAATTTTTAAGTTGCTATTTCTTTCTTCCAGACAAGAACTCAGCAGAGTAAAGTGCCCTCTTTTTCACAGCACTACCAAAAAGAAAACAGAAAAGTGTCGTGATTTCCCCTTACCTTCCGACCCCCAATGTCAGAGCATAAGGTTGCTCTGTGTTGCAACACTATTCAGAATTTTCCTCCTGTCAATAATAGCTCTAACTTGAATATGCAAATTCTGGTATCACCTTCAATCACTGGTCAAATATTTCAGGACCTCCTTACAAATCAGTCTCTTCTCTAACTGCCAGTCCTGTTCTGCTATGGACTCTCACTATTCCCACCCCAGCAGAATCAAATGCTCTTTCAGGGCCTAATTGGTCGGAAGCACTATTTGGATCACCTTTCCTCCCCCCCCCCCTTCTTGAATTCACCCCAAATTAACTAAAACAAGTTTAGACAACCCTCTTCCCCATCTCACAAAATGGGTACCTTGACCAAACCCAACTTTGTTATTCTCCTGCAGTGTGCCCTTTAACACGAAAAACCCGTCCAAATTAAATAATACAATCTGGATGGATGCCTTGTCCAGTTACACACAGAAGATTTCTCAGGTCTCATGGCGATCTGATGGTGTGGGCAAAGAGATATGCCAGCAAGGTACCCATCTCTGCCCCCCCCCCACCTGCACCTTTCAGTAAACAGGCCAGGATACCCATATGGGCCAAAGGCGTCTTTGGTCTGCACCCCCTCACCCTCATTTCGACCATCTGCTTCTTCCCAGATGTAACCCCCCCCCCCCCATTCCAAGACTCCGCTCACCCTCCCCCACTTCAGGACATTCATTTCTCACACAACCCATTTCCTCTTGTTCTCAGAGCCTCTCCCTCCTCAAGTCCATATAACACATTCTTCCCCCCTACAGATTTATTAGCTCCAAGGTGCCCGGTGGGAAGAGATCTGGCCTGCTCTAGCCACAATCTAATAGCAGGCATGAAGGAGGGGCAAGAAAAGGGTTAAAAGGGATACCTTTCTCATGTCCCCAGCTGCCGCTCCCAGAGCTGTCCACCCAGATCATGGTCTATGTAGAGCGCAAATTCCGGGCAGGCAGAGCTGGGTGACCCAGGCAGGGTGCTGGACAGACATCTCTGGTTTCAGTTAACAGTTGCTCTTTTTTTCTTTTCTTTTTTGGCAGGCTTGCCAGCCGCCCCGAGTTGTTTAGAAGCCCCCCTCCTTTGCCAGCATGTGACCCACAGGTGCTGTGCTATCGCCAGCCCTCCTCCCTCCGCCCCAGCATGAGATCCAATCCTCAGCGCTCCTCCTCTTGTTGCTTAGAGGAGTTCCGGCGAATCCCCACCCCCTGCTCAATGCCCAGGCTGCAGATATGGAATCCCCACCCCATGTGCTGGGCTGAGGCTGCAGCGAGACTGAGACAACACCCCCCCCCACCACACACACCCGTTACCTAGGCTGCAGCCGGAGCCAATCCCCTCCCCCAGGTCACCGCGGAGGATGCAGAGGGAGGCAGGCTCCGCCCTGTGCTGGTTACCTAGGCTGCAGAAAGAACCAATCCCAGGCCTCAGGTCCCTGCTGAGGATGCAGAGGAAAGGGCTCCTCCTCGCACTCGTCACCTAGAATGCGAAGAGGAGAGCCAATTGCTGCTCCTCTCTTCCACCCCGCCCAGGTCGCCCTGGGAGCTGCAGCAATGTTTGGGCCTCTGTCTCCTTGAGAAGCTCCCACGCCAAGATGCCCCACCCAAGCCAGGCAGTGATGCTCGCAGCGGTTCGGGGAACACCGAAAAGAATAAAATGCCGACAACATTCCTTCGCTCTTGCATATCACCTACCAAAATCAGTCCTGCTAGGCATCACCCTTGCCAAGAATGTTTTCCCCAGCCTGCCGGAGATTACCAAAAGTTCCCTCTTTCGTATCAACACAGATTTCATCCCCACCCCCACACTTTTGTTTTATGGCAGCACGGAAGGGTATGGAAGCCCCTCAACCGCCAGAAAAGCTCTGCTGAAGCCCACGCCGGCTGCTGAGATTTTGCTGCACTACACTTCAAACTACGCAAAGCCCTAGGAATGAGCATTTACAAATATGGTGAGGGGGGGGTCTATGGGTTCTTACACAGCAGCGTTAACATGCACAGACACACAGACAAAGTGCCAGGACAGAGGAGGGTCAGTGTGTCTTGCTGTTAACCAGAAGGCTGGTGGATTGAGCCCACCTGGCTGTAGCCAGGATTCCTGCATTGCAGGGAGTTGGACTAGATGCCCCTCGGGGTCCCTTCCAACTCTGCAATGATTCTGTGATTCTACTACTACCACATCCACTCACACAGGCAACCAGCAGCATTCTACAAATAATAAAACACAAAATATTTATACAGCCCTTTCCATAGCCACTTCACATATGTTCCCCAATGCTAAAGCATTTGAGACTTTTAAACCTGTGATTCTAATATGCACTCTTATCTCAGGAAAAGTCCCATCTTAATCAATTGTATTTACATGCATAGGATTTCACTGGCAGTTTAGAAAAGGAAGATCAAGGGACATGACAGTAACTTTTTAAATTATTCAAAGTGTGGAGAAAGCGAAGAGGAAATATTTTCCTCTACTGATGTAACAAATAACTCAATGAGTAGATTTTTAAAAATCACTTTATCACAGAACACAATTTAAGGAATTCGCCGCAACAAGAATGGCTGGGGCAACCCAGTCAGATGGAAGGGATATTTATATTTATATTTATTATGTGCTGGCTACTGCTTTAGAAAGCTTTAAAAAGGGATTGGACAGGTTAATAGAAGATGGCCATTAATAAACCTAATAACCATGACCGTAAAATGGAACCTCTACATACATAAGCAGCTGCTGAGGAAGAAACGGGAGACTTGTAGCCTCCCTGGAGGCTGCCATGGACCTTTACTGGTCTGATCCAACAGGGCTCCTTTTCTCTCAGAAATATTTATACCATCCCTTTGGATCAGGACAGTTACCAGTGGCTTCTATGTCTGTCCCCCCCCCCCCCACAAACAGTCCAGTCTAACCTTACCTGCCATTCTATTACTTACACATTTACATCCTATACAGTGAAATTAATAAGGTAGGATTCTGTCTACATTGTGTTCTGAAATGAGTTAAGACAGCAATGGGCTAAAGGTCAAAGATTCAGAGCAAGTACTTGGAACAGAGCAGCATCTTAATGCCACAAAAAATTATATATTATAGGCCATCACAAGTTGCATGTTTCAATGCTCTCTTGTTGATTCTATCTTCTGTTAGCTGCGGAAGTTCTAACTGTTCAATCCAGCTGAACCTGGTGGTTTCAATTGCCTCCATTGTATTTTGCAGAATATAGTTCAAGTAGGAATTGAAAAATCCCAGGTCCTTTGAACATATATGATTTTTTATTTTTTACTGGCACATGGGAACTTAAGTCTGTAATCCTACATTCACTTATTCACTACATTCAGTGGGACTTACTTCTAAGTAGATATGTACAAAATTACACTGTAAATAGTTTATTACCCATCTCCTTCTTTAAGACAGAGGAGCTGACACTACAAACACATGTTCCACTTCCCCCATTCTACATTATAAATGACAAGAGTGAAAGCATATGCCAAAATTACTTACAAAAACCTCATGACAGCTCTAACTAAAAGTAGTCAACATAGAGGCCAGACAGTCAGTCAACAATGTGTGCTCAGCTCACTGTGTAGTCAGAGCCTAGAGCCACTATGTGGGAATTTTTAAAACCCTGACCTCAAAATATATTGCCACCCATTTCCAGCTAGACTTTTCCCAAACAAGCTTGCAATCACCAACAAGGTGGTTTGATTTAAATCAAGCTGATTTAAAATCAATGATTATTATTTCTTCATATAGTTCCTAAAGAATGGTGCACATTTGATCATGAAACCATATTCATTTACAGTTTATGCTGCAATCCAAAGAGGAAGGGAACCAAAGGTGATTGAACTGCTTTAACTTGCACTCCTTCTGGAATTTTCTCTTTTAAAAAATACATAAAACTATTTCCCTGTCATTCGGAATAAAAGAAGGGGATTTAGAAGGAGTGATTTATGAAACATCCTGAGCTAGTTGAAATCTCTCCCAGGTTTGGGAACAGGTTGGGTGGCCAGGAAAGCTCGGAATTCTTCAAACCCAAACCTGATGTTGTGACAGGGGCTGGCTGGACACTGAGGAGTGGTGGTTGGATACTGAGGAGTGGGCACCACCGGGAGAAGGGGGGTTAGAGACTAGCTTGGAAGAAGGGAACAGTGATCTGGGGGAACCTGTAACAGACAGGAGACGAGAATCAGGCAGGATAAACTGCAGGATTAGAGAGTGAAGAACAGGTTGAGGAGGAGGAGGGAGAGGTCAAGGGCATGGTTAGGCAAACTAAGGTGTGTGGGCCGGATCAGGCCCAACTGCCTTCTGGATCCGGCCCGCAGATGGTCTGGGAATCGCTGCATGGATTGCCAGCACATGCGTTCTTTCCCTCTTCCTCACACGGCAGCTCCGGCGCTGGCGCCTCCTCCCTCCCTCCTCCTGGCTTCTCCCTGCCCTGCCTAGAGGAGGAAGGGGGCTGGGCTTTGTTGGTGCCAGGGTCAGCAGCGCTCGAGCAGCCGCCATTTTAAGCAGCCCCTCTCTGGAGCCCTTTCGTGTGCCGCTCATTGTCCCTCCGCCACCGCCTGCCGCTCACAAGACACAGGTAAGCAGCCACCAGGGCTCGTCCAGTACTGTGGAGAAGAGATGGGAGAGTTGGGGGGGGCTTATAGTCTGGCCCCCCACAAGGTCTGAGGGACAGGGGACCGGCCCCCTGCTGAAAAAGTTTGCCCCCACCTCTCCTGCTCCACTGTCTCCCAGGACCAAGCAAGGATTGAAGAGGGAGGAGCAGAAGCAGGTTACATGCAGATGCAGTCTTCACATGCTGCTTACGCGCAACTAGGGTGGGGAAGATACATAAGCTGAGGTCAGGGGCCAGGCCTTTCTGTCACTGCAACTGCCTCGTCAGGTGCACACCTTGGAGTAGCTGAGCAATGTAGGACTGATAGACATGCCTTTTCCCTACTTGTAAGTGCACTTTTGACAATAAAGAGTTACCTCCTCACGCTGGACATTCCCTGCCTGACAGCCCCCTGGCAGGGCCAGGACACTGGGTGTTTCTGCAGAGATGAGGCTCCAACGTATTCTATGGTTTCTGTCTAAACAGAGTATTGTTTATTCTGTTTTGATTCTTACAACCATGCCCTGCATCTTGCATTGTATACATTTTGTAGCAAGGTTTGTAGGTTTTTCTTTAGCTATATAGGGAATGCCTTTAAAATATTCCCCTTTAGTGTTTGCTTACAACCAATAGCCATGAGAGTTTGTGAGGTTACACATAAAAATATAGGAATCTGACCACTGGGTAAATTTGTTGTCTTATTTACAGCATTCCTCCTCTCTGCTTCTGCCCAACCTCACCCTCACAAAAACAAAGTAACAAAGATGGAAGTAAGGTTTGCTAGTTACTGGGTTATTTTCATTAGGTAAATAAATACCAAATACTTTGGTAGGCTGAATGCAAATATTCATACTTGATCAAATTGGCTCTTCAGACATAGATATAGATATAGGCAAGGCCCAATGCTAGCAGGTAAAAATTAAATCAGTAGAAAGGCATACTATAGTGCTAACATGCAGATCAACCTAGTTGTTCTTTAAGATAAACTTCTACTCACTTTTTTTTAAAAAAAATGATTATTATTTTTTAATCCATCCTGATCACCCTGGGAACAGGGGGAGAAAGTTTATGGTTGAGTGTGATGAGAAATAAAAGCAGGTCTTGGGGAAAGAAGGTGAGGGAATGGGATCCTGCTATGTATATATCTAATTCAAAATGAACAGGGGAGGAAAGCAAGATGCAGAAAGAGTCAATAGAGTATAGAACAGATATATATATATATATATATACACACACACACCATGAATAAAAAGTTGGCATCCAGTGGACTCTAAGGAGGCTGCATCCTAAGTCACCCCATTACAAAACTGAGGTCAAAGCATGACATCAAAACCCAAAAACTGTATTGCATGCATTGCATCACAATTTCCGAAGAAAACTTTGGCAACTCTTTGATCTTCTACACCCCAGTTTGCCATCCATATATAAACATGTAATCACGATGTGTGTAAGCACAGGCGAAAACCCAATATGTGGGCGATAAACATAACAGCTTACGAAAACTGACGGCGTTATAAGACTTGCCCCTTTTTAAAGTATGTTCTGTTGAAGCAGCATTTATTGCTTTAAATGGTACTTGAAGAAGAGCTCCAGGACTCTGGGGCCTAATCTCCAACAAAAGTTAGCTTTTTGGTAGCCATGTCAAGGCAAACAAGATTGGCCAGGAAACAGGGTGGTGGTGAACGATGGGCGATAGCATTTATAGTCAGGCTATTTCCCAAGGGTTCAGGCCAAACTAATGTGTATGGATCTAGTCCCAGTGTATTCATGTTGTAATTCCGGGAAAGACAAGCTTACTAAAAACAACAGCAACATACTCTGCTACAGTTAAAAATAAACACAGCTCAAGCATTTTGTTCCTTTAATTTGACAGGGCGGAACCTCTTCAAACCCTCCTAATCCTAAAGGTTGCAAAGGGTCCTACTTTCACACAAGTGAGCCCAGGTTTAGGGGGCCCTGAGTACAAACAGAAGTGCGAGACTGGAGAATAGCTGCAGCTCCTCAAGGAAAGGGAGAAGTTGTGCTGGATGCAATAAGAAGTGGGCATAAAAGTGTCAGAGTTTGTGGGCAAGTTGTGTTTTTCAACCAGCCAGTTTTCTACAAACAGTCCTTAATTTCTTTTCAAGAAAGTAGGGTAGCTCGAGCCTCCCTGCTCCCCAGCTTTCTGAGACTAAATGCCCATACCCTAGTTATGTCTGCCTCTGGACCATGTCTGTCCCAAACCTGTCATCTCCTACTGCCTATTCCTCTAGGGGCCACTTCTGCAAACACATACTCAGGGGCCCTATTCCTGCTATCTTAACACGCATGCATAAACATGTAACAAAATATCTGTGGACTTTAATCTTGTTATTGTGCAATACTTGACTTTCCTATACAAAGCTGGTATCAATTTTTTTTTTTTTTGAGAGAGAAACAGACTTGTGTGACATACCTACAAATATTTTAGGCCAGAGGCAGCTAAACTTTCTTGGTCCAAGACCCACATTCACCCTTAGTCAGATCTCCAAGGTCTGCACACCAGTGGTAACACCACACTTTTCACCACAACCTACACACAGGGCAAACCCATGTACAAGACAGTGCTCTGCCCTTCAGCTGAGCCATGAAGATCTAACTACCCCCTCCAAGCTCAAGTGACCGGTTAGATGATTGGGAAGGGGACAATTTGCATCCCCATCAAGGTGTCCACTTCAATATCATGTCGAAAATATTTTTGTTTCTGCCACTGCCAACAATATGGGGAGGAGGTCTAGGAGGCAGGGGAGAAACATTTCCCTGGAGAGCTGGATCTTACGGATTTGAGATTTGTATGTGAATACTATAGTTCACCTTAAGCCTCTGGTCCAGACTAAGTAATAAATCACTTTTTGAGGGGTGGGGGTGAGAAAGAGGCTTATGCAGTATTAAAGATAGAACTTGAACTAAAACAGGCATAGGCAAACTCGGCCCTCCAGATGTTTTGGGATTACAACTCCCATCATCCCTGACCACTGGTCCTGTTAGCTAGGGATGATGGGAGTTGTAGTCCCAAAACATCTGGAGGGCCGAGTTTGCCTATACCTGAACTAAAAGTACAGAGAACGAAAGGCTCAGATGGATCAGAGATGCAGACCAAGGTAACATGAATCAAGCCCAAATCCTAACACTTCAAATAGCAAGAAAAGACATTTGGGGCAGGCTCCAGCCTTTGAGGGACTATTGATAGCAAACCATTTGGTGAGATGACCCTGCTCACCCACCCTGCCTCCATGAGATAAGTCACCATAATGGACAGTGGCTTCTTCTTCCTCCCCCCTCCACCTGCCATCCAGTGAGTAGGCAGTGCAGCAGTGGTCACTGCTTGCTGCTGCCATCGTAAGTGGGAGAAGGCAGGCAAGTAAGCAGTGACAGCTGCTGTTCCTATCAGGCATCACTGTCTGCTTGCTTGGTGGCAAGCAAATCATAGCAGAAAATGCTCCCACTATTGGTGGTGCATGCTAAAGGGTGGATGCACCCAATTAGTGTTTAATTACATTTTAATGATTGTCTTTTCTATGTTTTTAGCTTGTTCTATTTTATCTGTTTAAGCCGCTTTGAGTCCCAGGCTGTAGAAATGGTGAGACAGAAATTATTATAATTACAGTATATGATAATTATAATATCACAGTGAGCCAGAAACAGGGAGAGGTGGCACTGTGGGCAAGTTAGGAGTTAATAAGTAAGCCTCTCATTAAGCACCTTGGGGCACAGTAGCTGCCCAATGAAGATAACCTAAAACCAGCCTGGAAAAGCAGCAAGGGCAATGCTAAAACATGCAATGAAGCACAGAGACAAGGCTAAAGGGTGCTGAGCTGCATTCTTACTAGCAGACAGCAGCCATTTTCAGAAGCAATGTATAATCTTACAGGAGTCTGCTGTATCCTAATAAGAATGCTGCTCAGCAGCTTTGAAGTCCTGTGCCTGTTTTGCAGTGCCTACTTTATGCAAGTCTGCTCTGAACAGTCCAGTCTTGTTCTAGAGTGCCCAGGTTCAGAAGGCCAGCAGTCTAGTCTCACACTGAAAAATGTCTGTGCACATACTAGAATAGTTCCTGTAAACTCCATTAGCCCTCATGTCTGGAAAGGGGAGGGGGGAACTCTTCCCTTCACCTCTTAAGGTTTGAGGAAAACAGTATGTTCTCAACTGGCCCATGTTTACAGGAATTGCTTAAGGGACAACTCTCCCCCCACCACCCCAGCATTCAGGGGGAGGGGGGAGACAGAGCAAAGGGTAAGGAGATCTTCTCCATATGTTGCCAGAGTAGAGACAGGCTTGGGGTGGGAGTGGGTCACGATGGAATAATACTAACTCTCTCAGCTCTCATCACATGTTGCCTGAGCTGGGCATTTATTTTTATACCCTTGTTGTGGAAATATAATACAAGGGCACCATAATCCAGAGAACAAGTCCTTCTAGAAGATCAAGCTGCCTACACAACTCAAGCCTATAGAATCAATCATAAAGTAGGAAAAATACTAGAGGAATCAACAGCAAACTCTGCCACTTTTACAAGCACTGTTCTTGAATCCTTGCACAGCAGGCATCAAGACTCTGGACTCCTAAATACAGTGGTACCTCTGGTTGCAGACAGGATCCGTTCCAGAACTGCAGTCGGATCCCAAGGTTTTCGCAACTGGAGGTGCCTCTTCTGCGCATGCGTGCACGACGAAACCTGCAAAAATACTCTGGGTTTGCCGCATACATAACTCGAAGGATACGTATCCAGAGGTGCACACAACTAGAGGTACCATTGTACAAGCATCACTCACTCTCACCCAATTCCAAAACCATGCCAGAGACCAGGGAAATCACAACTGCCCAACTCTCTTATGGTCACTCAATGTTGCATTTATAGGAAATGACTGAACAAGACTAGCCAGGGCATGAACAGGAGCAATCTTGAAGGATCATGTCTGATGAAATCAGGTGCAAGGATACCAGACCAGGCAAGAGGGCAGATAACTGAGGAGGCAGCAAGCTTAATGGAAAGTTTCAGGCAGGCAGAATGCAAGTATTTGAGGAGGGGTCATAGACTCTGCTTTGCATGCCGAAGGTCTCAGGTAAATTCCCTGGCATTTCTACATAGAATGGGAAGAGACCCCTGCCTGAAACCCCAGAGAGCCACTGCCAGTCAGTGTAGTCAATACTGAGCTAGATGGACCAAGGGCCTAATTCAGTAAGGCCGTTTCCTATGTTCCTATAGTCCCCTACAGGCAAATTTCAATGAAGTTTTTTGTCTATAATCTACAACATCCACAGCTAATGAGCTGTGGAAACCAAAGCACCCCATTCTAGGACAAAGTTGAAAAACAAGCACTGACAGCCAAGGCCAATAATACAAGACAGCCGTAAGAACTTTATACGGCCTTGCAGGAATGAAAGAACAAGTTTGGTATGAAAGCTGTTACAGCTGAAGAGCCACCCCACTCAACAATCTAAAGCACAAGGCTTGGCACTCTGATCCACAGGAACAATGCTGGAGCTCAGATGACAAGGTGGATGATGTTCAAAAAAGCATATAAATGTAATCTACACAATCTCTTTCATCCATAGCTTATGACTCACTTGGGAGTGTGGATTTCCCAAACACATACGCTTAAAAAAATTATTTCAAGATACTTGAAATTAATATGGAATCAAAATACTACATTACTTAGATTAACAAGGATGCTCCAGGATACCAGGTATTTCTACAAAAGCGTATCTCAGCATACTGATCTGGTGTGACATAATATTAAGAACACAAAGAGTGAGTTGGAAATCCCCAGTTCATTTTCTATACTATGAGCCCTCTAAGCGGCTTCACACAAGTCACTTTCTTTTCAGTCTCAGCAACCAACTTGTGGTATGCCAAATGTTATTATTCTGACATCTTGATATAAGGACTACCGAGACATTATTGTACACAAAGAACTTGGAAAGATACTTCATACTTTTACAATTTCCCCCCTCTTAACCTTTGGCTCCAGTCATGGGCAGCATTCAGTAAGAAACGAGTTCTTACCTTGAGGCAAGGCTCAGCATGGAGTATCTATAAACTGCTTCTGAGCATGTGCAGAGTACCTTTATTTCACTATTTCATAATCAAGCCCAACCCAAAACACAGCAAGGAAGAGAGGAAGAGCTTTCCAGAGCAGACAAGTTTTAGGCAAGCTTTAATCCCAGTACTCACATTTTTAGAGCCACTTCTAGCTAACAGCAACAGGCTGTGTGTTTCCACAAAGGTGGGAAGTGAAGACTAAGATAAAGTCATTCATGTAGCAGCTGCTAAAATAAGAAACTAGGCAGAATCTAAAGACAATATCCCATGTAAGACAACACAAACCTTGGACACCAAGGAGAAATAGGGGAAAGCTCTATTATAGAGTAACGAGAAAAATCCATACTTTGATTACACACCAGAAGACAGACAGAAACATTCTTATTTTGTAAATCTGCCCCAGTTTTAAACAAACAGTGGCTATAATACATAAATGAATCCATGTCATTTTTAACCCGCTATTCATCAAACAAGTGATCCCAAGGCAGGGTACATCAAACTAACAACACAACAATTCTAGTAAAAACAACTACACATTATATGGCCTATCAGTACAAAAAAAGTCAGTTGCCTAATACATCAAGAATCCACTTTTTTAAAAGAAAAGTTTTTAGCTAGTGCCAAACACCTACCAATGTTGGTGCCAACCAGATTTTAAGAGGGACGGAATTCCAAAGCCAGGGAGCCACCGCTGAAAAGGGTGTCTTTTGCTGCCGCACTACCCTGCAGACCACCTGATTCACCCAGCAGCAAAAAAATATTTTAACTTTACTTATTTTTGCTGCCAGGTGAATTGGATAGTCTGCAGGGTAGCACGGCACCAAAAGACACGAATTTTGCTGCCGCGGTACCCAGCAGACCAGCTGACTGCAGCCAGGCAGGTGGAGATGCTAGGAGTCAAGAGGTGGCACCTGGATATCTCCATCCAGTTGCAAAAAGCTGGTTGCTAGTTGCAAAATGAGACTGGCGCCTGGCTAATTTCAAATGCTGGCTGCAGCTCCCAAACAACCTCATATAGAGCACATTATAGAATTCAAATCTACAGGTTACCAGAGCATGGATCACTGTGGTCAGGCTCTCTTTCCAGGAACAAGCTAGCAAAAAAGGTGCTTCCGGTGATGGAGATGAATCCGAGAGCATCCCACATCATGCACCCAACTCCATCAGAGGAAGCACAACCCTGTCCAGAACAGGCCATCTACCCAATTCCCAGATATGGAAATAACTTATCCACAGAATCAATCTCCAAGCATTAGAGTGTCTATTCTACCCACTCAATAAACTTTGAAAATCAAATTGCTGTGGCTGGATAGCAAGGCTCCTAGGAGCATGTCTTGTGCCTGTGATACTTTTAAAATGCCACAGTATTTCTAAGTAGATGGCAGAAGATGGGAGAAATTTCCCACTAATGCAACACTACTTAAAGGCAGACAGCATGCCTTCTACATTACCTCTATTAACACAAAAAAAACCCTTAACATCTCAAAATCCCCTGCAAGTGCTTCAGGTCACTCAGCAAAGAAAAACAAAGCCAAAATATTGCTCTGAAGTTAAGATTACACATCACACCCCAAGCAAGCAGTTTTGGGTAAGTGCATGAATATGCATACAGGTGGTGGGGGGGGGGTTCTTAGGAGAATCATTATTGCAGTCATGGAAGCTAGACATTGGTCTGGTGGATATGGTAAGCAACTTTTATCTCAGTGATAAATACACAACTCAGTGACAGAGAAAAGCAGAAGCATCCACTGTACTGACTAGGCCCTAGGAGAAATTATATCTTCCCCAACCCATTTAGTGAGAAGTGCTAGATTGGTACAGACACCTGCTTTCAAAGGATCACTCGCTACTTTTGAATGAATAGTCATTGGAAAAGGAAAAGGAAATATTCTTCTGGTCAGCAGATCAGACAGCAAAGGGCTAAATTCCCATCGAAAGAGTTAGCCTTTTGTTGTGTGATTCATTATCCTATGGACCAAGAACAGAAGAGCTGCAGGACATGTAGTCCTCACCTCACAAGCTGTCCCATATTATAATTTATAAAAAAGAAGTGACTGAAGATCACACATATAAGAAAGGTGTGCATTTTATATTGGTTGGACATATTTTACAATTTTATACTGCTTTTATTGATTGGTCCTAATGTTTTCTTATATTCTGAGCCATGTTGAGAGTTTGTATGTTTTTAACAGAATACAAATAAAACAATCCCTTTGGTAATCAGATAGGGCCTGACTGGTGGTTCTCACATGGTGAAATGAAGAGTCAGAAGCTCTTTATTACCAGTTCATATGTCCTATGCTGAATCTCAGCAAACCCAGCTCTCACATCACCTCTAGAGAAACAGTTAAAAAAATACATAATGTATCAGCTCAGGGGATACTACATTTGCTTGTCTGGGCAGGGAGCGGCTGTGCAGCTGCTGCAGGAAAAGGTGTAGCCCCATAGCAAGCAGTTTGTGGCATTTGCATGCGTGGGGGTGAGGGAGGTAAAGTGTTTTGAGGGTTGCAGCAATGCTTACCTCCCACACAAGCTGGTATTTGGATTAGCCCAAATTCTTCCCGGCAGTGGATCCAGTCTAAGCCAGCTAGGGTTCCTAGCAGGCTCACTGCATCCAGTGAGCAAAGAACATATGCTGAGAAATGGGGCTTAAAATAAAAAACAAATTCAGCAACGCATTAGGGAGTTGCATGATATTTTATGATGCAAAAAAGGAAAGCCCTAGACAACACAAAAGTGGTTTCATGCTACTCACACCTGGCCCTTATTTTCATACGCAAAGCATTTATAACCACTTCTGCAGATACAATAGGATAAACCAAAGTCCTACACAGCTCACCTACACATAAAAAACCTTCACGTTGCTGAAGCCTCTCCTTTCTCAACAAACTCACAAGCCACTGCTACTTCTGCTATTCCTTCCTTTTCTATAGGGAGTGAGGGACTCCAAAACTCATACCAATTGCTTTGTATTCCCGATAATATTCACTCTCATAGCCACCCTGTGAGACAGGCAACTATTCCCATTTTATTTGTAGAAAAGAGCAAGATATGCCCAATGGTGTACAGTAAATCCATGGTCCAAGTTGCGGTTTCTTCCAGAAACAAGTCTCTAATCACAGGGCTGAGGGCCATAATAGCTGAACCTCATTGCTACCTTGATCACAAGATATACTGCCCTTCTTCCAAAGAGCTCTGACAAACATTTTAGCTTCTCAAAAATCAGTGGGCAGGCTAAGAGATGGTGACCTGCATAAGCCACCCAATGAGCTTTAGAGCTGCGTGATCAGTTGAACATGGTTTCCCATACCTATTGCTCACAACTTTGGACAATGCACAAAACTGCTCATGGCAGCCCTTTCTTCTGTTCGTCATCCTCCATGGCATTCACAACTGACCTTGCAATAATCACTGCTGCTATAACACTTCAGTGTTTTAGGCATTTGGCCAGAACCTGATCGTTTAGGAAGGCCTTCAGCTGAAAAACTTATTTCCTTGTTATAAATATGTTAAGGTTGTTTTCCTTTCTTTTTGTTAAGCAGTCACAACTGCTTAACACTATAGCAAACAGCTCAGAAAATTCCATCCACGTTGCATCTAGCAAGTGCTTAAACACAAACCAGAGCCAAACCTCCCTTCACAATGCCTTTCCTGAAGCATATTATCTTCACTTGAGCTGCTCCTCTACGGACATAGCCCTGTCCACCTATGTCCAATAAACCCTGTATTGTCCTTCCAAAGCAAACCCTAAGCCTGCTTCTAATCTGTGCATCACCCAGTAAGCCACTAGCACTAAAACTATTTCTCATAACGAGAAAATATGTAGCCTTTATATGGCAGTTTGAGCACTCTACCGTAAGAGTTCATTTAGTGGGACTGTGCATATATACAACTCTACATGTCTACCAAACCTTTCCTTTCTGTCGCCCTTTTGTGTTCAGGGACTTCCCATTTAGGAGGGGACAAGTGCCGCTGGGCACCATCAAAGCTTGTAACATCTCTCTCATATCCAGACTGTACTGCAGCCTGTGTCTGAATTTAAGTTCTCTGCACAACTAAAAAAAGGAGAGTGACTCACTACCTCATTACAAGCAAAGTGACTATGTAACTATCCCCACCATGACCCTGAAGTTTTGTGCATGATCAGTAACTGCACATCAGTAGTGAAAGCACATAATTGGTCTAACATTGCGATTAACAAAGTGAGCCATGAATTGGAAAGCACCCACTTCAAATATAGCCTCAGCTATCAATTCACTAAGGCAAATCAGACTCTACTCAGTCCACAACTGACAATATGGAATAGGAAAATGGCTTGGTGCCTTGCATTGCTGTAGCATTATGAACAAGAAGTGCTCCAAGTACTTAAGTGCAGTATGAAATATTATATACTTCTAATGAACCCATGGCAAGTCCATTCCAGCCCCGGATCACACATGTCCAGCACAAAAAGATAGGAAGCAAAATGAATTAACCCTAAAGGCTGCTCCAGAATAGGAGCTTCTCTGTATTGCACAATTTCTATCCCTGTTCTACACACACACACACACACACACACACACACACACACCCCTTGATCAAAGTCAGAATCAGCCACGCCTCAGTAACTCCCACTTTTTCATTGCCATGAGACCAACACAAAACTTGTTCACCCTTTGGGGGCCTCATGGGTTTATAAGGGTGAACAAGTATTGTGTTGGTCTTCAGATTCATGGTTGAATCCCTACAGGATCTGATTTCTTTCCGCAGGGCCTGTAAGACAGAGTTGTTCCGCCTGGCCTTTGGCTTGGAGCCAATTTGATTCCCTCCCTCCCTCTCTTTCTTTTTTCTTTTCCTTCTCCTCCTGCAATGAGGCTACATTTTAATATTTTAATGTTCCATTATTTTAATGTTGTATTTTATTTTTGTTTTTAAGTTGTAATCATTCATCTTGTTTTTATTATTGCTTGTAAGCCGCTCTGAGCTCGGCCTTGGCTGGGGAGGGCGGGGTATAAATAAAAAATTATTATTATATTATTATTATTATTACTGATTGTCCTTGTCCACAAAAACCCCTAGTCTTATATTTGTGTTTTTTACATTGTAAACCTAGCAATAGAAAGCACACATGTGCATACACACACAAAGGAAAGTACCAGCAACCCTCACACTTCCCTTACAAATTGCTTTGCACATTTCAGCAAGTCACTATTTATAGAACTTTTTAAATATACCAAAAAAAAGCAGCTATTCAACTTTTTAACGCAGTATTCTCATTTTTAAAATTACAATAATGGGTAGTTAAAATGTATATTTTAAAGATAGCAGTCTTAAAATATGAGAAATTCTAGTACAACCATCTTCTTCCTCATTCCAGTAACAATAATCCAGAACACAAAAGATGTATTTAAGGATTCAAACAAGACTCCCCCCTAGTATCCCCTGCTTTACCAGAACAAAACAAAAACCCTTCAATTCTTTAGCTTCAATCTCCTGTTCCAAGCACCCCACAGGCACATGCACCCCCTCACACACACTCCTATCTGAGTGGGTCATTCTCCATTTCTCAGTTATCTACTTCTGTAGGGGAAACCCCGCAAACTGAGATATTTCACTTTTAGTTTCCAAGGATAAGATCTCAGAAACCTTCAGCCTATTTTTGCCAATTGTAGGGATGAGAAAACATGACAAGAGCGGAAGGCAGCCACAGCAGCTGTTTCAGCAACTCCCAGCCTGGCCACTAGCTCTAGTAATACTGTCCATTTTCAACACAAAGTATCAGGGATTAAGGGTGGTCTGGAAGAGATTCTCCATGACCATTCCACCCTGTGTTTGGGAGAGGGATTTGAGCATCCAAGTAAACAAGCCAGCTAATTCAAATCATCACTAAGCAAGGCACAATACAAACAGGTCAAACCAGAACAGGCTTTCATAAGGAAAACCTTATGAGACAGTAAGGGGTGGGAAAAGGAAGGCACTAGGCAGTCATTGTACACTGGAATTAGAAACTAGGACGGAGCAGGAGACCTGCTTTACCCATTGCTCCCTTGAAAACCAAGTAGAAAAATCTCCTGGAAGTACTCCAGAGCTGAGTAAATCACTATCCATTTGATATGTGCATTGAGACTATTACCTAATGCTGCAAAATAAGCAGGTGGTGTTATTGAGATGCCTCCTGAAAGCTGCAACAAAAGAACTGCTCTAATTTCAGACCAACACACATCTTATCAAAAAGAGCAATTTCCCAGTATCCTACCCAAATCACTGAAATATTAAGATATTGACAATAAGTAGCATTTTTATAGCTGCAAGTCACAAATAAATACTCAAATAGTTCTCTTTTCCCCACCACACCAGTCCACAGATTGTGCCTGAGAGTAACAACCTACCTCTTTGGTTAGATCACCATTCATTGGAGGAGCCACGGCACCTAGGTCTTCCAATTCTTCACCAAATCCTTGTTCTGCTCCATTTTCCCTCACTTCATTGTCTGGAACAGTTCCATCTTGCAAGCCACTGCCATTCTCAAGGGCAATGCCTGTATTGGGTTGGGCACCAGAGACAGAACCTTCAGAATCTCGGTGTACCAACCAGGCACTGACTTCTGTGGTGGGCACCTGGAACCTGTCCAGGGCCCTCACCTGGTTAAGAAGCCGTCGAGCTGTGAAATAATAGTCCAGATCTACACTTTTTGGATGGATGACATAGCCATCTAAAGTGTTCCGCAGGTTGTGGAACTGTGTCTGGGTGTAAGCAGAACTCTGGCCCAAAAAGATCTCTCGCAGAGGGGGAAGATGCGAGTTCAGATAAGTATCTACATCCACCCTCACACCTATTAAGCTGAGGAGAATGGTGAACTGGATGAGTCCTTCAGTGAAATATTTCTTCAGAGAAAGCATTTCTGGAAAAGGAAAAGCAAATGCATGTAGCAGAAAATGTACTAAAACTCACACTATCAAGCTAACTCTCCACAGTTATTTAAAGAATGAAAAAAATCTAATTAAAAAATGTTCAAACCCAATTTAAAAAAATAAAACCTAAAAGCAATCATTGCCACCAAGAGAGTTGTTAAAGTTCTAAAGATCTCCCGAAGAGAGAAAGCTGTCTCCCAGCAGGAGGACTCCTATTTCTGCTGCTCTCTGCCTATCCAGAGACAAAAACTGTTTTGTAACTAAGCCAAGGTAGTTGCATATAAACCCACGTGACTTACTGTCTCAAAGAGTCCACATGCAGCAACTTCCTTCAGTCTTAATTTCCCACACGGACTACAAGATGGGACAAGTCCTCTGGAACAGCTGCAACTTCACTCTTCCCTCCTCCTTCCTCTAGTCCAAGATTCCAGAGCAGGAAAATGTTCAAAGACTCTTCTGCTGCTTGCTTTGGGTTTCGTCAGAAACTGAAACACAGCCAAAAAAATGAAGGTGATAAAACACTAGAGACACCACCCTTTGGACACTGCTCAACACTGAAACACTTTGTTACCTATGGGCCACAAAGAAAAAAGTGTGCACAGAGTCTACATAATTCACCAACAAGTATATCTTGACACACACAAAGTTATATTTAGGTCAATACTGCCCTGGTTTGCTTATCTTCCTCCATTTTATAGCAACATCATCTTTCACTTCTCTCCACTCCCCTTTGACTCCTCAGCAAGACACAACAAAGAACCAACTGATAATAACAACCTTGCAAATAAAACTAGTGCCCTACTGGCTTTTCAACCACCCTTCATCCTCTATCCCAGCTGCTTACAGCCAATGATTTTTAAGTATGCTGATTATGCTTTTATTCAGTATGAGTTTCTGGTCAATTTACATTAAGTACAAGTGTGAAGCCTGGTTTTCAGGTTTTAGAAGGGTGTTATTCATCAACGTGGGGATGTGGGTGGCACTGTGATCTAAACCACAGAGCCTAGGGCTTGCCGATCGGAAGGTCGGCGGTTCGAATCCCCGCAACAGGGTGAGTTCCCGTTGCTCGGTCCCTGCTCCTGCCCACCTAGCAGTTCAAAAGCACATCAAAGTGCTAGTAGATAAATAGGTACCGCTCCAGCGGGAAGGTAAATGGCGTTTCTGTGCGCTGCTCTGGTTCGCCAGAAGCGGCTTAGTCATGCTGGCCACATGACCCAGAAGCTGTCTGTGGACAAATGCCAGCTCCCTCAGCCTATACAGTGAGGTGAGCGCACAACCCCAGAGTCGTCCATGGCTGGACCTAACAGTCAGGGGTACCTTTACCTATTCATCAGCATACATCTCTGCAGCTACTTCTCCTACTTCACACACAGAGCTTGCTGGCACTTTAGAACAAGACCCACATTTATCCAACAAATGCAGGACCAAAAATACTATTAAACTCCTGCTTAACATGTTCACTTCCCCCTACTTTTGTCCCTGCTACAGAAACTGCCAAATCCTCTGATTTCCATTCCAGTCAAAGATACCTACCATGTATATTTGTGATACTGTGGGAAAGCCAAATGACCTCACCAGCCAAATGACCTCCACCCCCACCAGCTTCTTCCACTTCTTTTCCATGGTGCCTTGCCCCACTTTGGAATGTTCATATTTCCTCAGCTACAGAACTCTGAATTACTGTATATACACATCAGTTTGAAAGAATCCTCCAACATTTCCCCACAAAGTTGCACCTACCACGTTTATAGCATCGTAATGCTTACAGAATACACATGCATTGTGTTTCAAAGGGGCAGGGAGTGTTTAACTATTAGGGGTCATTTAACTTCCTGAGCTTATGTATGAAAAATCTGACCACTCCCTGTTATCCTTAATCTACCTTGCAGCCCCTCTGGTGATTATAAGGAACCATGGAAACTGTACAGAGAAGGATGGACAGGAAGTAATGAGCCAAAGTTCCTAAGAGTTTAATTCAAAGGGGAAAGGCTAGAGCACATGCTTTGCACACAAAAAAATCTAGGTTCAAATCCTGGTGTCTCCTGATAGGGCTGGGAAAGTATCCTGTCTAAAACCTGGAGAGCTGCTGCCATCAGTGTTGATAATACTGAGCTAAATGGGCTAATGGTTTGACTTAGTATAACGCAGCAGCTCCTGAAGTGCAAGCGTGCGCGCACGCACACACACACACACACACACACCATGGGCATAGCTGGGGGAGGGGGTGCAGATAAATAAATATACTTAATAATATGAGTTGCAGATAGCTCAGTTCTGCCCCCCCAAAAAAAACAAAGGTCCTGCCCCCCCAACATAAATCCTGGCTACGCCCATGACTCACATGCAAGTTCTTAGTTAGCAAACTCCCAAGGACATGAGGTTGCATGTACAGCATTAAATTACTATTAAGAACCCACTTTTGACAGTTGCAATTAAGCCACATGAAAATAGGGAAGGCTTAGCATGCCCATCACAAAATTGCTGGAGAGAGAAAATGTGTGTGCACATCATAACATATCCATAACGAATCCTTGATTTTTTAAAAAATAAGAATTATATATGAGCCTTAAGTAGAAAGATGATAGCTTGCAAGCCTTCCTGTAGCATTTCAACACAACGTTTGCCTCATTTAACCTGTAACATTTGTTGTAACCCACTCTTAATCTTTGTTCAATCAGTTGTCACCACCAGCAATGGGGAGGGGGGGACAAGACATTTCAAAATCCATACCTTGATTTGCTAAGTGCAATCGTGTACTCATCCTAACCCAATCTCTGTTCTGGCCTACTATCACATTTCAGTCTCCCTCTCTTTTCCTTTCCATCAGAGACATGTGATTTCAAAGTTGTTGTTGTTGTTGTTGTTGTTGTTTTTAAAGATCTAGGAGAGCCAGAATCCCCCAACACATGTTCTCCGGCATGCTTCCCCCTCTTTAATCCTAACCTCTGTCACTATGACTTTCTGGGCTCACATTTCAGTCTCATTTTAAACCTTCTCAAAATGCATCCAGATAACATGGGAGACAGCCTGGAGAATTCCCCCTAGGCCAGTCACTACCATAAAATCCTTTTTCAGACCACCGGAGAGCCTGTACTTATTTATACAGCCCCACAAGGATGCACATCTCTAACAGTTCTGAGCTTTCAAAAATTTTAAATTCCATTATGAAATCCACAGCCCCAACCAAGCCCATCCCCAACCCTCAACTCTTTAAACACTTTTCTCAACTGAGAATGTCATCTTGTCCTCACATTATACTAGAACAATTCCCTCTAGTTTTTCTATTTAGACTTACTTGCAAGTTTTTGAAATATTTCCTACTGGCAAGGTATATATATGCATATATTTAAAAATATTGTTTAAACTGCAAATAATTAGGTTAATATTAAAAAATCTTAATAAAGGCAGGTTAGTCCTCCAGCTACCCACAAAATCAGTGTCATATACATTGAGTTAAATGAGGCTTCTGTACATAAAAAGCCAATTTGACAATTTCTCAAATATTAGTATTTACACTATCTGCCAAACATATACATGCATCTTCACCTGAAGAAAATAGATCTATTCTAGTCTGCCTACAAACTATGAAACCTTGCTATGACATATCATTCATGTGTATTTTATTTTTGCTTGTATTTGTGAGGGTGAAATGGGCAAAGGCAGGGTGAAGCAGAGAAGAACATTGGGAAGAAGAGAAGACAAACTGTCCAGTCTGCATGTTCCAATATTCTCATGCTAAGGTTCCAATTCTATACTCTCTTTCTAGGAGTAAGCCTCACTGAGCTCCATGGGATTTACTTCTGAGAAGAAATGCTTATTAACCTCCTAACAATCATGCATCCTGATTATGACAGGCCCCATACGGGAATATTTTAAAGACATTTGTTGTATTGGTAAGAAAGGAGAGCATACAAAATGTATATACAACATGACAAAGAGATGGAAAGGCTGGTTGAAAGAATTAAACAGTGTAAACAACATAGTTTATTGGTGTCTTACACCATAGTTTTAGAAATAACTTGTAGAATCAATGGGAAACAATTTAAAATCAGTCTTTTAAATTTGTCTTTTATTCTTCCTGATTTAAATCAATCTACCCTACTTGGTGTTCACACACTCTTAGCCACACACAAAACAGTTCCTTGCCATTAATTTCCCTGCTACCTCCTCCTTCTAGAAAGTATTACTTTCTTGTTCCAGTTCCCAATATCCCACTCAAAAGTTGCACCCCCTGGATCACATAATAGACATCTGAAGGCAGCCCTGTTCAGGGAAGTTTTTAATGTGTGACATTTTAATGTATTTTTAATCTTTGTTGGAAGCCACCCAGAGTGGCTGGGGAATTATTATTATTATTATTATTATTATTATTATTATTATTATCCATTATCACAATTTAGAGCACAATCCAATTAATGTCTACTTAAGGATGAGTCTCACTACATTCAATGGGGCTTTCTCCCAGGTAAATATGCACAAGACTTCAGCCTCCAGAATTCGTCTGCAGTCAAAATCAAAACAGTTAAAACATGGTGTACAAAACCTAAAAGACCTTCTTTGAAATGGGGATTTCAATTCATTTTCTGAAGATTACAAACATGGGATCAGAAAGCAATAACTTTTCATAATTAATCCTTTTTGAGAGGGTCTAGTTTGAGGTTGGTTTGTTTACAACCAGTGTATAAATTTTATGAAATAAATAAAGTTGTATACTATCCAAAGGTTCTCTAATTGCCTCTTTTCCCCACTCAATAATCTGCTAGTCTCCAAACTACCCATTATGCTCTTGGTTATCTTGACCATAACCATCCCACACCCACTACCATCTTCCTCCAGGCTCCTAGCACTCTACTGAGAAACAAAACTATACTCAATAGATAGTGAAGTACACTGATGCTTACAGCCCCTTATACATTTCACCATGCATCCATTTAAGAATACAAGAGCTCAGCTGAATCAGATCAAAGGCCAGTCAAGTCCCACATCCTGTTCTCACTGCAGACAACCAGGTGCCTATGGGAAACCTGTAAATAGATACTACTTAGCTTTCCTACAGTGCTCTTTCTGGGTGCCCACATCAATCAGTTCCAGACAACATGGTCAGTGATCAGGGAAGATGGGAGCTGCAGTCAAAAACATATGGAGGGGACCAAATTGGGGAATGCTGACATACTTTATCACAGTAGCAATGTTAGAAACTGAGATATGAAAGCTAGAAGCTAAATGGTACTTTGAACCTATGGGCGCAACAATGGAATGTCTAGGCACAATTTTTTAATAATAAGAATACAAAGCTGAAAATGAATGAACTGCAGCTAAAGTATTATGTTCACTTTTCACACGGTCTAGTCCTTCTCCTGCCCACCCCCCAATATTAAGAGGGTCTCTTCTCCTGTCTTCAGAGAGTAGCTGGAAGTGGGGAGGCAGAAAAAGATCCTCCTTTCCTCCCACTCTGCAGTTTAATCTAAAATCTTAGGCACAGTACTGCACCCAGAGCTCAGAAACTGCTCACGCTAATGAAATTCCCCGTCGCAAAATGCGCCTAGAACAATGGGAGTTTCAATCACTACACAGCAGTTCTTACAACAACCTTGTAAGGTAGGGCAATATTTCCCCCAAATCACTATTGCATAATAACGCATACCTGTACTGTTCTTCAGAACGACACCAAACAGCCCTTATAATTCACAGGCTCTTTCCATTTTTAAAATTTGCATACCACCACTCTACCCTACTGTACCGAGTGTGGTTTACAACCCAAACCTAAAACGAAAGTCGCGCTCCACTCCAATAATCCTTCGTCCAATCTGACCCTCCGCTCCCGAACTACCCCCTCCCCCGAAATTTGGAGTAACCCCTCCCACATCCACCTGCACCATCCTTTCCGAAGTCCCTGCTTCAGGTTGCTTCGTTTCCCAACAACACCGGGGAAACCAGAAAAGGGAGTTCCCCCAGCCCTCACTTCTCCAGGCCAACTTTTAACGTTTACCCCCCCCCCCACACACACACCCCAACCCCTTTCCTTTCCTCCTCTAGCCCACGTGGTGCCCTTTAGCTCTCGAGTCCCCCGATACACCCTACTCAAACCTCTCCCCCCCCACCCCGCCACAGCTTCCAGGCCCTTCCCCCACACTTCCATCAGCCCACCAGCCGCCGCTTGCTAGGGGCTGGCCTCACTTTGCCCCCTACCCTTCCGCAGCCTCCCTTGACCAGCGCACCACACGCGACTCCTTTCTCCTCAGCTTTCTGCTCCTCTCGGTCTTCCCCGCCGCCTTCTCGCCGCTGCTCGCCCAGCCCACGTTTCTCCTACCCGCTTCCCTCCCACCTGGCCTACTCAAGGCCACCGTTTCTTTAGCCCCCTCCCCTAAATTCGCTCTCCACCAGCGGCCCAGTTAGAGGTCCCTCTTCTCTACCGCGGACCCCATTGCTCTCTCTGTTTCTCCTCGCCCCCCCCCACCTCCGCTTTATGCTTTCCTCCCCCCCCCCTTTTAGTCTTCCCCTGCTTTGTTTAACTCCACCCCCTTCCCCTCATATAGCCCTATCCTCCTCCCCACCCCACTTCGTTTCATACCTTCTCTCCCCCAGCTCCCGTTATTTCAGCACCCGCCGCTGCCTTCAGGCGGGCCTTGCCCCGGAGCCGGTCCCGAGCCCCCAACAGCAGCGCCCGTCTACCACCACTCTTCTCCCCGCCCGCCGCGCTGCCTCGTCCAATCCTCCTCTAAGACGGGGGCGAGCGACAGCTCGATTGCCCAATCAGAGGACAAGCAGACTTCACAGCTCCAAACCTCCCAGCGAGTGACATCATAACGGCCAATCGGAGCGCGCTCGGGGGGGGGGACGGTAGATGAGGAAGGCATTACAAAAAAAAAAGAAAGACTCCGATAAGGGGAAAGTCCCAATCGCTATAGTAGTGGGCCGGCCGGACTGAGCGCCGACTGACATCACAAATTCGCCAATCCGTTAAACGCTCGCGAGGCTCCCCGCGCTATGTGGTTTGAGCGACGGAGGTAGCAACCAACCGCCGATCGAATAGTTACTACGGTCGTTCCCATTGTCTTTGGACGGTGTTGCCATCCGCAACGGGTCCTTAGCCCTTCCCCCTCCCACCCCAATACGTAATCTCCGTACATTCATAGCGGCCTGCGTCTCACCTTATGAGGGAGCGACATCTTAGGTGGGTTGCTACGGGCAACCAAGGACGAAACCTCAGAGGCCGGGGAGGGGAAGGAACCTGTGCGAATGGCAGCTGCCAAACTTTAAATTCTCACTTCGCCAGTATTGAACTCAAATCTGAAAGGAGCTTTTGGATTTTAAAAAAGGAATGATGAAAAATATTTTCTCCAATCCTTCAAAAATATTTATACAATTTATGTAGCAATCAGTTTGTGAATTTCAGATTTGTAATTTACAGTGTAAAGGTAAAGGTACCCCTGCCCGTACGGGCCAGTCGTGTCCGACTCTAGGGTTGTGCGCTCATCTCACTTAAGAGGCCGGGAGCCAGCGCTGTCCGGAGACACTTCCGGGTCACGTGGCTCCGGCGAACCAACGAAGGTGCTCCGGCGAACCAGCACCAGAGCAGCACACGGAAACGCCGTTTACCTTCCCGCTATAAAGCGGTACCTATTTATCTACTTGCACTTAAGGGTGCTTTCGAACTGCTAGGTGGGCAGGAGCTGGGACCGAACGACGGGAGCTCACCCCGCCGCGGGGATTCGAACCGCCGACCATGCGATCGGCAAGTCCTAGGCGCTGAGGTTTTACCCACAGCGCCACCCGCGTCCCTAATTTACAGCTTAGAGAAGGATAAAATAGAGGGATTTGGGAAACACATTTGACAATGTACACGGTTTCCTCCTACCCAATAAAACTTTAAATTCACTCAATAATTTAAACTTGCAGGTATTCCAAACACAACATGGTATGAAACTGAAAATGTCATCAAGTAACAGAAAGGCTTTAGAGCCAAAATATGAAAATTTGTGTAAGTATACTGCACTCTGTTTCAAAACGCCTATTTTCAAAATGTCACAATTTTGGATTTTACTTACCAGAACCTGGAAGTTTCAAAAGCCAAATAGTTAAATCAGAAACTTAGGGTTTTGAGTTACGTCACAATTATTTAACTATCTTTCATTAAAACAATACTCAAAAACACAAATTTGTTTATTGATCATGAACAGTCTCTCAAACACCTTGGAATCTCAAAACAGGATCACACGATGCTTACATGTTAAGGATTAAAACTATTATAATCTGCGCCCTCCCCCCTCTGCACAAGCAAATTCTTCTGTTAAAATGTTGTTGTTCACCCAACCAAGGATGAAATTACCACTAAAGACACATTTTAAACTGCAATCCTATACATAGCAATTCTGAAGTCTCATTAAGTTCAGCTGGGCTTACTCCTAGGTGAGTATAGGATTGCACCCAAGCAAAACAGTCCTCTACTCACACCATGCTACAGATATGCCAGTGGAAGGCATATCCTATGCCATAGGTAGGCAAACTAAGGCCCGGGGGCCGGATCTGGCCCAATTGCCTTCTAAATCCGGCCCACGGACGGTCCAGGAATCAGCATGCTTTTACATGAGTAGAATGTGTCCTTTTATTTAAAATGCATCTCTGGGTTATTTGTGGGGCATGGGAATTCGTTCATTCCCCCCCAAAAATATACTCCGGCTCCCCACAAGGTCTGAGGGACAGTGGACTGGCCCCCTGCTGAAAAAGTTTGCTGACTCCTGTATGCTCTTATCATTCTGAGGTGGGTGGGGAAGGAGGTGGGAGGGCTGCTATTATTTTTATGTAATTCCCTCCTCCCTGCTAGCTTCTATGGGAGGCAAAATTACTTGCACCAACCTCAGACCTGGCATAATGTTCCACTGTCAAATGGGCATGTCTTGGAAATGAAGAGGTGTAACTCATCAATCTTTATTACGGTCCAGAGACCCAACAAATCATTACAAAGCAATACACAATTCATACAGCCTATCTCCAGGTTAAACAAGCATTTTGTTTAGAATATAGGGATCATTTGTTCTTGCAACCACCGATAAGAGGTGTAACTATGCCCTGCTCAGGGCACACCCATGATTCCATCCCATTCTGCTTTCCCCACCGCACCTGTCCTATTTACCAGTGTCACTTTGCCAGCACAGTATCTCTGCCAACATACCAGCAGAGTTCCATCAGCTTAAGTGTCATGCTGGAGGTGTAATTCCATCTGGACTGGCAAAGCAGCGCTAACAGCACTTAGCCACTTCCTAAGACCATTCAGCCAGCATAACTCAAATATAGTGCCCTTGTTTTCTTATTTAGCTAGATGTCAAATATGTCACAACAGTTTAGAAACACTATAGTCAATCTGAATAGCAGCAATTAATATACAATACAGATAAAGTGTATTTTACTTGTCAAGCTAGTCCCAAAGCACTCCAAAATATATGTCAAGACTTTTATTGAGGGGTACGATATGCATCGCTCAAATAAGGAAAATAAAAGTTTAAGATTACATATGTTATCTCATCTTTCATCATTCTATATATTAGTTGGCATCACTGCCCACGTATGAATACTGAAGGTCAGATGAGCTGGGGTGAGGGGTTACGCAGTTTGGGAAAGATAACCTACTTTTGGGGGGGGAATGTGAGGGAGAGCTCTTGCCTTGCACAACTCAAAACCTGTGCATATGGGCCATATGTGATAGTATATGTTCAAGGTTTTTGGGAAGTGATATTTACAAAATCCCAGACATTAAAGGGCAATCAATCCCACCTGACCTGGCCCTACTGGCAATAGTGCAGCCAGATGACACCAATATAAGTTCACCAAGACCTAATAATTCTTTTGCTCACAGCTGTTCATTTGGAGTTAGCTAGTCACTGGAAAATTTGTAAAGCAGGTGGTTGAGAAGAATTGGAAATCTGGGGAAGGAGGAAGTATAATGGAATGGCATACCAATAGGTTGTGCAATGAAAGTAGCTAGCAAAACAAGCACAAGCATTAAGACATGACTTTGCAAGCAATTGGTTTTTGTAATGGCTTTTGCATTGTGTTAATTTGTGGGTGAACATATCAGACAAAACAGCGATTCTTCAAACAGCTCTTGTTTATTCACAGACCCAGAACAGAACTGAACTGAAGGGTTCAGCCAGCCTGCTTATATAGAACTCCACTACAACGCAACAGTAACCACTTTCTGTAACTATCCAATCACTGAACGTCACTTTCAATCCCTTATTTGCATATGTGGACCTGAGTGAAAACTATCTACAGTATCCCCCTGCTGGCCCAGGGTGAGAACTTCAGTACATAACACATTGGGCATAAAATCCTATAAAAATATCACTTGTTCTGGGCACCCCTGATGGAGAAACCTGTTAGGATAAGATGGCTATGAACTATTGGATGAGGGATATTGCCGATTACTCTCTATTTTTAGGTATATTATCTTTCTATTATTCTATTTTTGTAGTTGAAACAATACAAACATATCCTTACAAAAACTGGTAAAGGGCTGACTGGATAATGTTCGGGAAATGGCATTACTTGAATGTTTAACATAAATTGGGAGCTGATTAAGTATGCTAAAAATGACCACTTAGAGGCTGTTTGGATATCATTCTTAACTTCTCAAAACTGGAATAGAGAGCAAATGCAGGCCAGATTGTCCCAGATTAATTTGTGGAGGAGCTATGCATTTGGGTGTGGCCTGAATATTCCCTGCAGTTTATTACAATAGACACATGAAGACATGCAATGATGAGTGAATAATTCTTTTGTTGTTATTGTTCAGATATTTGACAATATGTACTCTACCAATTCTGTGTTACAGTCTGAAAAATCTTTAATAAAATTATTGTTTTCAGAAACCTGGGGCTTTAACTTGGATGAAGGCAGGATGAAAAATAAAATAAAATAAGTAAATAAAAGTTTGCTCAATGTAATCTCCTCCCAAATAAGAGTGCAAGAGACTGCAGCCTTAACAGTCATGGGCAAGTGTGCAATTTTTGTTGATTTATGGAGTATAAACTGTGCTAAGTTTAGCTTATGAAATGAGAGGAGCCTCTAACCTGTCTGAAAGTCAGACCCTCTTTTCTGGTAACATGTTTTCCTAATGCTAAATGTGTAGGGATTTGTAGTCAGGATTCTGGCATGCTCAGAGCATAATTCTTTGAGTTCTGCTGAGCCCCTCTCAAATCAAGCCCTGAATTTGACCATTAAAGGAGAGGTGCCTTGTACAACGCTCCCTAAGGATCTGTCCGAATCATAAAGCCAGAGAGAGAGAGTCGGACGGAAAGATGTTCTATTTCAGCTTGCTTGTCTACCATGCATGAATGGCTTCACAGTTCTCTTGTGGAGGGTGGAGATGCCAACTCTGGGGCGGATTTTCAAGGTCTCACAGTACCAAGGTGTGTCAGCCAGAGCTAGGCCAGAGGAGAACGGGTACAAAGTTCACAATCATCTGAGCGATGATAAATAGTAATTAAGATTACACCATTCCGTGTTTCAAAAGGACAGAGATGTTAGATAATGCTTGGCAGGCTGACAGGTCAGAGACAGTACATGAGCAATGAAGAGGCTCACAAAACAAAGCCAAGCAGCAACTAATGAAAGCTGATATTAGTCACATGAAAACAGGTGCACTGTGAGAATGCAGCCTGGTCAACGCATGTTGTATAATTAGAGTGCAGTGTACTACCTCAGGCTGCAAGGGTGCAGAATTTTAATGCACCCACCCCAATAAAATACCACCTGCAAGTTAAAAAAAAAACCCCAGTAACTGCGGGGAGAAAGGTTCTGGTCTAGCCTACTCCCTCCCATGCTTCACCGTAGTGGAATAGGAAGCAAGTGTAGGATTGCCAGCTCTCAAGAAGCTCATATTCTGGGAACTAAACAGGGTAGTTCTGGTAGACCAGAGGGCAAAGCCTTGCAGCACTTGAAACATCCAGAGCATGGTCCCCAGTGCAGGGTTACTGGCTTCTATCTGATGAGTTGTGAACAGGTATATTAGTGAACATCCCCATCTGAAGTCAACTCTCTTGCAGGGACTGAAGGAATGGGGAGAAACTCAGATGGGACAACTTGTTGAGATACAGCTTGCCCCCTTTGCTTCTACCTCCTCACAGATTTAATAGCTTCCATTGGAAACCTTGAGGAGCCATCCTGAATTATTATTTTCCCCACATCAACAATGTAGGGTTGAATGCTTTACCCACAGACTTGAGTTCAGAATATGACTTTATTAATCTGAGAAACCAGAACCATTATTTCAATGTACAAATCCAAATACCTGTACAAGGTTTTGCATTTTGGTTTAAATCCTAAAAATAAAACAGATAATAAAAGCAACGGGTGGCGGGAGATCAGGAGCAGCCATTAAAACCATGTATTTATGCTGAATTAAAACAAAATATAAACCAGGACATTTTTTTTTTTACATCTTGGCAATGTGCTCACTAGCAGGGCTTTGGACAGTACCATCATGCACACCAAATACAACTTTGCTGGAATTTTTAAACAGCTTATTCAAAAAAACAACCTCCCCAAAGTCAACCTTGAATGAAAGAAGATCCGACTAGTTCTGATGTTTTGCTGTTTAGATTTATTTCTTTAAAGGGAAAATGCAGTGTCCCTATTTAAAAAAAGAACTGAACTAAAAATAAATAAATCACAAGTATTACAAAACAGCTAGGTAGGTGTTCAGAGACATTTCAAAAGCTGGCAAGTCAGGTAGGGTAGGGACAAGAGGAGAGAGAGAGAGAGAGAGAAAGAGATTGAAAGATGCATCCCTATTGACCATATACATTTAGATAATTAAAAAATATAAAAGGCAAGAGGCAGCATTTCAGCAGCAAAGTGCTAAAAAGGTACGTCACAAAAGGGTATGGGACGGCAAAGCCACATCTCAGAGGAAATACGGTGTGGTTGTTCTTGAGGGAAGCACACGTTCTGAGTCTGGAACTGCACAGAAGAGCTTTGGTTCCCTTGTATTTGCACCTTCAAATGCCATGATATTATTTCCACAGCGATAGCTGTGACCAACTTCTCACCAAACATGAATTTATAACCTTCATGCACCAGCTGGTGGGCTCAGCAGATGAGCTTTAAATTGTTGATATAAAGGTAAAGGTACCCCTGCCCGTACGGGCCAGTCTTGACAGACTCTGGGGTTGTGCGCCCATCTCACTCAAGAGGCCGGGGGCCAGCGCTGTCCGGAGACACTTCTGGGTCACGTGGCCAGCGTGACAAAGCTGCATCTGGCGAGCCAGCGCAGCACACGGAAACGCCGTTTACCTTCCCGCCAGTAAGCGGTCCCTATTTATCTACTTGCACCTGGGGGTGCTTTCGAACTGCTAGGTTGGCAGGCGCTGGGACCGAGCAACGGGAGCACACCCCGCCGCGGGGATTCGAACCGCCGACCTTTCGATCGGCAAGCCCTAGGCGCTGAGGCTTTTACCCACAGCGCCACCCGCGTCCCGCAAGTTGTTGATATAGACAAACTCATTTGTGACTTTTGCCTCAAACAGCCAGCCTGCTCCTCGGGGACTTATGGCCCAGGTGCCCACATCTTCTGGATCAGACCAAACAAGGTCACAAAAAGCTCCTTTGTGTGGGATCTCTTGGTTGTGCTCAATGGTCTGAATCTGGTCCAGTGTTTTTATGTCTGGAGAGAGGCCCCCATGTATACAGAAGATTTGCTCATCTAGTAACACTGCTACCGTGAGCATGTCAAAAACTTTGATGTAATATCTCCAGGCATTAGCGTTGCCATATTTGGTTTGGCATTTGTCATAAAACCCATACACTTGAGTTACCTGTCTGCTCTCATGATTCCCACGTAAAAGTGTGATACAATCAGGCCATTTTGCTTTCAGGGCAAGAAGATAGGCAAACGTCTCAAGGCTATAATAGTCTCTGTCTACAAAGTCACCCATAAATATATATAGTTTGTGTCAGGAACCTGACCTCCAGTTCTGAACAATTCACATAAATCATAAAACTGTCCATGTATGTCGCCACAGACTGTAACTGGTGTAGAAACTGGCTGCACATTAGATTCTTCTACAACAGAGATGTCCAACAGGTCGATCACGATCTACTAGTCGATCCCTGCGAGGTTTTGGTCGATCGCTGGCCCCCTTCCCGCCCCCTCGCCGTGCCCTCCATTGTTGGAGAACGGAAGACAGAGTTTACAAACCGAGGCTGTATTTACCCCAGTGATCCTTCAGTGAGTTGCTGTTCCTCTCTGACCGCAAAACAATGTAAAAATGCCAGGCCACCCCCCTCAAAAAAGCTCAACAACTTTGACCTGAACCCCTAAAAAAAGGGGGTAGATCACTGCCAGTTTTTAATTCTGTGAGTAGATCACAGTCTCTTGGAATTTGGCCACCCCTGTGCTAGAAGAAGGTCACAGACGTAGTCACACAAGCGCTTGAGTGTTCCAGTTTGCGAACGTTTTACAGAAGCCAAACGCCCGACGTGACTTCCGTGGCTTCCGATTGAGTGCAGGAAGCTCTTGCAGCCAATCGGAAGCCACGCCTTGGTTTTTAAACCATTTTGGGAGTCAAACAGATTAAATTCGACAACCAAGGTACCACTGTAACTTAAACAGGACAATTCTGTGAAGATCGGTCAGCTCCACTAAAGGTTTTGAAAACTGATGGTGATGGCGGTTGACTCTCTCTCTCTCTCTCTCTCTCTCTCCCTCCCTCCCTCCCTCCCTCCCTCCCTCTGCCAACTACCTTGCCCCAAAAGAGCAACTGGCCCAGGGTCACTCAGTGAACATAAGGACTGAGTGGAGATTTCTCCAAGATCCTAGTCTGTTCTGCAAAAAATTGCTGCTGGTGTAGAGGCTACTCAGCACTTGGTTTTGGAACAGGCTGTTTATCAGACATGCGGTGATGTTTCAAAAGGTTGCCTTTTGAAACTTGTTTGTTCCTCCCAATTCGTTTCTGGAGACGCAAGTGTAGTCACCAGAAAGCCTTGGGAACTCTGAAGTTCCAGAGAAGGCTCTTCTGGACCTTCAATCCAGATTTCATTTTTCTGTATGTACAAATACTGAAGACATATCAAGAGAAGAGTGAGAGAGACATCCTAAAATAGCCACTAAAAGCACATTAAATGATAGCTAGCTTGCGATAAGTCATCTCACGCAGGCACCCCCAATTAATGACCTGGTGGCAGGAGATAGAATGACCAGCTCTTGCCACATTCCATATGCAGCGCTTGCAGAATTCATTTGGAAGCTGTTGCATCACGAGATCTATTTATCAGGGTAATTTGATGCTGGGTTTTAGAAAGAGAGAGAGAGGGAGAGGAAGCCAGTTGCCTGAACAGGTGTGTTGGATAAAACAGTCCCTGCATAAACATGGGCGTGACCTGCTCAATAAAGCTGCTAACTGGATTACAGTGGCACAGAATACACTGCTTAAAAAGAAGAAACATGAAACTCAGGAGGGGGGTGAATCTTAATGGAGTGCAACAAATGGCTCCATGCCTGCCCCATATCCTGTTTGCTCTATAGGGTTGCCATACATCTGGAATTTCCCAGACATAGCCAAGGATTCTGACCTCGTAAACAACATCCGGGTGGAAAACACCGGGCGTATGGCAACCCATGTTGCAAGTGTATATTTTGGCGAATTCTCTTAAAAATAGCTCAAAACTTATTTCTTTTCTTAGATCAACAACTTTGGCCAAAAATTTAAAAAGCTCAACAACCACCACCCCCCCCAAAAAAACCCCAAACAACTTTTATGTTCAGGTTTTCACTTTTTGAAATATGGCAACCCTACTGCTTTCTCCCATCAGGTAGGTATCAAATGTTGAGCTAAGCAAAAAACTCAAATCAAATAACAGCTTCAAGGTTCTGCATATCTTCTGCAGCTTCCTTACTCACCATTCCTGTCTCAAGCACTGCCTCCAACAGCCTGCCGTAGTCCTTAACCCTCCTCTCCAGCCACTCCTCAAAACACCTGGATCCTCACTCAACTCTAAATCAGGTCATTCATTACAAAACAGAAAGAAAAGTGCCAAAGATCAAACTTGCGTTGAAGCTACACCCTCAGATTCAAAGTTCATCTCCCAGATTCCGGATGCAGTCACTGAGCGCTGAGAATCAAGGAAGGGGTTTTTGCACATGCTCAGAAGCACTGAAATTATTATTCCTTCCAAGACTGAATTGTAGTTATAATAAATAGATTCAAAATGAGCAGCTGTGTTGTAGTAGCTCAAAGTGTGGACGGGAATGTTCCTGATTCAAGTGTCACAAACTGATTGACTGACTTTCGGCAAGCAACAGTAATCAGGGCCGTCTTAAGTATATCCAGCACCATGGTGCAAAGATCCCCTGGGTTCCCAGAGTTGCCAACCTTTTTATGGCACTGCCAGCAGCTTTGAGGGGCTGGAGGAGGCGGGCAGCAGCAGCTGGAGGGCAGCTCCTCCGGCGGGAAAGAGGCGGAAGCTCCGGGCGTGGCGCTGCCTCAGCGAGGCGGTTGAGGGTGGTGAGCTGATGCCAAGAGGCGCTGCGCCCAGCCTCTGCCTCTTCCCTGGTGCCCATACCGCAGTGGCCACGGCAGACAGAGGCTCCGGGCGTGGTGCTGCTTTGGCATGGCATGGCAGAGGCGGGCAAGGGCAGCAAGCTGGTGCCGGGAGGTGCCACTTCCAGCCTCCGTCTTTTCCCTGGTGCCCTCCATAACTTGGTGCCCTGGCGCCCCCGCCACTTGCCCCTATTGGGCAAAACGCCCCTGACAGTAATACTGGCCAACCTTACAGGTTTGTTGTTAAGCATTACTGAGATAATGTATTAGTGTCTTTCGAACACTTGAAACAGACTATGGAAATGTATGGAGCACTATCCATCAGGAAGTTCTCCTGCACAAGCCCCACTGAAGAGAATAGGAACCATGCAAGAACTAAGCTACTTCTCTAGGACAGTGTTTCCCAACCGGTGTTCCGCGGCACACTAGTGTGCCGCGAGACGTTGCCTGGTGTGCCGTGGGAGGGAGGCGGGCGAGTCGGGCGGCGAGAGGCGGGGCGGCGGCGGCGAGGATCCGCGTCGAGCCGGGGGCGGCTCCGCGGTGGTGGTGCCGAGGTTTCTCTCTCCATTCTCCCCTCACACACACACACAGGAAATAACACAGGATCAGCTGACAGGACCCGGCCAATGGGGCGGCGGCGGGGCAGCGCGCGCAAAAGAGAGGAGCGCGAGACAGCGGACGAGGAGGAGGCTGGCATGTCCGGGCAGCAGCAGCAACAACAGCAGCAGCAACTCCCGGCGACGGCTCCTCAAGCCCCGGGCAACCCTACTCCCTCACCGGCCTCGGCCGGCCTCCTGCTCCACCCGCCACCGCCTCCCCCGCCGCCGCCGGCCACCTCGGCCCCGCCGCCGCCCCCTCCTCCGCCCGCTATCGCCGCCACCACCACAACAGCCGCCGCCGCCTCAGCTGGGCCCATGCCTGCCGGGAGTGGCGGCGGCAGCAGCAGCGCCCCGGCGCCCTTCCCTCCCGGCGTGACGCTGCGCGCTGACGTCACGGGGCTGTAATGGTGATGTGCCTCGAGATTTTTTTCATCAAACAAGTGTGCCTTTGCCCAAAAAAGGTTGGGAAACACTGCTCTAGGAGATGAGAAGTTCCAGGTGATGTGTTGGCAGATCTTGTTTTCCTTAGTAAAACAAAAACAAAAACAGCAGGGGATACTTCAGGTATCCATTAATTGCTTTATATACAAATATTGTATAAGGTAAATGGACATAAACAGGCACTCCCACAAGGTGGAAGATTAATCAGAAAGCAACTCATGCATTCCCATTCCACATATCAGCTCCTGTGTCATGTAAAACCACATACACTATCAGGAGGAGGCATTTCATAACCATTAACACCAATTGATGAAAGAATAACCAACCATTCCGGGTAATTAACGAGCTATCTTCCTAACAAAGGAAAAATCAGCCAGCAGGTGCAACAGTATTATCACACAAGGACTGAGCCCTGGCCATCCCCTTGATTCTACCTGCTATAACTTTTGTTATTGTTTTTATTTATTGCCAATTTCTAAACCAAATGGTGGCAAGGTCCAGACTGTCTGGAACTGTTTCTGAGCTCATATTCAAACTGACTCTTAGTTTAAATGAATTTGGGACCTAAACAAAAACGAAAGCTTCCACTCACATTCTCAAGTTTTGTAAAGGTGCACATAGCCATAAGAATACCCCTTAATACTGTACTTGCAAAACCTGAATTTGGAATTTGATCTTCAAGCTTGAAGTGGCCGTTGAGTAGAAGGGGGAGAAGAGCTCCTGCACAGCTCAAATTGCAGCAGTTGTTAGATCATGAAGAACTGATACCTTGGAAGCTTCTTGGCTCTCTCAAATCAGATTAAAATCAAATACAGTTGTGGGTAACTGAGGAAGCATGTAGGCCATTTAGTTGGGCCCAATGACAAACCTTTAATAATACACATCCCCGCCTGTATAAGACTTGAGAACAGACTTCTCTGGGAGCCAATGGGAGACTTTATTCAAATAAATGGCCACAGCACATAGAGAAAGTTAACCCTTCCTCTTCCTCCTCTTATCCACCCTCACCCGTGTAACAGTCTTACACCCGCAATATAGTAATTATGCTTGGAAACAGCTAGGAGCCTTTTTCCTAGCCTAATTGCAGTGCGGGGAGGGCATCCGGTAAGTCCAGAACGAAATCTAAAAATAAGCTCCATCCTACAATCCTGGCTGTGGCTTGGCAAGAACCGGATTGATCTGAAATATGTTCTGTACTATGAATAAATATATAGGATGATGAAAGAATTTCTTTGTTAGGTCTTCTGTAAACACTAGCAGAGCCACTGCTTTGTTGATTCAAAAGCAGAGTGTTACAAGAGGGCCAGAGAAGTCTTCTGTGGATCAAAAGTTTTTTAAAAAGGGCTAGGTTAATATATTTTGGTGCTTGAGATGAAAAATCCAAATGGCATATTCCCCACCTACTATTTAACATGGTCACAATCTATGAGGAATTTCTCCTGCAGAACACCCACTGAAATGCATAGGGTAGTTCTTGCGTAGTTCCTATTATTTTCATCAGCACTTGTGCAGGAGAACTTCTTGATGGATTGTGCGTCGTACATCAAATCTTTTCTCTCTTCTACTCTGCTGCCCCCCCTTTTTTTTTACATGTTTACTTCATTGCATTTATAGCCTGCCTTTCTTGCAAGGAGCTCAGTGCAACACAGATAATTCTCTTCTCCCACTTACTTTCACAACAACCCTACAAGGTAGACTGGCCCAAGGTCACCCGGTGAATTTCAAGGCTGAGCATTTCCTTCATCCTACCTGATGCATAATCCACCACTGAAATTAATGTGAGCTCTTATGTAGTTCCTGTTTCCTTTCAGAGGAGCTTGTGCAGCAGAACTTCCTAACAGATTGCAGCCCATAGATCTAACCTCTACAACACACTGGTTCTCATTGATACAGTCTGTTTCCTTGCTTTATGTTACTTCTAGTTTTAAAAACGTGTTAAGAAACACAAGTTAGCCTTAAGGCCACTCCCATGATTTTCCAACTGCCATTCATTAATGACAAGCTCTGCCCACATGTAGAGCTTACAACATTTAGGCCACATTCACACCACACCTTTAAAACACTATGATACCACTTTAAACAGTCATCGCTTCCCCCTAAGAATTATGGGAACTGTAGTTGAGGTGAAGAGCTACCCCTCTCCAATTGTAGCAGAGTTACAATTCCCAGAGTAGTTGAACCATTAACCTTTATTCCCAGGGAACTCTGGGAATTGTAGCTCTGGGAGGGGAAAGAACAGATAGAAAAACTTTGACCACCAGCAAATAAAAATTGAATATCCAACAGATCTATCTATCAAGTGTTATAAACCAAACTATCCTATTATTCAAAGGCTCTCTCTGTGCAATGTGACTCGACCACTAACAATGCATTCTAACTCCTAGACAACTGGTGCATGAGGTCACTTTCCCTGTTTGACCAGGCAGTGCACACTCATTTGCAGAATGAGAAAGTGGCTGGGAAACTGGTTTGCCCAGTCTTAGCATGAGAATGTGCACCAAAAGACCTGAAAACAGAAACAGATTAAATCTGGGTGCAAACTAAGAGATTACTGGTAAGTTTTTGCTTAGAGGCATTTGGAAGTTAAAGATGCTGGTATTACTTTAGGTCATGTGTGCTTTTCTGCTTCCTCTGCCAGGGTAGGGTGCGCCATCCCAGGCAAACTCAGCAACCTCTATCTATTGCTCACCTCCCCTTAAAAGTACATGCTGAAAGTACAGATGAAACCGTTCGCCAAGCCCTTAAGGTATTACACATCTCTGTTTCTTCAGAACACTTTCCTAAATGTGGCCTCATTTCTTGATAATGAAAGAAAGGGAGCACAGAGAGACTTAAGATGTGCTCTGTTTAATCTATGCCACTTGTTCCAAGACCGGGCCCCAGTTGTAATGAGCACTGTGTTGTAAGATCTTTCATCTTCACATAGAAGATGGAGCAAGCTTGTTTTCTCCTCCTCCAGAGGGTAGAACCTGAACCAATGGATTCAAGTTACAAGAAAGGAGATTCTGACTAAACACCAGCAAGAGCTGTTCCACAGTGGAATGGACTCCCTTGGAAGGTGGTGGACTCTCCTTCACTGGAGGTTTTTAAGCAGTGTTTGGATGGCCACCTGCCATGGATGCTTTAGTTGTGATTCCTGCATTGCAAGGGGTTGGGCTAGATGACCCTCAAGATATCCCTTCCACAATTCTCCACAATTCTATGATTCCATTCATCTAAGTGGGGGTGGACTGCATGTTCTCCAGGATCCCTTCCAACTCAGTGGTCCTATGAATCCAAGAGTGAAATCTGGACAGAAAATTATCTGAATAGGCCTGACTAGACCTGGCAAGTACAGTATCTCATTTTTGTTAGGTAAAATAGACATGGTATGCTGCCATGGGAACTAAATCGTTGGCTGACTGCAATCAATAGCTGGCCTTCTGAATGACTAACAAATAACTAAAAGGGCGAGATACCCAGCTGATGTAATATATGACGTAAACCCAGCCAGATGGGTGGGGTATAAGTATTATTATTATTATTATTATTATTATTATTATTATTATTATAGTTAGGGATGTAAACTGACAGCATTGAGGGTGCCGACTGGCTCTTTGGAGATTTAGTGTGGGAGCAATAGTTTTTTGGACTATCTGTTGGAATGTTTAAACTGAATTTCCATGTATGCTCAATCTGTAAATTTGTAAATAAATACAGATATTTCAAAATGTGGTATGCCTCTTGCCTTCCAAAAGCATCGCACCCCCAAAATTCTCACTGCTCACAAAACCAGGGTGCACCTAACACTTGGTTTAAACTAAGTCTTAAATTGACGCTGTCTCTTCAACCAAGTAGTATTTTACTAGTCCTACCAATAAAAGAAAGCTGATCGCCGAAGAATTGATGCTTTTGAATTATGGTGCTGGAGGAGACTCTTGAGAGTCCCATGGACTGCAAGAAGATCAAACCTCTCCATTCTTAAGGAAATCAGCCCTGAGTGCTCACTGGAAGGACAGATCCTGAAGCTGAGGCTCCAATACTTTGGCCACCTCATGAGAAGAGAAGATTCCCTGGAAAAGACCCTGATGTTGGGAAAGATGGAGGGCACAAGGAGAAGGGGACGACAGAGGACGAGATGGTTGGACAGTGTTCTCGAAGCTACCAGCATGAGTTTGACCAAACTGTGGGAGGCAGTGGAAGACAGGAGGGCCTGGCGTGCTCTGGTCCATGGGGTCACGAAGACTAAACGACTAAACAACAACAACACCAATAAAACTATATGTAGTTAGATTGTCAGTAAATCCCAGATCTGTGTTGCTAGGTTCTGTCAAGACTGTACTTAAAACATGGCAACTTCTGCCTTGGGCCCTGTATTTCTTAAGGTTCTGTCTTTGACACACTGGATTACTCCAAACTCTGTTCTAACTTGCTGGTTCTGTAACCAGGGAGCAGAGTTTCTCAGCCCACAAAGATGGCAACCTTACTGCCATTAGAAATCAAGAGTGGGACACTAGATGCAGCTGTTTAGGTATGCAAGGCCTGTGTGAGTCCGCCATTGTTTTCTCATAACTATTTTTTGCCAAACTACAATCAAAATTCAGCAAAGAATCCAACTTAATTAACTGCCCCCTCCCCTCATACACTAATTAAAACCTTTCCGCCAGCCTGCTTATCCTTTCAAGACTGGAGATCCTCGACATTTAGAACACTTCTGGTGGGCGTTTAGTATTCCCCTCCACAGAAGCAATTAGTAGTGAAACATCTGGACCCTCTTCAGATGAACTAGGCATCATTAACATGTTATTAAGACGTCCAGACGATGGAGGGGGGTGGTGTGCTCCTTGCTTGACTGGAACTGTTCCAAAGATGCAGGGACTGTAGATGGGTTGAGAACACAGCTTTAACCTGCTGACCCAAATGCTGGAACTAGAATTACAATCTGGTGTCGTGTGTGCAAAGGTACCAGAACTGGATGCAATAAAGCTGCGTCCACACAATTGGTAAATGCAGATCAACACTTGTTCTCTTTGTGTTTGCAACATGTGCTGCAGCATTTGCGGTGTGAGCATCATAAAATGGTAGAAGGGAAGATATATGCCTGTAAATAAGCAGTGGGGATTTTGCCAGAAAGCCGCAATCAGTTATGGATCATGATTGTGTAGTCAAAGGTTTGGAATACCACACCTCCAAGTTTCACAAGAAAACAACCGCCATATGGCATCCAAATTTGTACACATTTCAGATTTTAAAAGCCTTGGCACATTGAAACTTCCAAGCTAACCTGAAAATGATTGTGCTGGACATAAGTGACGCTTGTGAGAGTAGTTATCTCTGTCTTGAACTCAGAGTGTGATTTCAAACAAATCATTTTATCTCAGCCTCCTCCAATGCAGAAATAACAGACTGACCTACCTTACAAGGCTGTTGTACAGATTACTAAAATATCCCATGCAAAGTTCATTGAACGTTCGGGAAGCATTATGCAAATACAAAGGGTGACTATGTCCAAAGCCTCCTCCTTTGCATTCAAATCTATTTCCAGGATTTACAACTTGAGTCCTAAGTGGGCTCAAATTTAGCCCTGATAATAAATATCCACTGTACCAAATAAGGGGAGGAGAGTAGTCTGATGATAATAAATCTGCCAGACCGGTACTTATCGAGAGCCAACACCCAACAGCCCTGCGCAGTTGCTCTTCTCAAAGCATTTTGCTCAAAAACTTCCAGGAGAATCATGCATTAAGTTTGCACATCAAATCAGGAGAGAGCAGCGCAATACATAATTTTAAAGTATTGTAAGACTCTGCGTGGGTTAAAAACGAGGGAGAAGCATTTTTACGTTTTCCAAAATTGGTACATCTCTCTTTTCTTTCGAATGAAAGCTGGTTTTCCTATTCTCAGGCAAGAATTCTTTCGCAGAGAAAGCCCTCGTTACAAATTGTCACAACTTTGTTGCCGTCGTCGTCGTCCCCCTCCTGCGCGGCGCACACATTTGAGGAGAGATCTTTATATGTATTATATTTACTGGGAGCGGTCTGGGGAGGGAGGATGCGGCAGCCCACCCAGTGCCTGAGCGGGGCGGAGCAGCCCAGCTCGGCCGAAGCTCATCTCTGCCGTGGAGACATCCGAGATGCAAAAGGCAGAGGCCCGGCCACGTCAGCACGACCACTTCGGGGGCGCCGCCAGGGGACGAGGCGGGGAGCGCGCCGCCGGAGTGCCGCTCGGACCCATGGAAATCCCCGCGGGGCTGATGCTGGTACGAGGGCGGGGAAGCAGCGGCGAGGGAAAAGGGGCGAAAGCCGGCCCTTGGGCTAGGCAGCCGCCTCAAGCAGAGGATTTTGGCCAGCGCGAAAGGGCAGCCGTTCAATTCATTTTGACGCGTTTGCTCTCCAGCATCTGTGGAACTGTCTGCCTCAGGTGCCCCAAGGCGCGATGCACCTTCATTTGAGTGGGGCGGAGGGGGAGACGCCGCTAGATGTCGGCGCCTGAGGCTGCAGAAATGTCTAGGGCGGGCCCGCGGGAGGGGCGGGGGGAAATCCGCCACCGAAGCAAATGCCTGCGCGATCAGAAACGGCTCTCCAAACTGCGTTGTACAGTTCATTTTCTGAACTTTACGCCCCTCGGTTCCCAAGGGCCGTGTGCACGCCCGAGGAGAAGGCGACGCGCGTGTTTGCAAGGCGCGTTAAGAACAAACGTCGTCCTGAGAAGGACGGGCACAGGACAAAGCGTCCTCGGCAGGGGCCTAGCTCTTGCTGAAGTGGTAAACATGTGTCTCAGCTGCACCACGTTGGACTGCAAGGGGGGGGGGGTTTCCACATGATTGAAGGGTTTACCTATGCGAAAGAAAACTCCCCTGCGCATAGAAAACTAGAGCTAACGGAGAAGGGTTGGAACACAGCCTCGCCTTCTTCCTGATAGGCTCCTTTTCTGTGTGGGTAGGTGAATCTATTTTTCTTGTGGGAGTCCCCACATTCCATCATACCAGCTTCCACTTGCAGTCGAAAATAGTCTAGTCTGGACACCAGTTTACCCCTACCAGTGTTGAAGTAATGTCCAAAGTGAGCTTTCTCCAGGGGGAACCCTTTAACCCAAAAGCAATATTCAGAGTGAATAATTACACCACAGACAGGGTGTGACAGTTACTTAAGGAAAGATTCCAAAATCCATATTAGGGCAATGCCTTTATTAGACTAAACAAAATATAACAAAGCAGTGTTTAAGCTTTCAAGTTCTCCAGAAGTCTTAATCAGGCTAGGATTGTAAACAAAACAGAGGAGAAGAGAATAACTGACCTAAGGGGGAGGCTAATAAATGTATTGCCATAATATGAAATATGAAATTTTTCTTATAGGCCAAAATGGCTTACATTTATTTTTTTGTTTGGCCCAAGGTATGTGTTTCAGGAGGTCTTAGATCAATGAAGAGGAAGCTGAGGCTCTGCACATGTTGTTGGACTACAACTCCCAGCATCTGTGACTGTGGGCTGTTCTGCCTGCAGCTAGCGAGAGTCCAACAACATTAGGAGTGCCTCTGGTTCCTCATCCCACTCTTCGACGGTAAAGTCTTTAAGTGGACAGCACTTCAAGGAGCACCTCATAAAAGACATTGCGAATCAGGAAATCCTGGGGAAATGGGGGAGAATTCTAGGTTTCTGGGGTCAACAAAGCTGGAGAGATACTATTTATTGTAGAAATAAAAATAAAAAAAATAAAAAATTGTCCAGTAGCACCTTATAGACCAGCTAAGTTTGTTCTGGTATAAGCTTTCATGTGCATGCACACTTCTTCAGATACCGATGGACTTCCATTTCATTTGTTGTGGGACACAGTCCTTCTCTCCATGATCAGTTCTGTCCCCAGGAAGAACTGACACAGTGTCATCAGCCATACAAAGTTAAAAGAGATGGCACTCAGAATTAGTGGGATCTCAAAAAAACAGTATTGTGAAAGGGGAAGGGACAGACCCCAGGGAGAGGGAAGTGGTTCAGCATTCCACATCCAGGGACAGATAACAGAATCCTTACTAAATGAAGATGGGGAGACTCATACAGGGGTGGGTTTCAGGCAGAGTGGGACCCAAAGGCATGGAGGGAGGCACCTCAGGGGAGTCTGCCATGTAGAATGTGAGGGACCAAGAACTCACTACCATGAAATAGTAGTAGCAAGTGGTCCTTAGTAAATAAGCTATGGAAACAATTTATCTTGAACAAGTTCTGTAGAGGGAACCCAGAGAGACAGGAAGTACCATTTCCTGTTTGGGGAGTGCAGAAAGAGTTGTGAAGCGCTTGGTAGGCCATAATATATGGCTGCTGCTGCTGGTGGGCTTTGTTGTTTTTGTGTGGGTGTAGACCTACTTTGCAGAAACACCAGTGAGATCGGAGATGCATGGAAAGTAGTTAGCTAGAAATATGAATGAAAGAGGTGCAGTGCCAGTCCAGAGAGTGAAAAGATTGAGTGCAGCTGGGGAAATCAAAACAATTTTGAACTGTAAGCTTATAGGGGGCAGGGTCCTTTTTTGTATATATTTTTGTGCTAAGTTCCATATTAATTAATTAATTAATTTTTTATTTTTGTAAAACAACTACCCTGCTCTTCAACCAAAAATGCCCATTGATTTAGATATTTAGATATGTTAGCTACATGGTATATGGTACTTGTATTTGTGGTAGTACAAGCTAAATGGCACATTTTCATAGCTCTCACTTAATATTTTCTGGCTTTTTAAAAGTACATTCTTATCCCTTCATCTAAATAAAATTAATTCATTTTGATCCTAGGAACCGTCCCTTTACACTGTCAAGGCAATTTTCATCTTGGACAGCTTTGGGCAGCGACTTTTGGCCAAGGCAGGTACCTCCACCAATTTTTTTAAAGGCTCAGTTCCACTCTGGTAAGACATCAGGTAGAATTATGAATACCATTTCTCAGGTTGGGAATAGATGATCTCTGCTGGGGTGCATTCAGTAGTGGAGGTCAAACACATGAAAGAAGGAATCCTACTACTTGTCCTTTGAGGCCAGAGCAACTTATCTGAGACTTGCAGTCAATCTCACATCCAGAGAGAGATGAGACCTGCTTAATTTGAACAGTGCAGCCGTAGCATGTGTCCTCAGACCATTCATTGGGGTGGGCTTGTTGACTCCATCCCAGAAATTAAGAATTGCTATGCTGGATCACTGCTTAACAGCAACCAACCAAGTTCGGGGGGGGGGGGACAGTGCAAAAGGAGGGCAACATCTGCCTTCTGTTGTTATTTCCTAGTATGAGGTCAGCAAGAAATCCTTATTACCTTGGCTAATTGCCCCAGCTGTACTAGTGCCCCATGTAGCTATCCAATCCCTTTGAAAAGCTATTTTCGCTACTTGGGACCAAACACTTTGTGTTCATTGAGTTCCATCAGTTGAGTCTTTGTATCATGGGAATAACTTCCTGTTCTCGTAAATGTGTCCCCATCAATTTCAGCCACTGACTCCACCTTTATGCATTCTGACAGGTAATCGTTTTTCACTCTCTCTTCATCACTCATGTTAGGGATGAAGGGCCTGTGGACCTCCAGATGTCACTGAACACAGCTCCTATTATCCCTGACTATTAGCCACACTGAGGGCCACATGTTGCCCATGCCTAATGTACACGTTACTCATTCTTGAGAGAGAAACCATAGAGTGCAGGAGCGAGAGTGTGAAAGACTGTTAAAACTGTTGAGAGAGAAAGCAGAGTATGAAGGCTAGAGTGGCAAGAGATCCATGGGCAGTCTCTCTCTCGCTTTATCTCACCTTCACTCCCTCTCCCTCCAACCCAGAGATAAATGGAAGATTCCAGAGGTGGGAGCATCCAAGAAATTTGAGGGCTGCATTCAAGCCCACCTCTGATGTAGTCCAAAATTTTGTTTCCACCATCAGCCAGCCAAGTGTTTCTGAGCGCTCCCAGGTGGGCCAAGAAGTTAATAGTGTCCCCTTGTTTATCCCTATCATTTGGTGCTTGGATATAGATTGTCTCTGAATATGGAAGTTCCATTTAGCTATCATGCCTGATAGCTATTGCTATATCTATTGCTCAGGAGAACTGTTCTCTAACAGGCTTTTACCAATTTTCACATCAAGGGGATTTTCATTTTCAGTGAACATGAATGTTGTGGGAACTCCAGCTCCCATCAATCCCAGCCAGCACATCCAGTGATCGTGGATGTTGGAATTTGTAGTCCAGTAACAGCTGGAAGACCACAGGTTCCCAATCCCTGCTCTAAACTCTGGATAGAGCTGATTCTTATTTGTTAGCCATTCCCTACTCCTATGCTGCCTCATCCTTGTTTTGAGCCTCTTGTTCTGGCTCTCCACAGTATTATGACGACACCTTTCCATCTATGAAGGAACAGAAGAGTTTCGAAAGGAATGTCTTCAACAAGACCCACAAGACTGACAGTGAGTATGTGGCCATTAAAGTATAGACAAACAACCAGCAGCTTCTAGTACCACCAAGCACTCAACCATAAATCTCCTTGGCTCTTCTCCTTCCCTTGAGAAGCAGAGACAACATCTGCACTGTACATTTAACACAGTATCATGTCACTTTAAACAGACACCACCCCCCAAAAGAATTCTGGGAAGTGTAGTTTGTTAAATGGGCTGAGAGTTGTTATAAAGGTAAAGGCACCCCTGACCATTAGGTCCAGTCATGGCCGACTCTGGGGTTGCGGCGCTCATCTTGCTTTATTGGCCGAGGGAGCTGGCGTACAGCTTCCGGGTCATGTGGCCAGCAGGACTGAGCTGCTTCTGGCGAACCAGAACAGCGCACGGAAACGCTGTTTACCTTCCCGCCAAAGCGGTACCTATTTATCTACTTGCACTTTGACATGCTTTCAAACTGCTAGGTTGGCAGGAGCAGGGACTGAGCAGCGGGAGCTCACCCCGTTGCGGGGATTCGAACCGCTGACCTTCTGATCGGCAAGCCCTAGGCTCAGTGGTTTAACCCACAGCACCACCCACGTCCCTGAGAGTTGTTAGAAGACTCCTATTCCCTTCATGGAGCTACAGTTCCCAAAGTGGTTTAACAATCAGTCTTTCTTCTTAGGGAACTCTGGGAACTATAGCTCTGAGAGGGGAATAGGGGGACTTTCAGTACCCTTTAAAATAATACAGCTCCCAGGATATGTTGAGAAAAGCCATGACTGTTTAAAGTGGTATGATATTGCTTTAAATGTATAGTGCAGGTGGGACCAGAAATATTTCCGTCAACCAAGAGTGAAAAGAGACACTTGGAGTGACAAAGGGACAGGTGATGGCAATGTGGAGTGGTCCAGCAACTGGCCTAAGTGATGGAGAGAGATAAAGAGGAGGACACATTGCAGAAGGTTTTTCTGCACCACGGAGGAGGAGGAGTATGGGTTGAATTTGGCCTGCACTCCTAAAGCAAATTTAGTTGCTGGTTAGGAGACATATTTACCCCAAGACAAAGCCCCTCCACTGGTTTGCATTTCAAATAGGTACTCCTGTAGAAATGTTAGCCATTATCTGGAGAGGAGTAAGCAGTTTTTTAAAAAATAAAATAAAAACCTGCCACTTAGAAGATGTTATGCCAAGCACAGATCTTGTATGCTCTAACTGTTAGAAACCTGTGTGTGTTGGACAAGGCGTTTGCCTTATCTGCAGCCGGAGGTTGGCAGTCCTCCTTTTGGTCCCTAACTCTGCCATGCCACACTGTTCTGGGTGCAGTCAAGAGAAAACCCCTTCAGCTCTGGGACAGCTTGGCACACCCTTTTAAAGGTAAATAAACTCCATCTCAGTCAGATGGAGCCAATCGGAAACTACCTGGCTGACTCAGATTCCATCCATTTACAACTGCAGCAGAATTAAACTGTTAGAAATCATTTTTAAAAAATAAAAATCAGAAATAAGGTCACCAGTCCACAAGCAAATGAGGCAGGGCCTGATGGAGTTTGTAAAGTTCTCAGAGGTGGGATAGCTCAGTTGGTAGAGCATTAGACTCTTAATCGCAGGGTTGTGGGTTTGTGCCCCACATTGAGTGAAATATTCCTGCATTTTAACATTGGGGGTTGGACTAGAAGCCCTTCGTGGTCTCTTCCAACAATACAGTTCTGTGATTCTAAGAGCTTTCCCGCTTCTCTCTCTAAACATCATTTCTCTTTCTTGTTTTCCTCAGGTGAGATTGCTTTTTTGGAAGGTCTGACCATTGTCTATAAAAGCAGCATTGATCTTTTCTTTTATGTAGTGGGAAGTCCCCATGAGAATGAGGTAAATACTTTTTTTTTAGCCAGCAGGTAAATGAGCTAAATAGTGACATGTAGCCTTAAGTGATATCCTGTACTTTGTATTTTGTGGTTTCATTGCCTTTCATTTCTGTTACTCCCCCCCCCCCAAAAAAAAAAATGTTGAATGGAAAACAGTTATAGGTAGAAACCATGAAGAGAAAGGTTCAAATTAAACTTACACATGACTTTACAAATGGACAGGACTCTGAGTAAAGATTTTACAAAGTCATCACATTGTCAAGTAATAGTGCTATGTTACATGTCGTGTAGAATCATCGTTTGCTTCTGTTCTCAGCTAATTTCAGCAAAGCAAAGCTTTGGGGCCCCTACATGAAAGCAACCTATGTTCTGTCTGCTCTGTATGTTTCTAGTAGATGGTCAGGGAGAAATACATGTTTAAAAGATCACTTGATTTTGTTTTTGTTGATGTGAGTCTTCCTTTCTTGGCCCCACCTTTTAATAGCTGATGTTGATGTCCGTTCTCACCTGTCTCTTTGAATCTCTCAACCATATGCTGCGGTGAGTATCATCATTAATCCCAGTGGAAATCAATGACATTCTCACAAAGTGCAAGGAACGAAAGAAATAATCGCTCTGCCCTGTTGCCCAAAGATAGTATGTGTGCCCATGTGCTCGTAATCCAGATCATAGGTAAAGGTAAAGGGACCCCTGACCATTAGGTCCAGTCGTGACCGACTCGGGGGTTGCGGCGCTCATCTCGCTTTATTGGCCGAGGGAGCCGGCGTACAGCTTCTGGGTCATGTGGCCAGCATGACCAAGCCGCTTCTGGTGAACCAAAGCAGTGCACGGAAACGCCGTTTACCTTCCCGCCGGAGTGGTACCTATTTATCTACTTGCACTTTGATGTGCTTTTGAACTGCTAGGTTGGCAGGAGCAGGGACTGAGCAACGGGAGCTCACCCCGTCGCGGGGATTCAAACCGTTGACCTTCTGATCGGCAAGTCCTAGGCTCTGTGTTTTAACCCACAGCGCAACCTGGGTCCCCAATCCAGATCATAGTTTGGTACAAAACAGAGGATGGGCATATTGCAGAGAAGTGTAGCTATAGAACAAAGAACATAAGATGGCTCAAAGAAGCAAGTGAAGCTGCATGATACAGGGAATGGCTAAACTGAGAATTTCTCAGTGGATTGGGTCTATTGCAATAGCAGATTAACAGTATCTCCAGACACAAAGTATCTCCTGCTTTCCAGAAAAGCTTTTATTGGCAAGATAAGTTCCTTCTCCAAATGTTCCCCTTGATTTATAGGGTATTTTAATGGACTGTCTCCTCAAATACCAAGAAACTGGTAGCAAGAATCTGCATCTGTGACTGTTTTCTAGGTGCCCCGTCATCAAATGTGAAGCTAGTGACAATGAAGGAGAGAGCCTTTTCAGTAGTGGCACCCTGCCCATGGAATACCGACCTTAAGGAGGCTTGCGTACCATCCATTTTGCTATCATTTGGGCAGCACTCCTTTTTATTGTCCAAATACAACAAGAAGCTCTGCCCCTTTGCAGAACTCTCACCATCCTGGTTGTTCTCCTTCTGGCACACTCCCGTTTGTCCTTCTTTAAAATATGGCACCTAAAACTGGACACAGTTCCCCAGATGTGGCTTGACCAGCACAGAAATGACTCCTAAACTAGTTTGAATCTAGTAGGGTAGATATGTTCCTGGTGCTCATAGTTGCCTTGTCTTGTTTTGTATCTAGAAAGAACGTGGAGAAGCGAACCCTGGTGGAAAACATGGATGGGGTGTTCCTTGTGGTGGATGAGATCGTTGATGGCGGGTGAGATCATGTGGAAGGGGAGAAAAGGGAAATGAATTAATTTGGCAGATCTCAGCAAGCTGGCTCATGTCACCCTGTTTTAAATCTGGAGTTAAAAGGATCTGCCATAGCTCATCCAACTCACTGAGATTCAAACACTTGCTGAGTACCTAAATCACATTAAGGAATCCAGTTAAAATGTAAACCCAAGTAACAAAATGTGAGCTCAATTAATTCATGTTTTACAAACAACCCATTAGATGTGTTTTCTCCTACTTTTTGCACTAGTAAGAGACTCACAATTAAAGGTAATTTCTCCTTTTCAAAAGGCAGAATTGCAGTTGATGCATTGCTCCCTTGCTTGAGGGAAATGAAATGAAAAAGGTTTCACAAAATACCAGGAGGAAGAGAGGAACTTAGTGGGAGTTACTACTTTTGTTTTTAAAGGCTCTCATAAATGTTCTTACACTGCCATGGTGCAGCCTAGGGAGAGATCAGATATAAAATGAGAACAGGGCTTTAGAAAACAGCAGCGCATAAAATAAATGTCGCCAAATGGCACAAGGAATGCCATGGTGCTGTTCATCACTGACAACAGCCAGTAAGCCGCAGCCACAATTGCACAAACTGTTTCTTAAAAGAAATGCAGTGTGTGGCAACAAAACGTTGCATTTGGATCAGTAGTGTAAAGTGCTTTAGAATCGCTTCCCCAAATGCTTCTGGATTCCTCGCAACAGCTGCATAACAACTGCATAGTTCTTGCCAGAGACACAGATCAAAATCTCCCTTCCCAAGATGTTGCATTTCTCTTCTCCATTTTAGTGTGATTTTGGAAAGTGATGCCCAGCAAGTCATCCAGAAGCTGAATTTTAGGGTAAGTGGTCCCTCCCTCCCTCCCTCCCTCCCTCCCTTCCTTCCTTCCTTCCTTCCTTCCTTCCTTCCTTCCTTCCTTCCTTCCTGTAAATATTCTCTCATCTCTGCACTTTGTTCCCTTGCTCATCTCCCTGAACCTCTTTCCACCTCAGACGATCCCCGAGCCTGCAGCTTATGGCTTTGTTCTCTTTGATTACATCACGGGTAACTCCGAATACAATGAAATTTTGCCCGAGAGGCTCTACAAATAGCGAACTGTTCTCGCAAACAGGATGCAGGAGTAAGACTTGACTTCCTTCTAAGCACGTCGCTCTAATGCAGCATGGCATCTGGCTGGGTTAAAATCATCCTGCTTCCTTTATCCCGCATTCCAAATCGTCCAGGGAGATTCTCTCCCTCCTTTCTACCTGTCTGGCTTTCCCCACACCTCTAGGCCCTTTTTGGGGCTGTGGCTAAAACTAGCTTGTGTGCATGTAGGAATGGGGGGGGGGGCACAATTTCAAGAAAGCAAAAAAAGCCCAGATACGGGTACCCAGACATTTTGATCTCATGGTACCATTTAGGCCAGAACCTGTGTGAAGCCAGCGCATCTCTGGCCAGCTTATATCGAATTGCTGTTGTTATAAACACACACACACAATGGTTCTATGAGATTGTATGTTGTTGGCAGAAAGGAGGTGGCTAGGTAAAGAAGTAGGAAGCAAAGGTAGCCAAGGAGATGGAAAAGAGACTGAATCTGCTATAGGGCACAAACAAAACTTTTGTATTATCAGTGGTTGCTTCCCTGCCTCCCAGGAATGGAACTTTTTATTATATTTATTTTACAAGAGGATTTCTGAACTGCTAATTCATTCAAAAAAAGAGTATACAGTAAAATCATTAAAACTTTATAAAGTTTCAAAGTAAATTAAGAAACGACCAACACAGAATCAAATCAATTCTCTAAAGAGGCTTGTGGAAAGAGAAATGTCTCCAGCAGGCAACAGGACAACAGGATTGTGGGTGCCTTCCATTGCAGACATGGCAAACTTTTTGCAATTAAGGGAAGAGAAAATGGTGCAATTTTATTGCATTTTACATAAGTGTCCTGCTGCGAAGGGGTTGCTTCTGTCTTTCATCCCATGAGGATGCTGGTGGAGGGATGCTATAATTAAAGCTAAATAAATGATTTTTAATAAGTGGCCAGAGGGGTAGCCTATATTTGTATAGGATGAGTCAGTCGCAATACACATGCCGCATGTGTGTGCCTGGTATGATGTGGTATATGTGTGAGCTTCTAAGCATGCTGTGTCAACAGCAGTTTTAAACTATGTTCCCACTTCATCAGAATATGCACAAACTCTTCCCATATTTGGGTTTGCTTTCCAAGTTTGTTTTTTTTAAGGAGGACATGAGCCTGCAGCATGGACAACTCTTTGAGTGTAACAATGCTCTCGATGTTAAATATCGGTGCTATTCGTATGGTTTTGCCCCTGTGATGGGAAATAGGATCGGGACCAAACTAGACGAAGAAACCATTCACAGAATTACCAGTTGTGCGAATGGCTCTTAAAAAACAAACTGCAGGCTCATCTAATAATAATAATAATAATAATAATAATAAATTTTATTTATATCCCGCCCTCCCCTGCTGAAGCTGGGCTCAGGGCGGCTAACAACATTCTAAAACATTCATTATAAAATTAATCAAATCAAATTAAAGTCAAATTAATGGCAACCATCAAGCAAAATTCTGTGCAGATTGCCGATTGCCAGAGGAGGGGGTCAGGCTGCGCCCTGACCAAAGGCCTGGTGGAACAGCTCTGTCTTGCAGGCCCTGCGGAAGGATGTCAGGTCCTGCAGGGCCCTAGTCTCTTGTGACAGAGCGTTCCACCAGATTGGAGCCGCGGCCGAGAAGGCCCTGGCTCTAGTTGAGGCCAGCCTAACCTCTCTGTGGTCTGGGATCTTTAGGATGTTTTTATTTGCAGACCGTAGATTTCTCTGTGGGACATACCAGGAGAGGCGGTCCCGTAGGTACGAGGGTCCTAGGCCGTATAGAGGGTCCTAGGCCGTATCTAGATCAGGAATCTGGTGTGGGAATTTGGGAGGGGGGCTGCACTTGCTGTTGTTATGGAAGAAAAGCTCCCATTCATGCTCCCTTCCCATTCACTACAAAGAGCAGGCATGGGGCATTTGATCTGGATTGGGACTGCAGAAGGGGGGGGAAGGGTTAAAGCCTACCTTAACACCCACCCACCCCCGTGCCAGGAGCCTAATCCAGATTGTGGGGGAGTGGGCTTTTTAAAAAAGTCATGCACACCGTTGATAATTCTCTGAATGGTGCTACATCCAGTTTGTCCGTAAATTTAGTTAGGATACAATCCCATGGTCCCTGGAAAGTCATCCTAGGGGCCATAGGACAGAACAGAACAGATCCCTCTTTCTTCCTGCAGAGAAGCAGATCTTCCCTCACAAGCCTCCCAGTTACAGGTGCAGAAACTTTGCAGCCCTTGTTGCTCTGCTGTCAGAGATAATAACAAAGGGGGGGCAGATAAGGTGAAAAACACCATACTTTCCTCCCTCAAGCCATCACCTACCCACTTTTTGTCCTAGCCAGTGCAAGACCGGATGAGTTTTTCCCCTATCTCGGTTTCTGAATTAGTTCTTCAAGAGATCTCCCTGAAAAAAGCTGCCTGGGTTGGCCTGGGTGTATCTCTCCCAACACCTTATTCATAATTTTTGTCATAATGGTCTTTAGCTGCTCAATTTCTCGCTTGTGGTATATTTAAAGGAAATGTCATTGTCTGTGTCTTCAGCATTTTGCTCTTCAGATCCCCTTAAATTTCCTCACCTTTCCCCTGCCTGTTTTTAGGTGGATGACAGCTCTTTATCTGAACACAGTGTCACTCAGGTGAGTCTACTCTGGAGTTTCTCTTACATGCAGATACCCTGCTCTCAGCTGGCGGTGTCGCTGTGCAGATTAGTTAGACAAGTGGGACCCGCAACAGAATGTTGCAGTGCGGAGTGCAGCGCTTCAGGATTCCAGCTGGTCCCTGCTCCATCCCAACTTCCTCCTTGTTTTCCCTTCCTCCCCCAACAAAAACTCAAGTGTGCTCAGTGTCTAGAAATTGTTCTAAGATGTTTTGTGGGGGGCCCTCCCTGGTTCCAACCCCCAAGGTTTTTCTGTGTTTCTGAAAATATTTGGGCATCCCCAAGCCTGCCTATAGCTATCCTCTCATTCATGGACAGTGTATTTTGACTATATAAGGATTCACACTCAGATAATGAGTTTGTTAGTAGCACGTAAGATGTGTGCCAGAGGCAGTTATGGGTATTGTCTGTGTGGTACGCAATATTTTCCCACAGGCATGCATGCCTTCTCCCCCAGCGAAGCATATACTTGCTTTTGCAAACATGCAATTAAAACTCTGATGGGGAAATTTCTGCGGGGAGAGCTTCAGTACCCAGTCTGCCCGGAAGCAGCTTTTCTTTTTAAAAAATCGGCATCGGGACTCTACTGCATGTGTTTGCACAGAGTGTGTGCATGACATCAGCATGTGGCCATAGAGGTGTGTATGTGAGAGAGGGAGGGGGAGAGTGTGTACAGGATACAGAGCGCAAAGTGAGAGACTGCGCTGTTTTCTCTTCCCACAAACCGGAAAGTTGCTTCCTGAAACCAGACCCTGTTCAGCCAAACAAGAGGCTGAAAAATGTTGGTAATATTGGCAGTGATCCTGCTCCACCTCCCCTAAGGTTTCTTATTCCCCCCCATCTCACTAGCTATCTCCTTACAGGCCGTCTTCTCCAAGTTAATCCTGATGGCATAGATCAAGAGGACAGGGGGTGGGTCCCTGGCAGATCTCCTAACACCGTACTAACTGCCTCTTCTTGTCTGCTGCCTTAGAGTAAGTAGTTGGCAACTTAAACCCCCGAGTCTGCGCTGCTGCTTTCGCCTGTGAAAATATATCCCATTTTAACCCAGTTGCTCCGATCCATAGAACGAGAACCATTGCCTAAAAAATGACCTGCGTAATCAATGCTCGAATATCCCAATGAGTTGACGTTCGCAGTTCCGGGGACCAGGAGACAGGTCCTCAAAAATGGGGTGGGAAGGGGGAGATAGAAGAGCGTGGTATAAACAAAGATGATCTTTGTTTGCCAGTCTGATATGTTTGAGCCTACTCCCTGTTTCAATGTTACTTTCTCGTGGCTGCTCTTGCCAAGTCTAACTCATATGTGGCTGTTTCCTTCAACATTCTTTTTAATCTCCCAATTCTCTGTGGCATATTAGGGGTATACTCAAAATTGTCAATTTAACTTTTTCACAGTGAAAGAGTCTTGGTGGGAATTTTCACTTGCTTAACTATTCCACACGCTGCTCATTGCCTGTTTGAACTTGCTTGTTTTCCTTATCTGTAGCTCTGACACCAGCCAACCAAGGATCGCATAGGTAGTGTGAGGCCATCAGGTTTCATGCAGGAATGGCTGCATGACAGCTTCACAAAGCCAAATCAGAATGAAGGCAGAGAGTTCTGCTTTCACTCTGAATAGGCTCCCTGATGATACCGCATAGCCCATCAGATTATGCTAAGTGATGATACTAAGCAAGAATGAAGGGCAATGCTTTCTGCCTTCACTCCGAATGAGAGGTCATTTTGGCTGTGTTTTGCAGTCCCTCCTGAATTATTGTCGAAATGGGAGAATACAATTTGTAGCTCGACAACTTTTTTATGTGAAATATGCCTCCACCATCTTACAACATACATGTACTCTACATATCTATATGGGCGTTATCTAGTTTGACAATCGTGGGTTGTAGTTTGATTCGAATGCTAAGAATTCTTCATTAGAGATTTGCAGCTTTCCACACAGGACTACATCTCCCAAGATTCCTTAGAACGAGGGAATGGATATTAAGACAGTTTAAATCTGTATTAGCCTATAGGGCACACTTGCAACCAACTGCACCATTTCGCATAACTAGCGCCGTGGGGCCACATGTTGCCTAGCAACTGCAAGCACACTTTACATAGGTCTAGCATCATACCTGGGGAGAAAGTCGAGGAGGGGTCAGGGGAGAGGGGCTGGCACTAAGGGACACATTACAGTGAGGGACAGAGGACATACTGGGGCCCAATATCCCCTTTGTCCACAATGGGAAAACTAAAGGGCATCACACATAAATGCTTGGCATATCTCTATATGCAGCAATGTTTGCTTAAACGTTGTGATCAGATTACTGTGGACATGATATAGTTCATAATTTTCAAACAGAGGGAGAACTCGGATAGAGTTGGGAAGTCCTTAGCATCCAGTTGCCCGGGCCATCACAAACTTTTGTGTCTGTCCTAGAGCCTGATTTTGCATTCAGTGATCACCCCTTCTTCATCTAAACGACACCCCTGCCCCCTGGTGTTCAGCTAGTTAGGTTGAGACACTTCCCAAGATTTGATTCCTTTAGAATGTTCATCTGGATTTAGCTCCCAGAGCTTCTTTTTTTTAAATGGCAGTGGCAGATGTGACACCAGACTAACAAACATCAGCATGCCTCTTGAGTACGTGCAGAGTGCCTTTTCCATAGCTTTGTATAACTGCAATTGGCAGCTGCATATTCAGGACTGAGGAAGATCTTCCACGTCAAAAGAAATGACTCCCAGTAGGAATGGGGAATTGGACTCCCAACTCCCACCAGCCCCAGCCAGTGTGGCCAAGACAATGGAAGTTGCAGTCCAACAACACCTGAAGGGCCACATGTTTTCCTGATTTACAGGGTGGTTTGAACCACAGTATCTGCTGGTTGACTTGCATCTACATTGTGCGTCTTGTTGACCGGGATTATTAGAACACATGTTCCACAATGCATTGCACTGAGAGAACACATTTCAGAGTCACATTTGGTCCGATGATCTTTTGGCTCCTGCGAATTTATTTCTGGACTTGCTCTTTGTTAACCATCTCCCAAGATAAGCTTGTAAAGATGCAAAGAAATGCAAACAACAGATCCCTTTAGTTTTAACTTCAGAATGGCTAATCAAATTGCCCCAATGCAGGGCCTACAGATTCCCCATCCCTTTGGCCTAGCCTGTTGGCAAAACACTGGAGACAGAAGCAATTAATTTTTCTCATTTTCTCTCTCTCCCCCCCCCCCAACTTGTTCATAGGTTCTGCAGTCTGCCAAAGAACAAATTAAGTGGTCCTTATTAAAATAAAGTCACCCACAGCAAAAGACACGGCGTTGGAGAGTTTTGTTTTTACATTTTCTCACGTTGCTCTGTTCTTGTGAGCCCTTCCCATTTGCCCCAAAGGATGAGGATGGAACCTTTCAGTGGGTACAAGTTGGCTGGTGACTCTGACAAGTAGAGAGAATGCTAATTTCCCAGGGACTCATCTGTGTAACTTTGGAGGGCTGGGGAAAGTATGTGTATATTTTAAAAGTGTTCTAAACAAAGTATTAGAATCATCTATTACGGCCCTTCCCATTATTGGACTACAACTCCCATAATTCCTGCTAATCGGCAGTTCTGCCTAACAACTGCATTACTTGAATAAATGTAATGACATGGTAAGCCTGAAAACTCAAATCAGGCTAATCCATCTAAGTAATATTTCAGAGGTGCAGTTTTAATTTAATTTTTTTGCTCTGGTTCCTTCACAATTGCTGCAAATAGCCCACTCTAAACTTCCCTTGCCTGACCTCTTCTGGGATATAATGACATTGCAGTCCCGAGATAATCATATCCTTTCTCAGTGTCTCCCATTTGTTAAGGTGACAGTAAAACCTTTGCTTGCAGTAAAGACTTGCTTATTGTTCTGAAGAAAATGGACAATTGGGCAATGGCAACTGTCCCTCCTCCTCGACGCCCCAAGCACAGTTGCCAACTTGCATTCAATGGAGAAGTGTGATGCAGAAGCCATGGCAATGGGTCTTGGCACTAAGCTATTTTGTGGTAGAAGGTTGGCCATGGGACCTTGGTCTTCCAATTTGCTACCTTGCTAAAGTGGTTTACTGGCAAAACTGGTTGCTTAGTGTGGTTCTGAGCTTCATGACAAATTTAATACTGCAGCCCATTGGCCTCCAGTGTCCTCTTTTTGTCTTTCCTACCTGCCAGGTGCAGCCATTGCAGTATTGGTGGTGGTGGTTGTTTTATAATGAGCCCATTTCTGTGCATAAAGAGCCAGCCCAAGCTCCCAGATCTGCTCAGAAGCTTCCAGTTAAAATCCTCAAGGAGTCCAGTGCAAATGGCGCCCCACTCAGAAACATGCTGTGCACACAGGCATCATCCCACAGAAAGTTCTCTGCAAACCCCATTGAAATGAATTGTCCAAGAGGATGGGACCTCTGTGGAGCTGCTCTTGGATAACTTCCTGGAGGACTTGAGTCCCACGGAGTGACTCTTGTCTCGCCAACCCTTGACGACAACCATTTGGGGTGGCCGCCTCACCTTGCCTATCAGAGTTGGGCCGCCTCTAGTACACAAACAGGCTCCATCCTTCCTGCATGTCTGCTGCACAGCGATATTCTTGCACTGCTCCTGTAGACCACAGTGGGGTTTGCAGAATTGTGCTTGTTCAGTCTCCCCTGCCTTTCCCAGCTCCGACACCCAAATCACCAACAATTAAGACATAACAGTGTTCAAATTCTGCTGACTCCACTTTGCTCTGAATCTTGTCGCTTAGTATGACAAACCCAACTAGGCCTGCTCTCCACACCCAAGCCTATGCATGCTCCTTAATGGTCTCTGCACTGTGTGCCTTGCGCAGCTCAGTGGAGGAACACAGGCTTCCTCCACATTCATCTTAGGCATATACAGGTAGGGATGGGCGACAATCCCGTCTGAAACCCTGCAAAGCCACTGCAGTGTAGATGGTAACAATATTGAGTTAAACGGTCTGCTTCCAAAAACGCCATTCACAAGGTAATGTAGAACGCTGCCTTATATTGAATGAGACAATTGTAGCTTCCTTAACAATGACTGCCAACAGCTCTCCAGGGTCTCAGTTAGGGGGTCTTTCTCAGCACCGCTGGAATACACCTGAGAAGGCCCTTGTTATGTACTGAGTGAATAGGATCCAAAATGCAGCAGTCTGATTGGTCCTAGAACAATAGGATCCAAAATGCAGCAGTCTGATTGGTCCTAGAACAATGCAGCAGTATGATTGGTCTGCAGGAGCCACCCAATCCGGCTCCAGATGGAAGTGAATCCACAACCTGATTGGCCTACAGGAGAATTTCGGAATTAGCAGATACTTTGAGGGGACTTTTCATTCCTCCTCACCACTATGAGCTGAATAAAGAGCATGAAATCACTTTGCGACTATGAGTATATTTCAGCCCTCTTCCTCACAGCCAGACATAACACATCAGTCTCCAAATATTTATTGCACACACAGGTTGATGCAGGGCTGAGAGCCAGTGCAGTGAGGTGAACTGAGTCTCAGCCTAGGGCCTGGGTTCAAATCCCCACTCAGCCGTGAAACTCTCTAAGTGACGGGCCAATCACTGCCTAACGGACAGGGTTTTGAGGATTTAATGAGGAGCAGGGGGAACCAATGTATGCCGCTTTGGAGAAAAAAAGTGGGATGTAATCAATAAATGAATAAAATAAGGGTGGAGGTGATTCCTCCTTTGTTAAATTCCTGTGTGTATCAGGGCACTGGATCAGGGCCAGGTGACAGCCCTAACCTGGTCTTCCCATTGCCTTTTTGCCTTGCACATCAGACCATTGGATTGGGTTCCGAAGTTGAACAGAGCAGTAGTCTTCATTCTCCCCAAACAGCAGGGAATTGTAAGTGAAATCACTGTGCCGTCTCCCACCCTGCCACTACAGAGCCTGGTTTGGGAAAGGTTAATAAGTCATCCATAAATGACTCCCCAGCAACAGGCCATATGATGCATTTTATTGTACTTAAATATTTTTCTTTCAGGGGCCGCCTTGTGTGCAGCTTGCCGCGTGGAGCCTAAGTTTGTTTTTGCAGCAAGATTTGGCCTTGCTCCTTTATTTATAGCATGGGCGGGCGAGGATGGGGTGGGGGAATGGGAGGACATAGCATTTGTTTCACATTAGGACCAAAGCAAGCGCTTGCGGCCTAGCAGATGAGGAAACTTCCTTCCGCATGACTACATGGCCAATGTATGTAAATACACCAGAAAAAAAGGGGGGGCGTGGGTCAACAGGCGCCAGAGAACTGTTTTGATTTGAAAATCACAGGGAACTGAAACACGTCCATTAAAAAGACACGGAGGGAGGAAAGGATGTAAAATTCTGCATCTGCTTTTCTAACATCTGGAGATTGTAACAAAATCAGGTGCTAGGACAAAAACCTTTCTGGAAGGCACGTTCCCTCAGCCCAGGTGTGCAAAAACGATGGCGAAGCAATATGCTCTGAATCAGTGTTTTTCAAATATCAGCCCAGGATGTGGGCTCATTTTCAGGTGGGCTTCAGTATTATGGCCTGCCAGTTCATCCTGCCTTGCCTGTCCCAAGCTTCTAGCTGTGCTGTAGCCTTTGGGCCCAACCAAGGTTTGCACCAACAACTACTTAAATGCTGAGTAAAGATGGCCAGAAGACAGCAGTTGAAGGCTGGGGTGGCAGGTGGACAGGAGATCATCCCTCCTGTGATGGGAAAGAGCCACAGGAGGTGTTAAAGGAAATCGCAAAGTGATTGATGTTAGATATTAGAAATATATTTATTATTGATAGTAAACAAACAGGGAATAGAAAGGAATGGGTAAGAAAGAAAAGGTATTCTAGGAAAAGTAACTGCAAAAGGACAGGAAAGGAAAGATGAAATTAACTAGTAGGGTTTTTTGCGATGCAGGGGGGATAGAGTACAATTTGCGTGTGACGAGAGTGGGAGAAGAAATCACAGAAGACAGGTAAAATATTTTTAAGAGACGGGATGGGAAGGGAAAAAATATAAAACAAAAAGGCTTTTCCACTTAAAGCAAATCAGCTTAAAATGGAGAGGCTGAGTCACAACACCTCAAGAGCAAATGCCTGTTCTTAACTTGAGGAAAGCAGAGCTGTGGAACTCCTTGCCACAAGGGAAATTGTCCTGGCAAAAGAACAAAGCAATTTCCAAGGATGGATTAGATATCAGTAGAAAGTCGGTAAAAGCCACCTACCTCCATCTAACACTATTTTGTGACTGACAGGCCCCAGCAAATTCCAGTCCTCTCAAGTGGATCCTGAGGGCAGAGAGTTTGAGAATCACTGCTCTGATTTATATGCTCTTCTACAACTAAATTAATCTTTTGAAGCATTAAAAAAAAATAGCGAATTTGATTACAGCTGCTTTCAAGAGGAATTGTGCATCATGCTAGAAAGCAGAGTTGTATACAGAGTTGCTTTCTACGGTAATTTTAGACAATGGACTTAATGGCCTTACAGGGTGGAGGCTCTTTTAATGTGTAGTGTTTCGCTTGCTTAGAAAACATGGTCAGCCTGGCCTGTTCTGCTTGGGGGGGCCCTGGGCTTCTGCTCCCAAATCCTACACCGACAGCACCACTGCTAAGAAGGAATAAAACAGGATGGGAAGAATATATTAGGATTAAGAGAGGGTGAAAAACAAAGTTGGGGTAAACAGCATCAGAAAAGGCAGGAAAGGAATGAGCTGGTGCAACTCTGGTTTGTGAAGCCATGGTGGTGCAAACCATATTGATAATAGCTTTATGGGGTCCAATCACAATCCTCCCCCATTGCCCTTGGTGTGCAGTGGCATCCTGAGTGACAGACAAGGTTCCCCCGATTCAGCTGTATGAAATTTATCCTATGGAAAGCAAAGGTCCTTAGCACCCTCTCCTGGCCTGCTGCTTCTTCCACCACCTTCTCCCTCTTTAGAAACACAAATTTGTCCCTGGGATCAGGAAGCCGATTTGTGGTCCTGCATCGCCACCTACTGGCACACATTGGTCATGTCGTTTCACATTTGATCCACATAAAATCCCAACGGTTTCAGAAGTTCCTTCTCAGCTGGGTTCAGGATGTGTTAAGTCCCTGGATTTGGGTTTTCACTGCCAAGTGTTTTATCTTTCCTGTTCTGAACTGGGATGCTTTTATGCTGCTGTCTTAGGAGGTTGTGTGTTGCACACGTATTAATGGAGCATGTCAATAGCAGAGTGTATCTGAGCACGTGCAGAGTGCATTTCCCTCACCTCCAAGAAACCTTAGCTGGCTTCTGCATATCTAGGATGAAGGGCTTAGTGCTCCCATGTCAGGGATAATGGCATCCAAGCAGGTTTTGGCTTTCTCTTTCAGGGAATTAACCAAAGGGTTTTAAACACCAAGATAGGTACCAGACACCTGTCACTGCTGCTTATAATATGATCATGCATGGTGCTGTATGAGGAAGGAAAACACTGCGTAAACTGCTGAGCAGTGAGATGGGATTCCCTCTCTTTGGTACTGCCCTTAGAAAAAATGTATTGGTCAGGCTTTCTATGCCCTGTCCTGTTTTCTTCCACATAATTGGTAGCGGGGTGATTCCCTAGAAGACCAGAAAGCTGAAATTTATAGTTCAATACTCAGAGGCTCTTAATCTCAGGGTTGTGGGTTTGAGCCCTGTATTCCTGTATTGCAGGGGGTTGGATCAGATAACCCTCATGGTCCTTTCCAACTCTACAGTTCTATGATTACCAGATACGAAATGCAGATGTTATCAGCCACTTTGTAAAGGCTTTTTTTGCCATGAAGAGCTGGATACAACTCCCTAAATAAATAAAATAAAATCATAATAGCAGAGAGCAGCAGGCAGCAAGCCTAAGCTCACTTTCCACAGATTGCAGCTGTGTGGGCTCCTCCTTCCCATCACTGGGGGGGGGGATGCAAACGAGGACAGGGCTCCCTCACCTTGAAGAGGGGATTCCATTAGGTTTAGCTCATCAGGCCAGGAACAGAGCTGGAAGTTTGTCACATGTGCAGCAGTAGTCTATAGTTTGCTTCTAAGAAAACGTCAGAGAAAACACTTGGGCTCTGATCCAGCCAAGGCAGAAGGAGTACAGAGGGAGTACAGGCCCAGCTAAAGACTGGCATAAGAAATCTAAAAGGCCCCTCTTCTTCCTTGGGTACAGTTACCAATTACCAAGATGTCCTCTGGTAGAAGCCTCATGGTAATGAAGAGAAGTCTTTTGCACAGCTCCCATCTATTTCAACAGGGCTTCCTGATGGAATTGTGTCTTGTGGATCAGATCTCTTTGCTTCCATGGGCAGAGAGTATCCAAGCTGTATGCCTCATCTTGGCTCATAACTGTGCTGACCTCTGTGCAGCAACACTTTAGGATGGGCTGAAATTCAGTGGCAGAGCATGCAGAAAGGCCCAGGTACAACCCCCAGCATATCCAGGTAGGGCTAGGAATGTCCCTTGCCTGAAACCCCCAAGAGCTGCTGCCAGTTCAGTGCAGGCAATATTCAGCTAGATATCGGTCTGACACAGAGAGGCAGCTTCCTAACACTTCCCACTCCTTGGATCAGCAGCGATGGGTATGCAGATGTCTGCTGCTGGCACAAGATGAGCAACATCCACCAGCATACTGACACATACGTAAATGCACCAACTCTGGCATGTGCACCAAGTCTTGGCAGTAGGCACACTGAGAGATGCAAATAGGCCCAATGTTATCCCGGTGAATTTCATGACTGAGTGGGGATTTGAACCCTGGTTTTCTTAGTCCAGCATTCTTACCACTACACCACACTGACTTCCATCAGATATCTAGGGAGACAGCCAGCACCCATGGGCATAGCTAGGATTTATGTTAGTGGGGACAGGCTTTTGTTGGGGGGGGGTTAGAACCGCAGATTTGTATTGATTTTGATTGATTTAGGGGGGCAGCTGCCCCCTGCCCACCCTGGCCATGCCCATGCCAGCACCCTAAGACACTTACAGAACACAAACCCAGCTCTGTCCCCCTCAGCCTCTTTCTCAGTTGTGGCTTTCCTTTAATATACAAACCTAGTTTACACTTCCCTCTGGCTGTGGGTGGGATAAGGATGAGTCAACCGCCACTTAGCCTTCTTGGACCATCTTAGCTCCTGTGGAGGCACATCACCTGAACATTACTGGTTAACAAACCATGCTTAAACCAAAAACCATGAAGCCTAAGAAGTTTCCGCAGGTATTGCCTCAGGACAACCCACACTCAGACCCCTTGCGACAGAAATCTGATAGAAACTCTTCACAACAATCTGCCTTTCTTCCATGGAATTCAAGGCAATGTTTATGGTTCTCCAGGCAGACTCTCATCCAGCCACATTGACCAGACTCAGAGACATAGCTGTCAACGTTTCCCTTTTTTGAAAAGGGAAATTCCCTTATTCCGAATAGGATTTTCCCTTAAAAAAGGGGAAAAGTTGACAGCTATGCTCAGAGCAGCTTAGCTTCGTTGTGCATGTTATAATTCTCTTTTGAATATCTGAATCTGCCATAAAAGAAAAGCTGTTATGCTTTAAAATAATTTTTAAAACCTCAGAATATTTCCCCTGCAGGTCACTTGCACGCATACAGCTTTTTATTATTCAGCTAGTGTAGAACGGCATGTCATAACACTCAGAACTAGTTCCTGATGTTGGAAAAATGAACCTTTGTGCAGGACACATTGCTAGGGCATCTCATAGAGGACAATCTCCAGGTGGAGGCAGGTGGCCAAGGCTAAGTGCAAATGTCAGTTCATTATTTATCCTTTGCTTGTTACATTTCATGCACAGGACCTTGCACCTCTGTTTTGAATAAGCATCAACTTCAGCCTTGAGGTCGTTTGACACTCACCATTTCCCCTGTGGCTAGCAGATAGCATCCTGGTATAGAGCTTTTGAAATTGCAATCCTACACACTCGCTTACCTGGGAGTAAGTCCTTGCCCCACTGAACTTAATGGGCCTTACTTTTCACTAACAATATATAGGAGTACACTGAGAATTCCTCTAATTTTGCTCATTAGTAGCAATGTTCATGGGGGGAAAGAATGCAGAATGTTAGGTGCATGAGTACTATTGATGCTTTGATAGTGAGTGTGAAACAATGGCTAAAGAAGGTTGTGGGGTAAACTATGTGAGTGAAGCTGGATTTGAGCTAGGGCCTCTTTCAGCTCCAAGATTAGGCCTTAGAATGTGCAAAGCAGTTAAGCATGTGCAGAGTGCATTCTCAGCATCATTCAGTAGCAGCCACAAACAGCTACCACTCATATCTAGGAATAAAGATACCTGGGTGCTGCCACACAATACATCCTATGATTGTGCATCATTAGGCTACACACACACACACACACACTCCCACCAGTGCTGGATTTACGTATAAGCTAAACAAGCTATAGCTTAGGACCTCACTCTCTTGGGGACCCCAAATTTTTTTTAAAAATAAATAAATCTGGATGTACATTTCCAAAATATATGATAAAAAACAAATAAAATAAAACCTACAACAGTGTTTTGTGTTGTGTAAGCTCCTATGATGTAAGTAATGGGCCCTGTCTGCTAGCCTGCTCCCTAAAATATCACTGGTTTGCTCATGTCTGTAGGGTGCCTATATATAGAAATATATATAGTCGCTCTCTCTCTCTCTCTCTCTCTTATAAAATGTTGTTGACAAAGGACAGCTGGACATATAAAGGGACCCATTACCTTCAGTAGCTTAGGGCCTCATCAAACCTAAATCCAGCCCTGACTCCCACTCTCTTCTTTTAGACATTAAGCACTGGGAAGGGGATCCTCATGCTGTAGAGCAGGCATAGGCAAACTCAGCCTTCCAGATGTTTTGGGACTAGAATTCCCATCATACCTCATCACTGCTCCTGCTAGCTAGGGATCATGGGAGTTGTAGGCCAGAAACATCTGGAGGGCCGAGTTTGCCTATGCCTGCTGTAGAGAGAACCAGATTGGTTATCCGAGCCCTGGGTCTTTTGTGCTGACCCTTCCCTTCTCAACAATTCAAACCCCCTGCTTACAGGGCAGTTGGGCACATTGCAAAGCACACTATACCACATATTGGGCCCAGAAAATCCTGTTGGCACTCCATGGATCAGAATATACCCTGAGAAGAGTCAGAGTTTGCTCCCCACCCCCCACCCCCCCAAACCACCCTCTGCCTAAATTCGTATCTGTACATATAAATTAGCACATGCAAATGTTATGACTCAAGTCTTTTAAGTGTTTAGCAACACCTTAAGAACCTCTGACAGCCGATATGTACCTGCAATAAAAATGACCCTTGCCACTAGTAGAAAAACAGGGTGGTAGTCAACACTATTAATGGGCACAACTAACATAAGCTCATTAATTTAAGTGGGTCACCCACAGCCCCAGATTGCCTGCCCACTGCAAGGCCACCTCAATTTATTACAAATCTGAGATAAAAGAAATACAGTCGTACTTTGGAAGTCGAACAGAATCCATTCCGGAAATCTGTTTGACTTCCAAAACATTCGGAAACCAAGGCACGGCTTCTGATTGGCTGCAGGAAGCTCCATCGGACGTTTGGCTTCAAAAAATAGTTCGCAAACTGGAACAGTCACTTCTGGGTTTGTGGCGTTTGGCAGCCAAAACGTTTGAGAACTAAGCTGTTCGAAAACCAAGGTATGACTGTACCTTCTCAATAAGATTATTTGTGGTATCTGTATGTCTTTGTTCATGTATTTCCCCCCTCAATAAAATGTTTTGTTTTTTTTTAAATTACTCTCCCTCTCCACAAATTTAGGACTCCATAGTGTGTTGCAGTCATGAGTCTCAAAAGAGCATTTGATAGTTAATTCTGGACTCTGCAGCAGATAGTGTATAATATGCAGTGAAAAACTCACAAAAATATATTTCAGTTCTGGACAAACTCTTTCAGAAACTCATGCCCACATAAGAGGCCAGAAGAATAAAGCATCTTTCCATCAACCCAACATTCCTACCTTCATCAAATAAACAGTTTTAATTACTCCCCCAGCCAGATGCCAACCTTAGTACTGAAACAGCGACCCCCAGTGGCTGATTTTGGCAATTACAGGTTACTGCTGTCAAACATATTTAACTGTGTGAATGTAAAAAAAAAGTGAGATTGTTGAGACTGTCAGAATTCAGTGGAAAAATAATTGCTAGACAATTATTAGAAGAGGCATTGACAGGACTCACTGAGGAATGCTGACAAGCTTCAATTTCTGACATTTATACTGTGATTTACAAAAACTACTGGTTCCTTACTACAACTTCAACCCAGTTTTTAAAAATCTGTACAATAGGCATGCACCCCACTCAAAATGCACAGCACCCTCACTAATTAAATCATCACATCACAACTACCAAATATTGGATGACAGATTGATAATCTTTTTTTAAAAAAAAGAATGATCAATCAGTGCCATGTTTCTCCATTTCAGGAGTTCTTGGTACAACCTACAATCTATATAGCACCTATTAGAGCATCATTTGCATTTCTGCTACATCCTGCCATGTTAAGGCTACCTAAAAGCTGTCTGTATGGCTTCAATATCAGCCAACATACACACACACGATTTACAAACTAACCTAATTATGATTTCTGGAGAACTTGAACACTTGCACACTATTTTGTGACATCTTGGATGGCCTAGTAAAGGTATTGCCTTATTGTTCATTTTGAAACTAAATAGTTAAACTTTCTTCCTCACCCGGAAGATAAGGAAAAGCATCACACATTTATTTCTTCTGCAACCTCTTTTGTAGTAAGATAGAACTGAGCTGTGTTAGGGGAGGGGCTCCTTCGCTCTCTGTCTCTCTGTTGAACCTTGTATCCGAAAACTTGGAATTATATTTGAAATCCACACCCCACCTAAATTTAATCAGCTGAAATCCCCTAGAACCATATTTTCCAAACTTCAAGTCAAACACCTGGCTTCTGAGATTATATTAAACTGTTTAATTTTATCAATGGAGATATTTTAAATTTTGCTTTTATCCTTTAGAAGGCTATTTTGAATTTTGAGGCAGAAAATCCTGCATTTTTAATCAACTTTAAAAAATAAACAAATCCCTAAATATTAGGCTGTAGCAATTTTTAGAGGGGGGGGGGATCTCACAACTGATTTCCCTATGGACTCAACAGCACTCCCTCCTATTAAAATTTGTTCCTATTAAAATTTGAATTGCAGATCGTATATAGTTTAGTTCTCTTTAAAACACGTAACATTTGAGAATATAGACATATGTTTATATGTATATACTGCCCTTTTATCAAAAGATTCTCAAGACAAATCATCATCATTACGGCATAAAAATAAATAACAGCTAGGCACATATCTGACAAAATTTAAAATTCAGATTCTGAAGTCTTCTGATTTCCCAGTACCTACTTGCAGGCATGAAATCTAAGAATCTGAATGAGAAAGTATATATGTTTCTTGGTGGTTTTTAAAGCAAACCAATAAACAAAATCTGAACATAAACTTTGTTTGTTTTAGCAGTTCCAGGAACAGGAGAATCAAATAATGGAGAATTAATTCTCATCAGCCTCTGTTTTTATAGTTTCTATCCTGAACACAAGCCTATGCCATTGGCTGACAGTCAACAGGGCACCTTCTCACGGATTGGTCCTTAGTACTGACAGTGATGGATGGCCTTCTCAAGGATTGGCTAGCATCACAGCTGGGCTGCTCCTGCTGAAGGAGGACTTTATGATTAATTAAGCAGTTCAGTCCCTTGAGGAAACCAAGAGCCTCATCAGTGGGTTCCCCTTCCTCCCTCTCCCCAGTTTCAAATGCTTGTTCACAAGACGAGGAAACATAAATGGTATTATATCAGTGGACTGAGTTCTCCAAAGAATACAGGGGGGGGGGTGCCTTCTTGCCCCTTTCTTGTCTCCTATATCTGTGCAAAGCAAATTAGCCTTCACCAGTTCTCTTCCCCAGTAATCTCTTGCTATGGCTTTCCCCCTACCACTTAAAATCTCTTTTGTTTCTCAGCCATTGTTGAAATGCACACTCCAGTCCAGAAAACCCATAAAACTTCTGCAGAAACGTCAGATCTGCTATTCTAGGTGTGCACAAAACGAGAGATAAGGTGGGGGGGGGGTAACACTTCCCTTTTTATTTCCATGTATTTTCCACAGTCCACATGAGAGTGAAGGTCAGTTTAACACTGTAAGAAGTACTGATAACTGGGCCTGCTCAGAACTTTTAACCCTAATTACCAAGGTGTAGACATCAGTTGCATTGTGCACTTTGAGCACTTCAACATCTACTGTATATAAAATATGGTGATCGTGATGATTGCTGATAAAGATGAGGTTTGTTTGTTTTTAGAGCATCAATGAAATCTTGAAAGGTGCTACTTCGTGCTGTGTACATTCACTCCCCTTCTGCCTCCGGTAAAGAGGTTTGGCAGGTTTTTGTATTTCAAAAACCTAAACCTGATTGATCAAAGGGAACAGTAAGTGAAATGTGTCTCAAATCACTTTCAACTTCCTTTAAAACTATTATTTAACTTCAGCTTAAGATAATTCCTTTAACTTCCAATGGTGTGAGAAAGACATTTCTTCGTTCCCATTGCCACCTCTGATCAAACAGGTTCAGCACATTTTTGAAACAATATGAAAACCTTCTGAGCAGATGGAAAAGTGAGATGAGAGTTGCTAGCTTTTTTGGGTCTGCAGGCTCGACACCTCCCCACACAACTAAACACGCAAAGCAACCTATTACCGTAATTTTTGCTCTATAAGACTCACTTTTTCCCTCCTAAAAAGTAAGGGGAAATGTGTGTGCATCTTATGGAGCGAATGCAGGCTGCACAGCTATCCCAGAAGCCAAGACAGCAAGAGGGATTGCTACTTTCACTGCGTAGCGATCCCTCTTGCTGTTCTGGCTTCTGAGATTCAGAATATTTTTTTTCTTGTTTTCCTCCTCCAAAAACTAGGTGCGTCTTGTGGTCTGGTGCGTCTTATAGAACGAAAAATACGGTATAGTGCTTCCAATAGAATGCTTCTTTCAGACCTAATTACAGCAGAGCAAGGGGACTCAGCAGTCACATGTGCCAAATCTGCAACCTACAAAACGCAAACAACTTCCAGTTGCATCAAAAGAGCTGTGCTCTGCTTTCAGCTGGATTATGCATATAGGGCTGCCCCATCCCCCCCTGACCCCCAGCTGTGTTCCTAGCCTTTCCCTTAACAGTAGACTGTCATACAGAAATTACACAAGGGGAGTTTTGACTGGCATGGGAGGTAAGAGGTGGGATATAGGTCTCCCTGCTAAATTTTAGGAGGAGGGCCGGGCCAGGGGCAAATTGACAGCCACATCTACAGCCATTTAATAGCACCTTCTTCTTCCATTTAAATCCACATATTCCAGAGCTGAGTCCTGGTTTATATTCCAAGTTTAGTGTTTCCCCAATGGGTGGGCTGGGGGATAAAATGCAGCCGCAACTCCAGGTGTTTGATGGTTTTCACCAGGAGAGGGCGCTCGAAGACAGCTGCTTTTGGACTGAGCTTCCCTACCCCCAAAACACTCACAAAACACTCACAATGAAAAGGAGCTTCTCTCCCAATATTCTCTTTGGAACTTTAGTATCTGCAAAGGGGGTGGGGGATTTGGATTCAGATCATGACAGGAGCAAAGGGTTAAATCCACCACATTTCCAGTGTGGGACGGGGCTCTTTGTGGCTGCTATTTACTTTAAACAAAAAAGGCGGGGAAGCACTTTGCACAATTATAAAACATCTAGTTGAACATCTGCTGGAAAGTTCTCCTGTGCAATTCTGATTGAAATGAATGGGACCTGTGAAAGAGCCCAGTAACAGGCCCTGGCAGCCAAGGATGGTGATTGTGGGGGATTTGATTCTGTTTGCAGTTTAATGATAAGCTATCCAATTCACACTTCTTGAAACAATACACAGACCAAAACACAATTCTCCTTTGAAACTCAGACTTCTGCAGATGTTGCAATGGGGTTCTCCAGCCAAGCAATGTGTACAAAATCCACATTTTAGAAGACAGTGAGCTTACAAATACATATACTCCTGAAAGCAGCATACAATTATGCATTATATTAGGGATAACTGCTTGCAAAACTCTGTGTATTGGCCCAAACTGCATACAAACATGTTTACATTAGGAGAAATTTGCACTGAAATGCTGATGAATTTTTCACGAGGATTTTTTTTAAAGTGCAGATTGCTGAGACAATGTAGAGAACTGAAGATTTGCACAATGAGAAACAGAGAGAACCCAAACTGACAGAGGTGCCCATACCTACTGCCAGCTTTGTCAAAACAAAAGGTGGAGAAAAAGGGATTCTCAAGAACAACAATTTTTTAAAAAATTAATCATCCTGCAGCAGGATGATTAATAAGAATGGGTCTTATTATAGACACATTTTGCTGGGTATCTTGCAGTAGGATGAACTGGCCAGTGGGTGGTGGTAGGTTTGGTCTTGCGCTTGTGCTTTTAATAGCAACTTGATCTCCAGAAACCAGCCAGTGAACATTTTCAATGAACAGAGATAAACAGTGTCATGCAATGGCAGTTGCTAAAGAGACCAGAGAAGGAGCTGCCTAAAATAAGTTAGCAACTGTGTTGTACAGTAATACCAAATATATATATAGACATTCCCAAGACCCACACAGGTTCAAATAGCAAAAATGTCATCTAGTAAACTATATGATTGTAGGGGGTTGTTGTTGTGGCTGTTGTTTTTAAAAATTAAATTTGTTAAAAACTGGGGCAAGTTAAGAATGGTGGAGGATTTCAGCAGGTGCCACTGTTGAAATGCCAAGTTCTGATTGCTCAGGCAAACTACAGTATTCCTTTTCTGCAATGACTCAGCTTAGAAGCTCTTATGCAAAGAAACCCCAACCAATTGTGTGTCAATGATAGGGAAACCTATCTGATGCTGTCATCTAATCTTGGTTCTCCCATAGTTCTTCTGTCTCTTTTCAAAAAGCATAATATCTCATTTTTAATATAATCATGTTTTAAAAATGTAACAGTAGTAGTCTTTCCCAGACATTTCCAGAACTGCAACAGCGAAATTAGCATCTGGGGTGGGTGGGGGTTTAAAAATCAGCAAAATGCCTGGGTTTTTGCAAACAGAACCAGGAAGTGTGTGCCCCCCAAAAGCTCCACAACTTTTTTTGTCTGGATTTTTACTTCTTTAAATATGGCAACCCTAAACAGTAGCACAATCTCTGCAAGTGTAGTTTGCCTTAGCACTAGTCTTCAGCCTTTTTGATGAGGTTGATTTGCTCAGTGATGCATTAGGTGGGTGAGGACACTCACAGCTATTTCAGGACATGTCCACTGTCATTTTATCGGCATGGTTTTGTTTTTAGAATGCCTTGCAGCAACCCAGCCTTGACCACACAAACAACATGGGAAGGCTTTTGGCTTCATACCCTAAAGGGTCTTCTGAAAATGGCTAGTCAAACACAGTAGAAACATGATTCTGGACAAGATACACCTTTTGTCAGATCCAGTAGGGCTTTTCTTATGTTTTCAAGTTTGTAGATAGAAATGAAATAGTTACACTTTCTGCCTGTTCGCTCACATGAGATTCCCAATGTATATGCTAATAAGTCCATTACTTACTGGAGGTCTTGTGCTGTCTTGGGACCCACAGTCCTGACTGGCTACTGATTTGGATGGCAGGTGCCGTCAGATGCTCTTTGAACAGAAAAGTGGTATACAGCAAATAAATAGTAAATTTGCAGAACTAGGCCAGTAGTGTAACATTGGGTGGGGGGAGAGACTTAACCTGGGTGAAAAATGGTTATCAAGAATAATGTAAGATACAACATTCGGAAGAACTTTCTGGTGGTAAGAGCTGTTTGACGGTGGAATAAACTACCTCAGAAGGTGGCGGACTCTCCTTCATTGGAAGTTTTTAAACAGAGGTTAAATGGCCATCTGTCAGAGATTCTTTAGCTGTGACTCCTGCACTGTAGGAGATTGTATTAGATGACCCTTAGGATCCAATTCTGATTCTACAGACAATTTTAAAATTAGCGGAGTGCTTTCTTTTTCATCTGTAAGGATTCAACCTTTTTTTAAAAAAAAAACACATCAGTTTGCTCAGGGGTTTATTAAGAGCAGCAGCAAGTTGGGTGGATTGACTTGCTTCAGGTTTTCACTGCCTTGGTTCCCATGACCTAATATAGTAGAGAACATTCAACTACTGAATTATGATGGTAAGGGAGGAGGAAAAATGGAAGGCTTGTGAGTTTGGCCAACTGTTGCTGCTTGGACAGTACAGGCGTCCCCGCATGAGACTAGAATGCCTGTACATGCAAAAGCTGTACAAATATTAAAAAACAATAAATGGTAAATTATAGATCTTTGAGGCATGCTAGGTCAACTCATCTTGCAGCAACCAATTTTTCTGCACCACTGTATATTTCTAGGGCTGTACTGGGTCTTGTACCCCTCTAGAAACTAGAGTGAAAAAATATGCTTAACTAACAGAGTATGGGGAAAAGCTTCTGTCATTGCTATCTGGAAGTTCCTTATGTGGGATGCACAAAGGCCTTCTCTAAGCAGGGACTTCAAATGAGGCATCTGTCAGCAATGCTTAAGAGACTTCCCATATAAAAAGCATGCGAAGAACAAAGCCAGTAGAGGAGCAGGGGCCAGAAACCCGAGGGCAATCTCTGCATTGCTGAACCTTTCTGCTGCCAGCACTGTAACCCAATATGTGCGTCTCATCCTTGCATCTTATCCTGTCGTGCCCTGAGAGCAAGTCCCTCACTCTTTCCTCGACCTCCGTCTGACAAGCTGACAAAGACAGAGCTACAGTCAATGGACTCTGGAAAAGGCTGTACAAAAGGCCCATCAGGTCTGTGGGAGACCAAAGGGGGCCTTGGTGCGGCTACTCCTTCTGTCATGGATGGGGACATCATGTTGACAGGCCCCTTAAAACATAATATAGCAGCTTCCTGTGCCCGGCCTGGCTTCATTCTATATGCCACCTTGGGGTAACAGAATGTGTTCTCAGAGAAGGGTATCTTAGGACCTGAGAATAACAATGAAGGGAAAGCCACTTACTGTATTCAGGAATCTGATTAATTTCATACCCTCAAACATTTCTCCAATGAAAATAGGGACATCCTATTCAATTATTCTTATTAGTGCTATTTTTCGAGAAAAATAAGTGTCAGAACTCACCATGAATGCCTCCCTTGTTCTCTTATAAGGGCAATGGCGCCCACCTGAGAGATGCTGGAATGGAGTTCTGGTGAGTTCCAGCTGAAAAAAGCATTATTATTTTTTTATTTTTTATTTTTATTATTATTACTACTTATACCCCACCCACCTGACTGGGTTACCCCAGCCACTCTGGGCAACTTCCAACATATATAAAAACATAAGAAAGCATTAAACATTAAACAACTTCCCTATAAAGGGCTGCCTTCAGATGTCTTCTAAAGGTTGTTTAGTTACTTATCTCCTTGGCTCAAGGGTTGCATAACTCCAGCATTTCTCCAATGAAAATAGGTACGTCCTAAGGAAAGGCGGGACATTAGGGGATCAAATCAGAAACTGGGACAGCTTCTGTAAATCCGGGACTATCCCTGGAAAATAGGGATACATGGAGGGTCTGTAATTTCCAACAGCAGTTAATAAGCAACACCAGGATGGAGGATGGTTCTTCCAAGTTGTCTAGAACTCAGGCATTGCTTGTAGTAATTCTGCAGTGTTTGTCTCCATTTATCTGAGGCAGGCCGTATCAGAGGTCCAGAGCGGACTAGGCCACTTTAGAGCCCCTAGCCATGATAAAAAAGAAAATATGGCTATGTACAAAAACAAAACAAGGCACCAGAAAAAAAGCCAGCTGTTTGTTTACACAAGCAGCTGATCTGTGAGGATGCGTTCATCATGGTCTAATCTTGTGCCTTCAGACTCAATATATTTTTATGAACATTAATGAACATTTTGGACACTTTAATATGATAAAATCTCTATCAGCCCCCCCCCCAAGAGAAAGAATTATGTCTGCTACCAAACCACATCTCTTATTTGCTTAAATTTGCAGCTCTAAGCTGAGAGTGTGTGCTATATTTTGGTCTGATATGCATAGAAACAGTTCATACCCTCCAACATTTCTCTGACGAAAATAGAGGCACCCTAAAGAAAAGCAGGACATTCTGGATCAAACCAGAAACTGGGATGGCTTCTGTAAATCTGGGACTGTTCCTGGAAAATAGGAACGCTTGGAGGGTCTGACAGTTGCAAAACTTATTAAATGCCCAAAGTGCCTATATCTGTGAGCCCGTTTGAGCTTGAGGTCCAGGCCAAATGGCCCTCCAGTCCTGGCCTCCCCAAGTGGCCCTGAGTTGAGGGCCAAATTACATTTATGCTGAACCTCCATGGTAGGGGATGGCCATGTACCCTATTTAACACAGCACAGTCCTCTATTTCAAGGGATATCAGAGAACTCTTCCCCATTTCCATGAGTCCTCTGGTTGAAGGTCTATCTGATCTAAGAACTTGGAATGGAGAGCAAGGGCCTCAAAGTTGCCAGTCAATAGAGTATGTTGTTGTTGTTTAGTCGTTTAGTCGTGTCCGACTCTTCGTGACCCCATGGACCAGAGCACGCCAGGCACCTCTGTCCTCCACTACCTCCCGCAGTTTGGTCAAACTCATGCTGGTAAGCTCGAAAACATATCCAACCACAATAGAGTATAATTATAGCAATTATTTCTAAATTTGCATCAATACATGTGAATTGTATATGTGAATAAGTGCTGCTTTTGCCCTATTTCTTTTAGGGAGGGGAGGGGAGTGTTGATGCATTAAGTGGCCACCCCTAAAGGCCATACCAACAGTAAACTGAGCACTGGACATTCTATGAAGTATTGATTTTAAAGCTAGGAAACAAAACCTCTGTGTAAAGAGGTAGTTTACCTTTGTATACCAGATGCTAAGGGCAAACAACATGAACAGACCATCATTTTTCTACCATGGCTATGAGCAACCAGAGGCACCCAGCTATCTTGTGTTGGAAACAGAAGGCAGAACTAGAGATCCTGACAGACCTAGCAGAACAATTTTCATGTACTTTGATTCTGTTGGATCAAAACTGGACGAAACGAGAAGTTAAAGCGGAGCTATATGCATGGGCTTTATCTTCTACAGTTTGCTTCCTGCCCCTTTCCCCTGCAAATGGAAACTCAAGAGAGGCCCTTAGCAATGTCTCCTAATGAATGCTTGCTCTACGTATATGCATTCTGATCATGGGGGCATGAGGGAGGCAGAGATGTTGGTGTGCGGCTCTCCGGAGGGGATGAACAGGGGGGATTTGATTATAGCCCAGACCGTATGGCGAGGGCTGCTGAGATGGAGATAATCACTGAGCCAGCGAGACGAGGCACAACGCTGACAACAGGCGGTCTCAGTAGTCGCTATGGCAACCGAGGCCTACTGGGCCACTCCAGCCTCAGCCTGGCTCTGTTTCTGCAGCCTAACATCTGCTTTCTCAAGGGCTGCTGGGAGTTGGCGGGGGTGGCAGCGAGGGGAAAAACGGGCAAGCATTTCACTTTCGGAAGGGGGGGGGGGAGAGAGGAAATCCAGAGGAGAAACAAATTAGGACAAGCATCCAATAAAAGGAAGGGAAATGTATTTATTAACACTAGGGAGAGGTTGTTCCACCAGCTGCTTTGATTGATGGGCCGGACTCCATGTTGTCAGATTCCCCCTCCCCCCCACTTTTTGTTTTTTGTCTGGTGGGGGGTTGGGGTTGGGGGGGGGGAGAGAGAGGAAAGAGAAAGCGTAGCAAAGCACTGGGTCTGTTTATGCAAGCAGAACGCTTCTTCCCACCCCACCCCTCCACATTTCCTCGAGCTGCCACACTTGATTGATAGTTTAGACAACAATTGGACGGCGCAAGAGACCGGTTGCCTTATCTGGAGCATCTTCAGCCAGCCCTCAACGCACTCAGACAGGAGAGAGTAAAAGAAATTATTATGGAGCACGGCGGCTGAGCAGGGAGGAGAAGCAATTAAAGAACAATTATTGTGCAGTGGTGCCGTGTCTACCTGCTGCTTACCTGAGCAGCTTTGATGGGAAGGGAGGGAGTTGTGGGGAAAACACACTTTGCTGTCCCAGGAAGAGTCAGTCTCTGGTCTTTGCTTGTGAGAGATCAGGGTCAAGGTGACAGAGTGGGGGAAACTAGACCACCACCCCTCTTGATATATAGAGTAATTTGGAATATGCTGTTCCATCCCTCCCACCCCACAGCCATTAAAGGTATTTAACAAACAATGCTTCCACACAGATGTACTGGATAACTAAGAATATCATCTTTCTTTTTAAAAAAACAAAGTTTCTAGCCCTCAGTGCCGTGTAGATATGTAATTTCAGCAAGGCTCAAATTGACCCCCCCCCCCGACACAGGGAAAAGCAACTTCAGCATGTGCAGACATGGGGAGAAGGAGTGGTGAAAATAGGTGCTTAACTCTTTTCTACCCACCATGTATTTTCTCCAAATTGACTCCCTGCCACTTCCCCTCTGCAGGATTCCAAAATGCATATTTTGAGAGGCCTTGTGTGAAATCTGTACAGGGGATGGCTGGTCTGAAATCTCTGGGGGGAAAGGATTGATGGTTACTGGAGTCTAATTAAGGGCAAGAGTTCAGGCTCTGAATTTATATTCATAGTCACAGCATAACCCCGGAAGTTGAGGAAGAAGAATCATGATAAGGGTGCGCCCTGTTCTCATAGTGGTCAGCCACATGCCAAGGGAAAGCCTGCAAGCAGGACATAAGCACAATAGTATTCTCCTCAAATACTATTGGTAAATGTATGCAGCTATCAAGACTAGCAGCCGCTGATTCTTATCTACCCATCCCCTTTAAAGCCATCTAAGTTTATATCCAATACTACTTCCTGTGGCATAATTTAACTATGTGCTATACCAGGGATCGGGGCATTTTTGGTCAAGTGGGCCAGATCTTTATCTCCTTCATCAGATGATTGACAGGACAGTGGTTCTACTCATCTGTAAAAGTTGGCCTGCATGGAGGGGAGGGGAGAGAGAGAGAGAGAGAGAGAGAGAGAGAGAGAGAGAGACCAGGCAGGATTGAACTCCTCATGCATCAGCTGATGTCTGGGAAGTTCAATCCTGCTTTCCTCAGAGTCTGGGTGCACAAGAGAGCTCCCTGCAGGGAACTTTGCACACCCAAACCAAGGAGGATTGAACTCCCCACAAGTTAAATCCTGCTTTCTGCCACACTTCTATTGGCCCCACACCTGATGTTACAGATGATGTTAGATGTGAGACAGGTGGGCATGATTTGGAGAAAATGGCCTGGCTGGAAGTCCCACACCCCTGTGTGACATGAAGAAGTACTTACTTTTCTCTCTGCTGAATTTTTCATTTTTCAGCTTCAGTGGATAACCCTGGGTTCTAGTATTATGAGACAGAGAGAGAGAGAGAGAGAGAGAGAGAAGTATCTCTTGGATGACTTCCCAGTCACTCTAAACATGTGACATGTCATGGGTTTGGGATGTAAAAATGGTGTCAGGGAGGAATTTTGCCAAAAAGCGGTGGAACCAGCTCCAAAGGCTTAAAATTACTCAGGGGGGGGGGGGTTGTGAGTGCCAGGAATTTTACTTTTTTAAATATGACAACTCTATGTTTCTTCCTTTTTACACTAGAAGTGTAACTTTTTACACTAGAAGAGAGTGATGCCCAAAGTATGAATCTTGTGATTTTTATAGATGCTTAAGGAAATACACTATAGGCCTTACCACTCAGAGCTGCCAGTTCCCCTTTCTGCAAAATGGCACTAAAATTACCCACAATTCTCTGCAAAGCAGTTTCTCATACTTAGAAGAGGAAATGTTAGTGTTTAGTTTAGTTTAGTTTAGTTTAGTTTAGTTTAGTTTAGTTTAGTTTAGTTTAGTCTAGTTTAGTTTAGTTTGGTTTGGTTTGGTTTGGTTTGGTTTGGTTTGGTTTTGGCTGAAGTTGAAGGAAGGGACGGTTTAGCTCTGTCGCAATATAGATTGCAATATAGATTGCCTGAGCAGCTTTGGCTTTAGATTCCAATAAAGATTGCTTGAGCAGGTTTGGCTTGTGACACTGGTCAAGTAAAGAATAAGAGAAGCCACGTAGGCCCAAAAGATAGGGAAATGGGTGAGGAACGTGCTTAACGTGATTATCCTCCTAAGGTGTACCTATAGGTTGGCAATTGGTGATTGGTGGAAGGAAGGTGTACCTATAGGTTGGCGATTGGTGATTGGTGGAAGGAAGGTGTACCTATAGGTTGGCAATTGGTGATTGGTGGAGAAATGTGTACCTACAGTATAAGAATGCCTGCCAAATGCCATGTATTTACAGCCAGTTTTCAGGAGCTATCCTGCTGGTTGTCTCTGTGTACAGATTATCTCTGTGCACAGATTTCAATAAACTCTTTTTCTCCAAAGAAGATTTTGCTTTCCTGGTACTTTTGTTCCCTCCAAGGTCCGGGGATGGCGAGGCTGATGGATCCCTAGGTAAATAAGGCTTCATTTCTTTGGGGGCTCGTCCGGGATAAGCCTCCCCCCCCCCAATACGGACCGGAGGGCCAGGCTCAACCAAGGTGAACAGCTCAGCAGCGTTTTGCAGGCTCCCGTGCGCACCCCACCTGTTTCGTGGGGGGGAGCCAGCCACACTGTTCTGGAGTGGAGACATCTAGTTGAGGGAGAACAAGAGGATGGCGCCGAGGGGACAGGTCCGCAGCGGAAGCAAGGTAAGCCCAAGGGAAAGGGCGAGGCCTGATCAGCCTCACCTGGCCGTGGCAATAAAGGTGCCGCCAGGAAAAGGGAACTGGCCGTGGTAGAAGTGTGCCAGTAAGGTTAAATAAAAGGGAAACAGAGGGGAAATTATATTGCTGTGATTTGTATGTTGTATGTTGCATGTCAGATACTCCGGTGATTGAATTGTCAAGTGTGGGCCGGGGTATTAGTGCCCCTTGGCTGGGCGATTGCAGGGTTGTGCATTAGAGTGCCACCAGCAAAAGTTTGGGACAGAAGAAGGAGGGATATATATATATTGTGATTTTTGGTGTATTCTGTGTGGTGTGTGTACCGGATACTCCAGTGTTTGTCTTGATGTGTGAAGGTCGGGGCTTAGCGTTCCCCTTGGGCGATTGCAGGGTTGTGCATTTTCTGGCAGGTCTGTTGTGTGTGAAGTGTGAGAGAATTTTTACTGTGAATAGGAGCGGGGTATCTGGAAGAAATGGGTTCTGGCCAAAGTAAAAGCACCCCTTTGGAAGGCTTTTGGGGATTCAAGCTGATGAGGGGAGGATGAGGACATTGTGTGAATTAGATTGGCCCACCCAAAAGAATAAATTGGCCGTCCACCAGGACCCTTGATTTGCAACTCATTAATCTATTAGATCAGAACATTTTGAATGTCCATTCTGATCAAATCCCCTACATTTCCACATGGAAGACCAATGTGGAACAGAACCCCCCCCCCCCTTGGCTGAAGTCATGCTGCCAAAAAGTCTCAGGCAGCCGTATCTGCTCACTCAGGAAGACAGGAGGACAACCCCCCAGTCCTCCAGGATTTAGAGAGGGAAGAAGATAAAGTTTTAATGCCCCCACTGCCTTATGCCCCGGCAACAGCCCTGGCACCACCCCCGCCACAGGGAGCAGATGGCCCAGCCCCAATCCTGTGGACAATGCATTGTTAAACCTGGGCGAAGATGGAGAAAGGGAGGAAAGAGAAGAGGATGATGAGGATGAGGCATTTGTAGGAAGATTGATTAAGTTGACAAGTGATGGAAATATATGAACAGAGGAACAGGCAGAACGTTTGAGAAAGTATGTGGAACCTTATGCAGAAGAAGTGGACGTCAGTCCCCATTTGTTAAAAGCAGCAGGATGCATAGGGGAACAGAGAAGAATGTGGCAGAAAGAGTGGGGAAGGCAGTGAAAAGAGTGACCCTCCATAGGGCACATGAAGCACAGGAAAAGGGCGCGGCCAGAGTGATGCCTCTCCATAGAGTATATGACCCTCCGGCCCCCGCGGGACCTGATGGGGTGGTGCCCAATAGAACTTATACAGTTCAACATGTCCCCTTCTCTAGTGCAGATGTTTGTAATTGGAAGAACCAAAACCCTTCATTTGAAGAAAACCCTGCCAAAATCATTAAGCTGTTTGAGGGAATTTTTTTAAACATACAACCCCACTTTTTATGATGTGCAATATTTGATGGATGCCCTGCTAGCTACAGAGGAGGATAGGCGAATTCATGCTGAAGCCCGAGCACACATGAGAGTGCAAGGGACAGAGGAGGCCCCTGGAGCCTACTTAAAGAGGCTGAAGGAAGCCTACCGCCAGTATACCCCTGTGGACCCAGATGAGGCTGCCAACGCCCCAATTCTCAAAGTGGCCTTTGTAGCCCAGGCAGCGCCCGATAAAATTTAAAAAAAAATTGAAGGTTTTTATGGGCCACACCCTTGAATGGATGCTGGAACTAGCCCAGACCACTTATAATCAGAGGGAGGAAGAGGCCCAGAAAAAAAAAAGGAGAAGTACCAGGCAGAGAAGTTGATGGCCCTGAAGACGGGAGGTCCACCGTTGGGAGAAACCGCCCGGGGAGGAGGGCGAGGCCGCTTAGGAAAGAGTCAGCGTGCCATCTGCCGAACGGCACGTATTTCCTCTCCTAGGCTAAAATGAGGAAATGTCAGATGCTACTACTACATCCGCGTTAGAAATTCCAAGTCACCACAGCCCTCAACCCAGCTGCCCTATTACCGGTAGGAGAAGGTGAGGAGCCCACGCATGACTGCATTGAAGTAATGGATGAGGTGTACTCTAGCAGACCTGACCTTAAAGATGAAGCAGACCCCCAGTGGCCGTCACGGTTTGTGGATGGAAGCAGCTTTGTTGAGGCTGGACACCGGAAGGCAGGTTACGCAGTGGTAGCCCTGGAAGACCAGGTGATCGAGGCAAAGCCACTCCCACCTGGAACATCAGCACAATTGGCAGAAATAACAGCGCTCACCAGAGCCCTAAACCTGGCAAAGGGGCAGAAGCTGACAATGGACCAGCCTTTGTTCACTCAGTGTTGCAGGAGTTGGCTAAGGCACTATAACTGAAAGTTGCATACAGCATACAGACCCTAGAATCAGCCATCCAAGCTGACACAGGAAACTGGGTCTAATTGGGTGACAATGTTACCCCTGGCATTACTCAGGGTCCATAGTCTCCCATTAAGGTGTTTGGGAGACCAGTCCCATATGTTAGAATGTTAACTCCATATGCTAGCCAAGATATGCAATTGAATAATTAAGTCCAGATATTCTTCCGAGTTTTCTGTCTCAACAGGTGGACCCAGGCTCGCAACCCCTGTGTGTTGGCTGCATCAGTTCGAGCCAGGTGATGAAGTGTGGGTAAAAGATTGGGCACGGACGCCGCTACAACCGTGCTGGAAGGGACCTTATACCGTCCTGCTCTCCACACCCACGGCCGTGAAAGTTGCCGGCATTACCCCTTGGGTCCACCATACTCAGTGAAGAAAGCCATTTCAGACTGGACAGTTACACCAGATCCAGAGAACTCCCTTCGGCTGACTATCTCCAGATGCCTGGCAGACAACCGCTCTGCTGATATCACACCGGAAGCTGATATCTCAACGCACAGCTGAAGAATTGGATGGGAGGGGCGCCCGCGGGCAGCGTCCCCTACGTGAAAACCCGTGCCGGGACTAATCCAGGAAGTCCACCAGGTTCTACTTTCATAAGGACTTTCTCTTTTCTTTTTTTCTGTTATATTCTGTATTGATTTGCTCTATGTCCCACAGCCCTGACCCCACCGAGCCATACCGCCCTTACTGGCCTGCTGACCTCTGCTATGACTGGTTCGTCTTGCCGGTGGTAAGAGATGGCGTGCTCATTGGCTATTGGAAACAGGGGTTTGATGAGGTTACCATATTGAAACATCCCGCTTCCCCGTTGTGGCTCCTCTTCCACACCACTATCCAGCACGCGTGGGTAGTGCTCCTACGGGAAGTTGCAGAGCTGGACTGCTCTTGCTGTTGGGGGGAAGTAACCAACTGTCATTCGGGGGGTAGAGCACTGTACCAACCTCATTTGATAGACCAGGTCCTACTCTTAATCCAGGCAATAGATGGGACAGAACCTATCTTAATGCAAGTATTACAGGAGTGGGAGCCTTAACCAGGTGTGCATTGAAATTGCTGAACAAGTGCCAGTAAATTCTGCAGCACCACCTCTGACAATCGTGGTGGCTCGAGCCTCCCAAAATAAGAATTGCCACCCCAGGATTTCAGCCTCCATATGCCCTGGTCAGTAGGGAGGCAGCACGAGAGTTCAATCCACCCAACAGGGTTAGTAGAAAAGTTGACCCACATAGTGGGAGCATCAGCTCACCGGTGGGCTCTCATCCTTGAGGCTCAACAGGTAATCGGGCACAAATATCAGTGGGCTCTTCAACAATGAGCACACCCCCTGAATATTGCTGGGAGGAACCATGGAGTGATTGGGGTTGGTGGATGGGAGTTATTTCAACTGCCCTTGCCACATGGATGTGTCTCTTTTTCTGCTGGCATGAGCGTCATAGGCTCTGCGGGAGACGACGGCCCGATCCTTCTATCCCCTTGATGATCCTCCTAGTGTTCCTCGTTCTCCTAGTTGCAGGAGACAAGGAAGGTGCTGCACCTGGTGAACATGGTCAGATGGAGACTAGGTTATTGAGTAAAATATCAGCATTTCGGCCACAATTGACCACATGGAAACAATGATAGCTGAAAACCCGCTAAAAATTACAGAAGGTGATCCATGATCCATGGAATTGGTTATATTATTGGCTCCCCGATGGTGGTTGAATCAGGCATATTATGGTATTGACAGTACACTTATAATCCTTTTGCTTTTCTGCTTCTGTATTCCCTGCTTGGTGCAATGCTTGCAAAATATGGTGCACAAAACAATGTCGCGCATGATGGGTCCCCGAGTGATAGCTTTGAGGCGTGAATACCAGCCTATTGCCTTGGACGAGCCAGAAGGCTGTCCAAAAGAAGAGGAGGGAATGAAGGAAGGGACGGTTTAGCTCTGTCGCAATATAGATTGCAATATAGATTGCCTGAGCAGCTTTGGCTTTAGATTCCAATAAAGATTGCTTGAGCAGGTTTGGCTTGTGACACTGGTCAAGTAAAGAATAAGAGAAGCCACGTAGGCCCAAAAGATAGGGAAATGGGTGAGGAACGTGCTTAACGTGATTATCCTCCTAAGGTGTACCTATAGGTTGGCAATTGGTGATTGGTGGAAGGAAGGTGTACCTATAGGTTGGCAATTGGTGATTGGTGGAAGGAAGGTGTACCTATAGGTTGGCAATTGGTGATTGGTGGAGAAATGTGTACCTACAGTATAAGAATGCCTGCCAAATGCCATGTATTTACAGCCAGTTTTCAGGAGCTATCCTGCTGGTTGTCTCTGTGTACAGATTATCTCTGTGCACAGATTTCAATAAACTCTTTTTCTCCAAAGAAGATTTTGCTTTCCTGGTACTTTTGTTCCCTCCAAGGTCCGGGGATGGCGAGGCTGATGGATCCCTAGGTAAATAAGGCTTCATTGTCACTAGCAAGTGTAGGACTTTTGTAGGAACTGGCAACCATTCTGAAGTATGGCTGTCTATGCACCATACATTTAAAGCCTATCCCTTCCACCTCCCAAAGAATCCTGGGAGATGTAGTTTATCTCTCATTGGGCTGCAATTCCCAGCACACTTAACAAACTGCAATTCCCAGTATTCTTTTTTTTGCAGGGGATGTACTTCAAATGCGCTTTTAATGTATGGTGAGTACTCAGTCACTTCTGAAAAGAATCTCAATGAAGATTGTGAGGAAGGAGACATACAGTGAAATAGCCCTGCTTCTGTAATGTGTGAACAATCTGTTTACGAGTAAAAGTTCTCATCCTTCATCAGGGCTGGCCTGAGACATTTTCGCATGTGAGGCAAACCACAAAATGCCTTCCTCCGCCAGGGAAGGAGTGAATGAAAATCAACACCAGGAACAAGGGGGAATAAAGATCTACAATAGGATCTACCACTCCTGTGGCTCCTGCTGCCTGAGGTGGGTGGGCCGTCCCTATCCTTCACCAACAGAGGCATTTGTGCTCCTGCTAACTAACTTCTCAATGACAAAAATACAGGAGCTGAGGTGTGTTAATGTCTTGTTACATTTAATAATCTGTTTGTGTGAACATGAGTCTTAAGTTTACATATAGGTGGGACAACCTGCCTCTTCTCACTCCCTATCCACTTAAATAAGTAATTGGGAAGAGGGAAGAGCTAAATTTGCACCAGAAGATGCTCTCTAAAGTATTTGACTTCCATTGTTTGTATACATCTTGTAATACATTTGTCCCAAGGTGCACAGGGGCATCTGTCATGCAGTTAAGATGGTTTAACAGAGATATTTAGAGAACTTTAAGCAGCTGCACTGTATATGCTTAAGAAAGCAAAGGCAAAGTAAATGTTATCAAGGGGGCCAGATGAGAGACAATTGGAATAAACCAATGAAACGGGGTGGGAGAAAGCAAGTTTGCTCCCCATAAATAGAGACATGGAGGAATCGCTGTGCCTGCTCTTCAGCTTTGGCAGCTACATACTGGCAACTTGTTTCAAAACAATAAAATAATACTTGGAAAATGAATATTATAATAGATGGAAACTATTTGTTAAATCTCTCCATTCTGATAGTTTTAAATATTAAAATAACAGCCACATTATTTTTTAAACTTTATATGTATTGTTTACAACCATTTCCACTACCCCCCCCCACCTCAACAGTAAGCATGCTTGTGGTAACTATTTTGTTCTATAATCATGGAATCATTAATAGACCAATCTCCAGTGTAGTTGGTCTAGATCATGGGTAGGCAAACTAAGGCCCAGGGGCCAGATCTGGCCCAATTGCCTTCTAATCTGGCCCGCGGACAGTCCGGGAATCAGCATGTTTTCACATGAGTAGAATGTGTCCTTTTATTTTAAATGCATCTCTGGGTTATTTGTGGGGCCTGCCTGGTGTTTTTACATGAGTAGAATGTGTGCTTTTATTTAAAATGCGTCTCTGGGTTATTTGTGGGGCACAGGAATTCGTTCATCCACCCCCCCCCCCAAAAAATATAGTCCGAGGGTCTGAGGGACAGTGGACCGGCCCACTGCTGAAAAAGTTTGCTGACCCCTGGCTCTAGTTGGACACTGCTGTATTCTTGTCTCTGCCCTGTGTCTTCCATCAACATATTTTCCACAACTGCAGGACTAAGAAGGAAGCATCGCCCTTCTTAACCTCCCCCCCCCCCAGTTGCGGACATTTATGCAAAATTATTACTGTTATTGCACTCTTGCTGTGTGTGTCTCTGTGTGTGTCTATGTAATAGATTGCTTGTTTTACCTACTTCAGTACTCTTTATTGTTCACCAGTATCTGGCAGAGGTCTTTCCAAACTGCCATATGTAAGATCTTTAAGTGGGGGGTGGAAATGCATAGGTGTAGCCACGGTTTATGTTGGGGGGGGAGGACAACACCCACTAGACACCACCCTCTGTCTGGCTCTGTCTAGCAGATTCGGAATGAAATGTCTCAACAATAGTTGTTGTTCAGAAAAATCTGTACAATTTCTACTTTTAGTCAAGTATTTTCATTTATTTACAGCTGCCCCCCACCCTGTTTTCCCCTGGCTACACCCATGTGCCTATGATTAAACATGTAGAGCAGTAGTCTTCAGCCATTTCAGCCCACCCACCTTTAACCCAAATAGGGATTTTGTGGACCCATGTATTAATTTCAACTATCTATTTGTATGGTGGTAGTGCTGCTCTTGTGATCTGTTTTAGATCAGACCTGAAGACCAGTGATGTAGAGCATAGTATTACCACACAGTTATGGCCACTTCCCTAAAGAAGGAAGGTTTGGTGGCCCACCTTGAACAGATTTCCATACATGGATCTATACAATATCCCCAAGCATTTCAAGCATGTGTAGTACATAACATTCTGGTGTTGTGCCAGACCTGTGGCTCAGACCTGAATGATGCAGCAGTGTAGCATTCTGAATACAGAAGCGTACAGAATGGTGTAAACATAGGGTGGGTGGAAATGTGCCATCATTGCTAATAACGTTACTAAAGGTAAAGGGACCCATGACCATTAGGTCCAGTCGTGACCAACTCTGGGGTTGCGGCGCTCATCTCGCTTTATTGGCCAAGGGAGCCGGCGTACAGCTTCCGCGTCATGTGGCCAGCATGACTAAGCCGCTTCTGGAGAACCAGAGTAGCGCACGGAAACGCCGTTTACCTTCCCGCCGGAGTGGTACCTATTTATCTACTTGCACTTTTGACGTGCTTTTGAACTGCTAGGTTGGCAGGAGCTGGGACCGAGCAATGGGAGCTCACCCTGTCATGGGGATTCGAACGGCCGACCTACTGATCGGCAAGTCCTAGGCTCTGTGGTTTAATCCACAGCGCCACCCGTGTCCCCACTTGGCAGATAGAGACAGACCTACTGATCGGGAAATCCTAGGCTCCGTGGTTTAAACCACAGCACCACCCACGTCCCTTTAGTTACTAGTACTGTGCAATAGGGTCCTGTGACCCTGACACAATCACGTCCCATAGTTTATGCAATTTCACTGAAACCTTGTAAGAAAGCATCAAGATTTGTTGCAGGAAGCCAGCATTGAATACATTTTTAAAAGATCATATGAAAAGTCATTGAGGTCCCATATATCATACCCTCCAACATCTCTCCGATGAAAATAGGGACATCCCATTCCATAATGATAACTTTACTATTTATACCCCACACATCTTATTGGGTTTGCCCCAGCCACTGCGGGCAGCTTCCAACATATATAAAAACATAATAAAACATTAAATGTTTTAAAAGATCCCCATACAGGATTACCTTCAGACGGCTCAGGGGTCAGATAACTCCATACCCTCCAACATTTCTCCATTGAAAATAGGGACATCCTAAGGAAAAGTAAAACATTCTGGGATCAAATCAGAAACTGTGATGGCTTCTCTAAATCAGGGACGTCCCTGGAAAATAGGGACACTTGGAGGGTCTGATATATCACTTTTTTATTGAAAGCAGAATCAAGTTTCCAACTTGGCAGCAACATAACAGTTTATAAGGTTTGGCCATGATCATTTAATAGCTCATCTGCTCATGTGTTAAATGCAAAGCTAAACATTCAGTGGCCTTAAAAAAAAAGCTAGTATGGTAATTCTGAAAGGTCACAACCAAGCAATATCCATTATTGGCAACTAAATAATCCAAGACAAAATAAACTTGTGTAGAACACAAGTCCTTAGACAAAGATGGAGAAGCAATATACACCTTTCAGTCACCCATACCATGTCAGAGGGAGGGACAAAAGTGGATACTACTCTTGTGGACTACTGAATTGAACACCCAGATGGCTAGAATGAAGGTGGACCCTGAGCCCATTGTGCTCTGCTCTGTTTAGGCAGCTAATTGTGTTAAATTGTTGTCGGGAATGCAATTAGAGGGCAGTGCATGTTCCTTGGCAGGCCTCAACCAAATGGAAGGCCTTAATTGGTAATTTAATTGCTTCCTAGCAGGTGAAGTTTTCCTCTCCTCTGGGGCTGGCATTGTGTATAGCAACCCCTCTAAATAATCAAAGCAGAGCCCATTCTTGTTAGCACTGAAAGGAAGAGAAAGTGCTTAATTGTATTTTCCTTTTACACTGTGTACACATCAGGATGTTAATATGCACATGGGGTGCACAGATTTAAGAATTTGTGGGGAATAATTTGGACACAGCATTTTCCTTTTCCTTTTTCCTTTTATCCTGTACCTGCAAGGGGCAATTTGATTTTGGTTTTTAATACTGCTGTCTTGTGCAAAAGCAGTTACTGCAAATGTGCATTCAGCAGCAACTGGTAGAGACGGGCAGACTGCATCCTTTCCTTGGAACTGATGGCTAGCTTGTGTTCTGGCAATGAGCAGGTGGAAATAAGGGTTTCAGTGTCTCCACACTTGGTTAACGTGTGATTCTATGTTGGATTTTCCCCTCTTACAGCGTCATCTGCAGATCAGGATAACCAAAATTAAATGGGGGGGGGAGTGTGGGTTGCCACTTGGATTAGGATGGACAGTGTGGAAAAACTTGCACACATGAGATGCATCAAATCAACTTTGAACTATGTGCGCACACAATTTTTCCAGTTCCTTAAGATTGTTTGAAAACAGTTGCAAGAAGCTTCAGATCTACTATCAGAGCAAACTTTGTAAACTTTGAAAAACACTGTAAAGTAAATCAGTCTTATTCTCATCACCAGAAGGGGTTGAGCGATAGTGGTTTAATTAAGGTCAAGAGAGACGGACAAGACCTGATCTGAGAGACAATAATATCTGGACTGTGCTTTGACCGTGTCTAGTGAGAGTGACTTGTAGTGGGGGCAGACCCTATAATTTACTGCTGAATTCCCTGCACTTTTGCAATCTGGTAACATGCTTGTTCATCACCAGATGATCACAAGAAGCTCTCACAGATTTGGAACAGGAGTATCCAGGGAGGTCCTCCTGACCCATACCCACACTCCTTTATTTCTGTTAAATAAATTAAGTACTGCTGGCATCTACACCCCTTCAGCCAATATTGCCAAGAGCAAACCTTTGGATCCTGAGAAATTGCTCTTCCCTGCTGAGCTATACTCAACAACCAGCTTTGGAGAGGGCTTGATCTGAGCCAGAGGGACTTGCTAGGATTCAGGCTTGGAAGCTGCTTCCAGTTGACAGTATACAACCCGGAAAAATCCTAAAAGTATTTAAAGAGTGCTTCTTTACATGTGAAAAGTACCTTCCCCCCACCATTTAATAACCACAATCACTGTTCACACTTCTAGGATTGTAAAGAAGGACTTCCAGGGCAGAGGGCACAATTTCCAGACACTCTTGATTCCTAGGCATATTCTAGTTTTATAAGACAGGTTGGCACAGCAGGACAGCAAGTAAGACACTGTCTGGGCAGGAACAAACTCCCTACCACTATCAGCTGCCTAGCTTCTTTCATTCCCCCCACCCCAATCCAATGCAGGGCATTCTTCCCATCCATCATCTGTCACTGCGAGTCGGATGTCCCCAGATCGATCAGCCATCCGTCCCTGCTGCCCTTTAACGAGATCTCTGTTCACGAGGGTCAGATATTTTGGTTTATCAGGAAGCCACAGCAGCGGCTGGCTGATAACAGGCTGCTGTTGAGCACACAACTACACAATTCAGCTCCTCCAGGACAAAAAAAAAACCAAAGGGAGGGTTACAGAGAGGAACGGCAGGGTGTCTTAGGGTAAGGAGAGAGCCAGAGAAGCAGCTCCCATTCGTTGCACAGGCCCCTGTCCATTCAGTGATGTTTTTGTGCAGGAGGAGACCTTTCTGGGGGATTAGGCTGAGAGCTGCCTCCCACTCTGCTGCCCCTAACGGTGCCTCATGAGAGGGCACCTCTTTATGATAGGAATAACTGAATAATAATCACGGTTTTGGCAGAGTACAGAGTTTGTGATGGGCCAGAGGAGAAGAGAGAAGCAGCCTCTTTAAGGCAGGGGTTGCAAATGTCTACATTATTCTTCAGACAGTGGTCTGTGTGTCAACCATAATGTGATGTGATGCTTATAGACATAAGCTAAGAGCTAGGAATCCGTGGTTCTAATCTCAGTCAGAGATGACGCCACTGTGTGTCAGCAAGCCACTCTCTCACTGCCACCTTTTGGGCGCTAACACCGGACTGCCTTGCAAGAGTGTTCGCTCACCTCTGGACGACTCAGTTAAGGCATGTGAGGTGATATTATTATTTATGAAACTTCTTAGTCACTTGTTACCTAAAATGTCTCCAAGGGACTTACATTTAAAAGCAAAAATGCATTACAGTGGTACCTCAGAATTCGAACGGAATCCGTTCCGGAAGTCCGTTCGACTTCCAAAACGTTCAGAAACCAAAGCCTGGCTTCCGATTGGCTGCAGGAAGCTCCTGCAGCCAATCGGAAGCCGCGTCAGATGTTTGGGTTCCAAAGAACTTTTGGAAACTGGAACACTCACTTCTGGGTTTGCGGTGTTCGGTAGCCAAAATGTTCGATTCGCAAGGTATGACTGTACATCATAGGGGATAAGAAAAAAATCATATAAAGCATTTAATGCTTTCATACCGCATACCCCAAACAGCCACCCCCCCCCTGCATAAGCTTCCAAGAGCAAAAGCAGAGGAGGAGGCGGGCAACTGCGAAATAGATGGGCATGGCAGGGGGCAATGGCAAAGGGGACATCCAACCATGGAGGAGGAGGCAGGTGAGGAGGCAACTGCCTCCCCTCGCCTCTGCATAGAGGGCCTGTAGGGAAGGAGAAAGTCTATCAGATATTTTGGGCCTGAGTCATCAAGGGCCTCTATAAAGCAAGGAACGTGGCCATCCTAGAAAGGACACCAGCTATATCACAGTATCTGTAGCTCAGTGGCACAGCGTGTACCTCGCATGCAGAAGGTTCCAGGTTTAGTCCCCAGCATCTCAAGGTATGTTGGGGAATGTCCTCTGCCTGGGGAGCTGCTGCCAGACAGTGCAATGATCTGACTCACCTATGGCAGCTTCCTATATTGTTCCAATGGAGCCTCGTGTAAACAGATTGGCAAAAGAGGAGATTGATCCCTTTGGGAGGGGGCCAGTGCCAACTGGTGAGAAATGTTGCCTCTGCTTCCTATGTTATTCCCGCTGAAGAAGACCCCAAGACACATTGAGGGTTTGGACTGTTCATCATCTAGCTAAGGGACCAAAAACCTACTCCTTGTAAGGGGAGGGGAGGATACCCATTCCCAAGAGGGAGTGCAGACAGCTCAACCTCTTCCAGCTCGTCCGAGGGGGAGTTTTTGCTTTGCTGGGCGGCGATCTTCTCCATTAGCTCCTCAATCTTGCGAAGATAATGCATTGCCGGCATGCGGCTGTGCGGTTCATTTGGGAAAAGAACTGGGGGGGGCGCATGGGGGGGGAGAGAAGCTGAGAAATGAGGATGAAATGCTGGGTGCTTAGCCGAATGCAAATGAGGAGCAACAAGAGAGCATCAGACCCAGCTGTGGAGAAGCGGAAGAGCAAGACGAGTTTCCTCGTCGTGAGGCCTGCAAAAAGAAGGCTGAGTGCGTGTGGAAGCAAAACCAGCGGGCTCAGCCCATAGCTGTCAAGTGTCCCTTATTTGAAGGGACAGTCTCTTATTCCAGCGCCATGTCCTGCTGCTGTCCCTTATTGATAGATGTCCCTTAAATGTCCCTTAAATTTCAAAGGAAGCAGCTCCTCTCCCTCCCTCCCTGCTGGCCAGGGAGGAGGGAGGCTCCAACTGTGTTGCTTGGCTGTGTTGCTCACCCAATAAGAAGTCTAAGAATGACTGGGGGGTGGAGCTTGCATGCCTTGTGTGTGGCTAGTTAATGCAAGCTGAGGGGGTTTTTGAATGCTGGACGCCATTTTGTTGCACGTGCTGCTGCAAACTTTGCAGTGCAAAGCCAGGCCAGGGAGCCATCTTAAGTTGAGGCTGCATAGGCCTTGTGGTGCATGTGATTCAGATTCTATTCAGTTGAACCTCTAGTTAAAAAGTTGGTTAGACAGTGTTCTCGAAGCTACCAGCATGAGTTTGACCAGACTGCAGGAGGGCAGGAAGACTGGAGTGCCTGGAACAGGTGAGGCTGCTGATGCCTTATTTTCAAGGCTGCTGGTCCCTTAGTTTCAAGGCTGTAAGTTGACAGCTATGGCTCAGCCCCAAAGAGTCTACAAAACCCTCTCCCCTGTTGGCCATACCATTTCAGATTTGTCTCGAGAGCCTTTTGCATTGCCAAATTCTGGGCTTCTTCCTCTCACTGAAAAGCAGTTAAAAAGTATGGTATTGGGTAGCAGTGGTGACAGAGCAACAGATAGGGAGGTAGATTATTTACACTCAACTTTTCTTTGCAATGCAATTGCAATTTATTTATTATTTATTATTTATTGCATTGCTACCCCCATCATTTTCTGCAAGGAGCTCAAGGTAGCGTACAGTGAGCCTCCACTTCTAATCCCCACAACCACCCTGTGAGGTAGGTTAGGCTGAGAGGCAGTGACTGGCCCAAAGTGAGCTTTGTGACCAAGTGTGGATTTGAACTGGTCCTAGTCCAACACTCAAACCAGTATGTTAATCAAAGGTAGTCTGTCTCTGAACATGGAGGTTCTGTTCTTAGTTATCTGGACTAGCAGCCATTGACAGACTTGTCTCCTATGAAATTATCTAATGCTTAAGGGGGGGGGGAATCCATCTATGACAATGGCCGCAACTTGTTTACAATGGCCATGTTGTTTATTGAATGGGCAAGTCTTCTATGCAAACAGCCATTTCTCTTTCCCAGACCCTTGTCCCTGAGCCCAGAACGGATGTCTGATTATAGCAAGCTGGGGGAGGTGCTTATTTTATTGTTCTGTCATTATCACCCTGTAACATCTGAAATGATGCTAACAGCGATTGGCATTAGAGGTTGATATTTCATGAGCTATCAGATCTCATGGATGCAGCTCAGACAGTTATATTAATAACAGAACCAAACAGCATTCTAATAAAATACTTCTTTTCCCACCTCCAAGTCCCCAGTTACAATTTTGATGAATAGAGGATATATATGGTCAGGTTTGTGCCTGTAGAGTATATTATGCAAGTAGATAATAATTAGCATTAATTAGGTGAGGTGGGGGGAGGGAGAGAGAGAGAGAAAGAGAGAGAGAGAGAGAACAAAACTGCCATCATTATAGATAGATGGATGGACGAACACACAGATACACTCACAGTGTGAGAATAGACATATATGAGAATGGGCGGAAGGATGGCTAGAAAGAAGGAAAAGAAAGAACAGAAATAGAAATAAGGATGGGTGAATGACGAGCATGACAAATGGACAGATGTAGATAAGGATAAATGAAGGATCGAGAGATACGAAGGCAGAATGATGAGGAGCAGATAGCAGTAACATAAGGAAAAGAAGAACTAGGCAGATAGATAAGAGGGAGAGATAAAGCGGCTGTGAGATGGAATAGATAGAAGCGTAGGAAGAACAGGAATTAAGAAGAGAGAAGGAGAAGGAGGGACCACATTTCAGAATTAGTCACGCACAGATTCCTTTTATACATAAAGGGAAATGAAGAATGAATGGACAAAGATGATGGGTTGCCCACCGTGAGACTGTAAGATGAAGGGCAGGATAAAAGTATATACTAAGTAATTAAGTGGGTAGATAAGGGGAGGGGGAAATAGATAGCAGATTTCATGCGTATTTTGATGTACACACGACAAAAGGAAAAGAGGCAGGCTATGAATGGCAAGGAAGGATAGGAAATGAGGAAAGAAGGAAGGAACCTTTTCAGAAAATATGAGGAGAGGAAAAGATAGGCCGATAGATAGAGAATGAGATTCGAATGGAAAGTTAGCTAAGATTGGATGTCAGGCAGAGGCCCTGAGCTATCACCCAGCGATCTCCTCAACCTACGCCAATGTACAAAGAGCCTTTTAATTCCCTATTACCACACAACACACACAACTCCACTCCCACCCCCGTTCCTTTTCTGATTGTCATTTTTCTCCCTGTCAGTCGCAGGGCTGGCTGACCCTTGTCGGGAAAAGCCCTGACCCTTTGCCCCCCCCTCTCCTCAGAGGTCGCCGCCTGACCTCAGGACTCAAGGAAGAGGCCCAGGTGGAGCAGCTGCAGCACCTCAGGGGCTGGCAGTGGCGGCGCAGGGTCACTGGGGGTGGCACGCGGGGCTGTGTGAAATTTCCTCTTCCCTGTCCCTTTCGCGAGCCCAGCAGCTGGGGCTGCATTAGTTCCACTGCATGTGAGGAGAAAGGGCCTATTATAGATAGGAATGAAATAGTCTTCTAGATTCATGCCCCCTTGGGGTTGCCATGGAGACCAGGAGGCTCTCTCCGGGCTCCGCGAAAGGGATCGGGAAGGGGGATGAGAAGCTAACAATGAAGGCCTCTCTCTTCTTTGCCCTTTCCAGCACCTTCCAATACACAATCCAAGCTAGAAGCATTGGTCAGCCTTTACTATCTGTTAGAAGCAGCAAAAGTCTCGGGCTGGGATTTGTATCCTGTCTTCTGATATTTGACAAAACTTGCCATATGACCAAGCGAGATACTTCCATGTGGTCCAGCAGCATGTACCATCATCGATCCCTAACTACACTATAGTGTCCTGAATTTGCAGCTGACCACTGATTTACCCCGGGATTAAACATTGGTGGTAGTCATTTGGTGTTACATCTCTAATTGTTTATAGCTTTTTTCGCCTGGGGGAAGGATTGAGAGAGAACGTTTGGGTGGCTTGGGGAGTAAAGCAGCTATATCACCACATCTGTCTTTCAGGGCAGAAATAGTTATTATCATTTAACTTGCTATTTCCCCCTTCTTACCTCATTCCAAACTGATCCTCACTAATGTCTTTGTGAGGTAAATTAAGATGAGATTAGGGCTGGGGAAGACATTTGATTCAGGTCACATTTAAAGGTGAACTGATTGAATTAATATTTTCCAAAGCAATATGTAACCAGTCACACAGCTATCATTTGAAAGCTGCACTTACCTAATTTTTCCAGTGCAGTTCTCCAGCCAAGTGATGGTTTGCAAAAATGCACATACTACGGTAAAGTGTGCATATAAATGCATATGTTAGTGAAAATAACATACAAAAATACATCCCGTTAGGGAATGTTCCTTTGCAGAAATCTGTATGTTAGGCAAAAATGCATATAAAAATGTATATACAGTGGTACCTTGGGTTACATACGCTTCAGGTTACATACGCTTCAGGTTACATATTCTTCAGGTTACATATGCTTCAGGTTACAGACTCCGCTAACCCAGAAATAATACCTCAGGTTAAGAACTTTGCTTCGGGATGAGTACAGAAATTGCACGGCGGCAGTGTGGCAGCAGCGGGAGGCCCCATTAGCTAAAGTGGTGCTTCAGGTTAAGAATAGTTTCAGGTTAAGAAATGACCTCCGGAATGAATTAAGTACGTAACCAGAGGTACCACTGTAGTAGAAGAAAGTCACACAAAGATGTTCATGAATTTTCAGTAAAAATAATAATAATTGCAAACTGATGTAGAAAGTGATGTGGAGAGCTGAACTTAAAACTGGAAAAATGAGAAATGGACACATTCATCCACCCATCCCTAGCTGGGATATAACGGTTTCCTCAAGGACACCCAGAGACCATCATGGCTAAGTGAAAATTTGAACCCAGGCCTCCCCAGTTCTAGCCCTGCATGCTAACCACTGCACTATAGTGGTTCTCAAATAGTTGGGGGGGGGGGGCTTTCAAATGTGGTACTTTTCTTTCCCAGTACAGTGGTACCTCGGGTTAAGAACTTAATTTGTTCTGGAGGTCCATTCTTAACCTGAAACTGTTCTTAACCTGAGACACCACTTTAGCTAATGGGGCCTCCCGCTGCCGCGTGATTTCTGTTCTCATCCTGAAGCAAAGTTCTTAACCCGAGGTACTATTTCTGGGTTAGCGGAGTCTGTAACCTGAAGCGTCTGTAACCCAAAGTACCACTGTATATCCTTACTTTTCAACACGTTGTGGTGGTGGTAAAGGAGAAAGGAACTGTGGTAGTTTACTCCCTGATAAAGGAAAATATGAAAATTTCAGACATGGACCGTTATGCCACTAAACTTTGTAAGGGACATGAATGCTTCAGTTTGAAAAGGTTGCTGTGAATGGGACCCAGACGCAGAGGTGGAGCTAGCTGCTCCGTCACCTGGAGCGGCACACATGCTGTATGCCCGGGGGTGGAGCTAGTCGTCCCGTAGGGGAGGGGCGAGCGTCCCGGGGGGCACCACCCATGGTGAGCCGCAAGAGTCCCAGGGGAGTGGGGTGGTTATGTCACCCCTCCTCAGGGATGACACCCGGGGCAGCTCGCACCCCCCGCACCCCCTTCCTCCGCCAGTGCCCCGACATTGGCCATCTATCCATTTTTATCTCACACACCCAGTACTAACATTTCAGGCCATCTTTAGCCAGCCAAAATAGCATCAGTTTATAGGAAACTCCAAGTTCAGGTAAAAATGGCAGAAACACAACAAGCAACCTCTTTCTGTAAGGCAAACTAGGGATTAAATACATTACATACCAGGAGAACAGTCTTCTTAAACTATCCTGATATCTGTTTGTGTTGTGTGTGTGTATCTCAACATTCTACACCAAGGTAACCCTGATTCTGAAACAAGAAAAGCTGGATTTTATTAACTGTGTCGATTATGCAAATTAAGCAAATCTGTTTAATTTATTTTGCAGGCTTACTATTCATCACAATTGATTCTGTTTTTGTGAATTTCAGGAAGACTAGATGCTATGCAAGACACTGTAGCACTGGAAATATTATTCATCAACTCCACTGGTTTATGGGATTTAATTTCACCAGGCATTGCCCATCCACATCCAAAGCTTATCACGACAGCCATAAGGACTAGAAAGTTGCTCAGTAAAATAAAATAAAATAAAAATTCTTAGGTCGCCAATTATTGTATATAATACAACATTCTGTGGCTTGTTTGGGCTCTCACAGGATCACAGAATAAAGCTCTGCAGACCTCACATATGCAGCTGTTTTTCAGAGCATGGAATGGGGAATGTATCATTTCAGCCTGCAGGTGAGGGGCTGCATATCTGAATATTATAAAATAAAAAATATTGTCCCTGCAGGCTCATTCTTATTAAGGAAGTGAACTTGTGACTGGGCATCTGAAGGCTTACATAATCACATTCAAACAACAACAACGTAATAATTCAGTGCATATAAAGTAGTGTGGAAACTGCCATGCTAGAACGCTTCTCCCTGAAATGCTCGTTTTCCATGTTCTCTAACCCCAATTGTTTTGTAACCACATAGTGCCAAGGAAAACACACACTACAGTGGTACCTTGGGTTAAGTACTTAATTCGTTCTGGAGGTCCGTTCTTAACCTGAAACTGTTCTTAACCTGAAGCACCACTTTAGCTAATGGGGCCTCCCGCTGCTGCCGTGTTGCTGCTGCGCGATTTCTGTTCTCATCCTGAAGCAAAGTTCTTAACCTGGTACTATTTCTGGGTCAGCAGAGTCTGTAACCTGAAGCGTATGTAACCTGAAGCGTATGTAACCCGAGGTACCACTGTATTGGGAAGGCTTCTTCAGGCTGAGGTTCTCATTATAATGAATTTTTATTTGTAAAAAAAGTTGAGGTGTATAAAGTCTTTTAAATAGATCGTGTTGGTGGAAAGCTGCCTTTCAACAATGGGTGCGAGCAAACCCCAAAGTGGGTGGGGCCAGACCCTTAACACACTCTTAATACACAAATGTAATCACACCACACCCTTAACACACGCTCCTTACATAGGCAGAAACCATCAACACGCATACACACAACTTTCCATGTTCCAGCAAGTGAACCTGACCCTGAAAACAGATCCTGTGGTCTCATTTGCTTCCGCCTTACCTAAATTCGCAAGTTAAAACGACAAGAGAGTATGCACTGCTCAAATGTTATTTTCAAGGACCAAAAATCATCGCTAGCAGCACCTTTTGTGCAAGGAAACCTGAGCCCCAACAAGAGAAACTGGAGGCGGCACTGAGCCATCATCCAGATTTGGCACTTGCCCATTTGGCGACAAGATATATCCCTGGCAGCAGGCCAAGACTGGCAGCGGCACCTGCAGCCTCACTACCCTGCCCCCTGCCGAAATCGCTCGGTATCCAATAGGTATTTATGAGTGTTTTAAGGAGGAGTGACAAGGCCTTTTAATATCCCTGACAGGCTTGGTTGTTTTAATAGATTGGGGAGATGGAGAAGAGGGAGAAGGTGAACTGTCACAGCCGGCTTTCTCTTACAGTTCCCCCAATCGACAATATGACACAATATAAAAGATGGGACACGATCCTTTCTTTTCCTCTTCAGTTTGATGCACTGTCCATCATCTCTCACTGCCACCCCGCGTTACCCACCTCCTCTGGGCCAATGAGGGATCCCCAATGTGTTTCCTGCGCGTGGGTTTTTTCCCCCAACCACAGCTGAAAATCCTATTACGGAGGGCCAGTGTGTACAGTTGACGAATGGGACATGGGGGATTAATATTTATATCTGTACCTTTCATGTGTTTTACATAATGCAGTGTCAAAAGTGCCCTCAGTGGAACAGTTCGTTTCTGCCTCGTGCCAAAGCTGTCATAGATTCCCCACTCGCTTTTCACTCCCCTTGGTGTCAGAAATGTTGGCAGGTTTTGAAAGCGCTGCCAACCATTACGGAGTGACATAACCGTGCTATGCACCATTGCACAGCATAACTCCGGACATCTAACTCGTGTCGATAGTCTGACAGCACTTATGGAAGAAGGGCAAAATCTACTCGAAAGACCTTCTGCGCAAGCCCCGTTGAAACTGATGGGAGCACTTAAAACAAACAAACACAGGTTTGAGGTATTTGTGCAAGAAAACGTTTGGTTTGCCCTCAAAGGCCACATCTACATCATCATCATTATTGTTATTATTGTTATTATTTATACCCCGCCCATTTGGCTGGGTTTCCACAGCCACTCTGGGCGGCTCACAGCATACATCGAAACATTTATGATGTCACTTTAAACAGTCATGGCTTCCCCCAGTGAATTCTGGGAGCTGTGGTTTATGATTGGTTTGAGAGTTGTTCTGCTCCCCTCCCAGAGCTACGATTCCCAGAGCTCTGGGCCTTGTAGTTATCTGATGGGAACAGGGGGACTCCTAACAACTCACAGCACCCTTTCACAAACTACAGCTCCCAGGATTCTTTGGGAGAAGTCACGACTGTTTAAAGCGGTATCATAGTACTTTCAGTTTGCATTGTATGAATGTAGCCAGAGTCCCCAAGGCTTAATTATGATAATAAAACTGGTAAGGCCTGTGACAAGGCTGTACCACTTCGTACGACGAATGGAGACTCCCTACTCAAAATTTAAACGAAGCAAAAATCAACAAATAAAGAAAATTAACAAAGCTATCCCCCCCCCCATGTTAATAACAATAGTGTACTTATTAGTGGTTCAACACACTTTGGGTACGGTAAGTCTTAGCTTTAACCCTGTAAGGTAGATCACTACCATTATCTCCCTATTGCTGATGGAAACCCAGGCTGTTTTTTGACAGGTGGCTGCTGGTACGTACTAGCCAGTCTTTGCTCTGCTGTTGCAAGCTACAAGTGGAATTGCAATTGACTGTCCACACTACTGGGAGAATTAGTGTGGTTTGTGCATAGCTGTCAAGCGTCCCTTATTTGGCGGGACAGTCCCTTATCCCAGTGCCATGTCCCGCTGCTGTCCCTTATTGATGATGTCCCTTAAATTTCCCGGGTTTCAAAGGAAGCAGCTCCTCTCCCTCCCTCCCTGCCGGCCAGGAAGGCTCCAACTGTGTTGCTTGGCTGCGTTGCTCACCCAATAAGAAGTCTAAGAATGACTGGGGGGTGGAGCTTGCATGCCTTGTGCTGATCAAATCGGCTGCGTTGCCAGGGGACTCACCTTTGCTCAGCACTTCCCAGCAGAGAGGTGATGGTGGTTTTCCTTGAGGCTTGAGGCTTCGTTTGGCTGCTGGCTGGGCTTTCTGCCTTTGGCTCGGAGGGGCTCAGAAGTTGAACATACCTGTGTTCAGAAAATCCCCTATTTTGGCTGCTGATCCCTTATTTTCGAGGCTGCTGGTCCCTTATTTTCAAATCTGTAAGTTGACAGCTATGGGTTTGTGTGAACCCAGGTTTAAAGTTTTTGGCTAAGAGCCTAATGTAAGCCAGGGCTCACCTAGCCTCAGGTCTCGAATTTGCTAGAGTTGAAATAAACTTGCTTTCCCCTAAAATATCATCAGAATTACCCTCTGTGCAGCACTGGGCACTAGCAACCCACGCTACACCACTGGATTTGCCTTCCACTGACAACTCTGCATGCTGGAAGTTCACAGGTCCTTGTCAGGACGGGTGCGTATGTTTAAATAAATATACATACTTCTGAATAGTTAGGGACACCCCACCACCGCCACCAGTGTGGTAAAATGACAATCTTATTTTTAAGCGGCCTGTTCTGCTTCCAGGCAGGCACTAACCCATCCAGGTTCCTTATTAGAAGCAACAAGTGAGATCTGCAGCTACAGATGCTTTAGGAATTTATTTGGGAATTCTGAACCAGTTCAGCCAGCTCCACACATCCCAGACTATAATGCAGAGAGGAACTCAAGTTACCTTTCAGATGCTGAAGCTCTCTAGATTTTGTGCTTCAGTTTTAAACTTAAAAGGAAGGTGCCAAATGTGTAAAAAAATATATTTTAAGATAAAATATGTTTAGAAATTCATATTTTGAATGACAGTGCGTACAGATGCACACATAGTATTTAATTACAAATATTCCTGCAGATTTAAATAATAATAATAATAATAATAATAATAATAATAATAATAATAATAATGTGGAAAATGGAAAGGATTTATAAATGAATGCATGTGAAGCTGACAAAGATCAGATATAGAGTCCCTCCAGAAGGGTGGGTGTTTTCGGCAGCATGTAATTGATGCAAAAGCACTGCATTAGTAGCGGTTTTATACTGGACCGTCCACACATCATTTGTCTTTATTAACTGTTTTCTGACAGTTCCCCAAATGTTATGGCATTATTGTCGTCTGGAGTGGCACCCTTGCAGTGTAGGATGACAACAGTGAGAACAAAAAAAAAAAACTATTTTGGGTATAAAATGTTACAAAATATCAGCAGGAAGCAATGGGACATACACTGATCAGAAACAAATCTTCATGTCTACACCGAAACTTTTGCAGGTGTTCACATTATTGAAAGTGGGATTGCATATAAGCTCCACAATACCGTCAGGAGCACAAATCATCATGAATGTGCAATAAAAAAGGATGTCTGGATGGGCCTGTAGACTGATCTGTATATCCTTCTGGCAGGAGTGTTCCTGTTCAGGGTTCCTGCCATTCAGTTATGTCCTCTCACGGGACAGAGTGCTCAAGCAGGACATCCCAATCTTCTCTCCATTGCCCATATTTCCTTTTTCCAACTGACAGTCAACAATCTGTGCTTATTGAGCATGCTCAGTCCTCTTTGGGCTGTTGCTCCCTTGGTGCTGTTGTTGTCAGATTCCTTTTGCACTTCTACAAATCTTGAGGTTCCAAACATGAAGTCTTGAGTATCAAGCAGCGACTTGAATGCAAGGATGGGCATCAGAGGGGCCTCTCACATCTCCTTAAGGACCCTGCTTTTCAAGGGAATCAGTTCTCACATTAGGTCACAAGAGAACATTGCCCTTGAAGCTATGTGAAAGCTTGTGAAGCCCTTTCACACATTCAAGTTGCCACTTGAGGACGAAGCCCTCTGTTATGTACTGAAGTTCTCACCCTGGGCCAGCAGGGGGATACTGTAGATAGTTATGCAAATAAGGGATCGAAAGTGACGTTCAGTGATTGGATAGTTTTAGAAAATTGTTACAGTTACGTTGTACTGGAGCTCTATATAAGCAGGCTGACTGAACCCTTCAGTTCAGTTCTGTTCTGGCCTGTGAATAAACAAGAGCTGTTTGAAGAATCGCTGTGTCGTCTGATATGTTCACCCACAACTTAACACCCTCAAGAGAGGAACATGCATGAACCAACGAGCCCATAGCTCCTTCACCACATTGACCCTTGGTGAAAGACCAAATTCTCCACCAGCCAGCAGATCCATACAGCTGGCTTTCCACATTTGGGAGCCCGAAGAGGCAGGCTCTGCCCATGATCCCCTCACACCAGACGGTTGTGTGAACACAGGCTCTCACCAATGGCCGCAATGTGTTCTGTGTGGTGTGGCATTTGCGGCCTGTGAAGAAAGCGTTAAAGGTGGTGCTTAATTCATCCGTTAATCACAGTTAAGAGGAGTGATGAGTAGCTCTCTGGAGCCTGGGTGTTTCTCCGCAGATTAAACACCAATTTACATAGCGCCTTTATTCATGTTCACCTTCCCCTGCAGTGGCACTGTGTCCTTTCAGACACAGCCAAGCAGAGCTCGCGGGAATGTTTGACAAATGGCTTTGCAGCGCTGGAGTGTGTGTTTTTTTCATCTCCGGGAAGTGGGGGGAGGATGCAGAGGTGTGGACAGTGTACTTGGGAGAAATGGGACGTTTCGGAGACATTTTAATGGATAGCCGAGGTTGGTAAATTGCAGAAGCTCTCCCCCCACCCATGACACGGCTAAGTTATTCTGTATTCAAACAAATTAGTGCTTCATCTCCCATTACAATATAAATAGCATAGGAAACGGAGCCCGCCAACCACTCCCTTGTTTAACAACATTAATGCATAAATGACACGTATGCACAGCTAGAGTTTGGCTCAGGAACTATGAGACAGCAGGAGTGATGGCAATAATACTTTTCATTAGGGCTGGACTTTTACGGGTTCAAAGTGCTTTACATACATTATCCAGCTGCAAGCCTTACAACAATCCTGCAAGGCGCATCAGCATTGTTGTTCCCCATTTTGCAGATGGAGAAGATTGAGGCTGAGGGTGTGTGGCTTGCCTAAGATTGCTGATGGCAGAGGTGAGATTTGAACCAGGGAATTCCTGGTTTGTTGCTGACTCTCTCGCCATTACCCTATGCTAGCAATGCAGTCTGTATTGGCTCTGGGTTCTGAGGGCCCCTGAACGGACAGCTGTCCTTGAATGTGCTCAGCTCCTTTTCAGCACTGCATCTTCACTCCCATTTGCTTGCCCTCTCCCTTTGGGACTAAACCACCCAAACAGTAAGAGGGAGAATGGCGCAAATAGAGGAGGAGATGTTCCTCCTTGCGCCTGTCACTGCCCACATGCTCAGAGAGGACAGGTGAACAGGCAATGAGGAGGTGGAACAGCAGCAGCAGCAGCAGCATGGCCAGGGAGCTCCAGGGTTGAATGGTGGACCCTGTATTGGGAGAAGGTGAGTGCAGACATGGAGAACTTGATATATTGTTGAATATGACATAGGTTATGGTCCGAGTTGCAGGTCAGGACCATTTCACATACTATGCTGAGGTTCCCCACCTTTACATTCCACGTTTTGGAGTATGTACTTAAAAGGTATTGAATAGATATAAAAAGTTACTGTGTTCAGTGGCGGAGCAAGCTGATTGGGGGTCTGGGGTGGCGTGTGTGCCTTGTGCCCAGGGGCGGGGCCAGCTGCCTGCAGGGCGGGGCAAGCCAGGGCAGGATGCTCCGCGGGGTCTCCAAGGAGTCCCTGCCTCCTCCCACTCAGCCGACGTATAGCTGAGGGGGAGGTGTTGGACAGACCATTTGGGGCAGTGTGGAGCCTGCGGGTGCCCAAGCCACCACGTCACTCTGAGGAGAGACGTGACTCAGGCGCGCTGCAGGCCCCACGGTGAGTGCCGCCTGGCATTTTGTCACCCTCTTCAGTAGTGACACCCGGGGCAAAGCTTTTGTGGAGGTCAGGGGAAAGTTTTGGAAAAAGCTTGACAAGGTCCACTGCCATCATTTACAAATGGTAAGAATTCTCTTTCAAGGGTTACACTTCAGGTTACATACGCTTCAGGTTACAGACTCCACTAACCCAGAAATAGTGCTTCAGGTTAAGAACTTTGCTTCAGGGTGAGAACAGAAATCATGCTCCGGCAGTGCAGCGGCCGCAGGAGGCCCCATTAGCTAAAGTGGTGCTTCAGGTTAAGTACAGTTTCAAGTTAAGTACGGACCTCCAGAACGAATTAAGTACTTAACCCGAGGTACCACTGTACATGTATCTCTGAACCCACATGTGTGTCTACCCCACATAAGAACCTCAGTATACCATTCTATGAGAAATGGAACCTTTTACATGGAGACAGAACATGTGTTGTTTGAATGTGTGTGTCTTTTGACTCTTATACAAATAAAGAGTCACACAAAGAGGAAGAGGAAGAGGAAGATTGGTTTATTACAAGGAAAAAGTAAAGAGTGTATCTGCTGCTTAAGTTACAGAGCACTTATATGTGTGCTGGGCAACAAATAATTACTGATACGTTCATACACTCTACCCTACAGATTTAAAGATCCTAACTTCCCAGAAGTATGGAGTGTGAGCATAACTTGCCTTATGAGACCCACAGAAAATAGGGATAGGAACAAAATTTAAACCTTATCCTGAAGTCTCTAGACTCAAGTCATGATTAAGATCTCTGTGCCTGCATGAGTTAAGCTCTCCACCCCAAAACTGCCACCTTTTGGTTCTCCAAGTCTTGTGTGATGTGACATCAAATGTTTTATCTGTAGTGGCTAACCTGCAAAATAGCCCTTTCAACAAAATATGTATAAATCTGAAGATTCAGAAATTGGACAGTAAATCAAAGACTAGCTTTTTTGTTCTGCGAAAATATAAGGCTTTAGGTAGTGCTGTTAGACCAGATTGATGGGTTGGGGGTATCTTTGAGTCCTAGCAGAAGGCTGTCCCAAGGCACATAGGGAAGATTAGTTAATACAAATGAGTCTCCTTTTAATGTACGCAAACCATTCGATTGTACTAAAAGTCGAGGAGTTAAATAAAAGTTGTATGGCAGATGTCTACTCACTGGGTGCATGTTTATAAGCAGACTGGGGGTTCTAATTCATATTAGTGATTCTGAGTACTAGACCAGGGGTACTAATTACTCTAGATTAATTAGTTCAAGAAAAAGAGTGTAATTATTAATAGAATGTAGGGCACAGTGGCAGCTGCTGAACAATGTAGCTTACCAACAGCATGTGTCACTTCTATGCTGAAGGAACAGCACTGGCTGCCAGAATGCTACCAGGTCAAGTTTACTGTGAGCATATATAGTCCTAAACATATTGGGGCCGGGTTGTGTGAAGGATCACATAACTCCTTGTGTAGCTGCCCCATCTCTGTGATAGTTAGTAGTCCCTCCTAGCGATACCACATGCTCCTCCATGAAACTCCATGGTCATTAAGAGCCGGGCTTTTAGTGTTGCAGCATTAGCCCTCTGGAACTCTTCCCCTTTTGACATCAGAGGTGCTCTGACAATAATACTAGGTTCCTGACACTTGCTCAATACTCTTTTGTTCAAGCAGGTGTGATTCCAATCATTTATATTGTTGTTTTCTGTTCCCTGACTTATTTTAAAAAAAATCTTCATTATATTTATGTTTTAACCTTTTATACCTTTGTTGTGATACAATAAACAGTTTATAAATACACCAAATAAATAAATATCCCCCATTTGCTGAACATACAGATGTGAGAATGCAGTGTGGGATTGCTTGAATACTCAGAAGGCACCACAACTTCCACTCATTCCCTAATTTTTTCCTCTAAGCAATGCAGTGGTTAGACCAAGTGCAATTGACAGCAGTATATACACAGGCATGCCCAGTGAGTGGCTTCTTTGTGAAGCTGCCTTTCAAAGGGAGGTTCTCCAAATCCTAAATTGAAGAATCTTTCAAAAAGGACGGTCTTGCCTTTATTTATTTACTTACAGTAGTCACAAGTTGCTCTGCAGTCTGACAACTTCCAGGCTGACTCCCAACAGTCCCAAAGACAATCTCCAGCTACAAACAAAATAATGGCAAAATAAATCAGGGAGAAGAAACACAAACAAACCACAATGTAAAAACAGTGGAGTCAGGAAAAATGTATGCTAGTTTTGGGTGTCTGGCGTTATGCAGGTGTAATTTGAGCCAGAGGATCAGAAGTTCTGTTATGGTGTCATCCACAATGCGTGTGAAACCCAACCAATGGGAGGGAGAATAATAATAATAATAATAATAATAATAATAATAATAATAATAATAATAGTAATACCCCACACATTTGGTTGGGTTTCCCCAGCCACTCTGGGCGGCATCCAACAAAATATTAAAATACATTAGTCTGTTAAACATTAAAAGCTTCCCTAAGTAGTGAAATTGTGATAATTTGTGACACAGAAGGGGATGTTTGATTCCATTTCTCTGTAGCAGCTCCCACTCATTACACTGAGACTGTCAGCTCCTAGGGAACAGCAGCCTGTCTTTCCCCCCTTATGAAACACTGTCAAACGTCATGTTCACTGGTAACTGTATATGACTATATCAAATAAATAGCATCTATAACGTGATGCCACACTTTTGAGGGTTGGCTTAGCATAGTGACTAAAATATACACTTTGTAAATCGGTTAGGTCGCAGTAGGCTTTAGAGTTTTGTAGTATCACAACTGAGAGCCACCTGAGGAAGTTTATCGAATGACCACCCAAAATAGCTCGGGACAAGAAGGTTCTGTAGATAATTGAACAAGTTGCTCCCAGAGACTGACATTTTAACTGTCATCACCTTGAGTCCTTCTGTACTCCACAATTCAGAAGAGTCTGCCATACATGCCTCAAGTATACCTATCAGATCTTTGCTTGTTTGTTTTTCAAATTGATTTTTATTAAAGTTTTCACAATACAATAATCTCTAGAACAAATAGAATTGAAAAGGCAAGAAAGAGATAACAAGGAAAGAAAGAATGAAAAAGGGAGAAAGGGGAGAGAACAAAGATATAAAGATAAAGAAGAATAACAAAACTTCCGATTCTCCATCTGTAGGATACAACAGAAAATGACTTTTGATGGCACTCAGTCCATGTTAGTATCTATCTCCTCCACTTTCTGTTAAACCATATTTCTTTTTACTCAAAAGTCTCAGCGCATCATTTCTTCTTCCCACAAAATTGTATGCATTTGTAAGCCACTTTTGAAGGTGTGTCTGTGTGTACTGTATATAAACCTGCAGGCAGAGGCTGTGTTGCTTCCTTAATCTTTGTGCAGAACTCAGAAAACTGTTAGGTACTTTACGGTGACTATATCTGGTTCAAGACTTCTGCTACTAAAATTTTAGCCACTTAATCACCTCCCCTTTCTGGGTATAGCAGTGACCCCCATGGGCTCTATTCAGTTGGAGAGGGCGCTTAGGAACAATTCTGTTTACAACCTGGAAAGCAGTTTCTGAATGCCATAAAGGGAACAGGGGCTTCAACAGGAACTCCTGCTATACGGGCAGGAAACTTGACCCTTAGGAATCCATCAGTTTCAGTGGGTCTTGCCACCTTAATTGCTCCACCCCCTCTGCAGAAAGATGCTGCTGTAAGAGATTATAATGGCTACTTGCCTATTGTAAGAATTCCAAGACAATGTACATGAAGCACTATGAACACTCTAAAAACGCCATGCAAGTTGTTATGTACTGAAGTTCTCACCCTGGGCCAGCAGGGGGATACTGTAGATAGTTTTCACTCAGGTCCACATATGCAAATAAGGAATTGAAAGTGGCATTCAGTGACTGGATAGTTACAGAAAATGGTTACTGTTGCGTTGTAGTGGAGCTCCATATAAGCAGGCTGGCTGAACCCTTCAGTTCAGTTCTGTTCTGGGTCTGTGAAAAAACAAGAGCTGTTTGAAGAATCACTGTGTTGTCTGATATGTTCACCCACAACTTAACACGTGTTAAGCATTTATTATTGCCATATATACTAATCAGTGAACTCAACTATGCACCAGTCCATATGCAGCCAAAACAGCACCATTCATGCTCCAGAGGGAGGCAGTAGCAGGCCTGAAGAAATCCCAAGTTTTGCAAAAGTACTAACAAGTTTTGCGAGTGGGGGAACCTAAGGGGCAGGAAAGAGGAACACTGAAACAGGATGGAGCATGCTCAGTGGGTGCAGAATGCTGATTATTGGGAGCAAAACAGAAAACTGCAAGGGAGGAGATATGGAGTTTCCTGAACAGGACTCCATCCTGCAACATTATGTTGCAGACCCTACGTAATAATAATCATTATATGCACCTGTTTCTCCTGCACTCATTTATCACATTATTACTTAATACTTTCCTTTCACTTTCCCTCTGTTATATATCATTTCTCATTTGACTGTCATAATAAATAAATGGAGTTATAGAGGCATTCAGTTACACTCAAAGGGTATCTGTAGAGAGTAGCTAGGCAGCTTCTTGTTGTTGGGGAAACTGGATCCGCACCTAGCCCTGCACACATGGGCCAGAAAATCCTGCTTGCTCCTGGTTGTTGTTTTTCCTTTTCCAAAACTGTGAATCTTGCATAGGCTCTAACCTCAAATCTGTACCATAATTTGCTTTCAGAGCCGTGCCCTCTTCCTCAGAGAACCCCAAGAACTGTTGTTCTATGACGGTGGAGATGGAGAATGTCTTAAGAGGTCATAGTCACCAAATAAAACCCACAGGATTATGTGGAGAGTGGGCAGAAACCCCAAAGAGATTATGGGGCATGGGTGGGAATACAAAAACAACTAAGTCGATAAATAAACTAACCAGGAGGTGAATCATGAATCATTAAGGGATGGAATATGTCAGCAAGTGCTCCATGGATTTAGAGAGAAGGGGGTGTCAAAAGAGAGTAAGAGAATCCCATCATAATCTTTGGCTCACAATCTCTCCCAGCCCAGAAGGCACTTGGGTTTGGATGGAAGAAGCCAGACATTGTGAAGATCCCAACTAATGGTCCATGGGAGAAGAGCCCCCATTTGCTCTCTCTCTCTCTCCACACCCACCCACCCCAGAGATGTCCACCTCTGTAGCCACAAGAGGGTGAAAGCGGGGAAGGAAGGAGGGGCAGGAGAGTCCCGCTTGACGTTAATTGATTGGAGCGCCTGTTGGTGCCTTATCTCTCTCCCCTTCTCTGCCGGGTAGCGTGTGTCCGCCAGAGTCCGCGGGGTCGGTGATTAATAGGGCCCATCACTCACTGTCCAGGATGGCTGAAAGGCGGCGTGGGGGGGAGGGGGCGGCCCTCCCCCCGCCGCTGAGATAACAAGCAGCAGGAATAATGAACGCTGTCATTCCACTTTTCATTTTGATGGAAAGTCATTACGAGAGTCAACACCACCGACAAAGAGCAATGAATCAACTGCTCTCCTATGAAATTAAAATCGAATCACCTCCCCCCCCCCAATCCCAAACCGATCACCCACTCTTTGCCTCCCCCTCCCCCAAATAAGAGGGATAGAAGGGGTGGTATCCTCTGCCAGGCTAAAAGACAATGGGGGCAGATCCAAGGCCAGACGAGAAACTATCCATTGGCACAACTGCCCACCCTGTCTTTCATCCTTACCTTACTTGATCCAGCCACTTCCTGGATGCCAGCTGTGGGTGGGTGGGTAAGTGGGAGGGACTGGTTTATATTACATATATGTTACTATGCTCTTGTTGTTCAAAGCTGGGTTGCTGGTGGGACCAAATGGAAAAGGGATGCTTACAAGACAAGTATTTGTCCTACTCCCGGTCTGGAGGATATGTCAGATGATATGCAAGGACAGAAGGCATCTCAGCACAAACCTCTTGCCCCAAGGCTGTGGGCAGGCTCTGACTTCCAAAAACATACAGCAGCCATTCACACATTACATGTTTAGGTGTGCAAACTTTGTAAATGTGTGCTAATGCAACAAAATCAGCAGCCCCACAGAGTGATCTAAGGGGCAGAGCCAGCTGAGTGGGAGATAAGGGGGAACAACTTTCTCGCAGCCGGTATCAGAAACTACAATACAAAGTGAAATCAGTTTCTATCTGGAGACAAATAGGTCTGAATCATAGCAGGAGGTTTCTTCTCCAAAGAAAGTTTGGAGAGAAGTATCCTAATAAAGCAGACCCTGGGGGGAAACACGGCCCTCCAAGCCTCTCTGGCTGGCCCTCAGGACTCACTCCAGGCCACCCCCGCTGCTGGACCTACTCTGAATCCTCCTCGAGTGTTTTTGCCTGGCTAGAATCTGCCCTTTAACTTTGATCGTGCCTCTTGCTTTGCTGGACAGAGGGTAGAGAGACCTGTGTAAGTGGGGAACTGGCCTGCCATGTGCAGGTAAAACTTGTGGGATGTGATCCATGAGAGGCAGACAAGTACAACATTCCTTGTACTGCTAGAGAAGACGTGAGGAGAAATGTTTGGTCCAGCCAGTTGAAACTTCCCGTTCCTCCTGGCTGGATCATCCTTCCTTTTGCATGTGATAGAAGGTGGGCGCGACCTTACCTGTCCAGGTAACGAAAGAACAAGTCACGCAGCACACCTCTCTTTTTTTTACTTTCTTCTTTGTTTGACCAGGTTTTAGCTAGGACTGCTCTGCTAGCTCTCATCTAGCAGGAGCACTGGGATTAATTCCCCCATATGGGGTAGATCCACATGTACATATCTGTAACTAAGTCTGCCTTCAGGAATCCAACTGTGAACTGATGTGAGTAAACTTCTTTTATCATCTTTAAGTAAGATTGTGGCATCTTTATTCTTTTTAAGGGGGATTCAAGGGAACTTACCAGGAACATACAATTCAGTCTGAGACAGATTGAATTGTATAATAGTGAGAGGCTCACATGAGCCTGCAACCAGTTATCTGCTGTGCGTGAGAAGGAGAATGTAAACTCTGGTAAGTAAAGGAACTTGCTAGCGCAAGTTAGGAAGGATATTAATAAACAATATGTCCTCTCCTGCCACCCTGAACATTCCCACAAAACCTACATCCCCTGCTCCACCTACTCTTGCTGATGCACTGCCTCACCACTGCCATGTGGCCCCTGGAAAGTTGCCCAGAAGGGAATGAGGCCCTCAAGCTGGAAAAAAAAATGTTCCTCAGCTTTTGTCAGTAGAGCATGAGATTCTTAATCTCAGAGTTGTGGGTTCGAGTGAAATATTCCTGTATTGCAGGAAGTTGGAATAGATGACTCTTGCAGTCCATTCCAACTCTATAGTTTGATGAATCCTGTGAAAGGGGCTTGCATCCCAGCAGTGCTGTTTGAGGGACAGTGTGTGCAACTTGCCAGTGTTGAGATTTCTCCTACAGCTGCAGTGTCTATCCCAAGGCCAAGCAAAGATCCACGACTGCAGTACCACGCCAGGGGTCACTGTTATCAGATTAGTGGGTGCAGCTGGTTTCCTTGGGGTGTACCAAAAGGTTTGAGATGGGGTGTGTCTCTGGGGAATCTTGTAGCTTCCTTGGCCACCGGAATTAACACCGGAATTGGAACGAAGACAGCTTTATTTATCCATCAGGGATCTGCTAACAAGCATTAAAAGCTCTATGCGGGACAAGTCCAGGAAGCCGTCCCAACCAGCCGCCCCTCGCTCCCGGAATCTGAAGACCAATTGGCCTCCCTTCCCTTTGCTTGTGGGTGTGTGGTTGACGCCATCTGCTGCAACCACACAAGGGACGTCCAAGGTGTATTTTGCGTGTGGGGGGAAGGAGTCAGACGAAGGCACCCATCAGGTTCACAGGTCGCTCATTGTACCGTTTAGAGATGTCTGCTTCAATCTGAAAGACAGAATACCCATTGTCAGTGGGGCCCCCAAAGCCAAACTGCAGAAAATTATACCAAAAGGAAACACAGCTTTTGTGTGACTGTCCCTAATGTAGATATTGGAAAATATTAATAAATTGCTGGGGGTGGGAGTGGGAATCAGCTTCTGGGATAACCCCCAATATCACCCTTATTAGTTTCAAGTTTATAGCGTAGCCGCAAGTTCTAGAAACTCATTTTATTTTTTTATCAAAAAAGAGAGAGAGAGATTTTTAAGAACTGTGCACTGAATGTTGTAATTCCAAGCCAGTACTGCAGTTGCACACAGCCCTAGAGGGAACGTGGAAGCTATTCCTTGGGCACCTGCATACCTGAGAAAACTGAAGTTGTAGTTTGCACAGATCTTCAGACCCACCAACCCTTCCTGCTTTGATCTATAGAGGGCACGCAGGCTGGGAGTTACTGATTTATGTCTGTAGTGGTCCATTTCCCACAAAGGTAGACCACATGCTTGTTGCCAGGTGAATGTTCAGGAACTGCAAGTCTTTAAGAGTAAGCCGCTAAGTGGGCTGTCCTTCAGCTGAACGTGGCTCCCAGCTTTGGTTGTACTATAGCTGTGTCCCGAATGGATAATTTGTGCAAAATAAATAAATAAATAAATAAATAAATAAATAAATAAATAAATAAATAAATTTTCAGATTTAAAAAAACAGCATGAGAGGTTAAAAGATGTTATCACAGACAGTGATCAAGAGGCGGTAACCAGTTTGATTTCTGCAGCAAAAATAATAGTAGCCAAGAACTGGTGGGGGCGGCATGAAAAGATTTGAACCACCCCGAGTGGTTATACTGCGAGTATAGGGCAGTATACAAATTTAAATATAATAGTAGTGGTAGTAGTAGTAGTAGTAGTAATAATACCAACCTATTATGGGAGAATATGAGCAAATCAACCAAATAAATTTATGGAGAAATTTGTATTTTTTCTCTGATCTACCAGTATAGTAAATACAATGGTAATGTACAGTTGTATGTTGTTCTCCATTTACTGTACCTTGTGTAAGTTGGATATTTTCTTACAGCATTGTAAACCTATTGGTTATTGCAGATTTATTGTGAACTTCAATAAAATAATAATAATTATTTATATATATATATATATATATATATATATATATATATATATATGCAGGTTTTGGTGTCCTCGGGTATCTTCCCGTGTAAAAGTTGGGGTGTCTAGGCGACGTTTCGACGAGGTCTCACTCGTCATCTTCAGGCTGGTGCTTTCGGCTTCTTGTTACTGGAACAGAGCAGGATCTCAGTGTTTGAGTTCCTATAAATACTGTAGAGGAGGTATGGTGTATAGCCTCCAATGTTCTGGGCAGAGATCTGGTGTCAGTTTTTGTGGGGAGGGCTAATTTCCAGATGTCTGGCAAGCGGGATGCCATCGAGATAGAGAAACACCCTCACAACATGACCAAGCGTGACGACACATCCCGCTTGCCAGACATCTGGAAATTAGCCCTCCCCACAAAAACTGACACCAGATCCAGAGGCACACAGAACGCCATCACCAATCAACCACACCAGACCCAAACCCAGACCCTCTCCACAGATAAATTACAGACACCATCCAGTAGCCAAACCATGGTGGCACCTCCGGATGCTGCACCCCCCTGCAATCCCTACACAGATCTGGCTGGCACAGGCCACAAAACCACAGCTCGCCCCTATACACGAAGCCAAGCCAGAGCACAACTAAATGTAGTACACCCATCTTCTCAGAAAAACTCTTCACAAAGTTCAAGAGGTCAAGACACAAAGGCTTTAGCAACTAATCCACACCTAATGACCCACCTAAGTGGTACTCAGGATATCACTCAAGAAATCACTCAAGATATCCCTCAAGCAATTAAGGAACAAAAGAAGAAAAGGCACACTAGCCTGGGAACTTCCTCTCTGCCCAGAACATTGGAGGCTATACACCATACCTCCTCTACAGTATTTATAGGAACTCAAACACTGAGATCCTGCTCTGTTCCAGTAACAAGAAGCCGAAAGCACCAGCCTGAAGATGACGAGTGAGACCTCGTCGAAACGTCGCCTAGACACCCCAACTTTTATACGGGAAGATACCCGAGGACACCAAAACCTGCATTCCTGTACCCGTGAAAATCTACGAAAGCAAATATATATATATATATATATATATATATATATATATATATATACACACACACACCAGCAGAAGCCTTGCTTCCTCCACCCCCAGTCTTTTGATTCATACTGAAACCACATTTTCCTAAGAAAAAGAAACAAACCCTGCGGCTTACATACATGGAGAATGGCATGGATGGAGAAGGGCCTTGTAGACCACTTAAGTCCAACTCCCAGACCCCGCAAAACCCTACCTGCAGTTCTTCCCTGCAAACTCCGGGTGATATTTGCTCATATTTACCCCACCCTCCACATGCAATCCACGGTGGGTTTGATCCAAGGCAATTTACAGCATTGGATCGCACTCGGTCAGCAGGCCCACTGTGTTTTGGTGCATCTGAAATGGAAGTGGCCTACAGGACTTAGCGAAGCTGGACTTGGAGGTGGGAAACACACACCCACACACCCCATTCTTTGTGCCCTCCATTGCACTCACCAGCTTCTGCAACTCTCTGGTTTTCTCCACAAGAATGTCAAGTTTTGGCTCCAGGTTGGCCTGCTCTTCCAGTGCCTCCTGCCGCTTCTGAACCATCAGATCCTTCTTCAGGAGGAGCAGGTCGGCTTGCTTCAACTTCTGGCGGAGGAGCTCAGTCACGCGGTCCACATATCTGAAGCCCAAGAGAATCCCATGAAAAGCCTTCAAGAAAACTCTTGTCCATTGCAGCCCACAAGCACTGCACATGTTTTTCTTTTTAATTTTATTGGAATTTTATTTACAACAAAACATTAACCCCCCATACAGAAATCCACCCTCATTAAATGTGAACATAACATACAGTGCGTACAGTGAGCATAACATACAACAATACAAACAACCAAATAAAAGACTTCCTTTATCCTGTATCTGGCCTCCTTATTTACTTCTTATAAACTGTTTCCTTTATGAATACAGTGGTACCTCGGGTTACATACGCTTCAGGTTCCATACGCTTCAGGTTACAGACTCCGCTAACCCAGAAATAGTACTTCAGGTTAAGAACTTTGCTTCAGGATGAGAACAGAAATCGTGCAGCGGCGGCACGGCGGCAGCGGGAGGCCCCATTAGCTAAAGTGGTGCTTCAGGTTAAGAACAGTTGCAGGTTAAGAACGGACCTCCGGAACGAATTAAGTACTTAACCCGAGGTACCACTGTAATTATTAAGGTTTTTCTAATTATAACTTAAGTATCCACAAAGTTTCCTGCTGACATTAACAAGTCCAGGTATGTATTTTAGGGCACTGTTTTGTGAAGTATTCTCTGCATTTCCCCCATGCTTTTTGAAACTCTTGTCTGGTGTGATCTCTAATTGCCTTTGTTAATCTAGCCAGTTCAATATACTCTAACAGTTTGTCTTGCCATTCCCTTTTTGTTGACACAGTTTCTTTTTCCCAATTTTTAGCAATTAGGACATGTTGTACATGTTGATCCTACTCAGAGATTCTGGTATCACAGGATTGGCATCGGACTGAAAAGAACATCTGGCTCAACCTCCAACACTAAGCAAATACGTTTACATGAAAACTGAGCCCCACTTGACCGAATGGAACTTATTTCCTTTCTAGCATGTTTTCCTCTTTAAAAAGGAGTCTCGGCAAAGTACTGCCTCCAGACTGTGCTTTAGCAGATGAGCAGAAGTGTAAGAAGCTGATTCAAAGGGAAGAGGGTGTGCCGCAGTGCAAAGATTCGTACACAAATATAGTATCTTCTGTTGTCTAAGGTGCGGCACACAGCAAACGCACACAGATAGGAGTGGATCAAGACAGGCTGTTATGTGTTTTAGATGCACCAAATCAAAACAATGAAAACTCCCCTCTCCCACCAGAAACGTACAATGAAACCTTCCCCATGAAGGACTTTAAAAAAGACCCACGAGACCATGCAGGTCACAGAAACTCCAGTAATAAAACACCAGACTCTTCTTAAGAGCCCTGATTGTTTTTTTCCAACAATGTCCAATTTCAACTTTCAACCACACTACAAAATTGTGCTTTCCCTAAGGCAAGCCCCATACATACCACTGAAATCCCCGATCCATGTCTTCCAACCTATCTTTTCCTTGTCTCCCCTCAGTTTCAACCCAAGGGGGATTAACCTTGGGCCCTGCACTGTTTTTTCCTTTTTTATTTACAGTGGTACCTTGGGTTAAGTACTTAATTCGTTCTGGAGGTCTGTTCTTAACCTGAAACTGTTCTTAATCTGAAGCACCACTTTAGCTAATGGGGCCTCCTGCTGCTGCCGTGCCGCCGAAGCACAATTTCTGTTCTCATCCTGAAGCAAAGTTCTTAACCTGAAGCACTATTTCTGGGTTAGCAGAGTCTGTAACCTGAAGCGTATGTAACCTGAGGTACCACTGTATTGGGTTTAATAAACAAGAATGACGTTATACAAATAACTGGCACAGTTACGGTCAGGACCAGAGACAAAAAGAAATCTGTTTGCTTTACAGCCCGTCAAGGGTAAGAAAGGGTTACTCGTGTGTGCTACGAAAGGGAGGGTCTGACCCAAGGGGAGGAGTTATGTAGGAAGGAGAAGTTCACCAACCTCGGGGAGGCAAGGATCATGAAAAGATGCTGCATTCTCAAGCTGGTCAACCGGCCAAGAAGATTGTGGATGACTGCAACCATGGCCTCCAATTTCTCTTTGGTCTGGTCTTGCAGAATGGCTGGCGCTAGTTGGAACTGGCTCACAGCTAGGATGTCCGCCTCTTCGCTTGTCTCGGCAATGCGCTGGGAAAGGAATATCTCCAGCTTTTGGTGGGTGAGGGAGGGACAGAAGGAGACACAGGGCAGTGAGAAAGCAGGGCACAAACACTTGCCTGACAAAAAGCCTTCAATTTCAAAACAAAGACGAAGGCAGTGGGGGTCACAGCGGCTGAAAGTTCTCAGGGATTCACCTGAACCAAATCCTACTAGGTATCAAGGCTCTCTTTACAGTGCCAAGGCTCAATTCTGGAACATGTACAGCAATAAAGAAGAACACTTTTGTACATCTACATGACCAGTGGATTCAAGTTACAAGAAAGGAGATTCTGACTAAACAACAGGAAGAAACACCAGGAAATAAGAGCTGTTGGGTTGGACAGTGGAACAGATTCCCTCAGAAGGTGGTGGACTCCTCCTCACTGGAGATTTTTAAGCAGAGATTGGATGGCTTCCTGTCATGGATACTTTAACTAAGGTTCCTGTATTGCAGGGGTTGGACTAGATGACCCTCGGGGTCTCTTCCAAATCTAAAATTCTAGGATCCTATGTGCAGAAAACTACCTTCATCTTTGAAGGCCAGCTAGCTCCCATTCATTTTCCAGTTTCCAGCTCAGATGGCACCACCCAAGCTTGAGCTCCAGGACATCTCATTTTAGAAAATAACCACTTGTGTTTCTTGGGTCTTGTTATCTCTACCCTGCTCCCACCATGCCAGTCTTAGAAGTGATGTGCTGGAGGACTGAGATGCAGCAGAGACGGCACATACAGTCATACCTTGGAAGCCGAACGGAATCCTTCCCGGAAGTCCGTCCGACTTCCAAAACATTTGATAACTAAGGCGCAGCTTCTGATTGCCTGCAGGAGCTTCCTGCATGCAATCGGAAGCCGCAGAAGCTGCAGTTGGACGTTCGGCTTCCAAAGAACATTCACAAACTGAAACACTCACTTCCGGGTTTGCGGTGTTCAGCTTCCAAGGTACAACTGCATTCAAAATCACATGAGATCGGGTGTAGCTGCCCGAGGGTCACTTGGCAGATAGAGACAGGCTTAAACTTCAGGACCATGGATAACTACACACAGGCGAATTACTTGGCCAAACTATCCTTCCTAAGCTTTAAATCTTTCCTGCAGAATGGAGAGCCTTAAAGGCTCCTCTCTTAGCCAGTCCTGCCTTGTGTATTGCCTGTTGCGGAGAGGGCAAGGTCCCTGGTGTAAAGAGGGCCACTTTCTGTCTCTTGGCATCCCAGCTTAGGGGGCATCTCCCAGCTGACAGGCCTTTGGCTCAGCACTGGGATTCAGCACCTCTGGAAGTTGGAGTCAAACAACATCTTAAGCGACAGAGTCTCCCTGGTTTTAAACTTAGCACTGCATAAGCTCTTGTTACCTCCATGAGCTCATCAATGAACTGATTCCTGGTCTCTGGGGTCTCCAGGACGGTGAGAGCATCAGGTCCTCGTGCAATTCCCTCTGGGGCTGAATGCAGAGAATGGAGGGAGAATTTTATTTATTAATAAATTTCATAGTAAATTTCATAATAAATTTCATAATAAATTTTCATTTCATATTCATTTACAAATGAATATCAAGTTCTGAAGTAACAATTCAGCTTCTCCTTTACTTTTCTACTCCCACCCTATAGAAATAGAATGGAAAGACCCCATTCTGAAAGTCGGGGCCAAACTTGTTGGGAAACAAGGCTAAAATCAGATGATGTTACAATTTAATACTGTTCCACACCGTCAGCAGGATTTGCAAATGGGAAATGCTGCACAAGGAGGGGACTTGGTGCTGGACGCAGAATCCTCCATCCTGAGAATTGCAGCCTTCATCTCAAAACAAAAACACAACCAGCCAGCCCTTATAGCTACAAAACCCAATTGGAAACTTTGCAAAACGCCTAGTATATCTCAGAAACGACAAGACCAGTGAGATGAGCTAGACTTCAGTAGACCACAGAGTTCTTTCCACTCTCAACAGCTAGGGGAAACAACCGAGAGGAAATGATGCAAGATTAAGCAAATAATACATGCAAATATGCTTAATTCTGCACAATTTGTCTAGGTTGCAGAATCTAGCTTTCCTTGGCACAAGAACTAGGTTTAAAATGCAGAACTTTGATTTTGTTAGTTCTTTTGTAACAGGCAATCCCAGGTTGTCATAGGGTAGATGCTCTCCTAAGGGTCCAATTCTTAAGTAACAACGGGGCAGCATTTTATACAGCAGCAAGGATTTCTCCATGTATCAGGGCAAGGCAGCACACCAGTGAGTTGCTTTCAGTTCTTACTTTCAACAACTGCCATGAACCATCCTCACACCCATGTTCCAGAAGTCAGGGGTGCACCTGAAAATTATGGGCCTGGAAGCATAGGATGTGGAGACTTTTGTCAGCTATCTCCCTTGTTCCCCGCCCCTGCACGTCCTAGGACCTACTAGAAAGAGCTGGTGCGGTCTTTACCTGGTCCTGGATAGTGCCCTTAACTCAGACTCAACTTCCAGACTTTGTCCTGAGAAAGTCAGTGCCTTATTTGAAAAGTATTAACTTCCTGGCAAAGTCCTTCGTGATTGCTGCACCAACGCAGAAGGTGAACTGACTCGCCAATCTTGCCTTTGATTTCCCCACCTACAACGGCAGGCAGGAGTGCCAAATGCCAAGCCAACCCAGGCTGCCGTTTCAAGAGGCAAACTATACAATAGATGCACTTGCAAGAGGGCCTCTGCACTGATTCTTCCTCCCTTGCTATGAGGAATTGCCTCATATAAAACAGAATCAGAATAATATAAATCAGAATCCAGAATCCAGCAGCCTCCAATCCTTTCAGTTTTCTCGTTTTAAAATGTCAACTTTTTATTTTATTCAATTACTCTTTATTAGTTTTATTTATAACATCCAAACAAACTATACAAAACAAACAAACAAAAACAAAAAAGAAACAAAACATTCAATACAAAAAAAAATTGTTACATGAACATAAGATTACTTTCTTCTTTATGTTGTGAATTCCATCAACCTCAACATGGGTCCTCTGATTCCTTAGTAACTGCCTATTATATAATGTTTGACTTAAAGGTACCCCTGCCCGTACGGGCCAGTCGTGTCCGACTCTAGGGTTGTGCGCCCATCTCACTTAAGAGGCCGAGGGCCAGCACTGTCCGGAGACACTTCTGGGTCACGTGGCCAGCGTGACGAAGTTGCTCTGGCGAGCCAGCACCAGCGCAGCACACGGAAACGCCGTTTACCTTCCCGCTAGTAAGCGGCCCCTATTTATCTACTTGCACTTAAGAGTGCTTTCGAACTGCTAGGTGGGCAGGAGCTGGGACCGAACGACAGGAGCTCACCCCGCCACGGGGATTCGAACTGCTGACCATACGGTTTTACCGTACAGTAAAGGTTTTACCCACAGTGCCACCCGCGTCCCAATGTTTGACTTAGCATGAACTATTTTTTTAATTGCATATTTCTAACATAAGATATTATATTTCGATAATTAATCGAAGCATGTTAAAGATTTCATGTGGGAACAATGTTTTTTCAAATACGTTCTGAAAACATCCCATTCCTTGTTAAACTTTTGGTTTGACTGATTCCTAATTTTCGCCAATTCCACATATTCAAATAATTTCATCTGCCATTCTCTTTAGATGGTCAACTTCAATATGCTTGCAAAAGAAAATCTAGTTGCAAACAGTGATGCTGCTGCAGTCCACTATTTGGAGCTTGGACAATGGCCTGCCTGAGAGTATAACTGGTACCAACTGGTAGGTGTCAGGACTGCTAATGCACAGGGAGGGGAACTACTAAGACAACAAAGGACAACTGGAAAAAAAGAAATCAAACAAATACAACGAGGAAAGAGTATATTGGGGTGAACACAGGCTAGCTTGTGTGCAAGAATCCCACTGCAGGAGCAGAAAACACAAATCCAACAGCGCCCTCTTGTGTATGCTTTGTTCCCCTTTCCCCCCCACTCCCTCTGACTCAGGACAAAACAACCTGTTATATTTATATGCCAAGGAGGAACTGCTGAAGGGAGAGAAACTTAACCCCTCCCACAGCTGCCCTCATGGTTTGCTGTTTTCCCCCTTGCTCACACTTGCTTCCACTTTAGAGAGCAGTTTGGAGGTGGAGGTAGAAACACTTAATATGGACTAGATCAGGCTTCCTCAAACTTGGCCCTCCAGATGTTTTGAGACTACAATTCCCATCATCCCTGACCACTGGTGCTGCTAGCTAGGGATCATGGGAGTTGTAGGCCAAAAACCTCTGGAGTGCCAAGTTTGAGGAAGCCAGGACTAGAGGGTATTTCTAGAGGAGAATCAGTGGGTCAAAGAGCAGGGACTCTGTGCCAAGAGGTGTGGCTTCCACACAGACCTTATCCCCAGAAACTCTCTTTTTACAAATCAACAAGTTTTACTTGCCACGTCCTGCAGGAGTCCTGAGATGGAGTCCGCTTTCCCAGTTGCCTCAAGCAGCTCATTATCAGACTTTTAGCCTTCTTTCCCGACAGCCAATTTCACCCCAGCCCTTTTTAGCGTGTGTGCATATTCACCTCCTTCCAGAAAGGGGGCGCTAGAGGTGCTTACCCTCACTGCCAGCCTCCAACACCACGATCTGAGCTGCGTCATCACTCCCATCTCCCCAGTCTATGGCTGCAGTGCTGCTCTCCTGTAGAAGGGGAATAGTTCAGTGACTAGTATCTGCATGGATGCCTGAAGTCAGGACAGCTGTGATCACGATATATGACAGTATGTCAAACAGGCAGGCCACAGTCTTCATCTCTCTCTCTCTCTCTCTTTCTCTTTTTCTGTGTGTGTGTGTGTGTGTGTCAAGCTTCTGGTCCATACACTTGCAAAGAAACGTCTTAAAAATATGTTATTGACTTATACAGTAGAATCTCTACTTACGACTGCCTCTACTTGGGCCCGATCCAAGTTGCAACAGTGGCAAACCCAGAAGCAAATACCGGGTTTGCTGCAATTCGTGCACACGCAGAAGCGGCTTCTGCCATTTGTGCACACGCAAAAGTGGCTGCCGCCATCTGCACATGCTCAGAAGCATGCCACCACCGAATGTACCTGCGCACAACGGCGCTTCTACCAGCGACCCAGATCGACTTACAGATGGACTTCTGGAACTGATTACGTCCGTAAGTAGAGGTTCCGCTGCAATGGTTATAAACTATTGTTGTGAGGGGTCAGTCTAGATGTTACCCCGAGTCCCTTCCAGTTTTGGGGACCCTGTATCTGTGAGGGTAGAATGCATAAGAAGAAGACTGTCAAACCAGTTCCTCTGTCAAGGAAATGGCTTCGGCTGGCTAGTAAGTACCACAATTTAGCATATCCAAAGAAATTGCTCTGTGCCATAGGACAAATGGGTGAGACTTCCCCAACATCCCTCACCTAGTTGCCACTTAGAATAATAGTAATAATGATGATGATGATAATGATAATGATAATAATAATACCTTTATTGTCATTGTACAACCTGTGTACAATGAAATTTAACGAAATTATACAAAACAATAGTGTGCATGAGTCGAAGCTGGATGCTAGAAAGTTGCAGAGACGGATATATGCCCTGCTCTGTGCTGGACTTTGGGACTCCCGCCTTTGAAACCTAAGTTCTATGGGAGTGTTAATGCTGTGAGCCCCTCCGTCCTATGCTCAGGTTGTAGAAATGTGTCAATTAAACCATATACCCTAAAGACACCACAGTCTCCACTGACCTTCATTCCAAGGAAACTGAGCCCTGGGTAAAGCGCAGGCACCCCTGAAGCCTCTCACCGCTCAAGAGATTGGGGTGACACATAACAATATCATAGCACTGTAGCTGCTCGTTTCCACAGCGCCCTGTACATGTACAATCAAACTGCATGCAAGCGCTGTCTGAATATAGAGGCAGGAGGATATGGTAGACACTCACTTGGGCATCTGACTCCAGAGAAATACCCCAGTCTATCTCCTCACTTCCTTCTCCAACGGAGATCTCATAATCAACCACTTCAGGGGCAGGCGCAGACTCTGCTCCGTCTCCAAAGTCGCCCCAGTCAATCTGCTGACGGAAAACACAATCCTGACTAGGTGGCATTTTGCCTGATCCAACAAAACAATTCTTGCGTTCGTATGCTTCGTCCCAAATGCATGGGGATAGGCTGACACTATTCCGTAGTCAGAATGCTCCCTACCTAGGCATGACAGCACTGTCTTTTTGCCATCCTAAGCAAGCAATGGGGACGCGGGTGGCGCTGTGGGTAAAACCTCAGTGCCTAGGACTTGCTGATCGTATGGTCGGCGGTTCGAATCCCCATGGCAGGGTGAGCTCCCATCGTTCGGTCCCAGCTCCTGCCCACCTAGCAGTTCGAAAGCACCCTTAAGTGCAAGTAGATAAATAGGTACCGCTTTATAGCGGGAAGGTAAATGGCGTTTCCGTGTGCTGCGCTGGTGCTGGCTCGCCAGATGCAGCTTGTCACACTGGCCACGTGACCCGGAAGTGTCTTCGGACGGCGCCAGCTCACGGCCTCTAGAGCGAGATGAACACGCAACCCTAGAGTCGGACACAACTGGCCCGTACGGGCAGGTGTACCTTTACCTTAAGCAAGCAATGAGTTGGATGAGCCCTCCATTAATTACCTTTACCCACTGGCAGAGGGATACGAATTGTTTACACCCCACAGCAGCCACTTTGACCCCCTTCCCCAAATGGACATACCGCATCCTCCTCGACGGCTTCCTTCACTTCTGCAGCCTTTGGCCGTTCCACTGCGGTTGGCTTCACCCCTCGCCTCCACTCGTACATGGTGGTGTTGCCCAGAGCCTGCACGTGCCTCAGTAAGGGGACAACCTGTTCTGCGGAACTGGAAGGCAAGAGATCAGCAAGCAAATGCAGGCAGTCAAGACGTCTGTCCCTGGGCTCAAGACTGCCTTATAGTGACTGCAACTTGCTGCAGTTAGCAAATGAGAGAATATCTCTTGACTCGAGCCCAGTGCTGTCTACTCCAACCAGCAACTGCAACTCAAGGGTTCATGCAACACTCCTTCACAATCCTGCATTCTCAGATCCTTTTAAACCAGAGATTCTGGGGACTGCACACCCGTCACACCCACAGGACCTCTGGCATGCAATGTGTCAGGGAACTGACATCAGAGACTAGCGGAGAGGGAAGTCGCCCCAATGATGCAGGGGAGGGAACTAGCAAGGAGAGAGAGAGAGCTTCTGCTGGGGAAGGAAACCAAGGTGACACCAGGAAGAAAGGAGAGGCTGAGAGTACTTCGGAGGGAAGGCTCCGAGACTCTTCCAGTGAGATCAGTGGGGAGAGCGCAGGACCTCCACTTGGCACGCCTACTCTGCGCAGAAGGCTTCCGCGCAGAGAAGCTAGGCGGAGACTTGCTGTCAAGGAATTCTTATGTTGGAAGAAGTTCAGGAAACGCCCACTGACGGATTCTGCCAGTGATTGAGACAGTTGTGTTGTGAGGGCTGTCAAACCAGGGAAGGTTTAGCCATACAACCAGCTTGGAACAGTTGGGGAGTTTACGCACAAGCAACCCCAATTCCCATTACACAATGCAAAGCAAAAAAAGGAATTCTAGAACCTTCTCAGCTTCCTAGCCCCTACCTGTCGCACACAAACTGCACACAGGCCTGGTATAGGTTGATGGCTTCCAAAAGCCCCTTGGCACCAGCCCCAGTCTCATCAAGCTGTGATGGCAGGTCTTTCACCAAAGCCAGAAGCTCCTGGCGTACGTCGTCCCCCTGGAAAAAACAGAGATATAAGACCAGTCAGACACTGTTCAATATGATGGTGCCCTCACAAATTACTGCTGCTGTGAAGGATTGTTTTGCATACATTTAAGCTCTAACTGAATTGACACAGAATATATTTCTGCATCCCATTGCCACTTAAACTCCAACCTTTACATTCACCCTTTTCCAGATGTAAATTTTTTAAAAAGGGAAAGGACCCCTGGAGGGTTAAGTCCAGTCAAAGGCGATTATGGGGTGTGGTGCCCATCTCACTTCAGGCCGAGGAAGCCGGCGTTTGTCCACAGACAGCTTTCTGGGTCATGTGGCCAGCATGAATAAACCACTTCTGGCGTAATGGGACACCGTGATGGAAACCAGAGCGCATGGAAACGCCTTTAACTTCCTGCCGCAGCGGTACCTATTTATCAACTTGCACTGGGATGTTTTCGAACTGCTAGGTTGGCAGGAGCTGGGACAGAACAATGGGAGAAAACTCCGTTGAATTGATTTGAACCACTGACCTTCTGATCAGCAAGCCCAAGAGGCTTGTATCAGATGTAGTGGGTTCTGGTTCACAAGAGCTTACACCATAATACATTTCTTAGTAGTGATGTACGGAGGTGAGAGCTGGACCATAAAGAAGGCTGATCGCCGAAGAATTGATGCTTTTGAATTATGGTGCTGGAGGAGACTCTTGAGAGTCCCATGGACTGCAAGAAGATCAAACCTATCCATTCTTAAGGAAATCAGCCCTGAGTGCTCACTGGAAGGACAGATTGTGAAGCTGAGGCTCCAGTACTTTGGCCACCTCATGAGAAGAGAAGACTCCCTGGGAAAGACCCTGATGTTGGGAAAGATGTAGGGCACAAGGAGAAGGGGGCGACAGAGGACAAGATGGTTGGATAGTGTTTTCGAGGTTACCAGCATGAGTTTGACCAAACTGCGGGAGGCAGTGGAAGACAGAGGTGCCTGGCGTGCTCTGGTCCATGGGGTCACGAAGAGTCGGACACGGCTAAACGACTAAACAACAACAAATGGTGCTACAAGGCTTTTTGTTGCTCAGGAGAAAGTCTGTCCAAGCCTCCGGAAGGTTTCAGAGCTTTCTTCTGAATCTGCCTGCACATTTTCAGATTTTTATCCCAAAAGTATAGAAACTTGCTTTTTTTTAAAAAAAAAAGAACTGGAAGTCCAGAATCTCAATAATATGAAGCAAAATAAGGTGAACAACCAACAGACCAATAAAGTAGTACAATGCAGAGAGGGAAAGATATGCTAGATAGCTGAGCATGGCAGTGCTGGGAGAAATTGAAAGACGGTGCTGTTAATCATTTGAGATTCTGTGCCTAGCATAATTCTGCTTGGTCTGGATTGCTGAAAAGCAATTTCCTAGCCATTATGGTGGCAAAATATATCTGAAAACAGGCAATGTCTACATGATGCTTCAGCATTTGAGGGCTAGAATTTATATTCCTATATATTACCTATGAATCCCCTCTATTCCTTCTCGATAGGAGTAGAGATACTCAAAGGTTCTTGGAAGTAATGCTCCGTAACCTGGAAGTAATTCTCCTTAAACCTAGATCTGCAGGGTCTTGCAATGGCCACCAAGCAATGAGAAAAAGGCACTCAGAAACATAGCCTTCTTTATATCCTTCCATTCTCTGCTAGGGCTGAGAACGGGTTTCAGGCCTAAGGCCTGTTTCAGAGTATGCCCAGCCTCCCTCTTGCCATCATTTCTCTTCTAACATCTCCAGTTAAAATGGTTTAGTCTGAGTCTGAAGGAATGAGGCAAATTGAGAAAAGTATCACAGAACAATCACACCTGCACTGATTTTGTTTAGTATTGTTCATTTTCAATGCAGTATTTGAAGCTCCAAGGCACAGAACGGGTTATTTTGACAGAACGCCTGGACAGCGCTGGCTGCCAAACAGGGCTGGGTTTAACCACAAACCATTCAGATTGCCAGCCAGGAAACAGCTTGGGGCCACATGTCCACATGTTGAGCTGTGCACCTTAGCAAGGTACTCATCCATGCTGACTCCTGAGGCTGCTCCCGATGACTATCGTTCAGGCAGCAAAAAGGGCTTTGAGGGGCACTTCTGTGGCTCTGACCAGGACTGGCATTTTGCCATTCATCGGAAAAGCGATTAAGAGTGGTGGGACTGAGGGGAGAGGGGCGCTCTGTACCGTAATGCCATACTGCTTGCAGGAGCTGTAGAAGCGCTCCCTTGTCTCGGCAGCCGCCAGCTGGCACTCCTCCTCCTTGCGGCTGTATTCCTGCTGCAGTTGTTGGCACTTGCTGATCTGCTTCTTGAGGGATGGGATTTCATAGCTGACATTCCGCACCAGGAGGCTGGCCAGTTCTACTGCAGAAGAAGAAAAGACACCGCAGGTTGAGTGTTACGTGTACATTTTAGTGGATCTAGGGTAGCTCACCGCAGCTTAACTCGCACCCTATAAAATCCTGCACCCCATTTGTAACAGACAAGCTTTATCCAGTACATCAGGCTTCAGCAGAAGAAGCAGAGCCACCTTGGTTTCTGCTGAGATGTCAGCTCCGTCAGGCTTCTCCTGCCATCAAATGCCACCTCACTGCAATCATTACACCAGGCTGTAGCAGGAGGAGGAAGAGAAGGGAAGCAGGGCCACTGAGTTAAGAGATCAGCAACTTTTGGCTCCTCCTCTCCTTGAATGCCTTTCCATTCCAGCTGGTCATTATAAGAACTAGAGCCCGAGTTTGCTGTTTTCCAAGTCTTCCGAATCTTTTTTATTTCTGTGCTGTGACAAAGAAGGAATGACTCTCCACGTTGTACTTGGCTTGTGAGTTTTCTATGGCCATCTGGCTGTGACACTGTGGAAGGCAGAGTGCTAGGCTAAACAGATCCTTGGTCTGATCCAGGAAGGCAAAGAGGGGGTGCCTGCAGCCCTTCAGAAGTTGCTGGACTACAACTCCCATCATTGCTAATCATTGGCCATGTTGCCTGAGGCTGATGGGAGTTGGAGTCCAGTAACACCTGGAAGGCGCAGGTTCTCCGGACTTGTTATAAGGGGAAGTGGCTACTGGTACTTGCTACTTTCCCGGCAGGAAGACTACAATAGTAGCACCTCTTAGTGCTGCAGTAATAAAAATGCTAGCATATTTGTAAAGCTAAGCAGGGTCCAATATGGTTTCAAGTTGGATGGGGAACTGCATGCTGAGATTCCTGCATTGCAGGAAGTTGGATTAGAGGACAACTCTACAATTTTATGGTTCTACTTTGAGGATATTTAGTGGTATGAAGAGTTCAAGTACAAAACTGACAAGGACCCTGGTCACAGAAAACTGCTCACAGAAATGAGTTATCGCTATTTCTCACACTATGGACACACACTACGTCCAGATGGTGTATGTGTCTCTGTACTACACATGGAGGTTGTCTTACCCAAGTAGGTGTTATCCTTTTCATACAGCGATATTATTTCTTGCCAGTCCTGGGAAAATGAGACAGGATAAGAGAGGGGGGATGAGTAGGAACCAGGGAATATGTTAATTCTCCATTCTCTCTCCTTTTTTTAATCGTAAATTCAGTTTTCTACATTTCCACATCAGTTTGTAATTCCCCCCCCCCAAAAAAAGAGGTCCCCATGAAAATTCATCAGCATTTTAGTGTCAATTTCTCTTAATATGCACATTTTTGTAAGCAGTTTTATCTAATATACCCATTTTTACAATGCAGCTTCTCCTAATTCAATGCATTTTGTGTGTTGCTTCCATTAATACATGCATTTATATGCACACTTTACCCGTCAACTCTCATCAGCCCCAGCCAGCATGGTAGAGATCCGTAAACAGACCCGTGTGGCAATATAGACAAGCTGAACAATATAACACAACACGATGGCCAATAACAATGACACTAAACACTATTTATAGACTAATACATCTGTTTTGTTCAATGCTTCATCAGCCAATCTTGATCAATTCTTCATCAGCCAGACTTGTAAGAACGAAACAGATTGGTTATCCGGAAACTCTGTTCCGGCGATTTGGTGACAGATTGTATATATCAAACTTTTGAATTATTCTACCGTGACTGGTGAAGAAGTTTTCGAGACTTTGGTTGCAATTTCTGATCATTTGTATTAGTCTCCAAATAGTGTTTAGTGCCATTGTTATTGGCCATTGTGTTGTGTTACATTGTTCAGCATGGTAGAGATGACAGGAACTGTAGTCCACCAACATCTGGAGGGTAGCACTAACCCTGGGTCTAGGCTTTCTATCCCCCCCTTTCTCCACAGATATCTACGCTGCAGAGATTGCCTAGACCCCATAGGAACGGTCCTTGGAAGAGGGGCTAGAGATGTACAGTGGTGCCTCGCAAGACGAAATTAATTCGTTCCGCAAGTTTTTTCTTCTTGCGAGTTTTTCGTCTTGCGATGCACGGTTTCCCATAGGAATGCATTGAAAATCAATTAATGCGTTCCTAGGGAAACCGACTTCAGACCAGGTCCGGGGACAGTCTGTCCCCCGACCTCTTCTGAAGGCTGGGGGGGGGGGGACAAGGGCTTTTCTTCCCACCCCCAGCATTTTAAAAAACCCCGGGACAGCGGAGGGCTTCTCCGCTGTCCGGGGCGATCTTAAAATGCTGGCGGGCGGCATTTTAAAATTGCCCCGGACAGCGGAGGACTTCTCCGCTGTCGGGGGCGATTTAAAAGCCCCTGGGAAGGCAGGCAGGGGGGACAAAGACTTTTGCCCCCCGCCAGCCTTCAGAAGAGGTCCTGGACCTCTTCTGAAGGCTGGCGGGGGGCGAAAGTCTTTGCTCCCCCCCGCCTGCCTTCAAAAGCTGTCCGGCCAAGGCTTTGCGGACCTCTCCGCAAGCAGCGGCAGCGCTGCCGCTGCTTGCGGTGAGTTGCCGGCATGCCGAAGCCTGCGCGCGCTGAGATCAGCGCGCCCAGGCTTAGCGGACCTCTCCGCAAGCGGCGGCAGCGCTGCCGCTGCTTGCGGTGAGTTGCCGGCATGCCGAAGCCTGCACGCGCTGAGATCAGCGTGCCCAGGCTTCGCGGACCTCTCCGCAAGCAGCGGCAGCGCTGCCGCTGCTTGCTGAGTGTTGCCGGCATGCCGAAGCCTGCGCGCGCTGAGATCAGCGCGCCCAGGCTTCGCGGACCTCTCCGCAAGCAGCGGCAGCGCTGCCGCTGCCTGCGGTGAGTTGCCGGCATGCCGAAGCCTGCGCGCGCTGAGATCAGCGCGCCCAGGCTTCGCGGACCTCTCCGCAAGCAGCGGCAGCGCTGCCGCTGCTTGCGGAGAGTTGCCGGCATGCCGAAGCCTGCGTGCGCTGAGATCAGCGCGCCCAGGCTTCGCGGACCTTTCCTGCCTTCAAAAGCCGTCCGGGATAGCGGGAAGCGCTTCCCTGCTATCCCGGACTGCTTTTAAAATGCTGGCGGTGGGGAGCAAAGCCTTTCGGCCCCCGCCAGCCTTCCTGGACCTCTTCTGAAGGCCGGAGGGGGGGAAAGGCTTTGCTCCCCACCGCTAGCATTTAAAAGAGGTCCCCGGAGATTTCCCTATGGGCTTTCGTCTTGCGAAGCAAGCCCATAGGGAAATTCGTTTTGCGAAGCGCCTCCAAAACGGAAAACCCTTTCGTCTAGCGGGTTTTCCGTCTTGCGAGGCGTTCGTCTTGCGGGGTACCACTGTAACTCTTTCCCTCCATGTTCACTCGCCTTCATACGCTGAGAAGAATAACGGCCAAAGATGTTTTTCGTGGAGGCTTCTGTCCGCTTAAGGATTTCCACAATCTGCTGGCAGTGAAAATAGTGAATATCTGCAATCAGAGAGAGAGAGAGGAGGACTGTGAGATTCTGATGAATTATGTCTCTTTTTGCGAGTCTCATCTTCTTTTCCCCCAAAAGGCTAGGAAAATCCCAGGCACTTGATGTGCTCAGGGCTGAGAAATCTGAACGAAGAAGAACCACATATCCAGATAGGGCTTGGAATGATCCCTGTCTGAAACTCTTACGGAGCATATGTTTTTTTCCTATGTTCCGAATTTCCCCCCAAGGCTAGCTATCACAAATACTCACAGGAACCAGAGAGAAGCTGCTTGATCTCTTCATTCTCAGGCATGTCTTGCATGGCCAAGACAATCTTCTCACGAACGGTGCGGACCTGGCCTTGCCATTTCAGGCTACAGTGTCTTCTGTCCACTAGCCAATCTGCAGAAGCGAAGCAGCCGCATTAAACACACGAGAGGGCCACTTCCTATCCCAAGGAATCTACTTCACTGTAACGGGCAGGGGTTTAAAATAAATATCCGCCCTTTTAAAAAGTGACCGCCCAGCGACTTTAAGATAGAGCTGCCCTCCATTTCCCCATCTCTTTTCTTTTTGATATGACTGAGAAGAGACATACCAAGCAGCTTGCTAGTCTGTATGTCAATTGGCAAGTTCTGATAGTCCTGTTGAAATACAAAGAGAAAATGAGAAGCCCCAAGGAAAACTAAAGACCAATGAAGTCACCTATTTTATTGACTTGATGAATTTCTACATAAACACACACACCATCTAGAGACCCGGTTGAAGGTAACAATATAAAAACCAGAGTCCAAAAGCACCAGTATGCGATTATATATTAACTTACTAAAACATTATCTTGATCTAAAATAAGCATATATCTGCTTAACCCTGGCTCCAGTTATGAAAGAACTTTAAAAAGACAACGGTTGCAATGGTCTACATTATGCATAGGAAGACTGCAATAATTCCTAACTACTTTTAGTAGACTAAGAGACGACAGTGGGACACAGGAATGGATGTATCATGTACTAATAGTTTAGGACATGACTGGTCAAAATCAGCAGCTTGAATCGGATCCTCTCCTAACGCTCAGACAAGCTGAGATGCTTCAGACTTTATACAGCCGGTGCATTCATAGTGTGTTCACATGGAGAACTCTTTGCATTTAGAAAAATACTGCCTCAAACACACATGGGATATGTGTGTCCACTGGGAGAACACATCTTGAGACTGTCCTGCCATGTGATGTCCAAAATCTTCCTGGCATGTGGGAGCCGTTGAGGCATAGCTCCTGGCAGGTGTAAGTTACCCACAACTCACTTCCACAAAGCAGCATGGACCTTCATCTTGGTATGGGGTCATTAGCATCACATTCTCCGATATGCACAGGGAATGTTATCATACTGGGGTGGGGGGGTAATTAAATTGGGGTGCAGATTGGAATAACGTACAAGATAAATAGGGTTAGTACAACAAAGCTAAGAAAGCTTTTGAGGTGGTAGGAGTTGGGGTGGTGGTAGGAGTGTCTCCCTCATTACAATGGTACCTCAGGTTAAGTACTTAATTTGTTCCAGAGGTCCGTTCTTAACCTGAAACTGTTCTTAACCTGAAGCACCACTTTCGCTAATGGGGCCCCCTGCTGCCGCCACGCCGGCGGAGCACGATTTCTGTTCTCATCCTGAAGCAAAGTTCTTAACCCGAAGTACTATTTCTGGGTTAGTGGATTCTGTAACCTGAAGCGTATGTAACCTGAAGCGTATGTAACCTGAGGTACCACTGTAGTGAGGTCTTTTGAGTGAGTGGCAGTGGCATAATTTGAGGTAGAGCTCAACTCTGGAGTTGTTTTTAAAGAAGAGAATGCCTCTAAACATGTGCAAAGTCCGGCAGTCTGCACGCACCCAGAGGCACTCTTATTTCCTCCCAAATGCTAAGAAATTGCACCCAAGACTCCTTCACGACTGGGATAAGGAGAAAGGGCTGCCCGGGTAAAGAGATTGTGCCTTTCATATTGGAGACAAGCACCGGGGTGTGGTGGCTGGGTCTGGGAAAAGGGAATTTTCTAAGGATCAAGGAGTCGGGGATACTCTCGCCCGGGAAGGAACCACGGGAGGATCCTGGCAACCACGCGAAGCCGTTGGTCGCTTAGCAACGACTCCCCCCCTCCCCCCCCCGCTTCATTTATGAAATGGTCTTTCCCACCTGCATGGTCTCTACTGCGTCCGACGTGAAAGAGCTACCGGCCCCCCTCTTCGTAACGCCGGCCTTCCGCGCCACCGGCAGCCAATCGGCACGGACGCAGGATTAGGGCTGCCCCGCCGCAGCCAATCAACGACCACCCGTTTTTTGCGAAACCAAATGAGGGAGCTGTAACAAGGCCACGCACCCGTCTTCCTGATTGGCTGGCGGGAATTTACTAATAAGGAAGAAGGGGAAGTCCGGGAGAGAAAAGGGTCAGTGGCAGCTGCTTGCCAGCAGGTGGCGCCCGAATTCCGCAGGCTGAGCATCATGCGCTGGTTTCTGCATGCGTGCTAAGTTAGTACTGACGTGTTCATCCGCGTGGCATATAGAGGTGAATTAAGATCAACCAGATCCCTTCAGCGGAGAGCAAGATCAGCCTTGAAAGGGTTGGATATGGGGTGAAGATTTAAGCCAAACCACAATTAATCCAATTAATAATACTTTTATTCTAGCATCGGCCCTTGAGGCTTAGCAGGCAGAAATTCAGAAGCCAGAGCTTCGCACTCTCCCCGTCCCTTTCCATAAAAATGCAGTGATAGGGAAAGATTGTTGCATTTTTGCTTTTTCTTATGCGCCAAAGCTGCCCAGTTCCGTTGTGACATCAAACCAGAACGGCTATCTGCTACCGATTAACACTGATACCTGTGAGCATGATAGTACAAAGTATGGGGAAAATACTGTGCTCTGAGCACGTGAGCCTCACTATTGAATACCTGCAGCGAACTCCCACAAACCTGGGACTAGGAAGCAAGCTTCCAGACAGACGGAATTAGGCATCATTTCTAGACAGAGTTCACTCTCAGATCTTTCTTTTTTTTTTAATTCACTATTTACCTGTCTCTTCCATAATCAATACACTTTAAAAGACACTCAAAACACATTATTTACTTCAAATTCCTTTGAATTTTGAAGACCTTCAAGGTTTTCAAATTTGTTTGAGGGACACTGTCTCTTTTTGCAGCAATATTAAAATGTACAGCTTTTGTGGTGACATTAATGTTAAACAATAACTTTCCAGTTGTTTCACTTATTTGTTTAAAGTTAAACCATGTGTTTAAACTTGTGCAAAACACAAAGGGCTCCCTGGGTCACATGTACTGCGCACCATATAAAAGTATTCTTTACAAACAGTTGATAGCACACAGGAGAGTTAAAATAACCGAAAAGTACCAAGTACCAATCCAAATCTCACATTCTCACCATTGTTTCCAAATCAGGTGATTACCCTGGAAAAACATGGCAGTTGTCTGAATATATTTAAGCCTTAAGTTCTGAAAGGCTACTGCAAATAACACTGTCCTATAAGTGAGTCCTGCAACAAAATGTTGCAGTGTGTAGCGCACCCTGTTCAAAATCCTACTCAGTCCATCCTGTCCCCCCTCCCTGCCTTCAACAGTCAGTCAGCATTCCTGGACCAGCAGGCATATTCAGTTCTCTTTGGGCTAGTTTATCCCTAGCTTCCCCCAAGCCTGCTGATATCTCCCTCTTTTGGCGGGTGGAGCCATTTGACTACACTAGGCATGGGCAAACTTGGCCCTTCAGATGTTTTGGGACTACAATTCCCATCATCCCTGACCACTAATCCTGTTAGCTAGGGATCATGGGAGTTGTAGTCCCAAAACATCTGGAGGGCCGAGTTTGGACTACACACACAGCATCACTCACAACCTGATCAGAATCGGAAGGAATCTGTAGTCTAAAAAGAAGGTAGCAGACTTTTTCAAAACAGGGCATTACTGTGTGCCTATTAGAACTTGCCAAATCCATTACATATGCTTATTGGCTTAAACCCAGAGAACATTAGTCATGCTTTTGATTAAGCCCCACATATCAATGGCACTTAATTGCGACTACATTTCTTTGGAATAAAGGAGGCTTTGTAAGATTCAGGCTGCACCGCTAGTTAGGAATCCCAACCTATTCCTAACCTTACGCACCTTACCGGTTTTGACAGCCCTCTTAGATACTATTTTTGAAGGCTACAGGGGGGCATGATTTCGATAAAATTGGGAAGGAGTTCAAGGGAACTTGTAGATTTCATTAGGCACCCCACATTTCCTCCCACCACATAATTTGAGCATTGATATAAATTTGATTATTTGCAAGCAGGTTCAATTTAGAAGAATTTGCATGAGCATCTACCATTGCTAGCACGCACACACACACATCCCAGTTTGTTTCTGCTCTACATAGGGTGTCTTCCATTTGTTGGAAAGACCTGCTAGCACAATTCAGTGAGGGTGTTTCCAGATGACCTGTTTAGTGGGAATTCACCTTGATTTGTTTGCAGGAAGATTTGACTACACTGGCTTTTTAATGAGCATTCATTCTGATTGTTTGCACTTTGCAGGGAAGTCAAGAGGTCAAAGCAAGTGTTGTGTCGCATGTTCTAGTGCATCTTCCAGTCACTTTCCTTGTTGCGAAAAGCCCAATCCTTTGGGGGAAGCAGATTTGTTGTGCGTGACCTCCCAATCAACTGTACAGTTTGAATTTGCCCATCTTGTCACTAAAACCCACCCTGAAAATAGTGACAGTCTTGGAGAGAGAATAATTATTTATTCCAATATTGAAATGAAGATTCGTGCTAAGCTGGAGAGGAAATTAGTACTCTCAAGACAAAGACTAGGTCACAGAAATACAGTAGAAAGAAAGAAAGAAAGGTGAGGAACCGGTCTGGCAAGTGGCTAAGCCAAAGCCTAGTTTCACTAATCCTTCAGAAGGAAATAATAGATTCAAAAGGACAATAGTCCAAGCAGGCTAGCAAGAGCTGGAAGCCTTAACTCTTTACTGGCAAAGAGGAGCAGAAAAATGGATGTAAAGTGAAATGTCCACTCCACTAGCAGCAACTTAGCCCAAGAATATCTACCAGTCAGGAGGACAAAACCCATGAAAAGAGAGTTTTTTAAGAGCTATTTTATTTATCTATTGCATTTATAGCCTGCCTTTCCTTCAAGGGGCCCAAGGTTGTATCACCCCATCCCTATTTTACATCTACAGCAACCCTGTAAGGCATGGGTAGGCAAACTAAGGCCCAGGGGCCAGATCCGGCCCAATAGCCTTCTAAATCTGGCCATAAAGTCACAGAGTCTCAGGTTTACAGGATGGAGACAAAACGATACAAAATCGACCACAAATGTCCCAAACACAATCTGATTGCCAAAATCAGTCCTTGGCATTCTGGAGAGCCCTGGATCAAATTACTCCAAGGCCACATGCAGTGTTTTTTTCAGGGGGACGGGACGCAGGGGTACGCATACCCCTAAACATTTTGTGAATCTTAAGTTTGGCCTCATTGAGGGGCAGTATTTCAATATAAGTCAGAAAATGAGAGTAAACAATTTTTTTTAGGAAAAAAAGCACTGGCCATGTGTGTCTGTGTGATGGCGGAAAGAACATTAACTTTGCCTGAAGCCCTTGTGACCCTAAGGAACGTATTTGCCATGAGAAATGAATGAGGTGAGAGTCATTGACAGCTGTCAATATTCTGTGCTGTCAAGAAGATGCTGGAATTCTATGCCAATTTGCAACCAGAGATGCTGAATTAGACAGGGTATATTATGCGAGTGTGTATGTGCGTGCACATAATTTATTCTGGTGCTGGAAGTCATGGGGAGAGGTTGCTGAGAGCATGGGGGTGACCCCCCCAACCACTAGCAATCCCATTAATATTTTTGGAAATGTACATCAAGATGAGCCCTGGGCCAGGCAGATGTTCTCTCTGTGTTGGGGAGACCACTGGGGAGGGCCGTTGTCTTCCCTACAATCAAAAGTTGATGGTACGGTTTTTAGAGGCTTAGTGGATCTGATTCTTTTAATCCCTTTATGATACGGGTTTGGTGTAGTTAAGTAATTTTAGGCTCTGGACTAAGTGATCTCTCTCTCTCTCTCCCCTACACTCCCACACAATTCTTTTGAAACTGAAGTACAGTGGTACCTCGGGTTAAGTACTTAATTCGTTCCAGAGGTCCGTTCTTAACCTGAAACTGTTCTTAACCTGAAGCACCACTTTAGCTAATGGGGCCTCCCGCTGCCGCTGCGCTGCTGGAGCACGATTTCTGTTCTCATCCTGAAGCAAAGTTCTTAACCTGAGGTGCTATTTCTGGGTTAGCGGAGTCTGTAATCTGAAGTGACTGTAACCTGAAGTGTATGTAACCCGAGGTACCACTGTATATTGTTTCGCTTACTTTGAAATGTACTAAGCCAGCCCTGCTTCATTTGTGGGTCCTCCTTCTCATCATCATCAGGAGTGGGGCCCTGGAAGATATGTTTTGTTTGAGCAAGGCTACACAGATCTATAATTTTCTGACGCATATTTGCGTTTAAATTCTGTTGATTTTTTATCTTATATTTTTGATCGTCTTAGGGTGCTTCCAGATGACTTTTTTTACTGAGCATTCATCCCGATCTGTTTGCCAGGGAGATTACACGATGCCGGCTGTTTAATGAACATTCACTCTGATTTAATTGCAGGGAGGTTAGATGACATTGTGTCAAATGAAGTGTTAATCTCACACTTTCCAGTGCATTTTCCAGTCACTTTCCTTATCGCAAAAAAGCCTTATCTTTTGGGGTGGGGGAGGAGGGAGGGGAATGGATTTGTTGCACAGGATCATTTCCAATTGCACAACTTGAATTTCCCAGTGTGCTCTTGAATTGCAGCTGAAAACAGTGAGTCTGGAAGTGCCTTCCTTATGCCTACTTGTTTTTGAAGTTTGTTGATTTTTTATTATTATAAAAATTATATTGTGCTGTTTTATGTAAACTGATAAAAGAGATTATTATTATTATTACATGGTCTCTACATTTTGTTACATATAATAAATTTAAAAATAATGAAGTCCTCCCCTAACAGTACAACTGATATCTATATTTATCTAATATAAATATATATTATATACATTGAAGACATTATATAAATAATAGTTAAGGAGGATTCAAGTTTTGGAAACATGTCATCATTGCTGGTATGGGTAAGCAGGTTTGTTGCCCTAAAAACAAAACAAAAAAGTGTTAAGTTGTGGGTGAACATATCAGACAACACAGAGATTCTTCAAACAGCTCTTGTTTATTCACAGGCCAGAACAGAACAGAATTGAAGGGTTCAGCCAGCCTGCTTATATAGAGCTCCACTACAACGCAACAGTAACCACTTTCTGTAACTATCCAATCACTGAACGTCACTTTCAATCCCTTATTTGCAAATGTGGACCTGAGTGAAAACTATCTACAGTATCCCCCTGCTGGCCCAGGGTGAGAACTTCAGTACATAACAAAAAACCCTTCAGCTTGCATTGTCTTATCTCACAGAGGCAAAGGGATGAATTGGGGAATGTGGTTCTTTGCCATTCCGGGGTGCCTCTGGTTGGGGACGTCATCTGGAGGCCAAGAGATGTAGTAACATGGTGATATCACTCCTCCAGTCTTATAAATGCTGTTGCCTGCTGCAGTGCCCTGCGGCCTTTTACATAGGCAAATCAGGTTGGTTTCTATTGAAGAAAAGGAACAGACACAAACAAACAAACCTGACACTGAAAATGGAAAGGGCAGAAATACCTGTGGCAGAGGATTCCAGTCTTCCTAGACATTCTACATTTACTGTGGCCAAATTCCACAGTTTTTAATGTTTGGTGCTGTACTGTGTTTTTAATATTCAGTTGGAAGCCACCCAAAGTGGCTGGGGAAACCCAGCCAGATGGGCGGGGTAATAACAACAACAACAACAACAACAACAACCAGTGTCTCTTGGGTGCAGTTTTTTTCAGTGATATTGGTTCACATATTTGGCTGCCAGCAATCAAGTGTCAATATATAAAATTCACAGAATCACAGATTTGTAGAGTTGGAAGAGACCACCGGGGGGGGGGGGAATCTATTTCAACCCCCTACAATGACGGAATCTTTTCACCCAACGTGATACTCAAACCCATGACCCTGAAATTAAGAGTCTCGTGCTCTACCAACTGAACTATCCCTCAGATGTATATGCACAGGTGAAACAATCCTAATAACTTGGGCACTGTGTCATTAATAAGTAGGGATGGAGAACCTGCAACTCTCAAGATGTTGCTGAACTCCAGCTAGTACGGCCAAAGTCAGGGATAATGGGAGCTGTAAGTCTGACAACACTTGGAAGAACATTGGTTCCTCATCCCTGTGAATGAAGATACTCACAGGTGGTTCCCTTGCTGCAAAATATAATTGTTAGGCACTCCTTGATGTTCCAGCCAATAATGTCTCCATTTTACACCCCAGTTATCAGGGTGTGATCTTTGCAAACCCAGTGCCTTACATTCCACTGCATCTCAGCCCCTGTATGTGTATGTATATTATCTATATTGCCTCTGGCCTTTTCAGTCAACAGCATACACCTGAGGAAGTAAGGTGTTTACCTATGAAAGTCTTGCCCCAATAAACTAATCTCTAAAGTGCCACAGGCCTCGTCCTTCTCTCTCTCTCTCTCTCTCTCTCTCTCTCTCTCTCTCTCTCTCTCTCTCCTCTTCTTCTTCTCTGCAACAGGCTATCATAATTTCCATTCTGGAATTGAAAGGCCCTGGTGCTCCCCTGGTCTCCTCAGGTGACATCAACAAAGCGGCAGCAAAATGTCTTAGCTTAGATTTCTCTCGTCATGAATATTCAGAACTCTCTCAGCTCGGCCTCTCTGTTAGTTCCTGTTTACTTTAGACAGGAGTGGCTGAGTCTCCGGTTAACCTTGACATAGAGAGAGAGGGAGAGAGAGAGAAAGGGGCGCAGCACGAACAGGTATGTTGCACCTCAGCACACCTGAGATGTGAGAGCCACTTTGCTACTGACTGCCGGAGCCAAGGCTGCTTGTTTTGCCACAGAGACCTGCCTCACTGTCAGGACCTCGTCTCATCCCTTCTTCATGTTGGTCTTTTCCCATAACGGCTGAACTTGCTACTCTGTGAGAGACGAAGTTCAGAAGTCCAAGAGAGCAGGTATGTTTGTAATGGCACTGGGGGGTGGGGGTGAAGGCAGAGGGAAACATGAACAGCTCGCTGAGACATTGCGCCTCCACAAATGTTTAATTGATTGCCGCAACAGATGGAAAACCAGTGGACTGCAGTGGACTGAGTGCCGAGTCTTGATCTGGGAGGCACAGGTTTCTCATCATTGCTAGCTCCTCAACTTCGCTGGGTGGTATTGGATGATACAGTTTTTTCCAGCCTAATCTACTATGCAGGGTTGTTGTAAAGAAAGCCTGAGATAAGGACAACATAACACCTGTATCTTGCCTTTGAGATAAGATGGGGAAACAAAATATATGACAAAAATGTACACACACAAACATGCAACATTAAACACTACTCATCACCGTGTACATAATTTAAACATAACAGCAAATCGCCTATGATTTAATTAATTTCACATCTAGAAACACCTCTTAGCATTTCCATCTTTCTAAAAGTTCATCTGCACACTGGCCATTGACTCCTTTCCCCATGCTGCTTTTATATACTAATTTCACAACGACACGATGTTTATCCCTGTTCCTTTAAACTCTTGGGGGGGAAATAAAAAATCACTCACAATAGCTTTCAGAAGAGGAACCGACAATTTAATAATCTACAATGCAAGGTTGTTGTGAGGGTGGGACCTTTAAGGTGCGTTTGAGATAAAATGGGAAAACAAAAATCAACTACGTAATGGCCTTTTGAATATATTCCACATCAGCAAACCCGGATTAACCCCTGAAGGTACACTTGATAGGAAGGTACTGTACGGCCAATCCTGACCCCTTAATATGTATATCAGATGTGCTGGCATACACAATTCCCCTCCCCACTTGTATTCACTCTATGCTTTGCAGTATATTTATCTTAGGTATACACCTTTAAAATGTGAAGAGGTAAATGGCCCTAAGATCCTTCCCATGCAGTGCTTTTTTTGGGGGGGGGAGGGTTGCACATTAAAAGCACAGTTGCTGCCCATATGATTTGTTACCCAGGATCCAGATGTCCTCCCTCATGGTAGTGCTTTTGTGACAGAAATAGCACATTTCTTCACCATTCAAAGTGCCCTCTTTACTGGGGAAAACACAATTTCCCCTACAGCTCATGCATCGCTTGCTACTGCAACAATTGTATGAGTCCTGCAAGGTCCAATAGGTTATTGTTACCTGTGTCACGAATGGCAATGAGCACTTCAGCTGCTTCTCCCCTGTCCCCAAATGCCTGTACTAATTTGTGAATGTTTTTAGAAAAACACTGGCTGGATCTAGACACATGAAAGAAGCATTGCAGTTAAACACGTTGCAAACTTTGTATGAGAAATCGGGTTAGCAAAAACGGGACTCCACAGAGCAATCTAGTGTCACAGTGTTAGAATGCTTAACAACGCGTATAAAGCACTTTTTCATTGCCAATGTAGCTTAGTCTACTGTTTCATGTGGGGTTTTTGTTTTTTTAATGTATGCAATGCCTTTAAAGTTCTCTTATAAACCTTTGGCACAATAGTATACTGTACAAGCAAAAGGAAAGCTGGCGTTTCTTATGCCTGCAAGTTTTTATTTTATTTTATTACAATATTGTCCACGTCAAAACACCCCTCCCTCGTTTTAATTCAGAGTTACTGTTCCCATGAGATTTTTTTTATGTTCTGGGTTTTCCACAGAAATCACAAGGTTCTCTCCCCCCTCCTGTCATTATATCTTCACAACAACCCTGCAAAGTAGGTTAGGCAGAGATATTGTGACAGTCCTAAGATCATCCAGTGAGCTTCATGGCTGAATGAGAATTTGAAGCCTGGTCTCTCCAGGTCCTAGTCCAAGCACTCTAACCATTGCACCATGTTGGCTCTCGTTGATGGGGTTGGCATTTTGATGCAGACGACACAGCGAAAGACGTACGTGTCTGTGCAGCACCAAGCCCACAATAAACCAACACGTGGAAATACCCAAAGGGCAGCTCCAAGGCTGTCTAACTGTCAAACCTCTCCTTAGCAAGAAACTGTAGGAACTGTATTATTGCAAGAAATACTAGGGCTTATAAACAGCAAATTCATGCCATATGGCATGCATAAAACTACAATTTGCATACTACAGGGAAGGTGAAGGCAGCTATGACGCGAAACCCATTTCAAGCAAGTTTCAAGCCACTTTGAAATTTGTAATGTAAATCTGCCCGAAGGCAGGTGGTGTGTGCAAAAGAAGGACCCCTCCCACCCACTCCTATGCAGCAAGCCATTTCTGGGAGAGCTGGGGTGTGTGTGGAGGGGATGCTTGACCCTCCAGCCCAGCCTTCTCCAGCCTGATGCCTTCTAAATGTTGTTTGACTCCAAATCCCAGGAGCCCCATTCAGCATGTCCAAGGATGATGGGAGCTTTAGTCCAGCAACTTTTGGAGGGTACCTGGTTGAAAAAACCTGCGCTAGCCCCTTTCTCCTCTTCAAAGGGACCTGCCAGTAAACAGAGTTGCTCACCAGAGATCGTCCACATCAGAGCAAAATGTGGATTTGCACCAACCTGTCCCCCCATTAATTTAGAGGTATTCACATTATGTCTTCCCCATTCCTGCATTGCCCTGCACCTTGCTCCCTTTAAATGGGAGGTTTTTCAATCCTTGGAAAGTCCAAAAAGGCTGGGATCGAAAACCCCCGCATTTACAGGCGGAAAGGTTAGGGACAGCTCTTCGATGGGGAAGAGGCCATTTTCCAAAGTGGACAAGCCATAAGCTCTTCAGGCACACCTGCATGGGAAAGTCTGTGGTTGGTGTTTCAACAGGGAAGCATTTCCCAGATTACCTCAGATATAGCTGCAGAAGACCTTATGCCAATGTGACGTAGCGGAACATGTGGACATTGTTGGGGCTTACTTTGAGAAAGTAGGAAGAGCATAACTTTTCCAGCATGGTGGATCAGCGTGCGTTTACATGTGTGAAGAGCATCGTGGGCTGACGAGAGTGTCTGTAGTGGTAACAGAGGTCAGAGATGCCACAAAAATGGCACATCCATTAGAACTGTCTCCCTTCAAGAGCCCTGTCTGCTTTCAAGGTAGAGTGAGGTAGTAGCAGCCATATTAGAAAGCATTGGGTACTCGTATAAGGATTGTTCAGGAGGCCTGTGCTTGATCTCAAAACCTAAAGAAAACTTAAGTACCTCCTTGGGCTGTCTTGGGCAAGATCAAGTGACCAACAAACGAATAAATAATAACATTAATGATTTCAAGCAAACGATGGTTGGTCACTCACTCCTGCAGACACTTTAAATACTGGGTGTTTGGACTCACACCTTCTGACATGCCTGGGGGAAAACCGGGATGCAAGTCTTTGGGGGCTGTACTCCTGGGCGAGTCCTGTGACTTGCATGAGAGCATGGCATCCAAAAGCACATGTCTTTCAGGGCTGTGTTCTTGCACAAGCCAAAATGGGATATCCTAGGAGCCCATCAGGAGCCAATCAGAAGCTGGGATGGCTTCTGTAATTTCCGAGATGTCTTGGGAGAGTTGAGGAGTGTGCATCACTGTCTTTCAACTTTCTAGATTCAGAAACGTTCTAGAACCACTTCCGTATGAATATGTCTACTGAGAAAGAGCTGCATGGAAACATTATGTGCCACAGAGAATTCTGGGAGGTGTTCTATGTCTAAGGATGTTTCCAGATTGTCACTGTTTTTTGAATGGGATTCAATCACATATTGGTAAACTCAGGTTGTGCAGTTATAGTTGATTTGGAGGTTTTGCACAACAAACCTCCTTGCGTTGGTGCAATGTCATCTAAACTCATCACAAACAAATCAGAATGAATGCTCATCAAGTAGCCACTGCTGTTGAATCTCTCTGCAAACAAATCAGGATGAATGCTCAGTAAACAGATCATCTGGAAGTGCTCTCAGTTCAGGCAGAGTGCTTGTCAGGGTTACTGGGTCCCACCGTTGTTTCACACGAATTGAGACTGCACCCTAGAATAAAGGTAAAGGTAAAGGTACCCCTGCCCGTACGGGCCAGTCGTGTCCGACTCTAGGGTTGTGCGCCCATCTCACTTAAGAGGCCGGGGGCCAGCGCTGTCCGCAGACTCTTCCGGGTCACATGGCCAGCGTGACAAGCTGCATCTGGCGAGCCAGCGCAGCACACGGAAATGCTGTTTACCTTCCTGCTAGTAAGCGGTCCCTATTTACCTACTTGCACCCGGGGGTGCTTTCGAACTGCTAGGTTGGCAGGCACTGGGACCGAGCAACGGGAGTGCACCCCGCTGCGGGGATTCGAACTGCCGACCTGACGATCGGCAAGTCCTAGGCGCTGAGGTTTTACCCACAGCGCCACCCGCGCCCCTAGAATAGGGGGTTCCCAAAGTGTAGCTCACAATCCACCATAATTCTACAGCATCTAGCACAGCACCTTATAATTACTAAACAACAGACAGAAAAATCATTAAATGGTTCACCAACACCCTCAACCATTTTCTCAAGGCCCGGAGCATTGGGAAGATTTGTGAACCACTGGGTTAGAATAACTCCATACTCCCAGTTATCTATGGTTTGCTGGGGAAATGTAACAATGGAGGGAAAGCTGTATTTCAGGTACTGATCAGTTCAGTATTCCAATTTTCACATCAGTTTGCAAACTTAGTAATAATAATTCATCAGTACTTCAATGCAAATATCTCTTAATACACTGTTCACACATTTTTATTTGCATTTTTGTCTACTACAGTATACCCATTTGTGAAAAGCATTTTGTGTATTATTTTCATGAATATGTGCATTTATATGCACACTTTACTCTAGTGTGCATATTTTTGTATATGTAACTTGTCTAGAGAACTGCACTACAAAATTCTGAGAGGTACGATTTTTGAAAGATGGCTGTGTTTTGATTTATGTATTGGTTTGGAAGGTGCAAATTAGGTAAAATTGCCTTTAAATGTGAGCCAAATAGAATTTCTCCCCCATCCCTACACACACAGACAGTGTGTGTGTGTGTGTGTGTGTGTGTGTGTGCGTGTGTGTGCGTGTGTGTGTGTGTGTGTCTAAAAGCCCTCATATATTACCCGACCCTCTCTGAAGTGCTCAGAACAGGTTACATTCTACCCTTGAGCTCATTTTGTTCTCATAGCAACAAAGTTAGGTTTAGGGGGCTGACTCAAGGCTGGGCCTATTATTAGGCAAAGTGAGGTGGCTACCTCAGGCAGCTGGTTTCAGATGTATTGAAAAGGCAGGAAAATGTTAGCTATTTCATTTATTATTATACTGCCAGTAAGGGGGAGAGGCACCTGCGTATTTTTCTGCCTGATCTAGTCACCAGCATGGAGTACCATCACCTCTCTCTTTGTTTTGCAGCCATTTTGTGCTGGCACCCACAGCACTTTTATCAACATATGAGAAGCAGCGCCTCCTTTTTATTTATTTACCAAGACATTTATGTAGATGGGGAGAGAAGCAGAGGCACCTTTTGTAACTCTGCGCCAGACAACAGAGGTCACATCCACACCATATATTTAAAGCACGTGGCTTCCCTGAAAGACTCCTGGGAGCTGTAATTTGTTAAGTGTGCTAGGAACTGCAACTCTGTGAGGGGTAAACGACAGTTCCCAGGATACTTTGTGGGAAGCCATATACTTTAAACGTTTTATATACATTGTGTGGATATGACCATGTACTGTGTCTTCTTGGGGCAACCCAGGCAGCTGTGTAGCATAGTGTTTGTGGTTCATAACTCACAACTAGACCATAACAGAATCTAGAGTGGGTTAAGGTAAAGGTAAAGGGACCCCTGACCATTAGGTCCAGTCATGACCGACTCTGGGGTTGCAGCGCTCATCTCGCTTTATTGGCCAAGGGAGCCGGCGTACAGCTTCCGGGTCATGTGGCCAGCATGACTAAGCCGCTTCTGGTGAACCAGAGCAGCACACGGAAACACCGTTTACCTTCCCGCCGGAGCGGTACCTATTTATCTACTTGCACTTTTTGGTGTACTTTCGAACTGCTAGTTTGGCAGGAGCTGGGACCGAGCAACGGGAGCTCACCCCGTCGCGGGGATTCGAACCGCCGACCTTCTGATTGGCAAGTCCTAGACTCTATGGTTTAGACCACAGCACCACCCGCGTCCCTTCTAGAGTGGGTTACCACTGTGTTAAACCATTTTCTCTTTCTTTCTTTCTTTCTTTCTTTCTTTCTTTCTTTCTTTCTTTCTTAGAAAATAGATGGCAAGAGAAAACCAGAGTGAGAGAAGATGAGGAAGTGGGTCACAAGGATTAAGATATTAAAGTAAAGGTCAAACCTCGATTTGGACAGGCAGAAGACGAGTTAGAGCACATGCCTTGTGTCCTAGGTCCAATGCACAACATCTCTCTCTCTCTTTTTTTTAAAGGAACAGGTTAACAGGTGATGAGGAAGACCTCTACCTGGCTTGTGACTGTAGCTAATATTGGGATAGATGGACAAACCTGGTAAAAGGTAGCTTCCTATCTATCTATGGCAATTAAGCTTTGTGTGGTTGTGCAGCTTAAGTCACATAGTAGTTGCAGTCCTAGCACAAGAGTGTGGGACTTGCAGTCTTCCAGATGTTGTTGAACTTCAACTCATCAGACCCAGCCAACAACATCTGGAGAGCTACATGTTCCCCACCCCTGGCTCCGCTCCCCCTTTGTTCCCACCTGAGGACACCCTGCCCCTCAGAGACAGTGTGCCACACAGGGCTGGGCCTCAGCGACTCCAGCCTATCCTCCTCTTTGCCCGCTCTCCAGCAGCCGCTATGAGCTGCCCAATGGAGGAGGCTGGCTGTTGCAGCCATGGATAGGCAACTCCCCTCGCAGCTGCTGAAGCCACGCCCACCATTGCTCAGGATAAGCGCCAGTTCATTCCCCTCCCCTAGTTCGGCACGGCGGAACTGGTGCAGGAAATAAGGACATTCTGGGATCAATTCAGAAGCCAGGATGGCTTTCATTATTCTGGGACTGTCCCTGGAAAATTGGGACACTTGGAGGGTATGAGACTGAGCAGGCACACAGCTGTCCCTTAGTCTTCACCATGGCAAGATGTACAGTGGTACCTCAGGTTACATACGCTTCAGGTTACATATGCTTCAGGTTACATACTCCACTAACCGAGAAATAGTGCTTCAGGTTAAGAACTTTGCTTCAGGTTGAGAACAGAAATCGTGCTTCGGCGGTGCGGCAGCAGCAGGAGGCCCCATTAGCTAAGGTAGTGCTTCAGGTTAAGAATAGTTTCAGGTTAAGTACGGACCTCCGGAACGAATTAAGTACTTAACCCGAGGTACCACTGTACTGTATTTCCAGTCAAACAACAGTTATTCTTTCTAAATTTGCACGTATGGATATAAATTAGCACAAAGTAAATTGTATGCAGCTGTATGCTTTTTTTTATTTAAGTAATGGGTTTCCTCCTTTTTAGTAATGTTTAAGTGCCCATTCTGCTGAGACGTGGGTGGCACTGTGGTCTAAACCACTGAGCCTAGGGCTTGCTGATCAGAAGGTCGGCGGTTCGAATCCCCACGATGGGGTGAGCTCCCATTGCTCGGTCCCTGCTCCTGCCCACCTAGCAGTTCGAAAGCACGTCAAAGTGCAAGTAGATAAATAGGTACCGCTCCGGCGGGAAGGTAAACGACGTTTCTGTGCGCTGCTCTGGTTTCGCCAAAAGTGGCTTAGTCATGCTGGCCACATGACCCGGAAGTTGTCTGCGGACAAACGCCTGCTCCCTTGGCCTATAGAGCAAGATGAGCGTGCAACCCCAGTCGTCCATGACTGGACCTAACGGTCAGCATAGCTGTCAAGCGTCCTTTATTTGAAGGGACAGTCCCTTATTCCAGCGCCATGTCCCGCTGCTGTCCCTTATTGATGGATGTCCCTTAAATGTCCCTTAAATGATGTCCCTTAAATTTCAAAGGAAGCAGCTCCTCTCCCTCCCTCCCTGCCGGCCAGGGAGGAGGGAGGCTCCAACTGTGTTGCTTGGCTGTGTTGCTCACCCAACAAGGAGTCTAAGAACAACTGGGGGGTTGAGCTTGGATGCCTTGTGCCGATCAAATCGGCCCCAGTGTTGCCTGGGGACTCGCCTTTGCTCAGCGCTTCCCAGCGGAGAGGTGATGGTGGTTTTCCTTGCTGCATCCCCTTTGCCGGGTTGTGGCGCTGTGGGAACCACCGCTTGAGACTTCATTTGGCTGCTGGCCGGGCTTTCTGCCTTTGGCTCGGAGGGGCTCAGAAGTTGAACATACCTGTGCCCCTTGGAAAATCCCTTATTTTGGCTGCTAATCCCTTATTTTCAAGGCTGCTGGTCCCTTATTTTCAAATCTGTAAGTTGACAGCTATGACGGTCAGGGGTACCTTTACCTTTAAGTGCCAATTCTGCTGAGCTCACAGGCCAAGGCTCTTGCTGTTAGTGCCTAAGGCCTCGAGGCTTCAGGATAACTATTTGCCTTGCATAATCTGTTACTAGAAATTGGGATTTTTTTCTGGGGTGAGGGGAACAAAACAAGATTTGGAATTCTAAGGAATTAATCCCTGGCCAGCCTCAGGGGAAAGAACCAGCCCAAGCCACAAAAACCTGAGGCTCCTGCAGATGACCTGTTTTTTGAACATTCATCCTGATTTCTCTGCATAAAGCTTGCCTGGGGGTTAGGCTACATCCAGCCTTTACTGAACATTAGTTCTGATTTGTTTATGGGGTGGTTATAAAACAAAGAACAATTCACATTCATGCTATTTGCCTGCGGGGTGTTTATACAAATTCCTGTCAATTGCTCATTCATTTCAAGCTTTTCCTTGCATTTCTCTGTCACTTTCCTAGAAGTGTGTTTCTTTTTTTTTTTATGTGGGTTTGTTGCACTAGTGCAACAGAGTACTTTAATCCCCTTCAGTTGTGCAAACCTACATTTTTTTCCAGTACACGCTTGAATCTTGCAGGCAAAATGTCTGGCAGTCTGGAGGCACCTCCTGGTAATAATAGATCTGCTTTCCCTCCACATTCAAGGGTGTTGATTCCTGGCCACCATGGCGGAAAACAATTATAGCTGGTGGAAGCTGACTTTTCTCCGGAAAAAAAAATCCACCCCCAAAGTATTGTATGAAAGCCCAGATATCTACGATGTCACCAACAATGAGAACCAACAGGAGGGTATGCTTGCTGACGGGGGAAACAGCGGGAGCAGCGAGCGCGAATTCAACGCCCGGCTAGAGAAGATTGTGGACAAGAGCACCAAAGGCAAACACGTCAAAGTCTCTCATTCAGGGCGCTTCAAGGAAAAGAAGAAAGTAAGGGCCACGTTGTCGGAAAACCCCAATTTTTTTGCTGACAGCGAACGGGACGAGAAATAAGGAGGTGGATGAAAGAGAAATGTTCTCTTCACATGCCCTCATTTGAGGGTGTTTCTCTGGCCTGAGAGAAGCGTACGACACATGCATTTCAACCCATTTGCAAATGAAGTTTAACGAGGGACCAGCTGGGCTTTCGAGATTGGGTCCTGATTTTCACTTGAAAAGAAAAGTTTCAGAAGAAGATGAACTTTATTAATGTTAGTAGTCTTTTTTTTTAATTTAAGGAATAAAGCTAATAGTATTTAAAATGCAAGACAGGAGAAGCCAGAGGAACAGCAGAGAATGTGTGGTGCAAGGAATATATTCAGAATTGCTTAACCAGTTACCCCTGGATACCATGAGGAACCCTATCATCCCAGTGGTGCTATCAGGGCAGGACTAGGGGTAAGGTTCAGGGCTCCAGTCAGCAAAATTACACTTACACACACACACACACACACACACACACACACACACACTCAGTAGGGCTAGCTTACCATATTTTGAAGTTAAGAGAATACATATTTACTACCTATAGAGAAGTACCATTAAACCATAAAGTCTAGTTTCAAAAATTACCATAGTGTACCACCATGTGGCCCTCATAATTGGGGTGCAAGTCAAGGCAACATGTTTGCCACCCAAGATTAGCATCAGCACATGGCATCCTCAGGCAACAGCTGGGACCCCAGCACTCCAGCTGTGCCAATCAGCGCTGATGGTTGCCTCAGCCACTGTTTCTTTGGAGGTAGGTTTATCTGGTTGCAGTGGCTCAGTCTGAGAAGCTGCCCACCACTGAGAATTTCCCACAATGCCCCAGAACACTCAGTGTAGCAGAACTTTTTTGGGGGGATCACCAATCTTTTTTGGCCAGTAGACACATCTGGAATTTTGAGGAAGTGTCATGGACACAAGTCACAAAACTGGTGCTATGAGCTATGAGAGCATGCCATGCCCTCCAAAATACAGGCGCCCCATTCCATGATGATAATTTTGCTATTTATACCCCACACATCTTACTGGCATGCCCCAGCCACTATGGGCAGCTTCCAACATACAGTGGTACCTCGGTTTACGAAGTTAATCCGTTCCTGAAGTCCGTTCTTAAATCAAATCTGTTCTTAAACCGAGGCACGCTTTCCCTAATGAAGCCTCCCACTGCCAGTGCCCTTCCACTGTTCGGCTTCCATTTGTAGACCGAGGTAAAGTTCACAAACCGGAACACTACTTCCGGTTTTGCGGAGTTTGTAAACTGAATAGTTCGTAAACAGGACTGTTCTTAAACCGAGGTATATAAAAAAACATAATAAAACATTAAAGAAACTTCCCTTTACAGATTGCCTTTGGATGGCTCAGGGGTCAGATAACTCCACTGCTTTTTTTCTGGGGGTACGCATACCCCTAAACATTTTGTAAATCTAAGTTTCGCCTCATTTAGGGGCAGTATTTCAATTACATAGGAAAATTAGAGTACCCCTAAACATTTTTTTTAAGAAAAAAAGCACTGGATAACTCCATACCCTCCAACATTTCTCCAATGAAAATAGGGACATTCTAAGGAAAAGTGGGACATTCCAGAATCAAATCAGAAACCAGGACGGCTTCTCTAAATCAGGGACATCCCTCGAAACTAGGGACACTTGGAGGGCCTGGCATGGCATAACACAAAATGGCTGCTGTGGGGGCATGGCATAACAAAATGGCTACCACATCTAAACGGAAGAGACAGGAACACAAAATAGTGTCAGTGTGCCACCACATCAACTCCCCCTTCCAAATCAAAGAGGGAAAGGGAATGTGCAATTAATGCAGGAGAGAACAAGCAAGTGCAAACAGGAACTGAGTTGCAAGAGCACTCTTTTTTGCATTGTGGATATGGGGGGTGGGCTCAAAAATTACTAAGACCTTTCATGGGCACCATAGAAAGTATTGGTGGCCACCCTAGAACCTCCAGGCATTGTGGGAAGTTTAAATGGTAGGTGGGTTCCCAGGTTAAGCTACTGGTACAATGTAATTTCATTGCTGAGGGGTGCCCAGGGGCTGCTCAGCAATGAAACCAGCCTTGTTGTCACCTCTTGAGTGCGGTGTGCCCTGCTAAAGGTGGAGATTCTAATCTGTCCTTGTATGGTGCCAGCCTCCACAATTGTGACCCACCAAGCTCAACAGACCCACAGGCATGCATTCTGGCGTGTCAGGCATGTGATTAACATCCCACCATGCCTATTTTGCAGTCAGGGGAATGCTGCAAAACCAGGTTTATCGAGGACCACCAGATAAGGCTGGAGGGCTGTGTATTCAGTGATGGGCCACAATTTGTGCAGGTTTAATCCAATGGATATTCTGGAGTCAGCAATCTGGAATAATAATAATAAATGTGAAACTGTGGACATGCCCTTGCTCAGAAACCTTAACATTCCTCCAAGGGATGAAATATCCAGCTACAATGCGTCACATAAGCCCTACATGAAACCTTTCCCTTTTCCATCTACTCGGACTGCAAAATGGGCATTTCTCTCACCATCATCTGTGACTTTATGTTTTTCCTCCCTCCACTGTGCAGCATTAGGGATGTTTATAAAGAAAAGTGTGCTTTAGCATGGAGCTGCAACCCTAGTAACATGCATTTTGTTTTATGACTGATCTATGCGGGGATCAAATGGTCATTTCTCAAACTGAACAGTAAACCTCATGGCAGGGGTGAGGATCCCTCAGGCTTGGGTGCAAAATGTCGCCCTCCGGGCCTCTTTATCTCACATTTTCAACTCTCCCCAAGTCACACCCCTCTCTGCCCTGGTGACACCCAGCACACCAGCCCTGCTCCACACCCTCTCTGAGTGCCTTTGCCTGACTGGAACGTATCTCTGAACTGTAATAACACCTCTTGCTTGCCTTGATGAAGGAAGAGGAAATGTTTGTGTATATGTGAGTGGAAACCTCTGATCTTTGTGTTGCTGGAATGTAACCTAGCGTACAAAGTGGCCTACCCACTTTTACCTATGGCTACACCCATTACTGATGTGTGGCCACCCACAAGGTTCTCCTCGCAGCGGTTCTCAACCTGTGGGTCCCCAGATGTTGTTGGACTACAACTCTCATCATCCCTGAGCTCTGGCCTTGCTAGCTAGGGGTGATGGGAGTTGTAGTTCAGCAACATCTGGGGACCCACAGGTTGAGAAAAGCTGTAAGAGGGAATGTGTCCCTCAGGGTGAAGTAAGTTCCTTATCCCTGCCCTTGAGACCTTCCTTCTAACAGTGTGGAATGCCTCACTAGCTTGAGTTGTCAGAAGCTGTTTTTCTTATTTTCTTATTTGTCCACCTGCTTTATATACCACTTTTTGGGGCACAACTGCTTCTTCAAGGCAGGTTACAAAATTTCAAAAAGTGCATTAATGATAAAAAAATTTTTTTTAAAAATGTCCAATTAAAATGACACACTCCTTAAAATTGAACAATAGGAGGTGAAAACGTCAACGGCGATCAATAAAAAAATGAAGTGATTAATAAAAAGTAGATTGGAATAAAAATGGGTTTGTTTCTTTAAAGTTTCCAAAGATGGGGTCCTAAGGGAGAGAGGTCCAGAAGAGCAAAGCCTATGACAAAAAGATCCTGCCTCTGGTACCAGCCACTTCTCTGTGCATGTATGTGCAGGACTTGTTTGGGAGATACACAGGGAGAGACTGTTTGGTTCATATTTACTTCATAGCCTGAAATCCAAGTTCAAGGGTCCTTGCTCAAAGTGTCACCTAAATGCCAGCAAACATCCAATTCAATCCAAACCATATTAACTCAGGTCCATTACAGTGGAGGAAAGGACTTCTGAAAATGATGGCAACGCACATTGAATTCAAGGTTGTCCTTTTCCCACATTCAGTTCAGTTGCCTCCAGTCAGTCCCTGCCAAGGCTGTCTGGTAAGTCAGGTGAACACTTGCTGTGAAGAACTGTATTAATAACTCACCTATCAACCTCAGTTGATACTCATAAAAACCTACTGTTCTGCTGAACTTTGCACACCAGTTTCATTGAACTTCATCACAGTTTGTCTTCCTAACGGGCAAGAATTACTTGCTGCAAAAAACTTGTCCCCACCGTTGCCCCATATATATTGGGTTTCAAAAGGAGAAACTTCCCCCACCCTCACCCATCTCAATAGAAAGCATTAGGCCACATTTGCAACATACATTTAAAGCACTCTGAAACCACTTTAAATAGTCATGGCTTCCCCCAAAGAATTCTGGGGGCTATCATTCATTAAAGGTTCTGAGAGTTGGTAAAGGTAAAGGGACCCCCCACCATTAGGTCCAGTTGTGGCTGACTCTGGGGTTGCGGCGCTCATCTCGCTTTATTGGCCGAGGGAGCCGGCGTTTATCCGCAGACAGCTTCTGGGTCATGTGGCCAGCATGACTAAGCCGCTTCTGGCGAACCAGAGCAGCGCACAGAAATGCCGTTTACCTTCCCGCCGGAGCGGTACCTATTTATCTACTTGCAATTTGACGTGCTTTTGAACTGCTAGGTTGGCAGGAGCAGGGAACGAACAACGAGAGCTCACCCCGTTGCGGGGATCTGAACCGCCGACCTTATGATAGGCAAGCCCTAGGCTCTGTGGTTTAACCCACAGCGCCACCCACGTCCCTGAGAGTTGTTAGGAAACCCTTAATCCCCTTCCAGATCTACAATTCCCAGAGTTCCCTGTGAAGAGGGATAGACTGTTAAACCACACTGGGAAATGTAGTTAATTATAGTGATGAGATTGTCTCTGAGCTTACACAGAGTGTCTCCCTAGTAAGTAGTTGCATGCAAACACGGGCCCAGACAAGGTGGTGATTATAACATGAGAAACAAACAATGTTATATGATTTAAGGGAAGGGTTGATTTTACATGATTAAGACCTACAGCTAGGTTTTGACTACCTGTTTTGAGCCACTATGTTAGCTGCCTTCTCTCCCCGATCACCTTTCATATCATCAGCCCCCAGACCTATTTATCCTTAGGAATCCCTGCTGCCCCCCCCAGTTCCTCTGTGTCTTCTTTCTCCCACTGACCTTTCATATTATTTAAAGTGGCCGGACTGTTTTCTACCGTTCTATGATATAGCCTTCTCTTTAATTAATTTGTGATTATTCTGTGACATCGCAGCAGCACACCCAATGGCAGGGGTGAGAGACGAGTTGTTTCCATGGTCAGCTCATCCTTATACCTTGATCTCCCAGTGCTATCAAAAGAGTGTAGTAGGTCAGTTCATCCTGGGACAAAAGAACTTACTGTGTTCTGTTTTGATAATAGATTCTAAGGACAGTGTCAGCTGCAGGAAATACAATCCCCTTTGGGCAGATTGGGGCAGGGTTGTACATCCAAGAATTCAATACAGAGCACGTCCATACAATATAGCCTTTCTTTACACTGAAATGTCCCCGTTTTATTTCTGTTTAGTTTCAAATATGACCCCACCCAGCTGTGTGTGTGTGTGTGCTTCAAACAGGTTATTTATGAAGCTATTTCTGCTTTAGAGGCTACAAAAAGGTCTATTCAGTTGCGTCCAGATGCATCTTCAACCCCCTCCATTTACCTTTATTTCCTCTTTGTATTAAGGGCACAAAACATACGAGGAGAAATGAACAGAGAGGTTTTGTCTTATTTACAGCTTTTGTTTATAGCAGAAAGACATTCAACTAACATATAAGGAAAACTCCCTCAGACCTCCACAGCCAATCAGAGTAGGAGTTACCTCAGCAAATATCATGCTATTCAGACTGGTTGCTAGGCAACACCTCCCCAACCAACACCCTCTTGGTTGGCTGGCTAACTGTAAACAGAATTAACCATTCGGTTACTAAATGAATGATCCCTGATGCACTTCCAACAAGAGGTGTGCATGGATACTGCTCTCCCAACAACAGGAATGGCAGCATCAGGGATACAAGGCACAACTCTGACTGATAAACCCTTCTAGCCCCATATCTCTTTAAGTGGCCATCTGGAAGTGAAAGGCACTCACCTTGTGCTGAGACACACACATCCATCCTTTTTAGAACTGTGCATATCTCAGGGAGAAATCCTAACAAGTGAAAATAAGTGCCAGGACAAGGTCTTGGATTCAAATGAATACTTCAGTCAGTTTAACTTGGAGTGCAGATCTTCACTGGGATGTTACATAATGCTTCATAGCTGAGCACCTGGTAACTACTACAAAATAAGAAACAAGTCCTAGGCCAGTCTTCCGCAACCTGGCATGCCCTCCTGCCTGGACCTTTTGGACTGCAACTGTGTATACACCATACATTTTCCTCCCAAAGGATCCTGGGAACTGTAATTAAGGATGCTGGGGATCGTAGCCCTGTGAGGTGTAAACTCCCATTCCCAGGGGAGGTGGGAATGTGCTTTAAAAGTATGTATGCAGCTTAAAACTCCCATCATCCCTTCACATTGGCCATGTTGGCTGGGGCTGATGGGAGTTGTAGGCCAAACTATCTGGAGGTTACCAGTTTGGGCAAGGCAGGACTGTACCTACACATTGGTGCAAACTGAAAATTCTTTACAGAAGGATTTCTTTAAACTTTTTAGACCTCAGAAGCATCCTGAAGCCCTCAAAAACATTAAAAATACAACCCTGCAAACAGAAAGTCAACAGAGCAGGAAGACAGATCCACAGCCCTTTGCCTGCTGTGGTGGATTTCTGTTTGAAGGAAGTTTTAACAGAGGGGCGATCACCTACCTGCAATCCAAAGTGTTTTCAGACCATTCTCTCTCTTCTGCAGCACCGTTTGCATGTACAGACTAGGGCTTAATAACCAGGCATTTGTGTGTGTTGTGGTATGCATCATGCTACTGTACACAAGAATCTGAGGATCAGGGAAACACTGAAAATGCCCTCAGCATGACACTGTCTTGCCTGGTAAATGGGCCTTCTTGGGTGCTCACTCAGTACAGAACCAATATGTTTGTTACTTCATCTGTCTTATGCAGTTTGTATTCGGTGCCTGGGGAGAGACAGGGCCCCTTGCTACTGCTTGTCTTCCAGAAGCAGCAGAGAAAGCTTTCTTCTTGGCTCTAAACCACTAGCAGATATTCCCAAACCAAAACCAAGGTATAGTCACAAAGCTTAACAGCTCTGTTTGAATGCAGGCATGAGATGCAAATCCTGGTGGAGAATTAAAATACCCTCTCCTCTGATATTAAGAGGCCCAGCATTTCCGCTTTGCAAATATCTCATTGTGTAGGTTGAAGGAGAGGCCAAGAGTCCTGCAGTTCTGCTCCAGGGTCCCAGCTAAGCAGGAAGCAAAATTAAGAGGCCTCCTCGAATGCCCACGGGCAAAGGATAATCATCTTTGTGGCACATTTTTACAGTGTACCAGGAACTTTTACAGTGTTCGCTTCATTATGACCTCAGCTCAACCCTGGGATGTAGAGGTTAGGGCCCAAGGTTGTCTGGCTCAGCAGTAATGTGATGTGGAGTCTCCTACAATCAAACCCAGCACAGATTTGAGCATCACATCACTACCCCTTTGTGATTTAATTGGATTCTATAGAGCTCAAGTATCTCATTACTTCAGAGACCACTGACTTTGGCTACATCTCTGTTCACAAAGTGGGCACATATTTATAATATATTTATCTGGGGGGGGGGGGATCCAGGCACTACATTTTTTCAGGAAGGAGAAAAGGAGAAAGCAAGACATACGTACCAGTGTCCCTTGTAGGTTTACTAAAGAGCAAACTTCATGTAGTTCAATGGGATTTACACCTAAATACCGGTAAATGTGCCAATAGTTGCAACACAACCCTCTGTCAGAAATATGCAGAATGGCCCGATTGGTCTCTTAAGAGACCAGTTATTACATTTATATCCCACCTTTCCTGCAAAGATCTCAATGGTTCTCTCTCCCAATTTTATCTTTATAACAATCTTGTGAGGTAGGTTAGCCCGAGAAATGGTGACTGGCTGAAGGCCACCCAGTGAGCTTCAAGGCTGGGTGGGGATTTGAAGCCTAGTTCTCCAGGCCATAGTTAACAATGTTAAGCACAACACTACATCGGTTCTCTTAAGATGTCCCATCACTTTTTAGTAAAACTACCGGTATATCCTACGTTTCTAAAACTTGATGCACTAAGGCTCAGATTGACTGGAACCCACACCTTCCAACTTGGGACCTCTTACCTGATTCACAAATGCACAAGCGATCTGTGTGTGTCTGTGTGCATGGTTTCACACATGATCAGGGACGGTGTTCTCTTGTTTATTGCTTTGCATGGTTCAGGATATGCTTCTGATCTCCAGGCACCGCAGTGACAACGTGAAGCCTCAGGCTCAAACAAGGAAAGCGAAAGTTCAGGAGCATTCCAGAAAGGGGTGTTTCCAGAGGCAAGGCAGGAGGGGGCTCTCCCAGGCTTTAGGGAATCCCATCATCAAACGTGAACTGCTCTGGCAGATCTTAGCCCTCGATTAGCAAGTGAAGGAGCAATGACTGAAAAGGCAAATATGTGCCGGGAGCTGAGAGAGGGCAAAAGGTTATCAGGGATGCAGTTTCACTGGGAGGCAACCCAAGAATGAACAGAGAGCAAACCGATACTTGACTTGGGCTGCACACCAGAGAAAAGCCCACGCTAACTCCCCCTGGTGGAATGTAGAAGAACAGCATGCCGGGGGGGGGTGTAGATGACAAAGTAAAACCAGAAGAGAAATCCAGTATTTCCACTTTTCACCGGTTGTGCCTTATGTAATAAGGCCACAAACACTCATAGGGGTTTCCCTTTGGAATTCCCTCCTTTCAAGCATTCGTCAGCTGAATCCAAACCTCTTTTACCAGTGCTCTTAAGAGTTTCTTTGCAGAAGTTTTTAAAGTTGCCAAGATTAAATTGCTTGCTTTTAGCCTGGGGTTAGTTTCAGCATATGATTTTCACCAACCGTAGGCAGTCATCACTTCAGAGTTGTGAAGCCTTTACTCCTTAGCGCTTTTTCTTCTCCTAAAGATGTACTGCAAGGCAAAGGGTACAGATTTTCCCTCTGCGTTTACACCTGAAGTCTTTCTCATGACTAGGTATCAGTTTAGGATCAGTTTTCCTTCTCCTACAGTAGATGGGCTAACTTTCCAAGTTGGTGAGCCACTTCTGCCCCTCGCTAACTCAGCAAGGGCTTGAGACCCAGTGGCTACCCACACCTGGTTTAGCCAGCCAGCCAGTCAACACAATTTCCCAGGGTGTGGCCACTGCCTCACGCTGACAGTTCTAGGAGCCACAGGTGAGAGATGAGGGCAGGGTGTGGACCAAGGATGGGGAAGCTACCCCAGAAGGAGCATGACATGTCCCCCACCAGAGCACTTCTGGAGGCAGGAAAGACGACACACACACTTTTTGTGGGAGGGGAACAGGGCAGAAGTTAATATTAATCCACATTCACCTTCAACTATCATTCACCAGGCTGAACTTTTACTGTCCAAATGTACATAGGCACAGACTCAAAGGTTGGTACACAGCAGCACTTATAGACGCCAGACTGCCCAGACAGAGCAACAACAGGAATTATCAGGACAATATCCAGTACTTTTAAGACCTTCACAAAGAACATTAACAGAGCACCACACACACACACACACACACACACACACACACACCAAAGCACGTCTCTGACCCATTAGGATCAGTGACTAATGTATTTACTGTTGCACTTCCAGTTTTGTCTACGGAAGAACCACAAAGCGCATGTAAGTTGTCACACTGGGAGATAACGCCTCAAGGCAGGAACAGGAGTTCCTTAAAATGAATGTTACTGAAATGGGAATTTCCTGCCTCTTTCCTACTGTACACCCATCTGCTATGGATTAGGGAGGCCTGGCAAGTGATGTGGAAGGACTGCAGTTGCAAAAGCTTGGTAGAAATCACCTCCCTCTTTAAATAAATGGAAGATCAACTTTGGACTCAAACGCTTTGATTGTCCCAGGGACTGTTCAGGTAAGCATGGAATCTGATACCCAGGTCAGAATTCCACATCCCAAGTATCTCAGGCCTTTTTTGCTTTAAAGAGTTCCTAGCTTTTATAGATTGAAGGTTGAAAAATGTGGGGGGGGGGGCAGTGAAAACAGAAGCAAAAAGGAAGGGAAGACAGAGCAGAACATCCACCTGTCTTCCGCCCCATTAAGCCTTTCTAGTTCATGGGGACATAGGAAACTGCCTTATACAAAGTCAGATCATTAGCCAATCTTGCTCAGTACTGTCCACGCTGACTGAAAGCAGCTCTCTGCAATTTCAGCCGGACTGAATCTAGAATCTGCATGCAAAGTATATGTGCTACCACAGCCCCACCCCTTTAAGATCCTGAACTTATAGTCCTTGCACACCCTTGGTTGTAATAAGTGCTGGTCTATCCCCCTTCCACCACTTCCAGCCCTTGCACCAGAATCCACATATGTGTGCCAATGTTGTTTTACTGCATTTTCTGCACTGGGCACACTGGACTGGATGACCTGGGAGGTCTCTTCCAACTCCATCTTGGTTGCCCATTTCACAGACCTCCCAATTTTCATTTTTGTTGGTTTCAGGATCCGGGTCCTCTTCAACACAGAGCACAAGCGTCTTATAATGATGCCTGATAGTGAATTTATAGAAACTGAACTAAGCCTATCTGCTCTATTCTAATACAGAACCACACAGATATATCTGATAGCTACAGTATTAAGCCAGTCTGAAAAAGTCAAGAAGTTGTTTTAAACTGCTTTTAATATTGTGTTCTAATGTTGTAACTTGCCCTGTGACCTTAGGCTGAAGGGCAGGTAATTAATGATCTCCCACCAGCACCTCAAAACTCTGGAAAGTATAGCTTTAGGGGACTGAAAATCTCCAAGGTTTTATGCTTTGGGAGAAATGCTAGCTAAATGTGTGAATAGTTTAAAAATATGTAGTGCAGTCATGCCCTGAACATAAATATTGTTACCTCCAGGGCCCAAATATATGAGATGGGCAAAAGGAGATTAAACTTTTAGAAGACATCTGAAGGCAGCCCTGTACTGTGAAGTTTTTAATGTTTGATGTTTTATTATGTTTTTATGTGTGTTGGAAGTAGCCCAGAATGGCTGCGGCAACCCAGCCAGATGGGCAGGGTGTAAATAATAAAAATTATTATTATTAATTATTATTATTATTTGGCAGATACCTTTTAACAGGGCTCAGAGATCCATGGGGGCCTCGCCCAGGTTGCAACCCAATTACAAGGAAAATTACTGAGGCTAAATAAAGTGCAGACCATGCTTGAGGATATATGTATGCCAACTTATTTCCCTGTTTCCTATGCATCTGTTGTCCAGATCTCGTGAGATTGCTAGTCAAACAAGCAACATCCTGAAACAGTGACTTGCTGGCGCAGGTCCTTCTCTAGATCAGAATGAATGCTTGCACAGTTCAAGTAGAACATGCAGTTTGAGAGAAAGAGAGATTTGTGCTTCCTTAATGTGACATACTCTCAAGAATGACCAGTCCTAGAATGCTTAGTGCATATGCAAGAGCAAGATTGCTGGTGGAATGGACAAACACACAAAATAATCAAGGACACTGATCTCAGGGATTGTAGGAACCAGTGCTGCTAGCGGGCCCCAAAATAAAAAAGAACAATTTCAAAATTAAAACAGAACGGTCGGGATTGTGCTTTGTGTGTAGGAGGAAGCCCATGCTACAAGTTTGCACTGCCCTTCTCCGCAATAATGTTTAGGCTGCTTCAATCTGCCTTTCTTCCAATGGTTCACACAGAGATTACCACCACTTTATCCTCACCAGTACCTTGTAAGGTAGGCTAGGCTGAGAGTTAGCAGCTGACTGAACAGCACTGCAAGGATTTCAATTCCAGGTCTCCCCAGTCTATGACTTTGTCCAGCAGTTCTTTGGGTGCTCTGTCTGAGAGGCAAGTGGGGGAACAAAGAATTTGGCACTTAAAAAAGAGAGAGGGTGAACTCTACAAGCTTCTCAAGGAGACAGCCTCTCGTAGATCCAGTTGTCCTCTCCTCTGTGGGTCATAGGTTTCAAGGGTGCACTGCTGTCTTGGAGGTACCGGAAAACAATGCGGTCATGCAAACGGTTTGTCTGGCCCTGCCAGAACTCTATGACTTTTGGTTTCAAGATGTAGCCTCCCCTGGAGGGGATAAAAGAGAGAGAGAGAGAGAGAGAGAGAGAGAGAGAGAGAGAGAGAGATAAAGAGACTGAAAGAAAGAACCCTAAAACAACAAAGCACCAACTTGCCAATTGGTAATAGGGCTGTGTGAGCTATATAAACAAACCTCAGGGGGTGCGGAAATAAATCAAGAGGTTTAGCTACTCTCTAATCCCTGCTGTAGAGGTGGCGCTGTGGGTTAAACTATAGAGCCTAGGACTTGCCGATCAGAAGGTCAGCTGTTCGAATCCCCGCGACGGGGTGAGCTCCTGTTGCTCGGTCCCTGCTCCTGCCCACCTAGCAGTTCAAAAGCACGTCAAAGTGCAAGTAAATAAATAGGTACTGCTCCGGCGTGAAGGTAAACGGCGTTTCCGTGCGCTGCTCTGGTTCGCCAGAAGCGGCTTAGTCATGCTGGCCACATGACCTGTACGCTGGCTCCCTCGGCCAATGAAACGAGATGAGCTCCGCAACCCCAGAGTTGGCCACGACTGGAACTAATGGTCAGGGGTCCCTTTACCTTTACTAATCCCTGCTGTGGTGTTTGCCACAACCTACATTCCTCAATTTCCTTTGGCTTGAGTTTATTCCAACCAGCCCAATCCACCACTGTAAAAAAGATCACAAGTTTCTGAAAAACTTGTGGGGGGACAACATACAGAAAACCAAACGGCCAGAATGCACACTGAGGCCTGACTCACCAATACGCTGGCTTAGGCACCTTAGCCTCTCGGTACATCTCTTCCAGCTCTGCATTTTTCTTCCTTAAATACTAACAAAAAGAGGAAAAGGGCTGTGAAGCTTTTCGTCAAAAGGAAACTACCTGGGAGCTTGGTAATAACTCCAATCTACTAGGTGATTTGGGGATATAGAGAGGCTTGCGGATAATCTGCACTTTGTAAGGATGGCTAACGAGCAGGTCGTTTGCTGAGCACTGGAGGGAGAGGATGCCAAGGGACAAGCTCAGTGGATAATGGGTGGTGTTAGGACTAGACTATTAATTTATTTAAAAGTTTTAATAGAAAAAGTATAATGAGAACGATTGGAAGCTTTTCACAGAAGACATTATTGGATAAGAAATGATGTTGCATAAATATCTGATACTTTTAATTGTTATTTTCTTTTTTTGTTACTTTTAAACTTTTTGTACTTTTTGATGTGGATAATTCTTTTTCTTTCTTTTTCTTTTTTCTTTTCTGTGCTTAACTTTGTTGTACTTACCTTTATTGTAAGACTGTATTTTAAACCAATAAAGATGTATTTATTACAAATTTATTTAAAAGTTTTATATCCCACCTTCCAGCCAAATGATCTGCAAGGTAAACTGTAATGATACATGCCAGGAATCCACAACATTTTGGAGCCCAGGGACACAGATGGGAATCTAAGGAACTGCCATGGCCACCAAAAAAAACCCATTTCACAGAAGAAAGGCTGGTGATGCTCAAACACCCCCCCCCCCAAAAGAAACCCAAACACCTATACCCCCACACCTATTATAGACAAATCTAAAAGTTATTTGTGTTAAAGATGGCTGTTAAGAACTCAAGCTCAACTACAATAAGTCTTAACACACTGGATATCTACTGTAGCAGAGTTGGGGAACCTTTCTAGCCCATCTCCCGCGCCAAGTTTAAGCTGCCCATTTGTCAATTGCCTGAGCTTTTTTGACTGCAGGGGTCTTTGGAAGCTGCTCTTAAAGCATGGCTTGCACAGTGCTTTGCACAGGAGGTATAGAGGCACTGCCATCAGAGAGCCTTCTGGCCGAGCCCTACCATTATCCAACATCATATGAAATCATATCAGCTGAAATGGCCCGGCAAGTCAAATGATGAAGCCCAGGGGCCAGACATTCCCCACCCCTGTACTACAGGATGCCTATGTTGTGGAGGAGCTTTCAACTTTTGTGCAGAACCATGTTTGAAATTGTTCTTCAATATCCCTGATGACGAGCAGTCCACCTTGAGAACCTTCTACGTTAAGGAAGTTTTGATACCCGTTTACAGATTATTATTTTTGTTACCGCGTCTAACAACGTACACCCAAGCTCTCCAGCTTATCATGAAAAGGCATATTTCAACACAGTTTCCCCACCCCCAACGCTGGTTCAAGAAAGGGCAGCCCAACACTGCAGATCCTCACCTCTCTGTCCGCAATCACCGTGCTTTGATGACTCACTACAGCCCCGATCTGGCTGCTCTTTGGACGCGTATAGAAGTACTTCTCCGATTCCTCCTCAGAAAGCTTCTCTACAGGGCCCTCAATCCGTACCTGCAAGCAATTCAAAGCATGTGAAGCACAAGACCAGAGTGAGGATGTGCTAGTAAGGAGGCTGTGCTGTGTAGTTCAAATCATAGTTACCCCAAGCTCCTCTCCAATATGGTGGAATTAACTGAGAAAAGAGAAGGTGGGTGGAGATGGAAAACTTAATTTTTAAAAACTTAATTGGACAATTCCAACTCTTCTGATTTGCTTGTTTTCTGTGTGAAGCACTGCTCAAAAAAAGTCTCTCCAGCCTACTTAATCTTGCATAGGCAAACATTCCCTCTTACTTCTTAAACCCATCAAATTGCCAAGTTAAAAACAGGCTCATTCCAAACTTTCCTATTCCACGTCATTTTTTTTGTCTATTGTCCATGAAACCAAATATGATTAATCAAAAGTTCTTTTCTCCCACCCTACACCTCGGGATGCCTGTGGCCCATGGCCTTGATCCATCTAGCATGTTGCTTCTTGCCTTGCAGTGGTGGGAACAGCTGTCTATCATTAGATCTTGAGGGAGGAGGAATAGCAAACTCACATCCCACAGACTCTATGGCCTCTCTATGGCACAGAGAGATGGCCACAGAGAGGGAAAGCACACGACTTCTAGTCGCTATGGGGGTCTTTCCCATGGCCACATTTTAAGGTGCCCTGTTCGTGTTGGTGGCTCTCTGAACTGGGAAAGGGAGCTGAAAGACAGTAGGGAGGAGATGACTGAAAGAACAAGACACACAGCAATGAATAGCAGTTTCTGGTTCCAAAATTCAGACTCGCTACAAACCAGAGAGGATAACCACAGTACTCCCTCCGAGCTGTTCCAAAGGGATTATTTCATTTTCAGTAGATACAAGAAGAGCTGAAGCAAACTCAAGTACCGACACTTCAATCCCTTCCATATTTGAGATCAGAGTTCAGCATCTTCCACAGAACAGGCGAGAGAGGAAGAGCCTCCAGCTACAGCAAGATCATGCCCTTGTCCATCTGCCCAAGCCCTGGCTACATATAGTAAGACTCAAGAGCATATAAGCAGCAACTGGGAAAATGAAATGGAGCAACCAGGACAAAAGTTCACCAAAGCTCCTTTTACCATGTCACCCACCCCATGTATTACAGAGGTTTCCAGTTTGACTACAGGACTTCTTTTCAGTAGATGCAGAGAAGACAGTTTACCTGGCGATTGAGGGGCTCCCAGTAGAAGACCATCGAAGCAAATGGGTTTGAATCCTGCAAACGGTGAGAAAAGCAACAGTGAAAAGAAAGTTGCTGTGTCTGCTGACTAAGGCTGTGTACATATCATATATTCAAAGCATGTGACTTCCCACAAAGAATCCTGGAAGCTGTAGTTTGTGGGGAATTGTAGCTGTGTGAGAGGTAGTGTTCCCTGCATTCTTTGGGGGTGGGGGAAAGTGCTTTAAACATATGGTGTCTACACAGAGACACCTGGATTCCCTAAGCTAAAAGGCAAGGATGATCTGGAAGGAGGTTCTTAGACTGAAGAGTTTTTTGTTGTACTTTTCTTTTCAGTCAGCCTCTCTCTCTCTCTCTCTCTCTCTCTCTCTCTCTCTCTCTCTCTCTCTCTCTGCTCCTTGCTGCTTGAATTGTCTATTTGCAGAAGGAAGAGGAATTTGTACTCATAACCCTTTGGCTGGCCCAGTTTAGCTCAGGGTCACTTGTTGCTGAGCCGGCAAAAACTAAGACTCCATAGATAGCTTCTATGAGACTTCCAGTTCCCCCTCAGTAGCTTGCATAGGTGCTTATGTATGTTCCCACAGCAAAATGGAAGCAGAATAGGCAAATATTTGCAACTTTCTTAACTTTGCGTAATTGATATTGGTCACAAAATGTAGATATCCTAAAGGATTGTTGCTGTTTCACTTAAAAAATAAGAAGCCTGGATTCAAAGTGTCAGCTCCATAGAAGTAAATCTGAGGTGCCAGTTTACAAAGGTTCAACTTTTCTCCGATAATCTTTCTGTACAAGTAGCACTCACCAGCTCTCTCCCTTTCCGGCTCTCATGGTTAGTGAAGAAGCGAAAGCCTTCCTGGCTAAACCCCTTCAAAAGAAGCATCCGAGCAGAAGGCCGTCCGTCTCTGGGAAGGGATAAACACAGCTTGTAGATAGGCAAATATTTCTTCTCTACTTTGGCCCCAGGGCCCCCAAACCCACAAAGCAACAAGGATACAAGCCATCGGGCAATGATTCATACCTAGTACAGGTGGCTAAGCACATGGCGTTGACTTCCCCAATAGACGGGCACTTCATAGCTTCTTCAAACCATACAGAGAACTGCTTAATAGGGTTAAGGGAGGTCAGATGTTTCTCCTCAAAGGCCTGGGATGGGAACAAAAAACACCCACATTTTTAGCAGGTGGCTACACCGTTTGACGCCAGTTCTTCTCCCCTTTCAGTCACACATCTATCACTTCTCATTTCCAAAATGTGGTCAGTGTGTCATATCCTACTGCTTCTCCAACATGGGTGGGACACGGGTGGCGCTGTGGGTTAAACCACAGAGCCTAGGACTTGCCAATCAGAATGTTGGCGGTTCGAATCCCCACGACGGGGTGAGCTCCTGTTGCTCGGTCCCTGCTCCTGCCAACCTAGCAATTTGAAAAAACGTCAAAGTGCAAGTAGATAAATAGGTACCGCTCTGGCAGGAAGGTAAACGGCGTTTCCGTGCGCTGCTCTGGTTCACCAGAAGCGGCTTAGTCATGCTGGCCACATGACCCAGAAGCTGTACGCCGGCTCCCTCTGCCAATAAAGTGACATGAGCGCCACAACCCCAGAGTCGGTCACGACTGGACCTAATGGTCAGGGGTCCCTTTACCTTTACCTTACACCGTTTGATGCCAGTTCTTCTCCCCTTTCAGTCACACATATATCACTTCTCATATCCTACTGCTTCTCCATCACCTTTTGTGTTTTTGTAAACTCACCAACCCTTTCCATTTATCCTTCCCTCCTTTCGATATTCCCCAATTGTTTCATCATCCTCCCAACCTTCATGGGTTCCATAATCATCACCTGACCCTTTCCTCCAAACCTACCTGCACCTATCAATTGACACACCCACCCAACCTTTTGGACCCAGTCTCATAGTGCTTAATTTGAAGCAAAAGCTCTCTACCTTGTCTCTTAATATTTGCTTTGGATGACTTGGGTGGGTTCCAGCCTAAATTAGATGTGAAGCCATGACTAATGTAAGCCCCGGTGATTTCAAAGGGATTCTAAATGCAATTTCAATTTGATCTAATCCCTTGTTCACAGCTTCAAACATCAAGGAGATTCTATTATTAGTTTACTTGCAAATTTAATGAGAAGGAAAAGGAAAGATGAAAGAAAATTGAAAAAATAAAGAGAGAGAAGAGGAAAAAATAGAAACGGCAAATAATAATATGCCAATAATGATAGACTACAATGCAGGTAGGTACAGTAACCACCAGTAAACAAATTTTAAATAAGCCCTTTAGATGTCCACATAGAAATCCACCTGAAATTGATGCCTATATGAAATATGTTAGATCTATATGAAATAGGTTAGATTAAATACAAACTGGGTAGTGAGGCCCTCAGACCATTATGTAATAGATAGTGGGCATTTATTTTTCCACAACTCTCTTATACCTTCAGCATCTGTTTGTCTTAAGACAAGCGAGCGTCTCTATATATGCTCAGCCACTCTGTATATACTCAGAAACAACACCTTTATTACTACGCTGCGATTCTTTTCGGAGCGAAAGTCAAACTGCGAGGCTAAGCGCTGGCCCGAGAAACGCCGCGCACTCTGCACAAGCTCAGAGGCACTCTGTCCTTCAGCATTCCCCGGCCCCGAAACGCTGCAGTGCAAAAACATGTTTTGGGGTTTAATGCTGCTCCCTCACCTCATCGTCCCCCCTGTAGTCTTTCCGAAGGTGCGTCAGATCCATGGCACGAGACGATTTCCCCGCTTGGCTTGAACCACGAAACCCCAAAGGACGCGACCCCAGGCGAACCGCGCGGCTCAACATCAAAGGATCCCTCTTGCCCCCTTGCAGTGCGCACGCGCGGAAAAGAGCGAACCGGGCGGAAGCAGCTCGCGTCTTCTCCGCTAACCTCAGAGGCCGGGAGGAAACGAGGTCTCAAGTGCCCAATCAGAAACGAAGCAAGAGCCTACCTTTTCCTCTACCCCCGCCCTTCTTCGACCACAACAAATCAAGAGCGCGAAACGACAAAGTTACCACCAATCAGAAGGTAGAAGGCGGTCCCTCGTAAACCAATGGAAAGCGACTTGCCTCTAACATCGCGAAAGGTCTGTATACAGGGGAAACGCGCTGAGAAATAAGTGACTGGCCTATGCTTTGGAAGCACATTCCAAATGCATTTTGTCTCTCAAAGTATTCTGGACCCTGTAGTTTACACTTCACAGAATTACAGTTCCCAGCAACCCTTAAACTACAGTTCCCATAATTCTTTGAGGGGGGAAATCTGCTTCGAATGTGCTTAAAAGGCACAGTGCATAGTGCACGCAGTTTCAAGCCCCTGAGCAGTGTGTTCTCCCCCGACTATCCACAAATGGTGGCAACAAAGACAAGGGCTTCTTGCTCTTCCTGAGATCTAATTTATTTCCCAACTTTTCTTTAAGGAGCTCTGCCATAGATCCCTCACCTCCACTTTTAGCACCTTAATTAACCTCTTAGGCTAGGCTAAGAGACACTGGGCTTCATGGCCAAGTGAGGATTTGATTGATCATCAAAAAAACTTAGATGCCAGTACTGTAAGGTCCAATGGCAGCAGAAATGTCACATCAAGGGTAGTAGATTCATACATGCACCCACAATCCACAAATACATGGGTTTTTGCCCAAAGAGTGGTGAGCTCACCCCAAGATGCATAACTGAAAGATCATTTTCTATATTTTTCAGTAACACATATAGATTTGTGGGCAACTAACACCCGCCAGGAGCAATGCCTCAACGCCTTCCACATGCAACGCAGCAGGAAGATTTTGGGCATCACATGGCAGGGCAGAATCTCAAAGATGTGCTCTCCCAAGCCCCATTCCCCGTATGTTGGGCATTTGTGTCTCAGCAAGGTCTATGCTTGGTCATGTTCACAGTATGGAAGCTTGCAGGATCTCCAAGGGTGTGTTGCATGGGGAGCTGGCTTCAGTCTGCAGATGTGATATGAATGCTGGCAACATTAACTCTGCCGTGTGGGAATCCCTTGCAGGCAGTCGCAGTGCCTGGAGACAGACAGTCAGGTCCTGTAACCACATTGGCCAGAGGAGGAATGACAGCTGGGAGGAGCACAGAGAGAAGAGATGCCATGGTGCTTCTGCAACAGCACAACCAGACACCTTTATCTGCCCCAGCTGCAACAAAACATGTCTCTCTACAGACACAGCAGGCACTGTAACTCTCCAACCGTTTGACTTCAGCCCTGAAGGCACACTCTTCCATTTTCTCCTGAGACAGACGGATGCCAGCCAACACAGCACAGTAGCTGCTTTTGGACTGTTCTAAATCCCTATGTGCATTGCCAGAAGTGACACTTAAAATGGCATTTGCAGGATGTGTGGTGGTGACATCCTGCATAAGCCCCATATACACAAACAAACTTTGCTATGCGTAGCAGGCACACGGGCAAATCTTGCCTGAATGAAAAGCAAAAATATGCATAACGAACTGAATGAATTAGAAACCATAGCACCTGTGTTCATATTAAGAGTAACAATGCCCCTGGCTGACCCAGGTTGCTAAGGTAACAGTGACATGACCTTCATTGTGACACCTCCCTCTGCTGGCCCACCTATTAGATGACCAGAGGTCCTCTATGAGAGTAAGTGTTTGATGCTTTTCTCTTTCATTTTGTTAACATTTCCATAATTGCTATATTTTTAGTCTGACTTGATTATAAACTAATAGGACTGGAACCCTGCTTTTGGTGTATGAGGCCTAGATGAGACGAGACTTCCTAATTGCATAGAGGGACTTGTCACCAGCTGCTGTTACTAAACTCTCCAAAGATTGGAACTCCTATTTCTGTTCTTAACTAAGTGCCGGACATGAGTGGAACTGCTGGGAGAGGGACGGTGAAATATAGAAAACACAGAATCCTCTAGAAATTGCAGGCAATGTGAAATGATAGGTTATTTGGGGGTGCTTAGAATCATCTGCACAGTTCAGTAAGAAGCGATGTACATGAATACCTAACATATCAATGTTAGGTCATGTGGGCTCCCAATTTGGTAAGGTGCTGGACAGTAAATTTGTTAAATCTTAAAATACTTCTCTTTTCTAGACGTTGCTTTTGTGACAATGAAGCATTCTGTAAACTCTTCCTGGAGACAGACAGAAAACACACACACACACACACACACACACTTGAGGATTTGTTAGTGATTTCTGGTTCTATTGCTCTTTAAGGCTTGTTCAAAGCTATTCTGGGGGGGCCCTCCTCAACACTGAAAGGATTAATTTCAAAAGATTATCACTGGAACCAGTTTAAATGCTTCAACTAAAATGGCTTGCCTTTTCCTTTGTGGGGACCTTCAAAACTCCAGCAGGCGATATTGAGGAAAAAGGATTTTGATTGCATATTATACAATTCCATAAATTGCTCCCACCTGTGCTTAGAAATATAATTCCAAAGGAAAAGAAAGAAATATAATCCCCTCTATTTCCAATGTTCAGGCTGTGAGTGCAGTTCCTCATGTAACCAAAATGGCACCATCTGCGCACAAGAGAAATGTATCAGCAGGCTTGGGACAACTCCAAGGTTTGCCAAAATATAAAAAAATATTTAGGAAAACACCCATCGTGTAGGAAAACTTGGGGAGGGGGGTAATGAGGACTGATCATGCCCAGAGGCCATGAAATGCTGACTAGAAATGGGTGGGTGGGGAAAAACTATGGGGAAGGGGAATGGAGTGGAATGATTGGAATCCTGTTGATTTGTCAAGCTCTGATGCTGCCCAGCAGGAGTTAGGATGGTGCCCTAATACATGAATCACCCCAAGCCCTGAGATCAGTAGGGGCCCCCTGTTTGTGGTCCCACCAAAGGATGTGGCCTGTCAAATGGGCATCCAGGGCAGGGCCTTCTCTGTGGTGGCTCTGCAGTTATGATCTTCCCTCCCTTGGAGGCAAAAATGGTTAAGACACTGATGGGTTTCCAGTACATGCTGAAGGCTCCGTTGTTTTCCCAAGCCTTTGGAAGCCATGTTGAGATTTATTTTTCATCCTCTAGTCTTTTTTAAGCATTTTTCACCAATTATCTTTGTTTTACTGTGGGTTTTCTTTTTTTAGAAGGGTTTCTGTAAATCTTATTATGTTTGCTTTACGTAAACTGCTTTGAGCTCATGGCCTGATGCAAAGCAGCATAGAAAAACTCTTAAGGGTTGCATTCAACTCAGACTAGATTAGACTAGGCTAGACTAGACCCACTGACACGAACCAACATTAGTCACCTTTATTAACTTCAATGGGTCTAAGATGATTAGGACTAGGGCTGGAGACAGACCTAAATAAATAGAGAAGTAAATATCTAGAAGCACAACATACTACAAAAGCTCCATGTGGGCAGGTAGGGAAGGAAGACTGCAAACCCTCATTTCTCACTTTCTTCTCCCACTCTGTTCTCTAGGCTGGAAAAGCTGCAGATCCCCATTCAAAAGAGGAATGCCAACACTGACGCAGCAGAAGAGGGATACCAGGCAATAGCCTCTGAACCAGAGGGCCTGGGAGGTTTCCTTTCTGCCAAGAGAAAAAGGAGGATGTTTCTACGGAGGATGGGGAACAGCTAAAAATGGCCTGGAGCTGCTGCAAAGATAATGTCCCGGCCCCCAAACCTCCCTCCACGCCTATGCGGCTGGAAGTACCAACGGCAGTCCCCAGAAACAAGAACCAAGAAGCCCTAAGTACAAACAACTATCCCTTTCCTCACTGCTGTAGAAGTGAAACCCCTGTGTTTCCAGCACACTCAACCCAGAATGCTCTGATAGCCCAGCACAATTCACATGTCAGTTGTTTGCCCCATGGGACTCTGGCAGTAGCAGTTAGTGGGGTGACAACATTTACCTGACCTCCCATCACTGATATCACCGCAGCTTACCGAGAGGGGAAAAGGGTTGTGAGGTCAGTCAGCTGCAAACGTACTGGCGGGAGCACTGGATTGGCTCCACCAATGTGCTTATGTTGTGCTCTCCCCCTCCCAGTAAGTCACCTCTCTCCCTCCCAGTAAGCTGCAGTGGCTGCTTGTGGAGCATATGCAACACAGGACTGTCCAGGTGACATGGCTCAGAAGTCAGAACCCTGGGGCTGGGGAAGACTTGGACGCAGGGCCCATCCTCTGAAAGACCTCCAGAAGCCACTACCCCACTGGAGATATTCAGCAGAGGGGGTCCCCAGGCGTTAATGAAGCCTTCACCTCCACAACCTGAGGAGATAACCCTGACCTGTCCTCCAAGCCTCAGGATATGTCCTCAGAACCCTCAGCAGTACAGAAAGACACCTCTCTGTGGCCTAGGGAAAGCAGAAAGTTCCTCAGCTCTGTCAGAGCCAGGACCTGAGGAACAAAGCATGGCTCTCTTAAGCACCGACAGTTTCCCGTGGAGTTGGGAGCATCCAAGTCTATAGCAGCCTTTCTCAACCTGTGGGTCCCCAGATGTTGTTGGACTACAACTCCCATCATCCCTAGCTAGCAAGGCCAGAGCTCAGGGATGATGGGAGTTGTAGTCCAGCAACATCTGGGGACCCACAGGTTGAGAACCGCTGCTTTAAAGCCTCCAGCCCATTTACCCTGCATCCAGTGTGCTGCTGGTTTGCGAAGCAGCGTCCACATGTCATATTAGTCACAATCTCTCCTATCATTTCTTCTGAAACACGTTTTTTTGAAGTGTTTCCCCCTCAGACCAGCTTTTCTCCAAATTTAGAAAAAGAACCACCCATTTGCATTGTAAACTGGAAATGTGTCCACAGCCTCAGTTAGCTTGCTACCACTTGGCATCTTGCATATAGCCTGACTCAATCCGGCTCCACTGTGAGCTGACCGTGGTCCTATTTCCCCCCCTGCAGGTCCTAGCCTGGAACAGCAGTCTGTGCAGGAGTTTATTCTTGGGATGCTGCTGCTGCTGCTGCTGCTAACAATGATACCCCGCCTATCTGGCTGGGTTTCCCCAGCCACTCTGGGCAGCTTCCAGCACAATGTAACAGAACGTAATAGAACATGGTGGAGACAGTAATGTGGAACAACCTTCTCTCCTCCTCATCTGTTTTCGTAGGTGTGCAAAGAGGCCTGTCTGTAGCAGGCAGGCTTCAAGCTGGTGGCAACTGAAGTTTGCTCTAAATTTGGAAGAACCAAGGCTGATATTTTTTGATATTGTGGAACAGTAGTAGCAGGGTTCCTCTCTCTGACTGTGCACACGCTATACCTTTAAAGAGCAATCAGATAATTGTGGGCACCATAATTTACAAACCACAGTCCCCATAATTCTTTGAAGGAGGGAGAATGCACTTGAAGGGTACTTGAAATATATAGTGTGCATCTGGGAGTAGCCATCTTACTGTGTCCACATGATTTACTTGTGGGAAGTGGCTGAGAAGCCTAGTTGGCTGGATCAGATGTGCCATGTGGAACAAGATGAAAAATAAAGCTCTCGCTTTAGATAGCTGCTTAGCCAGCATAGCACTTTTGCACATTGCAAACTTCTTTGAGAATACAGCTGCCCTCCCTCTGCCACCCATGGCTCTGTGGTGATGCGTTGGGTTGAGTAATGGAGCAGCAATTTTTCTCCAAACCTTTCTATGCACGTGGGGTGGTTTAACCGAGGGCAACTTCTTACCTGGTCAGGTGGGCAATTTATTCAGGCATGTTTGCTGTTTTGGTAGTTGCTTATATACTGGAGCACGAGGAGGATGACGACGATGAAGAGGAAGAGCAAAAGCAAAAGCAAAAGAAAGAATCAGAAAAAGAGCGAGAACAAGAACAAAGAAAAGTACAAGAACAAGAACAAGAACAACGAAGGGTACAAGAACTAGAAGGAAAAAGAGTACAAGAACAAGAAGCAAAAAGAGTACAAGAACAAGAAGCAAAAAGAGTACAAGAACAAGAAGCAAAAAAAGTACAAGAACCACAAAAAATACAGGAACAAGACAAAACACGGCGGCCATCAAAAGGTCAAGGTTGGTGCATAAAACCAAGAAAATATCAGTTTAGGAAAAGTATATTATAACCTTCCAACTTCTGCCCGCCCAATACTTGTTCCAAGTGTAGAATGCACAGTGTCTTGTGTCAATATGTACATTAAAGATTCCCTTAGAACGATACAGGGTACACTGTATATAGTAAGCCACTCCCAGCTTCCAACAAAAAGGGCAACCCAGCTAGTCTTGTCTCTCTCCCAGTACATATTATCCAGTGAGTCAGTGAATATGTTCCAATCACTGTGTCCTTTACGCATTAGAGCTTTTCTTTGGGCTACAGCACACACCTCCTCTTGACAAACAACTGCTACTCAGCTAGTCTTGTACCCCACTTAAATATTATCCACAATGATCGAATAGATTCCAAGCTCTCTGTTGATACATATCAAGAGATTTCGACAAAGCAAGGAGACTATCATGTTACTAACACCCCCCTTTCCTTTCCTTCCCCCACCCCACCCCTGGAAGATGATGATATTGAAAGGCCCTGCACCTCCAAAGATGCAGCTGATGGGACGGAGGCAGAGACACAAACCAATCCACGCTATTTCCCGAAATCACCAAAAAAGATCACATTGGATGAGATCCTGCTTGGAATGCAGAAGATCGAGTACACCATCAGTAACACAAGTAAGTCAGGAGGACCTCTCATTTTTATGGATTGAGTAATAATGGGATTTGATCAAGCAGTAGAGGGAGTATATTGATATTGAAGTTGCAAAGGGAGATTGGGGTGGGCTTTGACTACACCCACTGCTGTCTCTGCCCTTCCACACTGCTGGTGTGCCCCCAAGGTTACCCCCAGGGGAATGCAACACTCAACAGAAAAAAAGCTTCCTCGCTTCTTTGCACCCTGCTATACTTCCTGTTTTTTTACTTCTGTATCATTCTTGCCACTACAGGTAACACGCATTTGACACTTTTTTTACTTATGTGATTGCATGTAATAAAAAATTTAAGGTCTTATACAGTGGTACCTCGGGTTACATACGCTTCAGGTTACATAGGCTTCAGGTTCCATACGCTTCAGGTTACAGACTCCGCTAACCCAGAAATAGTACTTCAGGTTAAGAACTTTGCTTCAGGATGAGAACAGAAATCGTGCTCCGGTGGCGCAGCGGCAGCAGGAGGCCCCATTAGCTAAAGTGGTGCTTCAGGTTAAGAACAGTTTCAGGTTAAGAACGGACCTCCGGAACGAATTAAGTACTTAACCCGAGGTACCACTGTATATATAATAAATGTTCATAAATGTACCAACCAAGCACATACATAGATCAGCACAGGAAGACCGACCTGAAATCATTCTGTCTCCCAAACTGACCAAATGTTTTCTCTGCAAGGAGTGAGGGGGTGATGGAACCTTCCCATTGTCTCAGGAATTGGGTAATCACCATCTCAAAGGAATGGCCAGACTACCAGGAAAGGCAATCAGATAAGGCATTATCAATAAACTGGCAGACAGGAAAAGCAACAACATTCAAATTTCTGTTGTAGACCGCCTTTTCTGTGATGTAGGTATGATGTTTGTGGGGGGTGGTCTTGAGTTACACCCCTTCTTTGATATATGTATGATGTATGGCGGGGTGGTCTTGAGCTCCAGAGAAGGCAATTTAAAATGTCTATATGAGGGCAGGCACACCTTTGTTTTGGGTCCTCCTCCTTTCTCCTACATGTGAGGGAAGCACCCTGTTGCAACATTTTAATAAAGATCAGGCTTACTAGCTGCTTTGCTTCTCAATATTCTCTGGTTGGCCTCTGTAATTTTCTCCTACCGATGGAGAATGTACAAAGGACTCTATAAGGGCTCTTGTGCCCTCCATAAGGGAATAAGGACAGATTTTGTTTACAACAGCAGATTTGCAATTTGTGGGGGAGATAAATAGATGGAGAGTGGAGGAAACCCAGGGGTGTAGATTCAGGAGTTTGTGGCTTTTACACATATTTGTGTATACACGTGGACCCCCATAACCTAACCTTCCCATAAGATGTGAGTTACCTGTATTTGAAACCAGTTGTCACAGAGTGTGTGTTGAAGCAATAGTTGTTTTGCCCGAGTCAAAAATGATGCTGTTTCATTGCAGTGAGAGACTTTGAGCAGCGCCTTTCCCGCTTGGAGCAGATCGTTTTGAAAATGAGGAATGCGTGGATCCACCACAGAACTTGCCATCTAGAGGGTCTGGAATATGACGATGAACAGGATTAATATTTTTTTCCTCTTCTGATTTTATTGGTTTTGTAGATTTGCAGATCGACATCCTTCCCCCATACAATAAAAAAATATTTATTTGGGAATCAATAAGTTGTTTAATCTCCTAATCAAGACATGGCTAATTAAGACATATCTGTGTTTTCTGGTTATGTTTTAACACTTTGTGTTAAACAACCTTTACAATTATTTTTCAAACTGGAGACTTGATCATAATAAAAAGTTGACCATTATGGACTATCATTGGCAGAGTGGATAAAAATCAATGATTTTTAAAAAATGAAATAAATCATATTTTTTTAATTTAAATCAGATTTTTAAAAAAAATTAAATTGGATTTTTAAAATAAAATGCTTTTGGAGGAAAAAAAATTCTAAAGATATTTTTCTATTGAAGTTACATTATAGTCCAAAGGCTATTCATCAGGAAATAAGGATTTAAGTTTTTCATGTGTGCTAAAACTCAGTCTGAGTTGTTTTCTTTTAAATTGTTTAATCACATCAGTTAGCAAACATGGGTAGATATGCTATAATGCTATTTTTCAGTTAAATAAATTGTTTAAATTATTATTAAGGAAATTATTATTTTTCTCCTTCCAATAAAGTACAGCAGAACAGTTGTCCAAATACAAACAGTTAACTTATGAAACCTCACAATAATTTCAAAATTATCTGTCTATGTATTTCTAATAGTATAACCAAATCAGTAATTTTTGATATAACTGTGAAAACTACTCTGAAAATTTATTATTCCAAAAATGAAACCTTCATCTGGTTGTAAATATTAAGATTATACCAGCAAGAATGAGTCTTTCTGTAAAAAAAATTATTTAAATCAAGTTGTACTGACTAGTGATTTAAATCGTGATTTATATCAATTTGATTTAAATCAAATCCACCCTGATCATTGGTAATAATAATAAGCAAAACACCACCCTGTTATGGGCTATCCTTGGTCTGTACATTTGCCCACATGGTTTGACTTCAAACTACACAGGTAAAGGAAAACATTTAGGACGGCAGCCTTGTTTTAATTCAAGGCTTGTCCCCATGGGTGGGCATCTGTGGAGGACCCACACCCTAGCAGGGGCTGACTGACCTGATCTCCCTGAATGTGCTTCTCTTCTTCGCCAGGCATCCTACTTGTTCACTGAGGAGCACAGGAAGCTGCCTTACAGTGAGTCGGACCATAGGTCCATCAAGCTCAATATTGTCTCCACACAGTGACAGACAGCAACTGTGCAGGATTTCAGGCAGGGGAGTTCTCTCCCAGTCTTACCTGGAGAAGCCACTGGAGCAGGCATAGGCAAACTCCGGCCCTCCAGATGTTTGGGACCACAATACCCATCATCCCTGACCACTGGTCCTGTTAGCTAGAAATGATGGGAATTGTAGTCCCAAACATCTGGAGGGCCGGAGTTTGCCTATGCCTGCACTGGAGATTGAACCTGCGACCTTCTGCATGCAAAGCACGTGCTCTACCCCTGAGCTACGGCCGCAGTGGGTCAGTGTGTCTGGCTGTTGACCAAAAGTTTGGTGGTTCGAGCCCACCCAGCGATGGCTGTGGGCAGGATTCCTGCATTGGATTAGATGACCCTCAGGATCCCTTCCAACTCTCCAGTGGTACCTCGGGTTACAGATGCTTCAGGTTACAGACTCTGCTAACCCAGAAATAGTACCTCGGGTTAAGAACTTTGCTTCAGGATGAGAACAGAAATTGTGCAGTGGTGGCGCGGCGGCAGCGGGAGGCCCCTCAGGTTAAGAACAGTTCCAGGTTAAGAACGGACCTCCAGAATGAATTAAGTTCTTAACCCAAGGTACCACTGTATATATCCATGTACAGAGATTCCTCCGAATTTCGGAACTCCCATCCCCTCCATGGAGTCCCATTTAAAACATTTAATACTACATATTCTTCAACCTGCTGCCCTCCAGATGTTTTGGCCTACAACTCCCATGATCCCTAGCTAACAGGACCAGTGGTCAGGGATGATGTGAATTGTAGTCCAAAACATCTGGAGGGCCGAAGGTTGGGGATGCCTGTTCTGTATCAATCCATATTATCCATTGTAATTGTTACGCTACAAGTGAAATCGAAATCCTGCTAATGTTTTCATCTGCTTACAGTGGTCTCCTAAATAACTTAAACCCCCCCCCCCGTTCTTTTGTAAAGTTTTTGTCCTCTTGGTTTCTGGTTCTTAACCCGAGGTACCACTGTGCAATTCTATGATTCCCTGAGAGTCAGAACCTGCCTCTTTGTCTGGTCCAGAAGGGATGAGCGAGTAAACGATGATGATGGCAAGGAGCAGCAGCAGCCACTGCCTGCTTGCTCATTGGCTCTGCCTTGCTAGCAAGCAGGAGCTAGGATGAAGCAGCAATGTTGTTGTTTAGTTGTTTAGTTGTGTCCGACTCTTCGTGACCCCCTGGACCAGAGCATGCCAGGCACTCCTGTCTTCCACTGCCCCCAGCAGTTTGGTCAAACTGATGTTGGTAGCTTCGAGAACACTGCCCAACCATCTCGTCCTCTGTCGTCACCTTCTTGTGCCCTCAATCTTTCCCAACATCAGGGTCTTTTCCAAGGAGTCTTCTCTTCTCATGTGGTGGCCAAAGTATTGGAGCCTCAGCTTCAGGATCTGTCCTTCCAGTGAGCACTCAGGGCTGATTTCCTTAAGAATGGATAGGTTTGATCTTCTTGCCGTCCATGGGACTCTCAAGAGTCTCCTCCAGCACCATAATTCAAAAGCATCAATTTTTCGGCAATCAGCCTTCTTTATGGTCCAGCTCTCACTTCCATACATCACTACTGGGAAAACCATAGCTTTAACTATACGGACCTTTGTTAGCAAGGTGATGTATCTGCTTTTTAAGATGCTGTCTAGGTTTGTCATTGCTTTTCTCCCAAGAAGCAGGCGTCTTTTAATTTCGTGACTGCTGTCACCATCTGCAGTGATCACAGAACCCAAGAAAGTAAAATCTCTCACTGCCTCCATCCCCCCCCCCGCAATAATCTGGTTCTAATGCTATTTCAATTTCCAGTTTATGATTCATTTATTTTATGACTGGGAAAGCTGTCTTTCCTTCAAACAACCACAGGATTCCCGTCCACCTCCGTCGCCGCCTACTGTCAGCTGCCGGCAGAAGCCTGGTGCTCCGCTGCCTCGCCCCGCAAAAGAACTGACCATCTCTCAGGCCCCTCTAGGTAATGAACTTTCCAAATCGGCCCGGAAGCTGGGCGGCGCGTCACTAGTCTACCTTCTGAAAAGTCTATAGGGAAGGCGAGAAGGCGCCTCCCCTCGGCAGCCAATGGGAAGGCGGCGGAAGGCGGCCCAATGAGGAGGCAGAAGGAAAGAGCTCCGCGGCCAGTAGGAGAAGGGCAGGAGGAGGCGCGGAGAGCCGAGCGTGACGTCCGGGGGACGCTGCGCCAAGCTTGTAAACAGACCCTATGGAGGTTCTGTTAAAGGTACAGGGTCTCTTCTGTCTTTGGGGTGGGAAGGCAGAAGCCGGCAGTTGGGGTGAGAAGGGGCTGCTCAGGGAAGCTCGTGGGGCCTCGACGCAGTGCTGCTTCTAGAAATGAGAGGTGTAGTCTGCAAATGCCCAGTGGCACTATTTTTTTTTGCACGGTCTACTCAATATCTTCCAGGTATCAACCACCCTGCGTTAGAAAACAGGTCCCAGCGCTGTGATTTTGAAAGAAACGGAATAGTACCTTCGGGTATAGGGCGGCATATAAAGTCAATAATTAATAATAATAATAATACTTCACTTCTTGCAATTGATTAATTTATTGAATTCTAAAATTGTGTGTGTGCATTCACCAGCTCGGGTACAATTTTAGACATGTATATTATATATAATTGCATACAAAATGCAGTAAAAAAACAAAAACTCTAGTGGTTTAAGCAGTGGTTCCCAACCTTTTTTTGTCTATGCCTCATCTAAGCATCTCTAAAATCCTGATTACCCCCCCCCCCCGTGACATAAAATTCTTATAATTCAAAAAGTGAACTCCTATTCATGTGGAGGAAGCCTAAAAGACAATTAACTGTTAATAACTCATTCTCGAATTGCTCTCCTGTGGGGCGTGTGCCCCACATTGGGAACCACGGGGTTAGAATGTTGGACAAGAACCAGGGAAATCTTAGTGTGGCATCAGAAAGAGTGTCCCAGACCTCAAAGCCCTAAGGCCTAGCTGAAGGATGGCAAGGAAGAGGAAGAGGAGGAGGGGAGGGGAACAAGAAGGCAAAAAAGAAAAGGGGATCTATGAGTGTGGGGGGGGGGGGGGAGAAGTGGAAGCAAGGTATGGTAAAACAATATATGAATAATGGGGAAGGATAGGGAAGTCCTGTACTGCAAACCCTTTTTCTTCCACCACACCATACACTTGAAGTGCATTACTTCCACCAAAGAATTATGGGAAGTATCAAAATTCAAGTCCACAATGTTCATAGCAGCCCCAAAATTTTGTAAGTTACTGCGAGACATCTTTGTATTTCATCATTGTCTTTGTTTGCATAAATGAACAATAAAACCTGATGGACTATATTAACAGATATTATTATTATTATTATTATTATTATTATTATCATCATACTTTAGATTCTCCTTGTCTCCTCTACAAGATGAGGAGTGGATTGTTTTGTATTATTAAAATTATATTAATAATTTTTTTTAAAAAATGTAGAAACTTTGGTGTGTTATGGGTGCTGGGAACTGTAGCTCTGTGAGGGGGTAAACTACAGTTCCCAGGAATCTTTGGTTGAAATAATATGTTTAAAATGGATGGTATATATGTAGCCTTAAACTCAGACTCGTGGGAGAAGGCTTTTGGTGACCAGGGCGGGCACCCTTGAAGAAGCTTTGAAACACTTCATTCTGGATTTATTTACATGCTCCCATGTCTTCGCTGACAACAAATTCTATCAAACTCTGGCTCAAACTAAGGGTTGGTCTTGACAGTTTCTGATGCAGGTGCTGGCCTCTTCAAAGATGGGGACCAATAGCTGAAGGTGTACAGACCCAACAAGCTCCTAATCCTAGACTGTGCAGCAACGTATGGATGATAATCTTCAGGAGGAAGCAAGAATGAAAGGCAACACTCTGGAGAGTTCCACTTTTCATCAGCCCCACAGGCTGACCTCTCAGCGACGAGTGGCTGAAGAATGTGTCAGGTATGGAGAAAGTCCAGGCACAATACTGTCACCAGGTATTTTCTAGTGGGATGTGCTTGTAAAGGGCCATTGGAAGAATGAAAAATGACATTCCAGTGGTAATGTTGAGTTGCAGTAGGAATTCATATTGCAAAAATGACAGGATGGGGGGGGGGGAGTTGTAGGAGAGCCATGCAGCATAGAAGGTGGGGTACAATTTAGGCGAGATAACAAGACTTTGAGCAGTTTGGAGGGATAGTGTCCTCACTAGCAAGTGTTGCGTTTTTGTTTATTTTAATGCCAGCATTTACACTTAATCTTTAGGAACTAAATTGGGACCATGCAGGTTACTAATGAGTTCAAATGGGCCGTCTGAAATTAAGGAACACTCAGGGACTCAAGTCTCTGTTTTAGAAAAGACACTATTTTCCCCTGTGTCAAGATTTCCTTTGCAATGAGCGCTAGTCACTTTCAATCAATCAATCAATCAATCAATCAATCAAAATGTTTATTCGGCTTTACGCCCATCATGAAACACAACACAACAAAACAAATCAAAACAAATCAAATCAAATAAAACAGCGGACTCGTACAAGCCACAAGTAGTATAACACAGTTCTCAACCCACAAGGACAGATATTAGCCATTCATAAGAAAAGTTTAAGATTAAGATTAAAAAAATTTAGGCACTACACTAAAATCACTTTCATGTTACTGTTTTTAATGAAAAGAAAGGGTTTGTTTTTTTTTTTTTTGTTTTTTTTTTTGCAAGAACGGACAGGGAAGATTCTGGGGAACCTAAAAGCGGCACAGCCGATTCCTAAGAGAGAGTTATTCTGTGGTAGTTGCTTCTAGGCTTTTCCAGATCCTTTTCTCTTGAAACTTCCTCCTCCTTTTTGTCTGCTTCCAGCACCCAACCACTAAGGAGCGCTGGAAAAGCCTGCTCTCCCCTAACATGCTCATTTGAAGAAGGCAAAAACCGGAAAAAAGCCAAGCTTGCTGGTAGAAGACACACTAGTCCAAGCCTTGCTCCTCCAGTCCCTCCAGTGCTGGAACTACAGGGAATGTCTTACGGACAAGTCTTCCAGAATTTGGATCTCCATAGCCAGTGTCCTTTCAGTATGCCACAGTGCAGGAGGACTCCAGAAAATCCTGAGGCTGCCCATGCAGCCCCTTACATGTCCATCTCTGCCCCTGCCAGACCAGGAGTGGATTTGTCACAACCCCCGTCACTGAGTCACCAGCTGATGGGTTCCTGTCATCAAAACACTCACGAATGCACGCCTGTCATGGACAACAGCAGAGTGACGAGTCTGTACGCTGAACTGATCAGAGAACTGGAGCGGCAGGTGGCAGAGTTGAGGAGAGCGCTGGCGTCTCGGATGGAGGCTGCTGTGCGGCAGGAGAAGAGGATCCAGGAGCTGGAGCTGGAGAACCATGAGCTGAAAGCTCTCACCCAGAATTTAGAGGAGCAGAACGACTTCCTGTCCATCAGGAATGGTGCAGGTGGAGGAGCACCAGCCAAGGTGGTGCTGGGAACGGGACACCCTCTCTTTGGTAAAAAAAAACCAGTAACACCTAAATGCTGCTTGTAGTGGGGGGATTAGAGCTTCACACCAGTCCTCTCTCCAGTCTGTACTGGAAGTTTCAAAAGGAGGCAGTCCATGAGGACATCTCAACAAGGGATGTGGTGTGAGAGGAACAGAGGAAAGGATGATCTTGCATACTAGGGGTAGTGTCCAATATGGCTAGGGACGCGGGTGGCTCTGTGGGTTAAACCACTGAGCCTAGGACTTGCTGATCAGAAGGTCGGCGGTTCGAATCCCCGCGATGGGGTGAGCTCCCGTTGCTCGGTCCCTGCTCCTGCCAACCTAGCAGTTCGAAAGCACGTCAAAGTGCAAGTAGATAAATAGGTGCTGCTCCGGCGGGAAGGTAAACGGTGTTTTCGTGCGCTGCTCTGGTTCACCAGAAGTGGCTTAGTCATGTTGGCCGCATGACCCAGAAGCTGTACGCCGGCTCCCTCGGCCAATAAAGCGAGATGAGTGCCGCAACCCCAGAGTCGGCCACGATTGGACCTAATGGTCAGGGGTCCCTTTACCTTTACCTTACCAATAATGGCTATGGGAACAGGCCCTCCACAAGTTATATAAAGTGTAAACTGCAACCTAGGAGGTGGTGTCAAGCATGCAGCACTGGGGAATTTAACCCTTCCCCCTGGGCCTTTTTGTCACTTCATATAGCCACCTCCTGCTCTGAGTTGCCATGTGCCTTGCAGCAGGAAACATACAAGTACCGTACCTCTGTTGTCTTCCCCACTGGGCAAAATGAAGTCATTTATTGTTTTCCACATGACTTCCTGATTATTTACAATGTAATCCACACGCTTGAAAATTCTGCTGCTTCCAATCACTTGCTTGTTGTGTCTATTAAGTGCATGCAGACAAGAGGTCTGCCATAGCTGTGCTTAGATAATGACTGCAAGCACTGGGCATGTCACATTTTTCTTCTTTGCTGAACTTTACCACTGAGGTGTCCCTATAGCACTGCTGCTTGTCTCTTCATATATGTTGAAGCTAAAGGTGAAGCAGACAGCGCTGCCAAGAAAAGGGAAGGGTAGGAAAAAAACATCCATGTGATCCCTTCCAGATAGGAAGTACAGTAAGCCTGCAACTTATGTACATTTAATTTGTACACATTCTGTTTTATAAGCTTTGCAAAGAAGGAGGAGGAGAAGAAGGAGAAGAGAGAGGTTGGATGTTCAGGAAAAAAGGCTTTGGCAATCTTACTTATCATTGAACCCAATGTGTTTTGACTATACACAATTTTGGCTTTAGACACGATCCCTGGAATGTAACTCCCACATAAGTTGTGGTGTCTGCTCTCAAATCCAGGTAGCACATCATGGGGAGATAACTACACACACTCCTTTTCTGAGAGATTTTCCAGAAATCCTGTCTGATGTACAGTTCTTGTTGTCTGTATGTGCTTTTCTTTCCCCAGATGTCAATGAAAACAATATTCAGTTCCTCAAAAGCCTGGTGGCAGTGCTGGAGAATGTCACACCTTCACAGGTAAAGGTTCCGTGTAAAGGGGATAAAAAACAATCACTTGGTTGTTGTTTTCTTTGAAGAGTAAAGTGGAATTGTGAATGAGAGTTGTTATGGTTTAGTATTCCACTACAATTGTCATCTTTATGACAATTCTCTGGTGTAAAGCTAAGAGTCTCAGGCTTGAAGTTCAGACCAGCCTGTAGGTAGTTGACAAAATTGCCGCCTCTATACCCAGGAATAGAAAGTACCCAAGAATAGAAAGTTTTCTTTCCAGGTCAACAGCTGACATTGATTGTGTGAATACAGGTTCAATTTCCAACTTCTCTAGTTTTTATTTTAAAAGGATCAGGTAGCAAGTAGTGGGTAGGACCCTGGAGAGCCCTTGCCGGTTAGAGTAGATAATGTCAGGCTTGGAAGTACGCAAGGATACAAGAGAATATTACAATACAAATGGAAAAACAAATTTAATAGCTGTCAACACAAGAAGAAATAACAATATGAAGAGAAGATTGCACATGGGTGAAGGGAAGTAATGGTTAAAGAGGGTGGGAGGTATAAGTAATTGGAAAATTGTAGAGGACAAATATGTAGGGACGCGGGTGGCGCTGTGGGTAAAACCTCAGCGCCTAGGACTTGCCGATCGCATGGTCGGCGGTTCGAATCCCCACGGCGGGGTGCGCTCCCGTCATTCGGTCCCAGCGCCTGCCAACCTAGCAGTTCGAAAGCACCCCCGGGTGCAAGTAGATAAATAGGGACCGCTTACCAGCGGGAAGGTAAATGGCGTTCCGTGTGCTGCGCTGGCTCGCCAGATGCAGCTTGTCACGCTGGCCACGTGACCCGGAAGTGTCTGCGGACAGCGCTGGCTCCCGGCCTATAGAGTGAGATGAGTGCACAACCCTAGAGTCTGGCAAGACTGGACGGGCAGGGGTACCTTTACCTTTAGAGGACAAATATGCAATTTAGGTTAAGAACAAGGAATTAAAAGAAGAAGATTTAAGTTAAAGAATAGTAAAATAAACAAATCTGAGAAGAATTTAGTACAAATGAAAACATGAGAGTCATGTTACTGCTTCTATCTTGGTTTATTTTGGTTGTAAAGTCTTCTGTTGTAAAGGTTTATTTTGGTTGTAAAGTACTCTGTTGAAAAGATTGTACATAAAATCAATAAAACATTATTTTAAAAAAAAGATAACGTCAGGCTCGGTAGACAAATGATCCGATTTGTTACAAGGCAGCTTCCTATGTAAGTCTATATACCACACTCTTTCTCTTCTTCTTTACTCCCAGGTATCTGTATCTCTTTCAGGTCAGTGGCCTGCAGCCACCACCTTCTCTGGAAGATCAGAGGCACGCGCCAGCCACTGTGCCACATATCTCACCAGTTTGGAGGACACTAAACACAGAACCAGGTGGCTTGTCACCCTGGATAAATGCAGGAGATGGTTCAGGAAGTCCCATTGGGCTCAGTGATGCCACCAGCACATGGGACAACCATGTGCAAGAGACACTGTCTGATGAGTCACCTGTATTGGCATTGCCAATGGAGGTAGGTGGTGGCGGAAGAAGTCTCTCTCTGACCGGACGCTGCAGTGATGTTAAACATATTGTAAGGCGTTCATTCAGAGGGAACATTGGGTGGCATGAAGCAAGACCTGTCTCTGTTTGATTCAGGAGGAAAACGGTTTACACATTTGCACCACAACTCAGGCAGAACTGTGCCACTGAGCTGTTGCTTTGTGGCAGAGTGCAACCAGTTAGTTGCATTTCCTGATAAGGCCCCCAGAGAGCCAGGGACCTGATGCCTTATGAATTAGCTTCCTGTGTCTGGCCATTAAATGAGGCCTTTTGTTTAACTTGGCTGATCGGAATGCCACATTCTCAGTGCCTGGAAACAACTCCATGGGACATTAAGATAACAGAATAAAACAGCCATGCAGGGCACCATTTTATATTCCATGTTTTAATAGCAGCTTCAATCCATTTTCAAACTGAAGGAGGGAAGTGCAAAATACAATGCAATGTTGTACCAGCCTTGAAGATTAAGTGGAATGAGAGTCGCTGTGCTTATTCATAAGGAAAGCAGAAGACCTCTGCAGATTCAGACCTAAAGCATATATAGTCCAGTATCCCATTTCCCACAATGGTGAAACAGATGCCACTGCGAAGCACACCATGAGGATGTGAGGGCAATAGCGCTCTCCCACTGTTGCTCCACAGCAAGAGATATTCAGCGACATTCTCCCTCTGATCCTGGGGACATCATGATTCTTGGTAGCCCACCCTATCATCCACAAATTTGTTTAATCTCCTTGTAAAGCCATCTGAATCAGTGACTGTCACTACATCTTGTGGCACTGAATTCCACCATTTAACTAGGCCCTGGACACCACCCCTGAAATGTAGAATCTAGCTTGATGCTCCTGCGCATTTAAAAAAGTGGGCAGGAAACACATACAAAGCAATGCAATGTTGCATCAGCCCTGAAGGTATTGGAAAGAAAATGGGTGCACATGTTCAGGGTGTCATTCTGGATGTCAAGTTCAAAACTGTATTCAGCACCTGTTTTCAAGAGGGTAGGAGTCAAGGATTCCATTCAAACACTTGGACTTTACTAGTCTGAGTCAGGTAGTGGCAGCTGCTTGCCTTTCCACATCAGGAGAGACATGCACAGGCAGTGGTTGATGCTGCTGCCTAGTAGAATCTCCTTTCACCTCCTCATGACTCGTAAACAGAATCAAACAATAAAGCACCTATGTTTTGAGAAGCTTTCCTCCTGGACCTTTGGGGAACAGGTGTACAAATTGAGCTTTCAAATACAGAATATAAAATTGTCACGACAGTAGTGTACACCAGCTAACATTCAAATATCTCAATCGCCAAGGTAGACACCATATAATATTCTGAAATTTTCCTCTTCGTCCCCTAACTGCCCCGCCGCTTTTGAAAATGGACCTGTAGTGTCAAGCATGTTTGCTCTCCGAAGAAATAAATAAAGATATGTGCACAACATGCTTCACTTCAATCTCTCAAAGTGTGACCCATGTTGTCTTTCTTTAATGGATGCAGGAGTTGAGCTGGGATTTGTCCTTAAAACAGAGAATGTTGTCCTGAACATGCACACCAACCTACATCTCTGTTATCAAGAGAGATACTGGCGGTGTGCTAGATTTTGCATTTTCCTCTCCCTGTTCCTCTTCTAAAAAGGAGTATGAGCTGTTATTGAATTTCAGTTAGATCGGTGCAGATTTGAGAGCCTAGTATTCTCAGCCCTGATTATACAACTACTAAGCATTACAATTTCCTGCCAGGTAGGTTTCAACACAATCAAATCCACACAGAATACCAAAAAGGTAAACCCAAGTACGGCTTTGCTTGTGTGAACTGGACTGAATACAGCTAACATTTTGTAGAGTGTAGCTTTGCTGCTGTTGCATGTCAGTGAATGTTTGAGCCAGTTAAATACTCCTCTGCTTGGTTCTGAATGGATCTGCTGCATCACAGTCTAGCATCCTTAGATGCAAGAGTGGGAGAAAGGGGGCGGGGCTTCAACATTGTAGCACAGCTTTATAGAGTAACATAACCTTCTCCCATTGGACAGGAGAACGGGAGGACGAAGCTGGAACTGGTCCCCAACTCGCAAGTCTACGTTTCCCATCACCAGCTGGAGGACCTATCCCAAGTCTCCACCGACAAGCCTGAGCTGATGACCAGACGCTTGCTGGATTACTTCTTCTCTCGTGAAACTCTTGCCCGGTCTTCAGCCACTGGACAGCGCATCGCCCACAACAATTTGACCATGGAGAAGCCCACCCCATTGCCGGTTGCTGTTGTAAATGCTATCAAAGGTAGGGGATGTGGCGAGAACTTAAATAGTGCTGATAGGGAAAAGCAAAGTGTGAGCAGGTTTACATTATTTCCTCTTCGGTAAAGACTGGGGCAGTGCCTTTCTATCCTAGCTGTTAAACCTAATTTGCTTTACTCTCATATTAGAAATTCTGTTATAAACTTCCTTCTCATTCTCAACCTCAATGATTATCTAAAACCACTGTGTATCCTTAAGCACAGTCAGTATGCTTTTAAAACAAATATAAGGCCTTCTGGCTGTATACAACTGTTATTTATTATTATTTATTAAATTTATATGCTACCCTTCATCTGAAGATCTCAGGGAGGTCCACAAGATAAAAATGCAGGAATCAAAGCACAAAATAGTTAAAACAAAAATAAAACAATAACCCCCCACCTCCCCCATAAACACATTTAGAAGGCCATAGACCAAGGCTTGGTTGAAGAGATACTTTTTCACCCGGCATCTAAAGATGTAAAATGAACAAACCTCCCTGGGGAGAGCATTCCACAAACGGGGAGCCGCTGCAGAAAAGGCCTGACTCAAACTAAGTTGTGTCCATTAATTTCAGCGGGCTTACTTTGTGACTCGCATGGAATACAACTTGTAGTTTAGTTTATATTTTACAATAATGTTTCTTACAAAGCTGGAGTCTGCACACACTGCGCTTTGAGCTTATGCTGTATGATCAAGGGGTTTGTGAAACTGAAATTATTATTAGGATGGGGGAAGACAAGAAAATAGGTTTGTTGAGAAAAGATATTTTTGTCACGTTTCGGTCCAAGATAATGTGCAGCCACGGAAACCGTTGGGACATTTGTGAACTTGGCTTATATTATTATTGAATCATCATCAGGAGTTTATAAGCTTTTATAGGATGACAAAAGCTCGTAAGCTTGTGTCGTAATATTTGGTGCAATGCTTCCTTTCTATGACCTCTCTCAAGTTTTTCTTTAAATATACGTGTTTTAAAAAGGTCACAGAAAAAAAGCTTTACAAATAAACTGGCTGCACTAAAACAAACAAAACCCTCTGTATAACCTTCCTTACTGCTGGCTTTTGCAGAAAATTCCTAATTCTTTGAAAATTTTGATCATGAAAACACGTTAAGATCTGTGTGCTTCACTTACATTCATTCTTCTTGGAAAAGAATTTGGACTGGTTTGGAAACATACAAGCTGAACTGATGTTTCCAGTGTATGTCACCAGGAATAACACTGAACTAAGCCTCTGCTTCTGTTCTCTCACTGTGCTTGCACCCCCACCTACAGAGTACGTCACCAAAACGTGTGGCAGAGGCTGCAATTTCAATGCGGTGATCAACAGTAAATGTGGGACCTCCCGAAGGGCAGTTAAGAAAATGATTGACCCAGACTGTCAAAGTGGACCGAATGGCGTTACAACCACTATTTTCCAAGAACCCCTCAAAGGGTAGCACAGTAATCCATTTTGAGACCAAGATGACACAGATTTGGGTTCCTTCTTGTGCAGCAATAGTGGCAGATGGAGATCATGAAGAGACCAGGTTCCTGTGGATTGAGTCTTAACTTGCCAGTGCAGGGGACAGGGAAGAGAGGATGGAATTTGTAATGTCTCTCTTGGAAATTTCAGCAAGTGGGATGACCCCAGAACTCTTCATTTCAGGAATCCTTGAATAGATGGGCCTGTCTGGATGAGAACTTGACTCCCAAGTATTTCCCTATTCTGTTACCTGAGAACCATAATTCTAATTTCTTATCCACTAGCATCTCCCAAAATGGGACCACCTCACTCCTACTTGTTTTTTAAGTTTACTAGCTCACACTCAGTTTTACCTTCAGCTGCATACTGTTTGGTGCTACTAGCTTTGTAACTTGCCCACGGTCCTCTCAATCACCATTATTTTATGAAGGTGGGAAGTCAGATATCCATTTAAAAAGTCACCCACTGGGGGAATTTGAGCTCTTGCCCATTTCCTCTGCAACCCTCATCTCCTGCAAACTGGTCTGGACAGCCAACCGTGGAAGCCACTTGTTACTGAAGCAAAAACATGGCAAGACACTAGCTTTGAATAAATGTTATATTTCTTGTAAATAAGACAAGTTTCAAACTGGAGTGTAACAGCATGGGTTCATTTATTTCTCTTTCCTGACTACCTCTCAAAACGGTTATTTTCCCAAGTTGGTGGAAAGGCCTTGATGTGCAAGACTTTGAGGGCAACAGGACGGAGATTCAGGTTGGTGGGAAGAATTATGTATATTCTGAGCCCACACACTGCAAGATTAGTTGGCTTCCTGACAGCTAACCAGAGCGTACAATCCATTGGGAAGTTCTGTACAAGCCCCACTGAAATATACTTTCTGTTCATTTCAGTGAGACGTATGCCATAGAACTTCCTGCTGGCTTGAGCCTCTGAAAGAATCCACAAAGTATAAGCAAGTTTGCCTTGCCTGCCCTGCAGTCTAAGGCTTGTTTTATAGGCAGGGGATAGCCTGAAATTGGAGTCCCATGATGACTTACCCTGCCGCTACTGTGTGCAAAGTCCAACAACAACATGCTCAACATTTTGAATACATCAGCACTGTGTGTTCCTGTGGAACGTATACACCAGCCACAGGCCATATCAATACATGAAATTAATAAAGGGTACCTGTGAATGTTGTTAATGCTGTACACAAAGGGATGGTAAGAAAGAGAGAAAACTTAAATTCAAAATGTACATCCTGGCCAACTAAGCTTTGCTTTTGCATTGTAAACTAAACTGTCAACAGGAGCTGCCCTTGCGACCACCTGCATATAGTCTCAAAACACCTCTCTAGAATCTCTTTATACCTCAGCAAGCCACCTAAATGTGCTTGCTCTTTCATTCTTTAAAATGCAGCAAAGCAAAACGATCCTTTGTTCCCAAACTGTGGCTGGATTTGCTTCCAACGATTGGATTTATCAAGAAATGTGATTTTTCTCCCCCCCCCCAACTCCTCCCCTTCTGGGCTGGCGTCACACTGGCCAGCCGAATTTCATAGCATTGATTAAAAACAACAGCAAGGAATTGCCACTTAAAGAAAAACATACTTCAAGCCGTTACAACTAAAAAATAAAGTGGATTTTTTTTTTAATTTAAAAGCTCAAAAATAACAAGCCTATGCTTCTGAAACATGTAGGAAACACATAACGCAATATATAGTCTATGATACAATATACACTATAATACACAAAAGGGGCTGTATCGGACTTCTGTTTTAGAAAAAAAAGCGGGAGGAAACACTAGTTTTCTTGAAAGAAATATGATGGAACATAAGGTGAGTGGGAGGGAGAGAGGAGAGCGAACACCCTTCAGTTCTGGAAAAACAATGCTTGCATTTCGGCACACAAATAATTAGCTCACTTCAATAGGGCTCGGCAGTCTGCAACCTCCCACTGGGTTGCAGCCCATCACTCCAATGCATTAAAAACAATCTGTTTCCACACATGGAGCTGCATCATTCGTTCAGTGCTGTACTGCATGCTATACACCACAGGGTTTGCCAAATGCCTGGCATGTGTTAAGAGCAGATTTCTGCTGCCCTCGTGGCTGTCTGGATCAGGGCACATGGCTCTGATCCATCAGTTCTGCTACAAACAAACAAGGGATCCCATTCACACATAAGATTTTCTCCACTCTCCTGAGCAAAGTGCTGCTGCTTGCACACCATAGAAAGCTCCGTGTGTACACACAAGAGCACCCCACTCCCCTAGTTCACAGGCCTGGGTGCAGAGCTCTTGCCTTAGCACAGGGGCTTGGGACTGTGCCTGAATCTTTCCTTGGAGTGAGACTTTCTTTTAAAAAAGGAGGAATCATTAAATTAAAAAAACAACTCACAATACATAATTTGGAGGAAAATATAAGGCAACCTTCTCCGTAGAAAAAACAGGGGGCTTCCTAAGGAGGTTTCCTTTTTTTAATATAGATATAGATATATATTTATAGATATTTATAATTTTAAATATAAAGTAGGAATGTGCTGGGGGTGCAGAGAGAGTCCCATTTTGGGCGGCTTCCCTGCCCACCATTCAAAAGCTTCACAAGCACATAGAGGTGGGCGGGAAGAGGGAATCAAGATTACAAGTGGGGTATAGTTTCGCTGGTGCTACTATCAAACACACAAGGAGGCCCTTTGGTGCGGCGGAGCAGGGTATTCGCTTGGTGGGCTCCTCAGGCCACTGGGTGGATGCGCTTTGCCTTGCTAACTCCTCCCCCACCCCTTCCCTGCCCGCTACAGGGCTTTGTGCTGATATTTAGCCAATTCGCTTGGAAGCGACATTGATTCTCCTTCATCCCAGACTGAAACCACAGTGTCTGATGCACCTTCCAAGAGGTTCTGACAGAGTGTGCAAGGAGGTCATCCGATGGAAAGAACAGCGGCTGTTACTCCCTTCTTTGTGCAGATGTTGTCCCAGTCAGGAGGGTTGCTTGGGCATGTCGCTGTCCTTTCGCAGAGACCTTCCTTCGTGGCAAAGGGTCACCAGCACCCACACTGCTCCCTTTCCTTTTCCGATTGCACCCAGCCCTACAAGTTCTTGGTGACCAGGTGAGTTTTATAGTGCTTTGTCAGGTGGTCGCTTCTAATGAAGCGCTTTTGGCACTGGGCACACTCAAAACGCTTGTCACCTGCCGAAAGGAAGAAAATGAGAGCGACGTTGGCATGCGCGATACAAGTTCACACAAACGTGTAAATTAACTGGTGGGATTTACTGACACAAGATGTGGTGATAGGAACTTGGCTTGGATGGACTGATTTTTTTAAAGGTTTCAGAGAAATGAATGAAGCTATTAGCTTTTATAAGTAAATGAAAACCACATATACAGACATTCATAACAAGAATGGCTTATCACCTTCAACATGTCCTGCATGCTACAGGGAGCATACAGGAGTCTCAGCCTGCTGTTTGGGGTACCTTCTTTAAGCAAAGCTTATAACAGATATTTACATTAGGGTTGTGGGGAGCCTGTGGTTCTCCTTGCTGGACTCTATCTCCCCGCAGCTCCAACCAGCGTGGCTAACAGTCAGGGATGATGGGAGTTTTAATCCAACAACATACTGAGCCCCAAATCTCCACCGCACTTGTAGCAGCCACCGTACGGCCACTGTAGCTGTGCAATAGTTATGGTGCCAGCAGCTATGCTTGAACAGCAACATGTTTAAGGCTTGGGTGAGCGCAGAGGCAGTTGCTTTAGAGAAGAATTGGCGTAGGGTAGTTATAACCACAACCTGTGAGCCCAGGAGTCTCTCATTGGGTGGCATCCAGCAAGAATCTAGCTTAGTCCTTTCCAAGGTAGTAAACTCTCATCTCTGAGCTACACCACTCCAGCCTGCGGGTGGGGACACATATAACTCAACACTTTTCCATATAAAGTTCCAGCCCACAGAAAACAAGTGGGTTTGGGGAAAGCTAGACTAGAATACTTCTCCATTAGATCTAATTTTCTATACGGAGGAATTAATTTCTGTATGAGGAAGCTTTTAATCATGTGAGCAACCCCCCACCCTGCAATAGTACAGCCCAAAGACAGGCTCACCGCCAAAGCAGGAGCTAGGCCACTGCCTCTCAAGTCTTAGCTCTCCATCTGTGAAACGACAGCAGCCTCATAGGTTTGCCTTACATCAGGCATGGCCAAATCTGGCCCTCCAGATGTTTTGGGACCACAACTCCCATAATCCCTAGCTAACAGGACCAGTGGTCAGGGGTGATAGGAACTGTAGTCCCAAAACAGCTGGAGGGCCAAGTTTGGCCATGCCTGCCTTACATGGTTGTCCTACAGATGACTCAGAGAAGATGCCAGAGTAATTAGGATTTATAAAATGCTTTTCCTATCCATTAGTGTTATACAACTCAAAGAGCAGGGGTGCAGGTGGGAGAGAAGAAGAGGAGACAACCCACCTGTATGCGTCCGGGCATGCCGCTGTAGCTCGTCACTTCGCGTGAATCGCTTCCCGCAAAAGACCCAGTTGCAGACGAAAGGGCGCTCGCCTGTGTGCAGGCGCACGTGGGCCCGGAGCAGGGAGGTCTTGCGGAAGGTCTTGCCACATTCAGGCACGTGGCAGATGTGCCTCTTCTTCCCCTGATCCCCCAGCCTGGAGGGAAATAAAAGGGGTGAGAAACTGTGCATGGTCTAACTTGTGTGTGAAGACCTGGGAACACTTGACTTCAAAGCAGAGTGCCCTGGTGAAACCTCACAGATCAGATTACTAGCTCTCCAAGGATGACTTAAGTAGCAGCAACACTGCTAACTGGTACCAAGTAGTAACCCAGCTGCTCCTCTGGAAATAATCTTCACCCTGTTGCTGCCACCCAAATCCTAACTCAGGAACAGAAATATTTGTTGCCAGAGCAGCAATCTGTTGAGAGGACATGGGGCTTCTTCCCTTACCTCTTTTCCCCATCCTTGCAATTGGGGCAAGTGCAAGCCATCCGCCGTCTCTTCTCCCCGGGCTGTAGGTCCCCCAGGAGTGCTTGCTCCATCTGCAGCTGAATCTGGGTGGGGCTCAGTCCACTGATGGTCAGGTTGTTGCCAGAGACATTTTGCACCGTCAGCTGTTGCTGGCCTGCAGGAAGAGGAATGGATGAAGCTTAGTCCAATACTAAAATATGCCCAGATTCAGTGGGGGAGGTACAGTTACTCCACTAAAGCTCCATAGAAAGTTAGGCCAAGATTTCACAGGCCCCTCATTGAAACTTTTCTCCCTTGCCTTTCTACATGTCAGTACTGCACTGGGCTTGAAGAACTATCCAGGGTTCTGAACGCCAGGATTTCGTTCCTGTCTGGGACTGGGCACCAAGGTTCCCCCCAGCCTTATCAGCTCTATCGCCCCTGGTTTTAGTTCTCGCTGGAGTTCTCCTTCACAGCCCTACCTGCTCCCCACATCCCACTGCTTCCTCTGACATCTTGCCGTATTATGAACACCAAGCCTCTCATAACCTTTTCAGTCTCAGAGAAGCAGAAGTAATAAGTGTTGCCTGACTCCTTATTTCCCCAGTCAGCAAGTGTACAAAAGCAGAAAGGGTGCTGTGGTGCTATTATAGTTGTATGTGCAAGGACACACCACGCATGCAGTTGAGATAGCATAAGGATGCCTTACAAAAGCCAGAAGATCCTCCGGCACTCTTGAGCATAACAGCACTGCCACTACATTTTGGGGCTGCTTTGGCCATCAGAAGTAGCCATTCTCCTGCATCCATTTGGCAACTTGTCCTCATTCCGGGTAAGTAGGTCAATACAATCCCAAGCTTGCACCTCCTACCCAGGAAGATAATTATGAAAAGAAGCTTGAAACAGGGACCTCAAGCAGTAAGGGTTTCATTGCCTACCATATCAACTTTTATATGTGCCGTAAACTATGTGCAACTAGATTTGCAGGGCACAAGAGAGACATCCTTTAAGCAGCCCAATCCTAAAGCAAGTGCACTCAGAAATTAATTCCACTTAAATTTGGTTTTGTTCTATGGCTGTCCTAGTCTCTCTTGTCTCTATGCCGTTTCTCTCCATGTTTCCCAGGTGTTGTCCCAAACCTTTAAAAAACACACACACAACACATATCCCTCCAGGAAAGCTATATCCATCTGGATATGCTGCTCATCGCAGGATCATTACATATCACATACACTACCTCCTGTGTTGGTGATGGTGACAGGAACGCCTTGAACTTGCACCCCATTGATGCTGATGGTCTGCATTGCCTGAGCAGCAGCAGCAAGCTGAGCGGCATTGAGACTGATGATGCCTCCGGCAGGGGCGATCTTTGGCAGGGCGCGCTCTTTGCGAGCCCCTGTCTTTTTGGTACTTCCTCCTGTCTGGGAGCTGCGGGGTGCAGGACTGCTGCAGGAAGTGGTGGAGGAGGCAGTGGAAGAAGGTGCCACAGTTACACCTGGGGCTTCCTGCAGAAGCACTGTCTGCAGCTCACCGGAAGGCGTCTTGAAATAGACCTAAAGAAATGACACAAAAAGGAAAAAGCGTGCAGTCTGCAGCTTCCCATTCTGGTGGTCTCCCATTACCCTTTTATAGCTTTATTGTAGATTACATAACACTTTCTTAATACAGACACATTTTCTATCCCTGCATTAATGTAGATACCTTGATCATAATGAACATGGGCTCCCCACCTCCCTATATTATACCTTATCCCTATCACTGTGATAATTCCTTATGCCAAGCGTACTCTCTTATACACTTGTCACCATTCCACTTTTGGCAATTTAAATAAAAATGTAGTTATTTCACTTTATTGCAATATAGACATTAATATCGCCAGATAACTTAATTTTTTAAAAATCCTGAACAAGAAGTCTGGCTCCAAAGCTACCACTACTACTACTAAAAGGTTTAACATGCTAAATGGCACGACAGAAATGCAACCCTCACTAATTTTCTTGGCCTCCTGGTTGCAGTAAAAAAATGTTTGGGATGCTTTATAAAAAATATATATCAATTATTTGTAAGCCACACTGGGTGCAGGAAGAAGAAATTCTATAAATAAGTAAAGTAAAATAAATCAAAACAAATTAAATGTGATTTAAGAGGTTTGGTGATAGTAGACATTTTATTTTCATGTTGTCAGGATCTGTAGAGATGGGGCAGTTTAGAAGTGAAAAAATAACCAACAGATCTAGATCCAAATAAAGCTACTGAGGTGAGGTGGGGGAACCAGAGCTTAGTACCTGTGTCTGGGGATGTTGGGGGGTGGGGGACAGCAATTACCTCCAAGCACTGCAGGCCCCACTAGAGAAATATGATTTTCACAACGACTGAAAATTACTGGATCAGACCGCTTGCTAAATAATTTGCACATAACCTTAGCATTTTTTATATTTTGGTTGAGAAAATGGACTCGCTACATTTTATATGCATGCATTATGTGTGTGTGCACATGCATACAGACACACTCAAATGAGCAAATAATCCATTGGGTATGTACTTTACTACGCTTAGAAGGTTGGAATTCCTCCCACCCCAGGCCCCAATTTCACCCCATAATTCCAGGCATTCTTGACCTGCAACTGAAACCCCCAAATACCTGAGTGGGAATTGGCTCAGTTGTCTGGATCTGGAAGTTCTGCGGGGATTTCTGAGGAACGGTTGGAAGAGTGGCCGAGGCTGCCTGGACCACGCGCAGAGCCTGCTGTGGAATCTGAACCACCTGCTGCTCCTGTTTGGGTTGGACCACTTGTACCTGTTGGACCATTGCTGGCTGCCCAGATCCCGGGCTCTGCACAATCAACAGGTTGTTCCCTGCTTGGATGATGTTGTCGGCCGTCGTTTCTATCAAGACCGTCTCCACTTGCTCTGTCACAGCCATCGCAGCTGCCTGGGGTGAGGACACCACCTTCTTCCGGGCCTTTTTGCTCGGTTTGGAGGGGCTGTCTGGGACGATCTGAGTTTGAGCACTGGTGTCCCCGGCACTCACCAGGTTGCTCACTGGCAGGGTAAGGGTGACGTTGCCGCCGGTGCCAGTTAACTTGACCACGTTGCTTGCGTTATGGACAGTTGTTGGTGGGGTCTTATGAGCGGGCGCAGGTTTGATTGGCACAGGCTTATGAGTTGAGGAGGAGGAGGAGGAGGATGCTGACGAGGAAGAGGAAGAAGGGGTGATGGTACTGGGAATAATCTGTATCTGGTTGCCCAAGTTCTGCTGTACTTGAATGGTCTGCCCTGATGTCGTCTGGATCTGCGGAACCGCCTGGTACTGGATGTTGGCAGGTGAGCGGGCCCCTTTGTTGATCACAGTTGGGTTCTGGATAGTGAACACCAATTGCCCGCCGGGATAGGATGTCCCGAGCTGAGACCCCTGGATTTGGAAGAGGTTCCCTTTGGATGACAAAATCCCAATGCTGTTCTTGCTGGAGCTCAGCGGGAGGGGAGCAGGCTTGATGGGCACCAGTTTCCGAGGAGCTGGCTGAGGAGGGGCAGGAGAGGCAACTGCTGCTTCTACAGCTGGAGGACCGATTTTGCTACATGTGGCTGCAAGCAGGGCTAGTGGAGATGGCTGAGAATCCTACAGGAACAGAAGAGTTGTGTTACAGGTAGGCTGGCAACAAACAGGTTGTTTCAGATTCAGCACAGCGTAGCTGGAAAGGAAGGAAGCCCAATGTGTGAGCAGTATCTTAATTTCCATGACTAAGATATGGGGCTTTCATTCTAAGGGTGAACAGTATCACATTCTCAAATAAGAAGATCTCACCACTGAATTTGACTTCAACAAGCTAGTGTAGTTTCTAAGAATAACAATATATTGCACTCTTGAGTGCCTAAGGTGCTCCACCTACATAGTCTCAAAATCCAACAGTCCTATAAAGTTAAGTCAGTGTCATCTCCACATTGCAGGCAGACTTCCCCTGTCTCTTGATTGCGGATAAATTGACTGCAGGCATTTTCCTGTCCTCTGCTTTCTATTAAGGCTCCATGAGGCCCAAATGGAAGCTAAGATATAGCCATGCCTTGCTCCTCATTATAACGTTTCCAAAAAAAGAACAAAGTTTTCATTTCCTGCTGTATATGAATAACACCAGAAGCTTTTGTGGGGTTTTTGAGGAGCATTGGCCTCAATACTGCTCTCACACACATTTGAAGAACAAGAGCATATAAATGCTGATTTCTCTCCGTCGCCAAGAGAGCACATGAAAACAGGTCAGGGGATATTCTGGAGTTTTCAGAGACCTCTGCTTCCTATAGTGCAAACAGAGATGCTCTTTGATGATGGCGAGGAAACAAAAGAGATTCCTGAAACATTCACACAAAGGAAGAGGGCTGGAATCAGAACATTAACTGTGCTTCAAAGAGAGTATCTATGCTCCTGTTCATTCTGCACCTAAAATGCTTCTCTCAGGCCAACTTTACACAAACATCAAGCAAGAAAGAAGTCACCCGAAACTGAAATTACATGGCAGATGCCCCCCGCCCAGCTGTATTTATACAGTAGCTTGCCACCATAGGAGCCAACTCCTAAGGGTCAAGGTCCCTTTGGTGCCCCCCCATAAAATATTTGATGGGGCTGCCCCCCCAGTTGATGGGCATTGCCATGCAAACGGTATGTGTGTGTTGTGTCTTGTGATTAATTATTTGGGGTGGGCCTTACTTGCCCCCTCAATATTTTATTCAAGTTGGTACTCCTGTTTGCCACATGGGTTAGAAAGTGGCATGAGGTCTCCTCCAGGCCACTGCTAACAGTGGAGAAAAGCCACATGGCAATGATGGATCTGTATTATCGGTAGCACCCCACAAAGAGCTAATCACGGCAGCTGCTAGAAGCTTGCCGTCTCTCTCAGAGCCAGGCAATCTGGGTGAGGTGGTCAGGTGAATGCCTGTGCCATTGCCACAGCTGCTAGAAAGACTTCTTAAACTTAGATTTGTAAAAAAACCCAAAAAACACACAAAAAATGTTCCAAGTTTAAAAGGCCTTTCTAACTTCTACAGCAAATCACAGCAGCGCACGCTTTTTTCAGGCCACCTCCTTTGTATGTTTTGAGTGGGTGGCTCTGGGCTCCCAGTGCTCTGGGAGTTCAGGAAACCAATGAAATAATTATCTCTTTCACATAGGATCCCGAATTCCTGTGGTGTACCTGCCCTCTCGTTTCTTTGATCAGGGCCAGGGGACGTATAGAATGCAAATCCCTTTCTCTGCCTCATTTTTTTGCTAAAGCAGACGATACAATCTGGGAAGGAAAGGGTTGCCAGGAGCAAAGGCTTTGGGAAAAGCACATCCGTTAGTTAATAGCTCATCAACCAAATGTTCAGTAATGGTGCTTACTTGACCCAAGGAATATTTATATAGGGCATCCAACCCAATCTGAAGGGTGGGTATGCATTAAACATGTATTGGGACCAATTACACATTTAGAAAGGAAAACATGGAATAGCCAAATTGGGACTGTACCACTTCAGAATGACAGGTGGGGGAATTCCTGCTTATACAAAGAGGAGAGCATTCTGACATAGCCTTTTCTCTGACATGTTTTCTACACAGAAACCACTTTCACATGGGAGAGCATTAAAACATAGCATTTGCCACCTGAATTCTGAAGCAGTAATATCCCACATGCTTTTTTGAACATGCAAGATCAAGGAAACCTGGGAGGACTTGACTGTCAGCTAGGCTTTCTTTGCAGCGTGAATCATCTGCTTTGAGCTTCAGTTCTACAAAAGCCGGTCAGTCAATGCCTTTCTTTACTTACAGCCCAGGACCCTACCACACAAGCATTGCTGTCCTGTAACTGGAACCAGCATTCATCGTTTCCTCATGCAGCAACACCACTAAGCCACAAACATCTTAAAGACCTACCTGAGCTGTAGAAGCAGCAGGCTGCAAGTATTCGCTGGGACTGACAGCAGCAGTGGCAGCCATACTGTCCTCTGTATCTGCAAGAAGGAAAGATGGCTAACTGTTTACTGAGGCCTGCATCCACAATGGCAATATCCACAAAAATCAGAGCCTTCGGATTATTTTAATTTTTTATTTATTTATTTATTTATTTTAAAATATGGAACACTTCACGAATTTGCGTGTCATCCTTGCGCAGGGGCCATGCTAATCTTCTCTGTATCGTTCCAATTTTAGTATATGTGCTGCCGAAGCGGATTATTTTAATTTTTTTAAGCATATTTAAATCTCTTGATCACAGAACTAAGGTATGGTCTGAAGGCACAGGAATGCACTACCTTGCAGTAGCTAAGCAGGGTCTGCCTCTGGTCTGTGTCTGGGTGGGAGACCTCCTGGGAACCACATCAGTCAAAGAGTCCATGTAAAGCACAGGTGGGGAATTGGTGGTCCTCCATATATTGATAGTGAAGGATGATGGGAGTTGGTAGTCCAGCAACATCTGTAAGGGCTTAGGTTCCATACCCTTGGTGTAATGACTTCCTCTAAATCATGGGTAGGCAAACTAAGGCCTGGGGGCCAGATCCGGCCCAATCGCCTTCTCAATCTGGCCCACGGATGGTCTGGGAATCAGCATGTTTTTACATGAGTAGAATGTGTCCTTTTATTTAAAATGCATCTCTGGGTTAATTGTGAGGCCTGCCTGGTGTTTTTACATGAGTAGAATGTGTGCTTTTATTTAAAATGTATCTCTGGGTTATTTGTGGGGCATAGGAATTCGTTCATTGTTTTTTCCCAAAATATAGTCCGGGCCCCCACAAGGTCTGAGGGACAGTGGACCGGCCCCCTGCTGAAAAAGTTTGCTGACCCCTGCTCTGAATGCATGTTTAGCATTTCAAAAAGTGACCAATGCCCAAGAGACCAGACATCTCTTACAGGGTACACTTAATCAAAAGTCTTGGTGAAAGTCTTGAAATGGTTTCCACCTGGCATAGGAGCCAACCCCTAGGGCCATGGGGGCTTCAGCCCCCACAATAATATATTTGAGGGGGCCATGCCCCCACAAAGTTGATGGGCATTTCCATTCAAATTATGTGGGGTGGGGCTTACCTGGGCCCCCACAATATTTTATTCAAGCTGGCACCTCTGGCATGGTAGCCATGGATAAAGTAGCATCCACCCTAGTCTCAAACACAAATAAACAAGAGCAGAGCAAGCTGACATGGACTAGACTCCCAGTGAATGGTTAAAATAACCACACACCCCTCTTTTTTCTGCAGGAGGTGGTTGCTCTCTTGCCTGCTTTAAACTTCTGCTGTTTAGTTTGCACCATGTGGGGCAATGAGTAGCTAGCAGCTGCTTAGGAAAGTATATCGCGAGTCTTGCTGGTGGGATTTTGTTTGCATCATACTGAGTGAAAGTGAACAGATTTTGATATAGGAAAGCATGACGGTGGTGAAGAAAGTGTAACCTTAACCATGCCTATTCAGAAGTCCTACTGAATTCAATGGGAATTACTTCCAGGCAAGTGAGGTTAGGCTTTCAACCTGAATTCTGATTTAAATGATACATAGCCAGGATTAACATGTCTGCTACTTACCTATGAACAAAAGCTACCAACCCCAAGTCAGAGCCTAAGAAATCACTGAAGTTAGTGGAGAACAAACACAAAAAGTGTTTGACGGACTGAAATAGGGCACACAACATTATATTTCAATGCAAGATCATGGCAACAGTCCTTTTTTACTGTTTGTTCTGACTAGGCTATGGAAATAGCACGGGTCAGCAGATGTAAAAAGCTCCTCTTTGAGCGCCACAAAGATCTGGATGCCCCCCTCCCACTTTCAGACAGTGTGAAATCAGTATTTGTACATAGTAACTAGTGCTCAGACTCTTAAAAAAAACCCCAGTTGCCAGGAACCCACAAAACCACTTATTTCAATTGGTAGGATTCCCAAGATTCTCCTTGCACCATCCCACATCACATAGTAAGGAGTACAATTTTAGAGCATGTTGTGCTAGCAGACACAAGAGTGGGAAATGGACTCTAAAAAGGCACAAGGAAAGGATTGAGGACCTGGGAATGCTTAGTCTAAAGTGGTTGGGAGGGGGATCCTAACTGTGGTGGCACAGAAGCAAGTCCCAGTGAATTCAATAGGGACAAATTCCAAATGGGTACTTCTGTATCAAACACAAGCCCTATAGCATCATAGAGACTAACCAATTTATTACAGTGTACTTTTTATGTGTCTCAACTGACTAAATAAAAAATGAACAGTGAGGATAGATACTATATATGGGACCGGGGGGAAAGGGAGAAGGCATACCTTCAGTATACCTAGGGGGCCTCTATAATTTAGCATGTCTGAGTGTATCATGGGATTGTATCCAACTAAATTCTACTTCGAGTAAACCCATTGAAAATAATAATTAGTCATGTCATTCATTTCAGTGGCTCTAGTCTGACTAGCCACGGGTGGCACTGTGGGTTAAACCACAGAGCCTAGGACTTGCCGATCAGAAGGTCAGTGGTTCGAATCCCCGTGACGGGGTGAGCTCCCGTTGCTCGGTCCCTGCTCCTGCCAACCTAGCAGTTCAGAAGCACGTCAAAGTGCAAGTAGATAAATAGGCACCGCTCCGGCGGGAAGGTAAACAGCGTTTCGTGTGCTACTCTGGTTCGCCAGAAGCGGCTTAGTCATGCTGGCCACATGACCCGGAAGCTATACGGCGGCTCCCTCGGCCAATAAAGCGAGATGAGTGCCACAACCCCAAAGTCGGCCACGACTGGACCGAATGGTCAGGGGTCCCTTTACCTTTGTCTGACTAGCACTGGATACAATCCATGGATTCTATTTTATAATGTATTACTTTATCTATATAATGTACATCTTGCATTTATGGTGATGACTGGTGACCAACAGTAAGAAACACCACATCTAGTAATAAATAAATCAATCATATAGCAGCAATTGCTCATTCAAATAAACAGCAAAATCTAACGGTTCTAAATTAAAAATGCTTAAATCAGCAGTTCTTAAAAGTCTGGGGAAACAAACACCTTTGCCTGGTGCCTAATCAAGTCTCCAGGGCAGGAGGAGCCCTCCTTTGGGAGAATGCTCCAAAAGTCAGGAAACACCATGGAAAAGGCTCTCTCCAGTCATCACCCACCACACTTTAGATAGAGAGGAGAACCAGAATAAAGGCCTCCAGTGACAATCATAATGGATTTGTGGGTTGCTATGAGAGAAGATGGTCCAGCAAATACCTGGGTCCTAAGCGATGTACAGCTTTAGAAGTTAGTGTAGACTTTAAAATTGTTGCTTATGTTAGAATTCGTTTCATTTTAAGCTGCACTGTTGTTTAAAAAAGACACATTATAATTCTCACAACAAATTAAAAATACAATCTTTTATTCAAAAACATCAATGGAGTTTTTAATCCATGCTAGTTTATGCCTGTTGCTTCCCCACTATTATTTAAGTATGTGCCCACCCTCTTATAACCACTGACTGTCCCACGTGTATGTCATTCCCACCTCTCTCCATAGCTTCCTGGATCCATGACCACATGTTCTCTCTTGCTCTTGGGCCACCCATATTTTCTCCTGTACACTATACTCCTGTATGCTATAACCACATGCCCATACGTGCACCCAGTAGTCAGCCACCAACATATTGACCCTCAAGCACCCTCTCATACCTACCTTTTACTTGTGCTACTTGACTTAACAGCCATCAACCTCCTTCTTTCGAATGCACAACCTAGGGCCTTCCAAACATATGGGACCCATCCTTCTCCATGCCACCAAATTATCTTTGCACCTTTCCACCGGTTGCTGCACTTCCTTCGTCACATTCAAATTCTGTTTTCTACTACCTGACTATCCAGTGCCTCCCAAGTCAATTCACCCACCTATTTTTCCCTTGGTATGAGGACCCCCCCATCACTTACACCCAATAACCACGTGTCTCCCTGGGCACTTTGTCCCCCCCTGTTCAATGCCTGCCTTTGAACCACTTATCCCTGTCCTGCTCCTCTTTCCCTTGCTAGCTACCTTTGCATCCAGTGCTTATCTTCTTCTGCCCCCTGCTCAGTCCCTACCCACCTTCTAAATACCCTTAGCTGTGCCCCCCTTTTCTGTCCATTGTTAAGGCTAGTAAACCCACCACCACCACAGCTACCCCTACCACTCATGTACCTTCGAGAGCAGCCTAACATACAGAAGCTTATCAAGAGACAGGCACCTTTTTTGCTAACATGAAAGCCGAGGACCTGCAGACAGCTTCACCTGCTTGGTATCAGGTTGCTATTAAAAGCCCAGGGGAAAAGCAAACAAACCCCCTCTGCTCGCACTCCCCACATGCCCTCTGACCCCAGGAACCAGTAGACGACCAAAAGCCCCTTCTCCCTCTCCCACTCCTTGCTTTCCCCCCCCTCTCTTATGGGTCCCCCGAGGAGGCGGGCTCTCGTCTTAGCCCCGCCCCCTTCCGGTCCCAGTTGCTTCAGTCCCGCTCGCGCGCTCGGCCCCCTCCCTCGAAGGCCCCCCTCCCACTGCACAGACCCCTCCTCTTCCTCCGCACGCCCCCGCGTTCCCATCCCTTGGTTTCTCCTCCCACTTCTTCACGACCCCGGGCCCGCCCCGCTGGGCTCACTCACCGGATAGAAAAAGGAGGCGGCAGCGGCTGGGACCCCCCTCACGGCGCCATCTTCCTCCTCCTCAGCAACCCGGGCACCGCCCTATGAGGCCCGCCCACTCCGCTGTCGTGCGACCAATCCCTGCGCGGTCCCTACGCCGTTTGACCAATCAGAGCGCGGGTGGTCCGCCTGCGTAGCTGCCTCCGTCGCGATCGGCACGGCGTCTGGCCAATCGCCTTCTGCGTCGGGCTCAGCCAATGGGAAAGAGCGGCTTTGACAAGGACGGACGTCATTTCAGAGCCCAATCGCTGGCGTGAAGTCACGAATTGACTAGCCCAATCGCCAATTGGGACTGAGAGCAGTGTTGCGCCGATCCTTGATTGATTGACAGGCAAAGGACCCGCGAGGAAGAAGAGAGAAGAGAAACACATCCACACAGAGGCCTTAATGAAGGAGGGGTGGGCTTTATTTTTTGGGACGTCTGATTGGTCAAGGGATGGAAGAGTGGCTTCACAGGAGGCCAATAGGAAAACTGGGGTGATTCCTCCGCTACATCTTTTTACGAGCGTTTGGGTTCTATACCTGAGCTGGCTCCTCACCAGAGGCGGCTGCACTTGGGGCGCCTGCAGAAGCTGCAGCGGCCCTAGAAGAGAGGCGGCGACTGAAGACCGAGACCCAGTTTTTTCTGTTACTTAAAGCAGTTGCAAACCAAACGGTTTCCAAGCTCATCTTTGCCATCTTGGAAGCTGGAGACATTTTGATTTATGTTTTGATTCATGAAAATGGGAGGCCGGGGGACTCCCTGGGCCTTTGGTAGCGCACAGCGTCCGCCACAACAGCAAAATCATGTAAATGGCACCAGCATTTATGGATTAGGCAGGCAGGTGGAGCCAGAACCAAAGGCAGGTAGAAATAGCTTAAGTTCAGTTTTGTCCCCATCCCTCCTGCCTGCTAAGTTGAGGGTCGATTTCAAAAATTTCCACTGGAAAAACGGTTATGTCCCTGTGGAGATGGCAGTACAGTGGTACCTTGAGTTACATACACTTCAGGTTACATATGCTTCAGGTTACAGACTCCGCTAACCCAGAAATAGTGGCTCAGGTTAAGAACTTTGCTTCAGGATGAGAACAGAAATTGTGTTCCGGTGGCGCGGTGGCAATAGGCAGCCCCATTAGCTAAAGTGGTGCTTCAGGTTAAGAACGGACCTCTGGAATGAATTAAGTACTTAACCCGAGGTACCACTGTATTGACTCAGTGGCTCATGTGCTTCTGGCTTGCACTCTTTATAAAAAAAGATTTGAGCAGTGAGGTTATCACTCCTCTACTATTGTCCATGCGGGTCGCTCAATCCTACTAGTATCTCCTTTGTTTTAGAAGATCAAGAAGATCAGGTGACAGCAAAAACAGCAAGGTTTTTAGCGGGGGCAATTAGAATAAGATCTGTTATTTGGTTATTGATGCAAACCCCCCAAATGTATTTTCTATAGTTAAGTTTTTACCTCTTATATTCAGCACATTTTATTTTATTGCAATGGCTAGTGGCTGATGCAAATACAGATTCTTCTGCTTCTGCTAAGTTTTCCAAGGACAACACAGAGTTGAGGAGGAGGAACCTGACAGGCAGGGTCTCCCCCCCCCCCCACACACTCTGGACTAGATGTAAGTCAGGCAGGTAGAGGCGGCCTGAAGTTGGTGGGGCAGTGCCCCCACTTGCCCTAATGTAGTGGTGGCCAAACTCAGCCCTCCAAATGTTTTGGGACTACAACTCCCACCATCCCTAGCTAACAGAACCAATGGTCAGGGATGATGGGAATTGTAGTCCCAAAACATCTGGAGGGCCGAGTTTGGCCACCACTGCCGTAATGGATCACACTGTACTGCCTGCACGAGGGCATTTCAATCTACTAGGCCACTCTACTCAGTATTTTTAGGTGGCGACCATTCATTCATTCAGTTTATATCCCGGCCTTCCTCCAAAGCCCACTTTAAACTCTTATTTCTTCCTTTGAAGCCCCACCCTTACCCACTCCCCACCTGAAAGCTACTGAGAGATCAAGGAAAACCAAAAGATCATCATGTTTCCCTCCCCTTATGGTTTTGATCTATGGGCTACTTTTAAAATGAGGCTGCATTTTAAATTGCATTTTAACCTGTATTTTAAATTGGTTCCCCCCTCCATTATGATTTTACTGGTGTTAGCTGCCCTGAGCCTGGCTCTAGCCGGGGAGGGCAGGGTATAAATAAAATTTATTATTATTATTATTATACAGGACCAGCAAGGCTGTTTCGTTTCCAAAGCCAGGCCTGAAGCCCACTTGAAATAGATCTACAGAATGGTTTTATCCAACAGTGAGTATGCCTCACCTGATATCCCCACATCAAAAACACAACCTGGGCACAGCAAATGGAAGCATTTATTTCGCACCAATTTGCCTTGCCACTTCAGGCATTCAGAAACTTCTAGTCTTCAGTATCCTTTACAACTCTAGAGGGCACCAAATGCTTTTGAGAACAATGCAGGCCAGCATCTGCTCAGATGTCCTGCAACATATTCTAGATTTAGCATTTGGTAGTAGTGCGATTGCAACCAGGACCTATCGTAGCATGGTTCAGGCTTCCAGCTTCTCCGTTCCACCCATCCTCCAGCTTTCTGCTCCCTCCTCAGTAGCCACTTAGCACTGTGGCCAGTCTTTGCTGGTCTGTTGTGGGTTGGGTCCCTGGCTCCAAATATACTACCTTTTCCTCCAAGGAGCTCAAGATGGTGTACATGTTTCTCTCCTCTCTGTTTTATCCTCACAATAACCCTGTGAGGTAGGTTAGGCTGAGAGGCAGGGACTGGGCCAAGAGCACCCAGTGAGCTTCATGGCTGAGTGAGGATTCAAACCCTGGCCTTCCAGGTTGTAGTCTTAACACTCTAACCATTGCTCCATGCTGGCACTCAGCCTGCTGACATTTCCCTCTTATGTGTGGGTGGTGCTGTTTTGGCAACATAAGCAACGGCAATAAACACCTAGCATCAGAAATGGAAGGTCTCTGAGTATTAAGCCTATGCATTCAGTTTGGTCTTTAAAAGAGACTCTTGAATATATGATGGGCTGCCTGTCGCAAAGAAGATTGAGCAAATTGGTTTTCTGTTGGTACGTTTCATTCTTCCACAAACCCCTCTTTAGTCTGTTGTATGAGTAGAAGGGCCTTAAATGGCTTTTTAAATACAGTGGTACCTTGGTTCTCAAACTTAATCCAATCTGGGAGTCTGTACGACTCCTGAAACCATTCGAAAACCAAGGCATGGGTTCTGATTGGCTGCAGGAGTTTCTTGCACTCAAGCAGAAGCAGCATTGGATGTTCGGTTTCCGAAAAACGTTCACAAACCGGACACTTCTGGGTTTACGGCGTTCAGGAGCCAATTTGTTTGACAACTAAGCCGTTCGGGAACCAAGGTACCACTGTAATGGTTAAAAGTTATCGGCAGTTATAGGTGTACCTCTGACCATCTGGGGACAGACTGCAAGAGCACACCATCATCTCTATGACCAGCTTCCAGAGCCCCCTGGCTGGCGACTATTGGAAACAGAGGGCTAGATTAGATGGGCCTTGATATCACTCCCTCTAATACCAGACTTAGATGATGAGTGCCAATAGCACAGGTACCAAATGGAATGAATGGGAAATTAGAGGGAGATATAAGCAAGGACTGAGCATGCTCGAAAGCCACAAAATGTTGAGTGTCCGTTGAAAAATAATGGATTTTTTTTTTGTGGGAGCGGGGGGAGTCTGGAATCTAGAAGTGTGTGGCAGGCGAGGTGAGGATTCACTGCAGCATTTTGTTGCAGGTCCCAGTTGTGATTCAGAAAAGCAATTGTGCGTTCTCACACAGGCAGATTATACATTTGAAGGGAATTAGACTGTAAATTCACTTGAACATCAAAACCCAAATGTAATCTTTGAACTATTGGGATTTTGAGAGTCTATGTGCAAATATTGGTGAGAATTTCCCTCCTCTCGTTTGCTTCCCCTTTACGTTAGGGGTGTGTATGTGAAACCAGGGCATCATCAAACCCGGAAAGGGCACTGACAAGCGTGGCTTCACTGAGAATCTTTGTCCCTTTTATAGTCTCTGAGATGCTTCAGTTGCTCTTTCATGTAGACCACAGAGCGTTGCTGAGAGTTTACTACGAATCTTTGATCTGCCTTTAAACAAAAAGAGGAGTCTATGGTTGGGTGCCTTTTCTTTTTTTACAGACCTACCACTCTCCCTCTCCTCCCCGCTTCACAATCTGTATTAGAGAACACTAAGCGAGTTCTGGCTTGCTCTGAAGCTGTGAGGTTGAGAGATAGGTTGCATTGCGGAGATGACAAAGACCCTGTTGTGGGGCCAGCCAGGTACAAGGGTTTAAAGTACAGGTGGAAAGGTTTGTCAGTTTCCATTTCCCTCAGTCCCTCATTTCTCCAATCTTAAATTCAGTTCACCGCATTTATTTACATGTTGCCTTTATATATACCATCATTTCATGGTGGCTTTATTAAAAAAGTTTTTTTTTTTTAAAGTCATCATTAAAATCCATCCTAATATTTCTCCTTATATGCAGTTTTGCAGTTTAACGAACGCATTTCTGCAAGCAATTTCCCTTAATTAATGCACTTCTGTACACTTTTTTTTTAACCTGCATTGCATGCAGAATTCTAAATAGTGCGCATTTCAAAGGATAGCTGGATTTCAGTTCATATCTTGTTGCGTGATGTGCAATTTAGGACTGAATTTCTTCCCATCCCTGAAGTTGTTTACATATTTTGTGTCAGGGTAGATACGTATTCTTTGGAAAGCTCAAGAGTTTTCAAAAGAATACTTTCCATGCACTTACCTGAAATTGTTAGATTTAGAAAATAAACTAATAAGGCTGCATATACATTCCACCTTGAAAGCATATTCAAAGCACATTCTTTCCCTCAAAGTATTCTGAGCACTGTAGTTTACACTTCACAGGGTTAGTTTCCAGCAACCCTTGACAAACCACAGTGCCTAGAATTTGCTTGTGGGGAGTGTATGTGTGTATGATTCGAATGCGCTTTACAGGTACACAGCCTCCTGCAAAGAGACAAGGCAAAATAAAGCGGCGGCTTCAGGCCTAGTTCCACAGTATGGGGCTGGCAGAATACATCGACTGCCACATTTCTCTCCCTGGAAATATTTGGCGAAAGAAAGAGGAGATGTGGTAGCATCATTGCCTTCCCTGTTTCACCAGCCCAGCTTCACTTTATTAGCTGCAGTTTGCAGGAGGCGGGGGAATGATGATGTCCTGTTGCCACATGTTCCTTCTACCACGTGTCGCCAAGGGAGATGCAAAGGTGGAGAGAAATATAGGACGCTGCCTTTTATCAGGTCAGACTATGGATCTATATTGCCTCTGTCAACTGGCAGCAACTCCCCAAACATTTTCAGACAGGCGTCTTTACCTTTTGTGTGCAAACCATGCGACCTGCCTCTGAATTTCAGCTCTTCCATGAGGGTCTATGGCAATTTACACCCTTGCAATAGATAATGGGAGCTGAGGTTGAGTGCCCTCCCAGTTTCTGTATCTGTCCCTTGCAGTGTTATTTTTTTCAGCTGGAGCTCAGTTCCGGCACCTCTCACATGGGCGCCATTGCAGGCTGACACTCCCCACACCTGTTTCTTGCCTTTGCGTACTTCTGAGGAGCCTAAAACGAACATTTCAAGTCAAAATGGAAGCTGGCCAGCGTGTGTGTGTCTACACTTTTTTAAGATCTATGACTGAAATATACTCAGAGTCGAGAGTGGATTTCATGCTCTTTATTCAGCTCATAGTGGTGAGGAGGAATGGAAGTTCCCCCACAATATCTGCTTTATATACATTATTTACACAATGGGCTGCACGTGATTGGCTAATTCCGGGATTCTCCTGTAGGCCAATCAGGTTGTGGATTCACCTCCACTTGGAGCTGGATTGGGTGGCTTCTGCGGACCAATCATACTGCTGCATTGTTCTAGGACCAATCAGACTGCTGCATTTTGGATCCTATTCAACTCAGTACATAACAATGACTCTACTTTGCTCCTAGCCGCGATTGGTTAAGCTAAGCTAATCTAATTCATATTTCCTTTTCTTCCATCCATCTCCCATGTAGTGGTGGCAGGATTTAAGCTTTCCGGTCAGGCCTCTACCGTTGCACACATGCACGTTTCCACAAGGGCCCTTCCAAGTTGATCTAGCCATCTGCCTGAATGTCAGAGAACAAGTGAGGGGGGGGGGGTTGCATTGATTTGACCTGCACCAGAACCAGGGGTGACCCCCCAAACCAGCTAGGCAGGCAGCTTGCTGTAGTGTTTAGTACCGCCGCAGGCGGTGAACATGGCTGCTGTGAAACCGGCATCTGTTCAGGGCTGCCCCAAGTCATAGAATCATAGAATTGTAGAGTTGTAAGGGACCCCAAGGGCAATCTAGTCTAACCCACCTGCAATGCAGGAATCTCTGCTAAAGCATCCATGATAGATGGCCATCCAACCTCTGCTTAAAAACCTCCAAGGAAGGAGAGGCCACAAACTCCCCAAGGGAGTCCATTCCACTGTTAAACAGCGATTACTTTCAGAAAGCTTTTCCTGGTGTTTAGTTGGAATTTCCTTTCTTGTCACTCGAAGCCATTAATTTGAGTCCTACCCTCCAGAGCAGGAGAAAACAAGCTTGTTCCCTCTTCCATGTGACAGCCCTTGAGATATTTGAAGAGGGTGACTTACTCTAACAACGTCATGGTGAGTTCCAGCACCTATTTTTCCTGGAGGAAAAAGCACAGCTGGAATGTATTCTTGAACTCTGACAATGGCTCTAGCTTGCTTGGATGGAAGAGGGGTGTGTGAGTACGTGTAGAAACTAGCCTACTGTACAAAGGCAAAATTTACACTCATTGCTGCCCCGGCCCCACCCACCACTGGCATAAGGGAATGTGGCCCTGGCATTGACAAAAATTCCCCCCTCGCCTCAGCCCGGTTCTGCAAAGTCCCCGTGAAATTACTGGGTGCAAGAGCATCAAGACCACTTCACACTACATAGGGATGTTCTTCATAGAAATAAGGTCGCATCCATCATATACCTATAATCACTCTTCTCCCGCTTTTATTATCATGGCTCCCCATACAAAATCCTGGGAGCCAGGGCCGGCCCAAGACATTTTGGCGCCTGAGGCAAACCACAAAATGCCACCCCCTGCCAGGGAAGAAGGGGTGAGTGAGGTTCTGTGTCAGGAACAAGGGGGTAATAAAGATCAACATCTGGGGGGAGGGTAGGAGGAAACCAGAGGTGGCCCCCTCACCTTGCCTCATGGAGCTGTAGCTTGTTAAGGGTGCTGGGCCTTGTAGCTCTGTGAGGTGCCTCCCCTCAAAACTCTCAGCGCCCTTCACAAACCACATTGGCCCCCAGGCTTCCCTGGGAGCAGCAATGACTGCTAAAGAGATGTAAAAGTGCTTTAAATGGTATACAGTGGTACCTCGGGTTAAGTACTTACCGTAATTCATTCCGGAGGTCCGTTCTTAACCCGAAACTGTTCTTAACTTGAGCTCCACTTTAGCTAATGGGGCCTCCTGCTGCCGCCGCACTGCTGGAACATGATTTCTGTTCTCATCCTGAAGCAAAGTTCTTAACCCGAGGTACTATTTCTGGGTTAGCAGAGTCTGTAACCTGAAGCGTATGTAAAACCTGAAGTGTATGTAACCCGAGGTACCACTGTACTGTGGATGCCACCTGAGTAGAGGAACATCACTTGGAAAGAGCGTTGTCTGTTTTGCAAGGTATACAGGAGTCAGGAAAACGCTGTACATGTCACAGTGGAAATTTTAACATTCATGCCACCCTGGTGAACTTGCGTTTTTTTTAAAAAAACACCACAGGTGCTTGAATAGGGAAACAGTTCAAATGTGGCACAGTATTGTGGGTGGAACAGAGGCAGATTAAGGTTTCCCCCCTCCCCAAGCTGGGGAAATACCTGGATTCAAAGGCTCCTGAGCCACAGCACCTGGAGGAGGGTTAAGCAAAAGGGGCCTTTGAAATAGTTACATCTCCCACCACCACCTGCCCACATCCTTCCTCTTCTGCATTTAAGAACAACATGGGAGGGCTATTATATATGGGCCTAGAAAACAGAGGGGAGTTCCACTGCTGACGGTTCGTTGTAGGGTGGGATTGGATGTGCACCAAAAGTGAAATATCTCCTAAAGACCCTTTTGGCCCCCAAATTCTTTCAGAGAAGTCCAGGAGGGATACATTCCTCATCCTCTGCTTGTTGCACAAGGGGCTATAAATTTGACCCCACCCACAGAGCTGCCAGCCCTTTGCCTCTCCCTTTCTCCTTCCCGAGGGGGAGGAAGTCGCATGGGCAATAAATCTTCTCTAGTGCCCTGAAGCACTTCTGGAAGGCAAGGCAGAGGTTCGTTGGAATCGCAGAGCAGAGAATATGCTACAGGCTAAAGCCAGTTTAACTGTCTCCCCTTCTTTCTGGGGAACTCGGGGGCTGTATATCCTTCAAGGGGGGGCCCAACAGATATCCGACACGAGGTTCAGAACTTTCACAATATACAATTCCCAATAAGTTTGTGGTGTATATATTATATGCCCTGAGATGAGCAGCATAGAAGTGTAGACCTAAGTTCAGAGCTTGCACCTTAAATTTATTGTTTGTTTGTTTATTAAAATTTATATACCACCCTTCATCACGAGATTAAAAACACAATATAAACAAGCACAAATAAATAGTTAAAACAGAAACAACAAAACAAATTAAAACAAGGCTTCCACCCAAAGCATCATGAGAACTGTAGTTTGCTGGAAATTGTAACTGTGATGGATAAACTAGAGTTCCCAGGGTTCTTTTGGGGTGGGGGGAGAAGCCATGCACTTTAAATGTACTCTAAATATATGATGCGCACAATGCCTTGATCTGAGCCAGGAGGCTCACCAGAGCTTAGCTCCAGAACTTGTTTTATATACAGTACTGTACATGTTTTATATACATGTGAAACTGTCTTATATCTGCGGGCATTATTAGAGGCTTGCCCAGGGGACCCAAGCCTCAGATCTTTGGGAACGGGCCCTTGCTCTCTTGCCCCTTTCCCTCTCCTAAAAAAATAATAATTAATTTTTTAATTAGTTCGTTTACAGGACAGATGGGTGAACTGCAAAACGCAGTGCTGGCGAAACCCCAGGTACCCATCATTTAATTAGCCGAGAAGCTAATACATATGAAACTGCATTTGCAAATTGTGTGCAAATTCGTCTCAAGACCTTAAGTAATTAGCAAAGCCTGCTTATACCATCAGATCATTTGGTCAATCTACATTTAAAGCATATTCCCCCCAAGAACCCTGGGAACTGTAGTTTGGTATGGGTGATTGGAATTTTAGCTCTGTGAGGAGCAAACTACAGTTCCCAACATACACATATTAGCTCAGTACAGCGGTACCTCGGGTTACAGATGCTTCAGGTTACAGACTGCTAACCCAGAAATAGTACCTCGGGTTAAGAACTTTGCTTCAGGATGAGAACAGAAATTGTGCTCTGGCGGCGCGGCGGCAGCAGGAGGCCCCATTAGGTAAAGTGGTGCTTCAGGTTAAGAACAGTTTCAGGTTAAGAACAGACCTCTGGAACGAATTAAGTACTTAACCCGAGGTGCCGCTGTATTGTGTCCAGGATTTCAGACTGGAGTGTTGATGGTCATTTTTTAAACATAAAGAGTTATGCAAGTTTAATGTGTCTTGGGTTGCTGAACAGGGATTCATGTTGAATATTGAATCTGGTCCTTCAGCATCCAGTGCTCACTTTTCTGGCAGAAGGGCTGCCAGAAAAGCATAATCCTAACCATGTTTACCTCACTGAATTCAATGGGACTCACTTCTGAGTAAACATGGTTAGGATTATGCTGTTTTAAGTAGATATATGATTATATTGTTAATTCCCTCCCCCTCTCTCTCCCCAATCCTGATTTTTAAAACAATTAGGTAGGGCTTACTTAGATGTTACTGCTGTTATTTGGAAGGAAACGAATATTTATTTTTTAAAAAATAGTTCTGCACTAACCAACTGGTTTTGATAATGAATTATTATACACAGTGTTAGATAGCTTTTCATTTTCTTTTGCTATTTTGCTGTAAATTATCAGAATAGAGGGAGCTACATTTCTAGCTTGTGCACTTTTATTTTTCTTTACATGAGTGGCACTGCAGTATATATTTGTATCTTGCCTCTCCCACCAGGACCTGAAAGCTGTGCAAATGGGGTTATAGAGCAAATACTAAATCTGTAAAACTGCACATATTTTGTTGCTGTTTGTTTTCATTTATCAGGGTTGTCAAAATGTTTTTGGGTGGTGGTGGTATTTTGCTGTAAGAATTGGGGCTAAAAAATGTTGCAGTTAAACCAAGAGGAGCTGATTTTCTGGCATTCTTTAAATGGGCGGCATTACAGATTTGCATTTTGTTTTTCCTCCAGAGAGATCAAGGCTGTGTATGTTACCCTCCCCCTTTTTATATTTGCAACAGCACTTTAAGATGGCTAGGCTAAATTAATATATGCAGAAGTTCTTGCCAATAGATTGCAGGCCAACGGGTGTCAATCCTCACGCATTGTACATAGCCCAGGAAATCCTGTCACCATCCCTGCACAGACTGCATTTCTCTTACCATTGAGTAACTGGCTACGGCATCTAGGGTTAAAGGTGCTCCTCTCAAAGGCACAAGTTGCCCAGGCAAATAGCCAGAGATGGCCATCATTTCAGATACACGTAATTCTGAAGGGGGCAGGGGGAAATCAACACACAAAATACACCGTACAGTACAGTGCTGTTGTTAAAAGCTGGGTATTCCTTCAAACAACAGAACGAGAAAGTTTGAAGAAGAACTAGGATTGCGTACAAAGTCTTGGAGAGAACAGATTCCTGGCCATTTGGGGGCTCTTAATTTTGCCTGCAAAAGAGAACAAAGTACAGCCAGCAGAGGCCGCTGTTAGCCCTTCTGGGTACTGGTGGTCTCTAGATGGTCACCAGTTGTACATATGGTTTAAGAGTAATTTCAGTGTGGCATGATCAAACCCTCTTGCCAGCTCATTCTTCCCGTGATTAAGCACAGATTAACTACTGAGCCGTCACAGGAAACTGAAGTCTCACCCCTTTAGAGCCAATAGGGCCAGCCTGGGACTCCCACCCCCACTTTTCTTTGCACTGAAAACTCTTGAGAGATTAGTTTTCCAGCCGCAAGGAGAAGAATTTTAAAGCCTTACTTTGCTTCATTGAAACTAAGGCTTTTCACACACCACGCATTTAAAGCACATTCCCCACCCCCAAAGGGACGCGGGTGGTGCTGTGGGTTAAACCACAGAGCCTAGGACTTGCCGATCAGAAGGTCTGTGGTTCGAATCCCCACGACGGGGTGAGCTCCCGTTGCTCAGTCCCTGCTCCTGCCAACCTAGCAGTTTGAAAGCACGTCAAAGTGCAAGTAGATAAATAGGTACCGCTCTGGCGGGAAGGTAAACGGCGTTTCCATGCGCTGCTCTGGTTCGCCAGAAGCGGCTTAGTCATCCTGGCCATATGACCCAAAAGCTGTACGCCGGCTCCCTCGGCCAATAAAGCGAGATGAGCGCCGCAACCCCAGAGTCGGTCATGACTGGACCTAATGGTCAGGGGTCCCTTTACCTTTACCCACCCCCAAATAATTTATTAAGGGTGCGGAGAATTGTAGTTCAGTGAGGTGCAAACTGCAGTTCCCAGGATTTGGGTGTGTGTGCTTTGAACGTACGATGTGCATGCAGGCTGACTTTGCGTTATTGAAACTAAGCTTGAGAGATTCACTATACTCAAGCTGTCCCATTGAGTCCATAATGAACCCAGTCCCATGCCATCAGTTGAGTATCTTTGGAACCAAACTGCCGCTGTTCTGTCATCTCTCCCCCACCCTGCTTTCCATCGGCTCACCCATAAAAAGCCAGGCAACCTCATGCACCCTGCCCCTTTGCGTTTTGTACATGGCGTCTCTTATTAATAAGCTCTCTCCTTGCCGGGCAGTGCGGTGTGTGCTTGGCTGAACAGGGCTGGCCCTGCAAATCTCGGGCTGGCTATAAATATTTCCCGAGTCTTTAATTGCAGTAAATTATCAAATTACATGGGAGACTCAGCTGGCTCTCAGGCCAGACGAGAGTCATTGCATCTCTGAAATAATTGTCGGGGAGTGGGACACGCAGCTTACTGTGTGGCTGCGTACACACCTGAAATGGTGATCTTTTTGCTCTATCCAAGGTGTACCCCAGGCAGAAGTTATTTCACTGCCTTCACACTCATCCATCATAGCACAGGAAGGTGGGAGCTGTTTAATTTGAATAAATGGATGTAATTAAGGTGGTCAGATGCAAGAGAGGGCGGGGCTCCTGAACCTTTTATTGTTGTGTAGAAAAGAGAATTTCAGCAGGTGTAGCTTGCTGAACTAACTAGAATTCTGGGCACCTTCAGACTGGCGTTGTACTGTTGTGTGTATTCTGCAACATCTTCTTGACACAGTGCTAACAGTGATAACAGTGCATTAGCAGCAGACTTGTTCTGCTTTAGTTTGCTCTGTGGTGCTCCCCCAATGCTACCTCATTCTTGCTGTCCGGAGGAGCTGTGGCGCAACAAATCGCAGAACAAAAACAAACCAGAAGACAGAATCATAGAGTTGGAAGGGATCACGAGGGTCATCTAGTTCAAGCCGCTGCAATGCAGGAATCTCAACTAAAACATCCGTGGCAGATGGCCATCCAACCTCTGCTTAAAAACCTCCAAAGAAGGAGAGTCCACAACCTCCCAAGAGAGTCCGTTCCACTGTCGAACAGCTCCTACTATCAGAAAGTTATTCCCAATGTTTAGTCGGAATCTCATTTCTTGTTACTTGAAACCACTGGCTTGAGTCCTACCCTCCAGAGCAAGAGAAAACAAGCTTTCTCCAACCTCCACGTGATAACCCTTGAGATATTTGAAGATGGTTATTGTATCTCCTCTCAGTCTCCTCTTTTCCAGGCTAAATGTACCCAGCTCCTTCAACTGTTCCTCATAAGGCTTCGTTTCCAGACCCTTGATCATCTTGGTTGGCCTCCTCTGCACATTTGTGGTGCAAAAAGTTATGGGATTTCAGCAGGAGGTTACAAGGTATGCACTGGTTAGAAAATAAGCAGTGCAACCACCTCGAAAACTTTGCAGGCACAAACCATGTGGCTGTCCTGATACTTTCATAAGCACAACACATCATGAATGCACAATAAAAAGGACAACTGGAAGGATCCTTCATCTTCTCAAATGTTAAAAGATGCAGCAGCTCTGCATCTTTTCCTAGGGAAAATACTGCATGCAGGACTCAGTTGTTTAACAATAGCACCAACAAATTTTGGTTACTGAAAGAAAGCTAGAAGGAAAATCAGGAGTGGATCCTTGTATGATAGGACTGTGAACTCAGGTCTGGCACTAACGAAAAAATCCTAGGCTGCTATATTCTCAGAAGTGCCCTGCTCCTTCAATATCTGCCCTTCAAAGCAACTATTTCGCATTGGCTCCAGCTAGTTGGAATTGGAGTTCTAGGGAGTGGGGGAATTATTTCTTGCAAGTTTGAAGTCTTCCCACCCCTAGCTTAAATCCCATCCCACCCTCGTACAGCAGATCCCGGTTGCTATTTTCATATTCAAGAGATTGCATTTGTTGTGTTTAACCCTTGAAACTAGGGTGGTTGTTCTTCTGGGAAAAACAACTAAAGACAGCGCATACACAGCTGCATTTGGAAATGGGCGGCAGAATGTGGAACTTCACCGGGCTCTTCCAAGGCCTAGAGCTAGCTCCCTTGCTAACCACTAAAATAAAAGGATTGGGTAAGGAGCAATCTTGGAATAATTCGCTTAATATTCCAGGGAAATGATGATTTGGCAGTGGATTAAACCTTCCAGACCAAGCAACTGCCGGCAGGGGACGCTTGTGGTTTCTCGGCTTTCTGTTCAAATTGCTCACATGGTTTTGGGGTTTCCTCTCCCACCCTAAGGGCTAGAAACTTGTTCAGGAAAAGAGAGGAAGAGAGAATGAAAAGCAGGAAGGAATTCTCAGACTTCTCCTGACTAGGTTCCATGTAGATCGGAGCCTTAGTTCTTAGCAGCTGTGTTTATCTTACAGAGCAAGTAAGATTATACTTTTATTAAAGCAACTAATCATATGCATAAGCAACAAGTGTTGTCTCTTGGTGTTTATTGAAACAATAAATCATATGCATAAGCAGTAAGCGTTGTCTGTTGGTGTTTGTCTAAATTTAAAGACACCCCAAGTTCCCTTTAGTATTCCGCTGCCTTGTCTCCACTTCCCTTTGTCATGTAAAACAAAGCGATGGAGTCATCTCTTCTTGCATAGGCACACTGTGATTGATGCCTGAGCCCAGTAACCATTGGAAAGAGACAAAGCAAGCAGAGGCCAGAAGACAAGGAGGAGATTGGACGAAGCCAAGGTGGTTGCAGGGCTGGCATTTTCAAAGCATTTCACACCAGTTATCTCTGTGAACCTTACAACAGTCCTGTTAGGTAGGTCTATAATATTATAACCTACCTGTGGATGGGGCCCTGGAGTGCTAAGGCTGATCAAATAGAGACATACCTTTAAACCACATTCAAAACACATTGTTTCCCTCAAAGAATTCTGGGCACTGTAGTTTCTTAAGGGTTGTTGGGAATAGTAACTCTGTGAGGAATAAACTACAGAGCCCAGAATTATTTGAGGGAAAGAATGTGCTTTGAATGCCCTTTGAAGGTATAGTGTGTACACAGACCCAGGCTTCTAGGATTCAGTGATGTAGACCAGGTTTTGCCACGAATGGCTCCATCACAGCTGCAACCATTTCTAGAACACATAGAATCCATAGACCAGTGGAGCCAGGTGAAAACAGAATTTATTCTGTTTTATGCTTCAGGCAATAAATTCTAAAGGGGACACCCTTTCCCTGTCCCTCTCTCCTGTATGTGTGTGCCAAACCCCACACACCTTCTGGTTTTATTTGGTTTTTTTTATTGATTTGGGAATCTTCTATCCTACTTTTTAACCACATGGTGTTCAAGGCAGATGACAACAATAATGCAAATCAATTTAATTAAATGCTATAAAGCAATAAAACAAAACAAACAAAAATCAACACAGATAAAACAATGAAAGTAGCTAGCTAAAGCCAATTCTCACCTGTAGGATGTTGTAGGACATGAGCAGCATTTTGAACTGTGAAAACATAACCAGCCTGGAAATGGACTGGTAGCCAGTGAAGCAGTTGGCTAACCCCTGAGAGTGAGTCCCACTGAATTCAGTTGGGCTTTTGTCTGAGTATGCATGGTTAGAATTGCACTGTTGTGTGTGGGGTGTGCGTCTCACATTCTCTCTGTACCCAGCACTAGCCATTATTTTGGTTGCGGCACTCTAAACTAGCATTTCATGCAGTTTTTAAAGATGCAGAGGCCCTGTCAGAAGAAAAGTAGCAACTACCCCCTAATTCTGACCTTGCACGTTGGGGAGTTGACCCATAAGATCAAGCTAGGCGTGAGTCCTTTCAAAGGATGTTGCTGTGTCTTCCTCCAGGCATGCCTTAAGTCTAGCTTGGTTTTGCAAAGGACTAGAGTAGCCCCATAATGCCCCATAATGAAAAGCCAGTGGCAAATTTATAATTAAGAATCTGTACCTCCTGTTTACCTTGATTAGAAAAAGTAACTCAAGGTTGAAAATTACCAGCAGGTGGCAATGGTTGGTCCTCTGACAGTAGACTATGGATGGGTAGGGGAAGAGGTTGCACATGTAGCTCCTGTGACTTCTTCCATGGCCAACACACTTTTATTTCTCAAACTGGGAACGATTTAAGCATGCCTAAAAGTCTTCTAACCAAGTATTTGAGCTCAGCTTCACTGCAAGAGCTCAGCCTCAGAACCTGCAAGTAACCAGCCAGGCACATGCGAGTGACTTTGTGCAGACACAAAGTATTATGCCTTACTAGCTATTAACTGTCATAAGCTCCATTATGCACCCACATTTGAGTTTTAGGCAGGATTGGCCCAAGACATTTTAGCACCTGAAGCAAACCACATAACAGCCTACATTCCTGCCAGAGAAGAAGGGGTGGGTGAGTGAGTGAAGATCTACCTTAGGAACAAAGTGGGGAATAAAGAGCTCAGCTGGGAACAGGGTAGGGCCTCCTACAGTATTTGCCAAAAGGCCACTGTAGAGATGGAATGGGGGGGGGGGCGCTGCTGAAGGCAACAGTTCTTCAGTGTGCAATGCAGAAAGGATGCCACTCCTTCATGCTGATGGGAAGGGCCACATTTGGCTCCCAGGGTCTGATGTTATCCACTTCTGGAGTGAAGTGGGGGCCTTTGGTCCCAAAAGCAGTACAGTGGTACCTCGGTTTTCGAATGTAATCCATTCCAGAAGACTGTTCGACTTCTGAAACGTTCAAAAACCAAGGCGCAAAGGGCGGTCTGCAAATTCAATAGAGAAAATTGGGGGGGAGGACTCAGCAAAAGCCGTTCAACTTCTGAGGCGCATTCGAAAACAGAAGCATTTACTTCTAGGTTTTGGGCGTTCGAAAACCAAAATGTTTGACTTCCGAGACGTTCAAAAACTGAGGCACCACTGTATAGAAATAAGCCAATGAATGAGATTGGCTTGGCCTCAGCCTCCTTGTGTTGAAGCACTGTGTTTCTGCACAGTTTCCACACATGGTTTTTCATCATATGAGCACCTTTGGGCAGAGGATTTGTTTAGATGCCTTTTAACCCACTCTCTCCAACTCAACAAAATAACATTGGAGGAAGGGTTATAGCAAAGTGATAGAGGAACTGCTTTTAATGTAGAAGTTCCTAGGTTCAGTCCTCACCTTTGTCTGAAACACTGAAGAGCGGCTGCCAGACCAGTTCAAAGTAACTTTTTATATTCTTAACTTCTACAAAACCACACAAGGGGGGGGGGGATGTCCTCATGGTGTCCTATTGCAAGTGCCCTTGTTGTCAATGACATTAATAAACATTTGACACATTTACCTATTTAGGAATTTCAATTCTGCCTTTCAAAACAGAGTTCTTTCCAAACAGAGTTCCATGTTTCTAAATGTCTTATACATAAATAGTCCGCACAGACAAGGAAAGGTTTGCTGGGGAGAGATTTAGAAGAGGAAGAAACCCATAAGTTGCGTTGGGGGTGGCAGAGGATGCCGCTGTCCCTCCCCTTTGTCCTGTTTGGCTCAAAAGTTAAGATGGAATGAAGGGATACTTGGCTTCCGACTGGACAGATTAGGGACTGTAATGTAGGAATCCCGTCGCCATGGGTGGATTCCATACCATAAATAAACCAGTGCTCACTCTGTCCCGCACCTGTGTTTATCTGTCTGTGTCTCGGCTTCCGTTCAGCCGGGAGGGAGAAGGGGGGGTATGGAGGGAGGAAAGGGAATATATTCAATTGCTTGAGCAGACTTGTGCAGGGCTGGGGGTGGGGTGGGAACCAGGGGGGCAAACTGACAGAGAAATAAGGAGTAGCCAAGTGAGGTGGGAGTTGAGGGGAGGACAGTATAAACTATAACATGGTACCATTTCCTATGGTTTGCTATAACAAACAATGGAAGGAGCTTAAGGCTGCTGATGGGAGTAATGAAGGCAAGCTTTTTAAGGAGCAGAGGTAAGACTAGGCCAAGTTGCTACGGCAACAAGTGTAGCCTATCTTGGTTAGGCCATTAGCACTTGAGGCTGTTGTGAGGGCAGTTGAACTTTATGGTGGCTATAGGGATAATTTCTATAGCATGTTTGCCGTGACAGATATCGGAAAGATTGGGAAATTTATTTGCAATAGGTTTACTTGCAGGATCACTTTACCCCATACACACACACACACACACACACACACACACTTGACCGCTTAGATTTGCGGAACTGGTGCATGTGGCGTGTGATACTTATTCCTCATTTGTAATAAATTAATCTTTTTTATTTGGCATCGTCTACACTTTGGAACTCACAGCCTGTTGACCTGCTTAAAACCACTTTTGTTTAGGCAAGCCTGTCCAGGCATATAGAAGTTACATGTTTTATCTCATTTTAGCTACTGTTAATTTGAATAATTCTTAATATATTTTTTTAACAACCTGTTTTTTTTAATGCTTTGTTTCATATTTTTGTAAAAACCTCAAGAGGTTCTCTTGCAGTCAAGCACTGGCCTCAACCAGGTTGCTCAGCTGTGGTGAGGGTATCTAGGGTTATATCTACAGTACAGGGCCTCCCCTACCATTATGCAAAATGAAGCAATCATCTCAGGTGACAGATGCCAGAGGCTAGTGGTGGCAGCAACCCTGTCCCCCCCACCCGCAGTTGTTTTTTCTGGGCTCCCTCACTTTTGGGGAGCATTCCTCACTTTGTGGGAGCAAAGCTGTGTGTGCCACACATCTCTGGCACCCTATAAACTCGGCTGCATCCCTCTGGTGCACGGTAGGACACTATCTCATTGCCAGTGTTGGAAGTAAAATTTGACTGTCGGGCCAGTCAGCTTCCGTACATGGAATGGGGAAGGGGTGTCCAGTGCCGGATTTATGTATAGGCTAAGTAGGCTGCAGCCTAGGGCCTCTAAATCTAGGGGGGCTCGCCAGCCTGCCATATCCCCAGTGCCGCAGTCTCCCCTCTCCCAAAATTGCAAACCCAAGACTTCATGCAAGGGCAGGGCAACTCAGGCCCAGCAACTATGAGACTCAGGGCTAGCTTGGGGCCCAATTTGAATAAGTGGGGCCCAACTTTAGGTGTGTTTTTTTTGTAAGGCCCCAGTTCACAGTCAAAGTCTGCAAAATCTTAGAGATATAAATAAAATCCATCTAGATTGCCCTGGTGCAGAGGGTCCCTTAGGAGCAGCCCAAGGGGCCCAATTTGGCCCAATTGCTCCAGTTGCCTTAAGGTCAGCCCTGATGAGACTGTGAAGGGGTTGGACTGACAAGCCCTGCACCTTCTAGGTCCCTGGTGTCACTATTCAGACTACAGACTCAAGGACTTGTTATGGAAATAAAGGAGGGACACTTATTAGGAATCAGTTTTGTCACCTCCTCCCCCCAAACCCTGGGACAATGAGCCCAGCCACCTTTTATTCACAGTCGCATAAGCACTACACTACAGCATGGCCATAAACCTGTACGTTCAACAGCTGAAATACAGATCCAATATGTAGCAATGAAGATTTATGTTACTGCTTTATGAATGAACACTGTATTTTATTAATGGACTTTGTATTTTTGGAATTACCTAAGAGCCACCAACAGGGAGCTCTAGAATCTGACAGCTAACCAATCGGGTACTACCCCGATATTGCTGAAATAGCGACCCCTATTGCTGAAAGCAGGTAACCAGCAGGAAATGCTTCAGCTCAGCCTTTGCACTGTTGACTGAACACCCCCTGCTGTGCAGATAATGGAGAAAGCTTGTAAATTGTATCCCTTCTGGTGTCCTGGCCAACTCTATTATGCCTGGTGCACCAGGAGCCCAGAATAGCAGCAAATAAAATCTGCTCATATGTCAGCAGCTGATAAGACTTGTCAACTAGTTCTTCCAAAGTCTTCCTAAATTATAAAACTCTGAAATACAGACCAAAAGAGAGCATGTTTGGGAAGAGTGAGCCATACAATGGGCACCACCAGTGAAAAGGCCCTGCTCCGTGTAGCTCCTGTCCTGTCATTTGATAGGATGCCCACTTGCCCTCCTTCTTGACATGGAATGCTCTCTATTGGAGTCTCCAGGTCCAATATAAAGACCATAAGAAGGGAGAGTAGGGACATTGAAGTTCCCAACAGCTGTTAATCAAGCAAGCAAGCGCACAGGTCACTTTTGTCACAGGATGCCTATGTCCTGGCCAGGCCTGCACCCAATCTTGTTTTTTGTACAATCTTGTTTGTTCCCAGTAATCAAAATTATATTATCAACATATACAAGCATAAAAGTTGTTTTCCTTCATTTGCAAGGAATGGTACAAAACAAAGTGGCGCTAATAAAGAAAAGTTCCAGGGTGGCAACAGAAAGCAAACTAAAAATGCCTTTGCAGTTTATCAGAACTATCCAGCAATATCAAGTTATAGGAAAACTGGTGCTATAAACAGTAACCCTTCTAGTTTGTTAATTGATTTGGCAACTTCCATGCACATGACGTCTGATGCTAATTCCCCCGCAAAGAGTTAAATAACAACTCATCAGAGGCAGCGACAGTTGCAAATAGAAACAAAATATCTGTGAAAGGAAGAGGAGCAGGTTTTCTTAAGTGTGTTGCAGGTAGAAATACTGTTTGTAATGAAGTGAGAGTAGTAGTTGCTCGAATTAACAAATTAGAAAGTTTTGAGAATTTACATGCTAGATTAAAATTGATTAATTCATTGAGAAGGGGATTGTAAGAAAAACACTGGGGCCTAATTTGAATAATAGAGAGCAGACCAAATCACCTGTCAGGAGAGCTATGAGATTCAGGTGAGGGTCATATGCCTTGTCAATCCCAGCAGGTATATAACAAGAAGACCAGCCTGCCCAAGAGGGATTTGACCACAAGCACGTGATCTCCTCCTGCAATTTCCAGCAACTGACTAGCAGCCATCAATAGCCCTCTCTTCCTCCATGAATCTGTCCAGTCCTCTTTGAAAGCTGTCCAAGTTGGTGGCCATCACTGTCTCATGTGTGAGGGAGTTCCACAGTTCAACGATGAGCTGCATAAAGAAACATTTCCTTCCATCCATCCTGAATCTCCCGCCACCAGATACCCACGAGTTCCTTGGAGGAAGCCATTATCAAATCAAATCTTTATTATTATGGTCAATGACCAGCATTAAGGAAGCCATTATAATTAAGTCAGGCTCAAATCTATCGCATATGAAAAGCTACAATCATTTTATGAATAACAATATCACAGGCATGCTGCTATCATGGCCTAGCTGTGTTTAGGGCTTCATTTGTACTATACATTTGAAACATTTCAGTCAGTCATTTCTTTGCCCAAGGAATCCTGGGAACTGTAGCTTGTTAAGGGTTGTTAGAGGAGACGCCTATTCCCCTCACAGAGCTGCAATTCTCAGAGTTTCCTGGGGAAAGGGATTGCTCGTCAAACCATTCTGCTTTAAATGTATAGTGTAGATGGATCCTAGGAATGGTTGCTCTGCCTGAAGGCTTTTGGGGTAAAAACAGTTTGCTATGTACATGTGGGGAATTGAGGCAGTGTTGCAGTTGTGGCGTTACATAACCTCTGTGCCAGTAGCTATTAGAGAGAGTTTACCCACACACCAGTGATTAAGGGTGGGGGATGACACAGGGTTTTCCAACTTGTACTGAGATTTCTCATTTTATGCACCTGCCCATTTGTACTATCATACATCGCTGCTTCCATGTTATATTTTTCTAGGCCTATATAAATATGTGTGTGTGTGAGGCCAAAAAAACCTGCAGAAAAATGAGACTTGGTTCTAAGAATTAATTTTTGGAATGTATCATCCAAAGCAATTGCAGAGGGGCAGGGGGTTCATGTACATTTTTTACTCATTGAGGATATTCACAAATCACCCTTCGTCAAAAAGGAAACCAGAGCAATGTACAAGAAGAACAAATCCAAAATACACCAAACCTCATAAAAACACATGCAGGCTAAACATTAAAGAACGAAACCATTAAAACCCAGGCCCCCGTTTTGCTGCTAAGGATTAAACGTCTCAATATGAAAATGAATACAATTCTTCATCATCAAACCACAGAAGCCTGGGTAAATAAAAAACATCCTAAATTGACATCTGAAAACCAGTAACATGTGAGGCAGATGTAACTCCAGATGGAGATCATTCCAAAGTAAGGGCCCTATTAAGAGAATAATCTTCTATATATCCCCTCATCAGGATTCCTCGCCAGTACTGTGGGCAGATTCCCACCCACCATCAAAATGGCTGGTATTGGAGAAGGTGCTCCTTGCATATATTTACAGCAGGTGGTGGTGGTGGGGTAATTAGTCCTGCCAGGCCTCCCCATTTTGCCCATTAGGCCACTTAGGCCAAGCTACATGCATTTGGCAAAAGGGTTTTAAGTATGTGGTGATGCAGATAATTTAAAATATAGGGTGAGATCTAAGGTAAAAACAGAACGTGTAGAAAACAGGTGCTGAAGTTGCTGTCCCGACCCCATCCCCCCCCCCCCCCGAGGTACCGCTGCCGCACGCAAGTTTGTACAATTAAAAATGCCAAATCTATTTGACTGGGAGCTTGCAGTGGATTTGCAAACACCCTGGAGGCCTTCAGAATGCCCTTCATATGGTGTGGAGTTGGGGCACCTCCTTCTTCTAATTGGGTTGCTGCTGCAGAGGGACCCACAGTAGACAGGGTACTTGTGTACGGCCCTGCTGCGTAGCCAAGCACACACACACACACACACCGCCAAACCTCAGCATTGCCCCAGGGTGGCCAGCTAAAACCAGCTCCTCGCTGGGACCAGCACCTTCCACTGGAGCCAAATAATTGCTTGGTCCTTTGTTGTTTGGTGTCTACAGCCCCGGGGCCTTCATTTGTGGGAACTTGCTGTGGCTAGTGCCTCCCTCTTTAATTACCTTCTCCTCCTGCTCATGCACCCGCTCCCTTGGCTTACTCACTCCCCCGGCAGCCGGGCGCGACTCTCCAAAAACTTTGGTCCTTTAAATTGGGCCTTGGCAGCTGTCCCTCCTCCCTTCCCTGCATACTCTCCCTCCATCCACCCCACAGCAGCCACAAGGATTTTGTATCAAAGCACTTAACAGAAGTGGCGTGCGAGAACCTTGCAGTTATATCCTCCGAGTAGGTTTCAGTTGTGGCTTTGCAGCAACATAAGCAGAGCTCTGCTGGATTAGAACAGGGATGAGACAGTCCAGCATCTTGTTATCAACAGAGACCAACCTCCAGGAATCCTATGAAAAGGGCAACAGCCATTACTGTTGTATCTCTTGAGCTCCTTGTTATTTAGTGGTACATGAGCTTTGAACATGAAAGCTCCATTTTGCTACTATGACTAATAGGTAAAGGTAAAGGGACCCCTGACCCTTAGGTCTAGTCGTGGCCGACTCTGGGGTTGCGGCGCTCATCTCGCTTTATTAGCCGATGGAGCTGGCGTACAGCTTCCGGGTCATGTGGCCAGCATGACTAAGCCGCTTCTGGCGAACCAGAGCAGCGCCGTTTACCTTCCCGCCGGAGCGGCACCTATTTATCTACTTGCACTTTGATGTGCTTTCTTTTTTTTCCCCTTTTTTTTTTTTTTGCATTTTAAAATTTTATTGAATTCCATTATATATACAAGTTTCAACATTTCTCGTACATTTTGGACTTCCTTCAACGTCGTTGACATTCATTCGTAGTCAGATCTTAGAGTCGCATTCCATCTCTTCATATTGTCATTCGTGCTATTTTTTATAAATTCTTTCGTTTAAACAATACCTGTTAGTTCTTTACAGAGCCTCTTTAAATCCCACCAGCGTTGTGTTAACTGAACATTTACTCTCCAGGTAACCCACAAATTTCCCCCAGTCCTCTATAAACCTCTGATCCTTTAAATATCTTATTTTCCCTGTTAATTTATCCAACTCTGCGTATTCTATCAGTTTTGCTCTCCAGTCTACCACCGTTGGGGTTTCCTCCTGCTTCCACCTCTGAGCTACCACAATTCTGGCTGCCGTAACCGCGTACTGGAAGAGTTTGTGATCCTTTCTCTTAATCTCTTTCCCCAATATACAAAGTAAGAAAGCTTCCGGTTTTTTAACAAAAGTATAACCCAACATCTTTTTCAATTCGTTGTAAATTTCCTCCCAGAAACTTTTAATTTTTTTGCACTCCCACCATAGATGGTAAAATGTCCCTTCCTTTTGTCTGCACTTCCAGCATTTGTTATCTATCTTATACATCTTGGCCAGTTTTACGGGGGTCATATACCACCTGTACTGCATCTTCATCACGTTTTCCTTGAGTAGCGTACAGGCCGTAAACTTTATATTAACTCTCCAAAGCTTTTCCCACTCCTCCATCTGGATGTTATACCCGATATCCCTAGCCCATTGTACCATCACTGACTTCACCTCCTCATCCTTCGTGTGCCATTCTAATAATATTTTGTACATTTTGGAGAGGTTTTTATATTCACTATTTATTATCTCCTTTTGGAATATTGATTCTTTCCCCTCGTAGCCCCTTTCCTTTACCTCTGTTTTAAACATCTCATTGATCTGGAAGTAGTGCAGCCAGCCCTGTGTAAACATTTTAACCTGGTCGTATGGTTTAACTTTCCACTTCCCTCCTTCATTGATGACCATTTCTCCATACTTCCCCCATCTTTCTTCCATGTTGACTTTCTTTACACTTATTAACTCCTGCGGAGATAACCAGTGTGGTGTTCTCGGCTCTAATATGTCTTTATACCTGTCCCAGACCTCCATCAATGGGCCCCTAAATATGTGACTGCAGAAGCCCTTGTGCACCCTTTTTTTATCCTTCCATAAGTACGCATGCCACCCATATTTATTATTATATCCTTCAAGGTCTAATAGCTCTCTGTTTTCCAACTTAACCCATTCTTTTATCCAGCACAGACATGTTGCTTCATAATATAGTCTCATGTCTGGTAGGGCGAAGCCCCCCCTTTCTATTGCATCTGTTAGTAGCTTAAATTTAATTCTGGGCTTCTTCCCTTCCCAGACATATCTTGAAATTGCTTTTTGCCATTCTTTAAAGTTTTTTGTTCCTTTTAATATGGGGAGTGTTTGAAACAGATATAGGAACTTGGGTAGCAGCATCATTTTTACCATGGAGATCCTTCCCCAGAACGATAATTTTAGTCTGGCCCAGGCCTCCAGATCTTTTTTAATTTTGTTCCAAGTCGGGACATAGTTGTTTTGGTATAAGTCGATATTTTTGTTAGTAATCCAGATTCCCAAATACTTTATCTTTTTAACCACCTCGATTTCAGTTTGTTGTTGCAGTGTAACCACCACATCCTGATCCATATTTTTAACAATCATTTTTGTCTTACTCTTATTCATTTTGAAACCGGCCAGTTTCCCAAATTCCTCCATCTCGTCCAGGATCGCCTTTATACTTTCTATAGGTTCTTCTACCGTTAAAACCACGTCATCCGCGTAAGCTTTAACTTTGTACTTATTTGAACCTAGTGTCACCCCTTTTATTTGTTTGTTTTGTCTTATTGCGTTCAGTAACACTTCTAAAACCACTATAAAGAGCAGCGGCGAGAGCGGGCAGCCCTGCCTCGTTCCCTTACATATTTTTATATCCTCAGTTATGACATTATTGACTATCAGTCTCGCCTTCTGCTCAGTGTATATAGACCTTATGCCATTTAGAAATTCTTGTCCCACCTCCATCGCTTCCAGATTTTTTAACATGAAGTCCCAAATTACATTATCGAAAGCTTTCTCCGCGTCTATAAAGATTAGGCAAGCTGATTTATCAGAACTCTCAGATAGATATTCAATGAGATTGATTATATGTCTTGTGTTACTTCTTATTAGCCTGCCCGGGAGAAAGCCTGTCTGGTCTTCATGTATTATCCTTCTTAGTATCTTTTTTAATCTTTTAGCCAGGATGCCAGCGAAGATCTTATAGTCCGTGTTTAATAAAGAGATGGGTCTGTAATTCTTAACTTGTGTTAGATCTGAATCTTGTTTTGGAATGATTGTAATAAAGGCCTCTTTCCACGATCCGGGCATATCTCTTTCTTTTAAGATGTTATTCATTACTTCGATTAGAGGTGTCATCAGCGTATCTTTGAATTCTTTATAGTAACTCGATGTAAATCCATCCGGGCCCGGTGCCTTTCCTCTTTTCAGTTCTTTTATCGCTTCTTCTATCTCTAGTCTGTCAATTGGGGCATTTAACTGTTTTTTTTGCTCGGGAGGCTCTTAACAGGAAAGTAAGGTAAAGGGTAAAGGGACCCCTGACCATTAGGTCCAGTTGCGGACGACTCTGGGGTTGTGGCGCTCATCTCACTTTACTGGCCAAAGGAGCCGGCATTTGTCTGCAGACAGCTTCCGGGTCATGTGGCCAGCATGACTAAGCCGCTTCTGGCGAACCAGAGCAGCGCATGGAAACGCTGTTTACCTTCCTGCCAGAGTGGTACCTATTTATCTACTTGCACTTTGATGTGCTTTCGAACTGCTAGGTTGGCAGGAGCAGGGACCGAGCAACGGGAGCTCACCCCGTTGCGGGGATTCGAACCGCCAAACTTCTGATCGGCAAGTCCTAGGCTCTGTGGTTTAACTCACAGCGCCACCTGCGTCCCTACTATGACTAATAGCTGCTGATAAACCTATATTTCATGTATCTCTCTCTTTAAAAAGTGATAGAATTCACTATCGGAGAATGTGGTGGCGGCCACTAATTTCTATCTATTATTATGTGTAACATAGAAATTCTTTATCTCTGTTCTGAACTTAGGGCCACTCCAGGCAACTTGTTTATTGAGCATCCATATTGATTTGCTTGCAAAGCACTTGTCCTTCATTCACCCCTATTTACTTGTAGGTTGTTTATATCAATTCCTGTTAGTACTTCTTTCACCCCACTTTTTTTCAATGCACTTTCCAAACTGCAAAAAAACTCATATTCTTTTTTTAAACTAGATTTGTGGTGCTAGAGTGGCAGAACTCTTTAATCCACTTCAACTGCAAAAACCTAAAGTGATGGATGGTATGTGCTTGAATCCCTCCTGAAAAATAGTGACAGTCTGACGGCATCCCTACTGTGTCTCAATTTCATTGCATGAGCCCAAGTTTTAGCATTACAAGACGAGAGGGGATCTCATATTCCATAAAGTGCCTGTTAATAATAATAATAATAATAATAATAATAATAATAATTTATTATTTATACCCTGCCCATCTGGCTGAGTTTCCCCAGCCACTCTGGGCGGCTCCCAATCCAGTGTTAAAAACAGTACAGCGTTAAATATTAAAAACTTCCCTGAACAGGGCTGCCTTCAGATGTCTTTTAAAGATAGGATAGCTGCTTATTTCCTTCACATCTGAAGGGAGGTCTTTCCACAGGGTGGGTGCCACTACCAAGAAGGCCCTCTGCCTGGTTCCCTGTAACTTGGCTTTTCGCAGTGAGGGAACCGCCAGAAGGCCCTCGGCACTGGATCTCAGTGTCCGGGCTGAACTATGGGGGTGGAGACGCTCCTTCAGGTATACAGGACCGAGGCCGTTTAGGGCTTTAAAGGTCAGCACCAACACTTTGAATTGTGCTCGGAAATGTACTGGGAGCCAATGCAGATCTCTCAGAACCGGTGTTATGTGGTCCCGGCAGCCTTTCTATATCCTTATATCCTTTTCCCCTTCTATTTATTCTTAAGCTTTAAAGGGGAGGTGTTGCAACCCCTTGATTATACTGGTTGCTCTTTTCTGTGTCTTTACACTAATTTGATTTGATTAATATTTATATTCCACTTTTCCAACAACAAATGTTGAGCTCAAAGCGGCTCATAAAAATCACAATAGCATTTTAAAAAACAACAACAACATTGCAAACGCTATAATAGCAATCACAATGGCATATAAACAAAGCAAACAACAGTGGACAGCACATTGAATAGGAGTTTGCAAGCAAGTGTAGGCAAACAAATCAGATAATGTGCATCAGGTGAAGACATCCCCACCCTTTCCTTGGTGTGTACAGCAACATAAAAATGCAACTTGAAGCGCAGCAGCGAGGAAACAACCTCACTGGGAGCTCATCCAAACTTCCATTTGTACTGCAATTTAATCTGTCCTATGATTTCTAGGCACAGGTCTGATAGGTTTTTCTTTCGTTCCACCACTTTCCCCAAGAAAACCTGCCATTTTACGGCTGAATTGGAAGAAACATAAATCTGCAGAAATGTTTCAGATTTTTAAATTTGATACCACCTGCAAACTTGGCTACCTCAGTGCGCACCCCCTGAATCCATATCCTTTATGAACAGTTTAAAGTGGTAGTGCCTAGTGGTTAAGATGGGAATGGGGGAGGGGCCTCTGAAATCATAGGACATACGTTCAAGGTTATAAAATATGAATTACACCCTTAACTTTTTTTTCACCAAACCTCTTACAATCACTATCAAGGTAGTACAACAGTGGCTTTTCAGAGTGTGCATATACATGAATTTGAACACAATTTGTGTTAGTGCAACAAGGAGTGCTGAGATGTTTTAGAAAAAATTAACACCGAATACAAGGGTACAATCTTGTGTGTACAGTCGCCCCACCCTTGGGTTTGACTTGCCAGATCTAAGATAGAATCCCGGTGAGAAAGTTGTAAGTCAAAAATAGCTTATCTCCTGAGTTTAAGCCAATAAAAACTCAGAAACGTGAGTCCAAGTTGTTTGTTGCAAAGCAATGTTACAGTCGGATCATTCCTCAAAACTGCAACCCTGCCCAGTGGTCCAGGCAGTGGTATTTATAAAGTTTCAAACAAAGCATTTCAATTTTCACCGAACATATACATCATTACCTCATTTCATGTTAAATACACATGCGCAATAAGCACTGGCAATTTCTGCTGATTAAGTTTTGATTCCCACCGTGCTCTGTTACATTGTGTTAGTGTGCGTGTTGGGAACCTGTGTTACGTGTAGCCATTTGCACCATGTAGCAACTTATGTTCTAGCTTTGAGGTGTATCTTTGTGATTCACATATTAGCTGTATTTCTGCCCCAATGCGGGCGGCAACTTGCAAAATCATCAGTTTCATAAAGGAACAGGTTACCATAACTTCTACATTAGAAGCACACTCAAGGATTTACAGGGGTACACATTACCACATTTATTGTGGCCCTTTGGCCACAAGACCAAAGGGACATGGTTGTTATGACTTTTGCTTCCTGATTTAGGAACTGGGATTAGGTGGAAAAAGAAATGCCACATGAAGGCTGATTTCTTTTCTTTTAAAGTTTTATTTATTGCATTGTGGAGCGTTTCCGATCCTTTATATTCTGGATTTGCTAACACATACATAAATATTAATATACATACACTTGAAGAGCTGGGGGACGGACGGACGGACATGTTTTTTAAAAGAGTATGTAGGTTAAAGCCTCAGTGCCTAGGACTTGCCGATCGAAAGGTCGGCGGTTCGAATCCCCGCGGCGGGGTGCGCTCCCGTCGCTCGGTCCCAGCGCCTGCCAACCTAGCGGGTGCAAGTAGATAAATAGGGAGCCCCCGGGTGCAAGTAGATAAATAGGGACCGCTTACCAGCGGGAAGGTAAACGGCGTTCCGTGTGCTGCGCTGGCTCGCCAGATGCAGCTTTGTCACGCTGGCCACATGACCCGGAAGTGTCTCCGGACAGCGCTGGCTCCTGGCCTATAGAGTGAGATGAGCGCACAACCCTAGAGTCTGTCAAGACTGGCCCGTACGGGCAGGGGTACCTTTACCTTTACCTTTTATGTGCACAAAAGGACTAGTTAAAGGGTGTTTATCAGCAGCTATCCTCGTTAGATGAATTAGGTTTTGGTTATATTCCCACTAGGATTGTCAGGGTCCAGAATGGCTGAGCTAGGGGAGATTGGCGCTTAAGTACCGGTACTTGGCTGACAGACTTCAGTTCCCATCCTCTGTTAGTGATTCCTGAGACAAATTTGCCTAATTCATTTAATCCTTTTCTAGCTCAGATAATTCTTATTGCTTCTAAAACTTGCACTGAGTTCCATGAATGATTCCCAAACGCTCTTGCATTGCTTTGGCAAAATCCCATTTCCAGCTTCACCTAGCCTTTGACCAACAGCTAAAAGATTATACCCTTCCATCGGGGAGATGGTAAAGCCCTTATGAGATCTGTTATTAAAACCCACAAACAGGCACCGGAAATGCCAATAAAAATATTGGAAGATGCATTAAGTTTGACTTCAAAAGTGTGAATAAAAAATCTAAAACCGCAGCTCCAAAGTTACTCATGGGATCTAAGCAGATACTTTCTTTGGGATACAGAGAGCTAGGGACAGAACATATAATAACTGAGGATTTGAATGATTTACAAAATTTAAGTTTGTTTCTTATTCAGTGACCTGATATTAGATCTAGTGTCGTTTTAAAGCACAGATGAGGACTATCATATGATTTCCAGTGGTGGTTGCCAGTCCACACCAAGATTTTGTGGCATCCAATCCCTCTTTTCAATGTAGGCAACACAAATGATATAAGTATTCTGCCTTCTCCCTACACTCCCCACTGCAGCGGACAGGCTTCACATATGCTTTGTGACAGTGTCTTGCAGTTCTCATTTAGCAGTGCAGGCTTGCCAGACAACAGAGGGTGATTCTGGATGACCTGTTTATTGAGCATTCATCCTCATTTGTTTGCACACAATTTGGACGCAGGTTATACCTGCCAGCTGACTCCATTGAAAAACATTGTGTGCAGAGTGAGAAGATCACCATGTACTGAACATTTGTTCTGATTTATCTGCATGGAGGTTATTTGGTGTTATCACTTGTAGCCATTCTGTGGCTTGTCTTTTGGGGAGGCAGCCAAGAGCATTAAATCCGCTTTAATCATGCTGTCTGAATGTGCTGGTATAGTATTGAAGCATATCCACAAAACAGTAGAAGTCTGGAAGCAGTCATAGAAGCTCTCTGCACCAGTACTTGTGCTCAGTGGTGATTACTGGGCCACAGTGGTGCTCTGATGTGCATGCTGTGCCATGTTTACTTGTGGCTGCAACACAGGCAACACAGTTATTGGAGTTCTCTCTCATTTAGTGCCTTTTCTGGTAAGTAATACAGAAGCCATAGGCCTAGTTCACACATGGCATGCATCTTCAGGACTTGATAACTGCCACATTTGGTGATAACTTTCATGTGCAAATGTGCTGTCAAGAACAACCTTTTCACCTGGTGCATGGTTTTTCAGTGGAGTCAGCTGGCACAGTTATCTAATGTAAGGAAATCATGCATGTGTGCAACAGGCCATACTGTAGTGGTAGTCTGGTCCATCCCCATCCCCCAACCCATTTTTGGTGCTTGCTAGGCAACTTTAAGGGACGCGGGTGGCGCTGTGGTCTAAACTACTGAGCCTCTTGGGCTTGCCGATCAGAAGGTTGGTGGTTCGAATCCACACAACAGGGTGAGCTCCCGTTGCTCAGTCCCACTTCCTGCCAGCCTAGCAGTTCGAAAGCATGCCAAAAAGTGCAAGTAGATAAATAGGTACTGCTCTGGCGGGAAGTTAAATGGCATTTCCGTGTGCTGCTCTGGTTTTGGTGTTCCGTTGCGCCAGAAGCAGCTTAGTCATGCTGGCCACACGACCCACAAAAACTGTCTGCGGGTAAACGCCGGCTCCCTTGGCCTGTAAAGCGGGATGAGCGCTGCAACCCCAGAGTCGTCAGCAACTGGACTTAACGGTCAGGGGTCCTTTACCCTTACCTTTTGAGGCAACTTTAAGAGCACTCATCCCGCAATTGTGACCTCTGGGCAAAATGTAAGTTAGTGCTCTCTCTGTTCCCATCTTCTTCCAAAAGTGCATGCTAGATAGCACAGAAGTCAAGTTGCTAAATCACACCGAGGATTTGTGGCTTTAATTCAGCATACCTTCGAGCAGGGGTCAGCAACATTTTCAGCCGTGGACTGGTCCACCATCCCTCAGACCATGTGGTGGGCTGGACTATATATTTTTTTTGGGGGGGGGGGGAGAACGAATTCCTATGCCCCACAAATAACCCAGAGATGCATTTTAAATAAAAGCACACATTCTACTCGTGTAAAAACACCAGGCAGGCCCCACAAATAACCCAGAGATGTATTTTAAATAAAAGGACACATTCTACTCATGTAAAAACACGCTGATTCCCGGACTGTCTGCGGGCTGGATTTAGAAGGTGATTGGGCCGCACCCAGCCCCTGGCCCTTAGGTTGCCTGCCCCTGCTTTAGAGGGTGTTTTTTGGCATTAGCATACAGGTTGAGACATTAGGCACCCTACTACCCCTGCTGCCCAGTGGTGACACTGGTCTGTGCAGAGTACCATCTCAAGCCCTATGCTGGCAGCAAGCAATGTTTATCACTTGGCATGCTGCTGGTTCCTCTGCCTTCCATAAGATTCTTCACAACTGAGAGCTAACTATGAGATACATTGAAGGCAAATGTATTTTTTATATGCACACGAAACAGGAAAGACGAGGGGCTTCTGCTTACTCTGTGGTTATACTAAGAACTAAAGACAGTGCTTTCTATTAATGCTTTTTGTATAAATGCCACCTGGCATGGGAGGAGTTCAAAGGACTCTCAAGCTATTTTAATTTAGTACAATGGGCCTTTACAGATGAGGAAACTGTGTTATGGGGGGGAGGCAGTAAGTGAGTTGCCTAAAGAGCCATCTTAGTGTCTCAAGACTCCTCGTCTTCCCCGCTGCAACAATTAAACTGGAATCCTAAACATCGTTACCCATAGAGCTAACTTCTGAGTAGATACGCATGTAGATATGCAGCCACTGTCAGACTTAATCTCCCAGATGTGGGAATGGAAACCTGGTGTCCAGCTTCCCAGCTCAGTATTTCTGTTTCTACCTACTTCCTACGGGAGTGTATTTAATAGTTTAACAGCCTTCTGAGTGGCATATATTTGTATGTTGCCTTTCCACCAAATCTGTGTACATTTACCCACCTTCCCCCTTTTAAATGTACAACAGTCCTGTGAGGTTGACTTGGCTGAGTTAATATATGTACTCAAGTTGCAGTTCTTGTCAACAGATTGCAGGGACAAGTGGATGCAGGGGGTCCAATTCAGACAGTGTATCCCTGCACCCCAGTCTCAAAAGTTTTTTCCTTTTCTCCAAGGATATTTTAAAGCACTGCTGTTAAGGGTCCAGTGATGTCAATGAAGCATTACCAATTCCCTTGAACCACTGTTGCATTTCAGCCATATACAGAAGCCATTTTCAGCCACCTGCTGCTGAGGCAATGTGATACACATGAGTTTCTTTCTTCTGACGCTTTATGAATAATCTTTGTCTTCATTGCATTACCTACCATCTTTCATCCCTTCAGGCAGTAAACTACTGTAGATTAGAGCTGAGGTTGCTCCCTGAAGCTTTTGAATTCCATTCACCACCACCTCCTCCGTCTGTAATTTACATTTCTTTTCACTGGTTTCATCTAATGGACTACAAATTATTTATTCCCTTGCTAAGGTTTTCTAAAGGATGCTCCTAACAATTAAGATGCACAAGATAGGCTTGCAAGAATTGTGCTAACAGTGACACTGGTATCGTAGGGTTCTTTGTAAGAGAGCTTTACAGCTGGAATAATGCAAAAAACTGTAAGATGGTTTATGTTTTGTCTTTTAAAAATGGAAATGGCAGAGTCTCTTGACTCCTCTTAAATCCAGCATGTTGTTGTTGTTTAGTCGTTTAGTTGTGTCCGACTCTTCGTGACCCCATGGACCAGAGCACGCCAGGCACTCCTGTCTTCCACTGCCTCCCGCAGTTTGGTCAGACTCATGTTTGTAGCTTTGAGAACACTGTCCAACCGTCTCGTCCTCTGTCGTCCCCTTCTTCTTGTGCCCTCAATCTTCCCCAACATCAGGGTCTTTTCCAGGGAGTCTTCTCTTCTCATGAGGTGGCCAAAGTATTGGAGCCTCAGCTTCACGATCTGTCCTTCCAGTGAGTACTCAGGGCTGATTTCCTTCAGAATGGATAAATCCAGCATAGGTTTTGCAAAAGCTAAGTATCAAAGGTAACCAGCAAGTTTTCTAGAGCTGAGCTGCTAGATCAAACTCTTTACTAAGTTAGGGCTGCCATACATCCAGATTTTTCCAGACATTATTGGGATTTTAAAGGTGTAATTGATGTTGGGGGGCAATTTCTGAAAGGCAGCACTTTGTCTTGGATCATAGGCAAATCAAATGAAAAATCACGGTTTTTTGGCATTTTTGTGTAAGAAAAAGAAAAAGAAAAAAGCAGCTTAATAATTTCAGTGGTTTCCTTTAAAAAAGCTCAAAATTGTTGAGAAACCTATTGGGGAAAATTAGCTGCTTTATTGCTGCTCAGCATTTAACAGCAGTTCATCCTGCTACTTTTATATTTCCGCCACTCAGGAAGTAAACGGCAAATGTTAGAACTGACAAACTGAGCAGAACATAAATACCGGTACATCTCAAACTATTTTTCAGCCTTAAAATATGATAATGAAGGAATCTGAGTAAATGCAAAACTAGGGTCAGCAAACTTTTTCAGCAGGGGGCCAGTCTACTGTCCCTCAGACCTTGTGGGGGGCCAGACTATATTTTGAAAAAGAAAGAAAGAACGAATTCCTATGCCCTGCAAATAACCCAGAGATGCATTTTAAATAAAAGGACACATTTTATTCATGTAAAAACACGCTGATTCCCGGACCGTCCGCGGGCTGGATTGAGAAGGCGATTGGGCCGTATCCGGCCCCCGGGCCTTAGTTTGCCTACCCATGGTTTACAACATGGTTCATAGGTTAGAATCTCCTGGGTTAGCAAAAGTAGCTCCAGCCCTACCTCTATTAGAATTTTTAACATTGGCAGGTATGGCATTGATTCTGCTGACTGGAGTTTCACTGCTGGGTACTTAAAGCCCCCGTTTCCTTGGAGCCAAACAGAATACAAGTGAAGAAAGCTCTCTGCAGTATCAACTGGTCCTACGAACACAGGCAGCTGCTTGAGAACCATTTCTCATGGTGTGTTTGCATGTGAAAGTCAGTTCCTGTGTGTGTGTTATACTATAATACTAGAAGTCTACCTAACAGTTGATCTCGGATGTGTATCCAAATTAACAAGATGGCATAGCATCCATCTGGAACAGGGGTCTGCAAACTTTTTCAGCAGGGGGCCAGTCCACTGTCCCTCAGACCTTGGGGGGTGGCGGCGGACTATATTTTGGAAAAAAATATATGAACGAATTCCTATGCCCCACAAATAACCCAGAGATGCATTTTAAATAAAAACACACATTCTACTTGTTAAGTTGTGGGTGAACATATCAGATGACACAGCGATTCTTCAAACAGCTCTTGTTTATTCACAGGCCAGAACAGAACTGAACTGAAGGGTTCAGCCAGCCTGCTTATATAGAGCTCCAGTACAGCGCAACTGTAACAACTTTCTGTAACTATCCAATCATTGAACGTCACTTTCAATCCCTTATTTGCATATGTGGACCTGAGTGAAAACTATCTACAGTATCCCCCTGCTGGCCCAGGGTGAGAACTTCAGTACATAACACTACTCATGTAAAAGCACGCTGATTCCCGGACTGTCCACGGGCCGGATTTAGAAGGCGATTGGGCCGCATCCAGCCCCCAGGCCTTAGTTTGCCTACCCATGATCTGGAAGCATCCTAAAATTAGACTCTGGATTAAGTGATCTTATAGTATGTGCAAGCAGAAGTGGTTTTAGGGTCGTGCAACTGGTTCGGTCACACTGGGCGCCATGCTGCAGGGGGCACCACAACAGTGTTGTTGTAGAACAGAGTTCAGGAGGCAAGGGGGTGCTGGATGTTAGCATTGCACAGGGTGCCGCTGGAATTTGAGAGTGTAAAGTCTGCCACTGGTGCAAACAGGAGCCTCTTCAGATGGTAATGCTATTTACCTCACCTACTTCCAAAAGTGGTAAAACCCCTGTTGCATTTGGGAGCTCTCCTGCTCATTCTGCTGAGCGGGGCTCTGAACATCTACCCCAAAGTCCTGGCCTGGTGATGGCACCACTACCCTCATCTCTATCATTATTATTCTTACTTGTGATCCTCCATTTTTCAATATGAGATATATAAATCTATTTTTGCACAAATGGGTCTACAGCTTAATAGAAAACCTACCTTAGACTGTATACTCACCCTAAAACATAACATCTCCATACACTTAATAAACAATACCCACATGTGGCACAAATGACTTGAGAGAAGCTCAGAAGGGCTTGAACAAGGGACTTGTCCACATTTGAGCATTATTTAGCAATTAATCCACATTTTCCCCACCCACAATTTGAATTAGATTCACACCCTCACAAATTCGATATTTGTATCTGAGTAGTGACTTTGGTCTTTCCCATGTCTTGCATTTATGCCCGCCTGCTATTCTGCCAATAGCAGTACTGACAGGGCATGCATGCAGATAGCTGCCCATGCACGCTTAAAAAATATCCCCTCCCAAAAGTGTGCAAAACAGCTTCTGCAGTTTTTGCAAATCTAAGGGAGCAAAAGAAAAATAAACAAAAGGCTGAACTCGCCTATCTTTACTAGCACGGTGGAAAAGATGAAATCTATGCATGTGTAACAGTTATCTTGCATGTACACACCTCAGCTTTCCTGTGGCTTAAGTTTTCAAATCAGATGGAAGCAACAGCATTTCTCAGTAAATGTTCCTCCCCTGCCATAAGAGTGACAAAAATTGTACCCCTCCTTGCTGCAATTACTGGCAAAAAAAGAGAGAGCTCCCACTGGTGCCTAACCCCTACTACAGCACTGATGGAAATCTAAAAGGGGACAAGTCTCATGTATGCTCCCCTAAGCTCATTGGAGGAGTGGCAAGATACATCTAGTAGTTCATGTAGGACTAGCAACCAGGGTTCAGGCCCCACTCTATCATTAAGTTTGCTGGGTGACCTAGGGATGCCATATTGCAAAAAGTGAAAATCTGGACAAAAGTAAAATTGTCAAAAACTGCACTGCCGACATGGGTTGCCATACATCCAGGTTTTGCTAGACATACAGTGGTACCTCGGGTTAAGTACTTAATTTGTTCCGAAGGTCCGTTCTTAACCTGAAACTGTTCTTAACCTGAAGCACCACTTTAGCTAATGGGGCCTCCTGCTGCTGCTGTGCCGCCGGAGCCCGATTTCTGTTCTCATCCTGAAGCAAAGTTCTTAACCTGAAGCACTATTTCTGGGTTAGCGGAGTCTGTAACCTGAAGCGTATGTAACCTGAAGCGTATGTAACCCGAGGTACCACTGTATTGCCAATTTCTGCTGCTTCCGACCACGGTATTCCATTTGTGTCCAGGAAATTCCAGATGTAGGCAACCCCACCTTGGGCCAGTCACTCAACCTAATCTACCAAACAGGCTTGTTGTGAGGATAAGATGGGAACTGAGAGAACTATGTATGGCGTTCCTTGGGGGAAAGGTGGGGTATAAATGTAATAATAAATGAGTGTAATAAGTAGGATTCCTAAAGGATGAATGGGCATCATGTGGTTTCCATGCTTGTCTTTGGTCCTCCCTAATCCTTTTGTGAATTTGGGGTTCTCTTCATGTTCTTATTTGCTTCCAGCATTCTTTTTCACCCTCCCATAACATTCCCTGGTTACTTGTGTCACCAAGAGAGCTAGAAGCTTATGCTTTTTTTAAAAAAAGAGGAACTGAGATTCTTAAATGTTGACTAAAAGTTTGCATATTTTATTTTATTTTACTTTTTGTTCCTTCATTTGTTCCAAGGAGGAACCCTGGCACAGAGAATAGATTTGGGGGCTCCACTCTGGCGCAAACAAAGGCTCCCACCTGGGACACAGTGAAATTCAATTTTTTATATGACTTTGGTTTGTGGGATCACTCTCTTTGTCTCTGTTAAATATCAGTTGTATCTTCATTAAAAAGGAGGAGTGTCTCCGCTCCTGTGAAACGGAAGGCAGTGCAACAGCCATCTTGCTTGGGGTTAGCTTTGCTTTGAAAATGAAGGGGATGGCTGGCTTTGAGTTTTATTTCATTTTCTTTTTTTCTTTTTTTGGGGGGGTGGGGTGGGTGACACATACATTTAAGCACTGGAGAAGGCGAGTGCAAAATGGCAAAAGAACAAACAAAAATACGTAATTGGTGGGGATTTTAGTGATATGCCTTTCAGTGAAGTTTGCCTTTGCTCTTTGCTCAATCTTATTTTACAGCCTATTTTACTGTCCAGTTCTTGACAAAAGTACATATTGCATGTAATTACATGTGAGAAAAGATGAAAAGTCATTTATGGAGGGAATGATGTTCAACAGAAAAATGGCTACAGGCTGGTACTTAACCCTTTCCTTGTCCATCACTTCTCTGCTTCAGTTCCCCCACACATGCCCCCCCTTCCTCCTTTATGGTGTCCAGATGCAAATTAATCCCTAGATGGATTGAGTGAGCAAATGTGCAAGTTTTTGTAGGAGAGAGCCAAGTGGCTGGCTGCCCTATGCAAGGGATAGCAGAGAATTCTGTCAGAATGGGAAACAGTCCCAGAAACTGCATCAGTTTGTGTGTTCATTCACAAGCATCATCGGAAATCAGGCAGGCAAATATGATCAGTATTCGCTGGTGCCATTCCCCCGCATCCCAAGCCTCAATTCACTGTCATTATTTTTTCTCATTACATGATTGATGACCGCCTCCCTCCATTGAAATGAATGGTATGGAATCGCCCAACAATAATGTCATTAATTACGTTGTTAAATTAGGCCACAGCAAACAGCAATCCAAATAACATTGCTTTTGGAGAAGCTGAATTGTAGCAGAATGGAAATGGTGTTGCATGTGACAGGAGGCAAAATGGAAAAGTATGCCTTTTTAGATCCCTTGGAATAGCATGCTGGAGGTCTCCTGCTATGTGTCTCCAAAAGCGTGGAACCAGCTCAGTGCTCTCTAATACAGTACTTTACATTGTCAGATGTGGCTGTGTCTTGCATCAGGAATTGATGCTAGCTTTGTCCGAACTAAACTTCAGTTTATTGTCTCTCATTGTATAAATCAGGGGTCAGCAACCTTTTTCAGCAGTGGGCTGGTCCACCGTCCCTCAGACCATGTGGTGAGCCGGACTATTATTTTTTTTGGGGGGGGGGGAGGAATGAATTCCTATGCCCCATAAATAACCCAGAGATGCATTTTAAATAAAAGCACACATTCTGCTCATGTAAAAACACCAGGCAGGCCCCACAAATAACCCAGAGATGCATTTTAAATAAAAGGAGACATTCTACTCATGTAAAAACATGCTGATTCCTGGACCGCCCGCGGGCCGGATTGAGAAGGCGATTGGACTGCATCCACCCCCAGGCCTTAGGTTGCCTACCCCTGGTATAAATGCATTTTAAAGGTTTTTATCAGTGTGTTTGTTGGCTTTAGTGTTTCTACCGTGTTGTAAGTCTCTGGGTCACTTTTGTGAGTAAAGCAACTTAAAATCACCATCAGCGTCATAGTAGCAAAGGGGACACCTTCCTGTCTCATTTACAGAGCTCTTCCTTCCACTCTGAGTAAATGATGACTTCAAGTGTTGCAGCTGTTAGGCAGCCTGGCAAGTTCTGGAGGAAGGACAGCAGGCCTGACAGGTTTGGGGAGAAAGGGGAGTTGGGAATAGAACAGACTGTGTAGAGTGAATCTGATCTGAGTATGTGTGTGTTTCTCACTGTCTGACTCCACTGGGAGGGGAAATGTGGAGGGGGGTGGTAGACTACAAGCACTGTATGTCATCAGAATGATTCATTGACCTAGCCCTGGCCAGAGAGTCCAAGGCAGGCCTATACAGAGCTTGTCTGAGGCTCAGGGCGGGAGTCCCCAGTCAGCTGGGAGCCACAGAGTGTACTTGGCATGACAGCGTTAAGTCCGGCAGCCCCCTGACAGACCACCCCCCAGCCAGCTTAGACCTCCACGGCCCACAACAGCAGCCCTTTGATCATTTGCAGTGTGTGTTTGCCTGGCCATCAAGAGGCTACAGCCACATACCTGCAGAGTGGAATACTATTTTAGCTTACAAAGGCTTAGCACTCGAAGCTAGGAACTGACCATGGAACAGGTGTGAGATCGATAAGAGAGAATGTCAGGGACTCTAGGACTTGAATTAAGAACCTTGTGGATTTAGGTTGAGACCTAACCTAGTGAGGTGTCTGCGCTCAAGCCTTTAAGTCTCCTTAAGAATAGTTCTGTGCAATATTAGCCCTTGTGATTGGTGAGCTATTTCTGGTATAAACACTGGGAATCTGGACCTGTGTTTAGTGTGGCCACGTGAATATTGCCCCCCCCCCAAGGACCATCTTCTGTAAAGTAGGATCGGTGGCTATGCTTTGTGTGTCACTTTAGCTCTCAGCAAGTGATTCCAAGGACCTTGGGCTGGACAACTCATTCACTCAGCTTAGATTCAGGCACAGCTACCCAGAGCCAAAACTTGGACCTAACAGTAAGCATCACTGCAGCTGATCTAAAAAGAAAGAAAGAAAGAAGATGTCCTGGCTAAATTTCTGCCTATCATATAGCACAGGGGTGAGCTTCTAAGTGGAAATGAGCTAGCCATCCTTACATTAACTCTACCCAGTTGAAAAATATAACTGTGGGAGGAGCAAATAAATGTGCTCAAAGCCCACTTTTAATGGGTCTCATTACACTGCCATTCTAAGGGGAAAGCTGATCTCCTTATCTGAGTTGTAAAAAAAACCACATCAGGCACTGCTAATGGTTTCTTCGAAGAATTAGAAAGTGGCTTGCAAGCCTCATTTTTAAGGCCTCATAACCTACTGGAGGTGTAATTTTCGCAGAGCTAATCCTACTCTGGTGGTGTCATTCTCGCCCCAGGTGGTTGTGACGTTGCTTCAGTTGGCTCATTCACAAATTCTGCTCCCTTTGATCCTGCCCATGAAACAAACCTGTTTTGCCATTTATTTTTAGGAGGGCAAGGCCCCATGTTTCCCTTTGCATCTTACATACATAAATATGTTAGAGGCCAATGCACCCAGGCAAACCAGGATGGATGTGCAGAAGATTTGTTTTAAATATCTCTGTATCATATCCTCCAAACCCTTAAGATGGGAGAACACTGGTACATTAATTTTTGTGTTCAGTGAACTACATATTTTTGTGTGTGTGTGTGTGTGTGTGTGTGTGTGTGTGTGTGTGTGTTCAGACAGAAAAAAAAGCCAGCCACATCCTTGTGGCCAATGGCTAGCTCAGTTAAAGAGCTGTTGCTTTAATACAAGAAGGGGAACTTTTTCTGTCAAGGGGCACGGTCCTTAAGGAGTAATGGCGGTGGGGGGGGGGGGCTGCATGCCAACAGTGGGTGGGAACATTCTCTATCTGCCTTCTCTCCCCCCCCCCCACATCTTCACTCTCTCTCTCTCTCTCTCTCTCTCTCTCTCTCTCTCTCTCTCTCTCGCCACCCCCTTCTCCCTGCTCTCTTTCTGCCATCCCCATACTCTTTCCCTCTCTTTCTCACTTCCTGTGTGTGTGTTAGTGGGGTTAATGGAAGAGACCATGGGTCTGGTTGCGCACCCACAGCTACAGGCACAACAGAAGACAGTTATCAAATAGCAATGGAGGACGCTAGGAGGAGTCACCTGGGGGGAAAGTACAAATTTACACTGGAGAGTCAGTCACCTGTGCCAAATCTGCCAGCCTGGCCCAAGACCTTTTGGAAAATACAAATGGCACCCTCTCCCACCAGTTAACCTGTGGGACAATCCACTGTGAAATTCTCCTGCACAAGCCACATTAAAATAAAAGAGAGCGACACGAAGGTATGACTGTACAATTGTGTGGCATCCGTTGATTTCAGTAGAGCTTCTGTAGAAGTTGCAGGTGACTTGTGTCCCAAAGGTCAAGATCTCTCACTCTGCTACCTTCAATGGTTTCCAAATATCTCTTAACCTTTTCTGATGAAATATAATCACATTTGCACCATGAGTCATGTATGCACAGAGCAGTCCTTGTTGATCCCACTTTCTTCCGCATTTGCCAGCTAGATAAGTGACAGACCAGAACAGACTGCAGGGCTTGGGCATACTAAACATGCCCCTCTCAAAAGTCAAGTTCAGGAGTGGCCTTACATGACGCATTTTTGGACATGAAGGCTTTGTTTGCAAAATATTGTGTGACTGTTTCATGTTAGTGCACTGAAATAATGTCCCACAAAAGATGAAACTTAGGGCATGTGCTAGCTAGAAACTCACGTTTCTGTTAAACTATCACCATTTTTTTTATTTGTCTTCAAAATCATGGAAATTTCCCCTCAATAGGTTCTAAATTTGGTCAAACAGGTTCTCCCCTCCCTAGATGACAATACATGCTTTCTGATTAAGATAGGGAGGGAAAGGAAGCGGGTATAATTAAAAATCAGACATGAATTATTCAGGGCTGTCAACTACTTTAAAAAATGTTAGGAGAGGCTGGGTTTTTCTTAAAGGTCAGATCCCAGAGCCTTTTTGGAGCCTCAGCTCCAAAATGCTATACAATTTTAGCAGAGATGAACTGGCAAAAGCCATAATAAAACAGGGCAGGATGGAATGGGAAAGCACACAAACCAACTCTGAAGTTATTAAAGAATAGGATACAAAATCATATGTAGGCTTCAGTTAAAGACCATGGCAGCTTAACAAGGGCAAATGAGGAGGGATGTTTGCTACACTGGCAACCGCTGGTATAGGCCTTTTTTATTTTTAATGCCCTTGATGACTGAAATGCCACCTGTGTCACAAATTCACTGTGTGACCTTAGGCAAGACACCACCCTCCCCAATCCAATCTGCAACATGGGTCTAAAAATAATAATAATACCTTACAGAGTTGTAAGGATTACTGAGACAATAAGTGTGAAGTGATATGAATGTTAGATAAATACCTGATGTTATTCTTGAAGCTTAGCTTACATTTACCTGTTGCCTCACTTTGTCTTCACAGCAGTCTGGCTGGGTGTTCTGGCTTTTTTGAGAATGAAGATAAGGCTGGGAGAGTTGGGCACAGACAAATGGAATATAACTAAAGAGAATGTTCACCTGCCCAATGGTTTGTCTTCCTATGGTGATGCTCTTGCACAGCTTCCATTTATTTAAAAGAAGCTTGTGCAGAACATGTATGTGTGTGTGTTTGTGTGTGTGTGTAACCACATGTTCATGTGCTAGAAATATATTTTCCTCCTCAGGCCAAAACTGCTTTGACTTAAGTCTTAGACTACCTTTAAAGCACATCTGCTCCTTCAAAGAATTCTGGGCACAGTAGTTTGTTAAGGATTGCTGAGAATTGTAACTCTGTGAGGGATAAACTACAGTGCCCAGAATTATTTGAGAAAAATAATGTGCTTCAAATGTACCTTAAATGTGTAGTGTATACACAGCCTCAGCAGGGTTCTCTAGGCCCCCAAGCCAACCTGGCTGTTTTAGCATACCCCAAAGTGCTCATAATGGACAATTGAACCAAACGGCGAGAGACAGACCCTTTTAGCTTCTGTTGAGCCTTTGCTGGTCAACCTCCATGTCTCCCTCCTGCATGGAGCCCCTTCACCATACATCCAGGCTGCAGGGCAAACACACACACATGGCGCTCCATGGCTGACCTGCTTTCCTGACAAACAACAATTTGTTTTATGACAGAAGAGGAAATTGCCGTCAGTTTCACAAGAGCCAGCTCGAGTTTGTTTGATGTGCTCTGCCCTGCGGGAATAGGAGATCTCCCTCTCCCTCTCCCTCTCCCTCTCTCTTTCCCTCCCTTTCCTTCTTCTCTGCCCCCTTTTTTTCTAATTACTGTTTGAGAAGCAGCTGCATGGAAGCAGTCCTGGGAGAGGAGGAGCAGCGGCTGAAGAAGGGGAAGCAAGCCAGACTGGCACCCATTATCACTGAGAAGTTTCACTTACAGACCTTAAACTATTTCTAAGCAGGCGGCAAAAAGAGTTGTGGTGGCTCCGGCTGGCAGTGCATGTGCACATGCGTGCGTTGAGGAAGAATTAGATTTCAAGAGCAAGCCTGACTCCCATCAACTGCTTTGTGTGACAGATCTGTTCTCTTTAGGGATGATCTGCTCCCTCATTGTTTTGGCTGCTACTGGTTTTTAAGCTTACCAGTTTTGCTGATGGCCTGCCTTGTCAGTGTCCGCAAGAAACACTGCCAGGGAATATCCTGCTGTCAGCATTGCCATCTGAACTCTTAAGTGGGGGACATGCTGGCAATTTGGCAGTTAAAATGCTCAAGCTGAGCTGATAAGTTCAAATTATTATGTGCATTTGGGAATCCATCTTTTCTTCTGTGGTTTGTTGCTGTGCCTTGTTGGTCCAAAGTCCTCCCAAGTCATAACATATGGCCTCTCCTGTTCCTGGGTCCCATTGTGGGTTTTCCCCAAGCTTCTTCCCCTCAGATTCTTGATTCCTTTGCCCTGTTTCTCATCTACCTGCTTTTCAGCCGATTACCCAACACGGTTTCTCCCTTCGCCTGTGATGTCATGACAGGAAGCCTTCCACCCACCCACTTTACATTCATCTTGCTTGCTTAGAACTACTTTTACTGTCCTCCTTTTCCCCCTACAGCATAGAGCTGCTTTTGTCTCTAGGCCACGAAGTTCCCCTGCCCCTGCTCTGCACACACCTTAAAGCCTTCCAGCCACCTAGATGAAACTGCAGTCTTTGTTAGTGTTCCGTTAATATAGCTAACCATTTCCCGCTGGGTGGTTTGACTGTTCAGGATCATTCCAAAACAGCCACTGCAGCCAATGATAGGATGGGAGGCCTCAACAGCAACATGCATTCCGGGCTGTTTTAAATTTATTTTGAATAGATGGGTGGTTAAGGTACATTGCCTTTTGTTGTAGGCACTGGAATCCATTGTCTTCCACTGCTCTTAGCTCAGTGACTCTTTGCTCAAACCGCTTTGGCCAGAGTGGTGCTATAGAAAAGGTATCAGGTTTAAATACATGAGACCCTGGTTTAAATCCCTACTGAGTCATGAAACCTACCGTACTGCTCAACCAAGTCTAACTCATAGCATTTTGGGGAGGATAAACATGAGGGAAAGAAGGATATCCAGACTTTGAATTCCAAAGAAACAGGGCAAAGGGTGGATCTAAATAAACCAACACGCCTAGAGTTTAATCTTTTCAAACCCACTAGTCCTTGGCTGTATACATACTGTATTACCAGATTTAAAACACAGGATATTATTTTCCTCCATTCAGATCGAAGCTGGTTTGAGGAGCAATGCATCTAAACCCAGTATTTCATAAGAAACAGCAGGATGGATTGTGGCTGATGTTGCTTCCCAAACTAGCAGTGGGAGCGCATTGGATGCAGAGTGTAAATAGGAGTATATACACAGCCTCTGTGCTCTGCTGGAGCAAGTTACTGTGAAAGTATATTTCTGCAGTGTATTGGCATGAGCTGGATGGCAGAGGCTGAAATCTGTGTGTCTGTGTCTTGTGGTTGGATAATCTTGCTTCTGCAATAGGTGGTATTAGGAACCAGATTGAATACATTTACTTGTGACCTATATCTCAGGGTGGAATTACATGTTACACAAGAAACATGGTGTTCCCAGCCATGTGTTCTCCTTGTAACCAGAGGTGCTGCTGTCAGATTTGAAGTGCAGGAGATCATAATGACAGTCGCAATAGCCATGCCCCCAAGGAGATTCAGATATACACATCCACAGTACACAGCAGAGTACCTGTTCTATTAGGAAAAGCTGACAGCGAGCATGCTGGACTCTGGTTGGGGAAACCTGGGTTCAGATCTCCTGATCAGCCATGCCATTCACAGGGTGACTTCAGGCCAGTCACTTCCCGAGCCTAACCTATCTGTCAAAGGGATCGTGAGCCAGACCAGACCTGTCCTCTACCCCCACCCCAAGCTTACAATGCTGCCATAAACCGGCTTCAGCAGATGTTGTAATCGCTCCTTACCATGAAAAAAGCCCCAGAGCTTTGCTCTCCCAGTCTTCCTGCTCCACTATAGCACGGCTTCTAACATAAAGAAGATGTTTGCAGGGGAGCAGCCACAAGCCCATGAGATGGGATGCCTAATGGTTTGCCAGCCCCCCTGCTTCTGTCCTGCAGATTTTCTCCTGCTTGGTCAGTTTCTCTTTGATGTATCATCAATGGTAGTAGTAGGGGACAGGTGAGAACAGGGTGATGCTGAAGAGGATATGATGCTGGTGTGGTGTGGGAGAGCTGTTTAAGTCGGAGGGAGGACTTAGAGACCATCCACAAAGTTTTTTGTGGTTTTTTTTTAAAGGAATCAATGCATTAATGTACTCTTCTGCTGGCACACACTCATTTCCTTTCGGAGGAAAAGCTACCTCTCCTTCCTTTTGGAGAAGCTGTAGTGTTACTGTGGGTACATGGTTTGGGGGGCAGATGTCCAGGGTGCCACTTATCAGAATGAGCTGGAGGGTCCTAAAAATGCAGCAGGGCTGTCTAGCCACATTTGGAAGTAAGTACCTAGCCGGTGGCGCTGTGGGTTAAACCACAGAGCCTAGGACTTGCTGATCAGAAGGTTGGCGGTTCGAATCCCTGCGACGGGGTGAGCTCCCGTTGCTCGGTCCCTGCTACTGCCAACCTCGCAGTTTGAAAGCACACCAAAAAGTGCAAGTAGATAAATAGGTACCGCTCCGGCGGGAAGGTAAATGGCGTTTCCGTGCACTGCTCTGGTTTGCCAGAAGCGGCTTAGTCATGCTGGCCACATGACCCGGAAGCCGGCTCCCTCGGCCAATAAAGTGAGATGAGCACCGCAACCCCAGAGTTGGTTATGACTGGACCTAATGGTCAGGGGTCCCTTTACCTTTACCTTTACATAGCCATTTAAAGAGGGGAGAGGTCTTCAGACCATTAAGTCCAAAATGTAAAATTATCTAACTGTACCACTGCACCACCACCAGTAGCAGCAAAAGTACAGATCATTTTCTGCTAAGAGTTGTATCCCTTTCAGGGTACATGTAAAAGGGGTGCGGGAGAGAAACTGAGAGATTTTTAACAGAGAAATACTGGAACGGGAAGCACTGAGAAGCCCCTCCCTCATCCAGTTTTTCTGTCTATTTTACAGTCTCCACAGCTACACTTTGAAAAAGCCGTAAATGTCATGCAAAACTGTCTGTGAGCATTAGTAAGCATTTTTTTTTTGCTATAAAGTAGCTGAATCTATGGAATTCACGCTTTCCAAAACAATAGTGTAAACCAAGCACAGCTATCCTTTGAAATTCACACTTATTAGAATATTGCAATGCAGTTCTTCAACCAGTGTTTACAAAAAAATGCATATATTAAGGGAGAGTAGACTATCTAGATAAAAATCTAGATAGCCATTTATTTATTTATTTTATATACCGCCCTATACCTGAAGGTCTCAGGGCGGTTCATAGGGTGGTTAAAATAGCACACAAAAATGCATTAAATTAGGAGAAATTGCTTGTGAAAATTCACATGTCAGTCAAAACTTTATATAAAAATATGTTTCTTAGGATAAATTTGCAGTAAAATGCAGATTGTCTGCCACTTTGGATGCAAAGTAGTAAACACAAAAGCCATTTCCCCATTTCTTCCCCAGAAAATGCAACACAGAGAGGAATGGATGGCACATCTGTGTAACCTGCTTGCCATTGTGCCCTTCACTCTGCCCCTCTTCTTCTTCTTCTTCTTCTTCTTCTTCTTCTTCTTCTTCTTCTTCCTCTTCCTCTTCCTCTTCCTCTTCCTCTTCACATTTCTATACTATCCTTCATCTGACATTCACAGGGCAGTTTACAATATAAAACCACAAAAATATATAGCATGATAAAAAAAACCAAAAACAATAACTCCACCAGCACACACACAGTTTAAAAAGCTAGACTGTAGATTGTTTAATAAGCCAAAGGTCTGGGAGGAATGTTTTTGCCAGATGTCTCAAGATACGTAATGAAGGTGCCAGGTGAGCCTCCCTGAGGAGAACAAGTGGGGAGCCACTGCAGAAAAGTCCCGTTCTTGTGTTGCCACCCTCCAGACCTCTTGTGGACGAGGCCCACAAACAAGGGTCTCAGATGATGATTGCAGAGTCCAGGTTGGTACATATGGTGAAACCTTGAGGTATTGTGGTCCTGAGCTATTTAAGGCTTTTTAGGTGAAAACCAGCAATTTGAATTGGGCTAGAAAACTAACTGGCAGCCAGTGAAATCAGGCTAGAATTGGCGTTATACGTTCAAACTGTCTTGCCCTGGTGAGCAACCTGGCTGCTGAATTCTGCACCAGCTGAAGTTTCCAAACCATCTTCAGAGGCAGTTGTTTTTCTAAAGCATTGCAAGACCAGGCATCAGGTTCCCCCACCCCACCCCACCCCATGCAAATAAGAGACCAATGAGGCTGGTTTTGGGGTCAAAACATGCCACAACAGTATTGAATACAGATGATTGCCATGGGCAATCAAAATACTTCCAGCCGGGCCTCTGGAAGTGACGCATGGTCAATCCAGATGGGGGTTCCCAAGACTTACATAAAATAGTGTGACCCCTGCAGGGACCACCATCTGGGGGAGTGTGCCTTTGGCCCTGCCCCGCCCCCCCGGGCACATGGACACGGCCACTCCCCCCCCCCCCCCCCCGGATACCTTTAACGGGATACCCCAGCGTTTGGAGGGACAGGCAGAGACTACAACCTTGCCTCCATCCAAAAAAAGAGGATTGCCCCAATGCCTAACCAGTTGTGACAATTGCTATAATGTAGGCAAAACCACTGGGTCAGTGCCAATTTAGCCCGGTAGGCAAATTCCTACCCGGCCCTCTTAAAGAACAGCGACCACCGTAGCCGCAGCAAAGTCATTGACTATAAGCTTAAACCAAGGGTGGGTGGGCAGGGGAAAAACCTGGTGAAGGAACAAACAGGTAGTGCCCCAAGTGTGGGCTGCTTAAATGGGCAAGGGGCAGGTCCAAGGGAAGCCTACCTGCTCCGCCGGCTCTGCCCCCTGGCACAGCCCAAGTCCCCAGACTGCACCCCCATTAGCCAAAGCTGGGTGCAGGCCAGGATCCAGTTCCTATCAGGAAGGGCACCACTGTTCCAGTTCCCTTGTCAGGACCGGGGTGAAGCCTTTGCCATCCTGCAACACCGGGGCACCAAAAAGGGTGAGCGGATGTGCAGTAGTCTAACCTACAGGTTACCAGAGCTTAGACAACAGAAGTTAGGCTATCCCTGTCCAGATAGTGATAATTTAACCATCAATTAAAGCATTGGCTGATTTATTTGCTGATTAAGTTTATTAAAGTTTATTAATAAAGTTTATTAAGTTTATTAATGCCTTTTGTTAAGGGTTAATAGCTCTACTGGGGACGCAGGTGGCGCTGTGGGTTAAACCACAGAGCCTAGGACTTGTCAATCAGAAGGTCGGCGGTTCGAATCCCTGCGACGGGGTGAGCTCCCGCTGCTCAGTCCCTGCTCCTGCCAACCTAGCAGTTCGAAAGCACGTCAAAGTGCTAGTAGATAAATAGGTACTACTCCGGCGGGAAGGTAAACGGCGTTTCCGTGTGCTGCTCTGGTTCGCCACATGACCCGGAAGCTGTACGCTGGCTCCCTCAGCCAGTAAAGCGAAATGAGCGCCGCAACCCCAAAGTCGGCCACAACTGGACCTAATGGTCAGGGGTCCCTTTACCTTTTTAATGGCTCTACTTCACCTTTGCACACTGTGTGGCAGCGCAGAAGGGCCAAATGGAAGTATCTCTCAGTTTCTACACTGTATTTTGTGACGTAGCCTTTCTGCCTTGCTGGGTGAAGCATACAGAGCTATGTAGGATCACTGAAATGGGTCCTTTGTTTGGAGAGAGAAATTGCTATGGCAACAAAACCCTTTGCAGAACCATCTCATTCTGGAATCCCTTTGACCTTGACCTGAACTCATTGCCATTTTTGCTCTGTCACACAAGCGTGCCTGGCTCCAAAAGGAACAAGGCATGAGCAGACCAGCTCGTCTCCGCAGCCATCTCTTTTACACCGCTCCACCCTGTTCTGTGGGTGAGGAACTCCATAATTGAGTGATTTATAGATGGGCTTGGCTTAACTAAAATATACACACATACAAGCAAAAAGCAATTAATTGAGCCCTGCTTGGTATCTAACAGCTAGACACCCATATTTGAGCTAGTAGTGGTGGCCTTACTGTTGAATTTCAGTCAGCAAGCTGTGCATTTTCCACACTAAAATAATTACATTTCTGAATCCAGGTGATCTAAGTCTAGTACCAAGGAAAGCTAAGCTCGGCTATCTTTCAGAGATGGGCATAATTTCATGTATTTTATTTACTAATTTATAGCAGATATTTACAAACCGAAGACTCAAACAAAATATCAAGGCAGTGTGCAGCAATGTATACAAATAGAATGAGACATGAAAATGTCATCGAAATAATCATTAAAATGGCCACCTTTTCTTGCAGGGGCAGGGGGATTACACAACTGAATAGGCCTATGGCATAAAAAGCTCTTCAAGAGACAAATGAAAGTTAGCTGCAAGCAGTGCTTTTTGGGGGGGAGGGACGCAGGGGTACACATACCCCTAAACATTTTGTGAATCTCAGTTTGGCTTACTGAGAGGCAGTATTTCAATATGAGTAGGAAAATGAGAGTACCCCTAAACATTTTTTTAGGGGGGGAAAGCACTGGCCACTAGGATATATGCCAAATCTCTGCTGGAAGAGAATTCCACAGGATCTGACCAGCAACATTAAGTCTCCTTCTATTTAAGGCCTGCCAGATCTCTGTCACACAGGGGACGACTAACAGCACTCCTCTGGATAACATACACCAGTGTTTCCCAACCTTTTTTGGGCAAAGGCACACTTGTTTCATGAAAAAAATCTCGAGGCACACCACCATTACAGCCCCGTGACGTCAGCGCACAGCGTCACGCTGGGAGGGATGCACGAAAGTGTAAGATTCAATTTTCCCCCTCCCCCTTGCCTTCCTTCTGTGCCAATCGCCAAAAAGCCAAGAATCGCGGGACCGCCGGCGGAGGGGGGGAGGGCGAGCGGAGGCAGCGGCGAGCCCCGTTCCTCCCCATCCGCCCCATTCCGTGCAAGGAGCGCGAACAGGTGTGAGAAGGGGGTCAAACCTGCGGGTCGGCGCCGGGGAACCTCCAAGCTTTGGGGGTGGGGGGGAGGAGGCAGCAAAGCGAGGCAGGAAGGAGAGCGCGGCTTGGCGAAGTACTCGGCGGCGAAGGCCAGCAGGTCCGGCGGCCGGTGCCGCAGCACCTCCACCGTGTAGCCCTGCAGCAGCTCAGTCAGACCCGGCGGGATCTCGATGCTCATCTTGTAGCCGAGGCGCGCAGGAGACTCAACGGACGGGCCCGGGAGAGAGAGAGAGAGAGAGTCACACGACGGAGAGAGAGCGGGAGTCCCTGCTCGCCGTCGCCACCGCTACAACTACTGTGGCGGTTGGTCGTGGTCGTCACCGCCGCCGCCCACCTCTATCTATCTCTCCCCCTCAGCTTTCTACGCGGGCCTCGAGCCGGAGGTGGGGGGTGGCCGCCGCCGCTTTCTCCGCCTCCACATCCTGCCTCCTCCTCCTCGAGCCCTCCGTCAGCCCTGAGGGAACCGCCGCGCTCGCGCCGCCGCTCTCTGACACACGAGAAAGAGAAAGGAACGGAGCGGCGGGGTAGTCGGGGGAAGGAGGGGCCGGAATGGAAGCGCGAGGCGAGCTGCGCATGCCCAGCAGGAAGCGGCGGAGAACGCCACAGAGAGAGAGAGAGAGAGAAGCAAGGGAGGGCGGGGAGTGGGCGGGAACACGCTTCATGCGTCACAATAACGGACAAGAGGCGCTCGAGGGATAGATTAGGACCTAATTTGACTTTTACAAAAAAAAAAAAAAAAATCTTTTGAATTTTCCCCGCGGCACACCAGGCAACGTCTCGCGGCACACTAGTGTGCCGCGGAACACCGGTTGGGAAACACTGACATACACATTGGTAAACCAAAGTTGTTCAGAGCTTTGCATATTAATACAAGAACCTTGAAACTGGCCAGGTAGCTTATAGGCAGCTGGTGCTGAAGTTTTGGCAGAACCTTCACATGCTGTCGGCCGTCTACATACTTTATTCAACAACTTAAACGCTTTTGCATAAGTAATTCTCCATTTAATAGTCATGGCGGCAAGGATCAAAGAGCTATGTAGGACACTGAAGCTCCACCCCCAACCACACCTCCGAGCTCACTTTCAATCATTTATTTGCAGCCATAAGGCCTAGAAACTTGCTTTTAATTGTTTTCAAACCAAAATGGAGACAGCTAGAAAGCAGAATTCTGCACTCAGTGTCACAAGTTCGTCTGTACACCTTCAGAATTGTGACGTACACAGAGCTCTGATTAATCCATCTATCAGTACCACCAAAGGGAAAGCTATGATCCACTCATCAGCTCCTCACAGACCAGGGAAAGGTAATCTGTGGGCCTAAAGACAGAGCTGGATTCCCATCAGCCCCAGGCAGCAGAGATTAGGGATGATGGGAGATGTGGTCAACAACATCTGGAGGGTTACAGGTTACCCACCCCTGCCACAGACCAACCACAACATGCAGATCTGACTGTTCCCTTTGTTCGGAAGGCTGCATTCCAGCCTACTGTGAAGTTTGCCCTCCTTCCAGGCATGTAAGAGGCATTAAAGGTAAAGGTACCCCTGCCCGTACGGGCCAGTCTTGACAGACTCTGGGGTTGTGCGCCCATCTCACTTAAGAGGCCAGGGGCCAGCGCTGTCCGGAGACACTTCCGGGTCACGTGGCCAGCGTGACAAGCTGCATCTGGCGAGCCAGCGCAGCACACGGAAACGTCGTTTACCTTCCCGCCATTAAGCGGTCCCTATTTATCTACTTGCACCTGGGGGTGCTTTCGAACTGCTAGGTTGGCAGGCGCTGGGACCGAGCAACGGGAGCGCACCCTGCCGCGGGGGTTCGAACCGCCGACCTTTCGATCGGCAAGCCCTAGGCGCTGAGGCTTTTACCCACAGCGCCACCCGCGTCCCGTAAGAGGCATTATCACAGTTCAATAACACTTTCCAGTCTGGCACAAGCTCTTGAACAGGGTGTGGAGCAGGGCTAGTGAGGGGTGTGGCCTAAGAAGAGGGTGTGTGGCCTGGGCAGGATGTGTGATCCTAGGAGAGTCCCAAGGACCAAACAGAGCCACATTCACCCCCTGGCCATAACAACAACAACAACAACAACAACAACAACAACAACAACAACAACAACAATTTATTTATACCCCACCCATCTGGATGGGTTTCCCCAGCCACTCTGGGCGGCTTTCAACAAAGATTAAAAATACATCAAAATGTCACACATTAAAAACTTCCCTGAACAGGGCTGCCTTCAGATGTTTTCTAGATGTTTATCTCTTTGGCATCTGATGGGAGGGTGTTCCACAGGGCGGGCACCACTACCGAGAAGGCCCTCTGCCTGGTTCCCTGTAGCTTTGCTTCTCGCAGTGAGGGAACCGCCAGAAGGCCCTTGGCGCTGGACCTCAGCGTCTGGGCAGAGTTCCCCCCTCCTGGTTTAAACCCTCCATGCCGTCAGGAGCCGGCGCAGCTGCTGTTCACTTTTAAGAAACATTCAGGCAATTACAAATTGTGTGAATCACCTCATGTCTGATTTGTCAGCTCAGTTTTGGCCCTGGGTCCACTCACGATAAAGAGACCAGCCAAGTCTGCATGGGGGATATAATGTGGAAAAGATTCTTGCACCCTCCCAATCAATCTATAAAAGGGAACCATCTGGACCTTCCTGCCTCTGGCCAGACAGACACCTGTGTGAGAGTGTGGGCCTGGGCTTACTAGCTCCTTACCGGCCAGGTTTAATTGACTACTGTTTGCTGGGCTGGAAACTGAAGAGAGATGGAGGCAGGGCTTATTATTTTTTTAATCAAAACCACATGCAGGTTTAAACACTTTTAAAATCCAGATATTAATCTACAGTGATTGTTTCACAATTTCCCGTGATTCATGAAGCCCTGCTATTTCCCTCATCAGATGTGTGGAGTTGCGGGAAATGTTTTTGAAAGAGCACCTGCGATTCCTGACACTATCCTCCAGCTAATGTTAATTAGCTAGGAGAAGAGTTGAAGTAATGCCAGAAGCTCCGGACCTTGCCTAGCTTGTATTAAGAAAAGCTCAGAGAATTGTGCTGAGATCTAGCAGCTCAGTTCCCGCAATGCATATCTCAAGGAATCTGCAATCAAGCTACATCAACGGCTGGGAGCCTATGGCCCTCCATAGGACTCCAGCTCCCATCAACCCCATTCAGCATTATCAGTGGACAGGAATTGTGGGAGCTGTAGTTCAACAACATTCAAAGGGCCACAGGTTCCCCGTTCCTGAGCTACAGCCTTGCAAGAAGCTCTCTGCTTTGTAGCTCAGCTGTTGCAAAGGCTATCTGAATGTCTGCCTCCAAGGTCAGAGGCGGTATCCTTCAGAATGCCACTTGCTGGAAACTGCTTTTGTGCTCAGATCCTGCTTGCCAGATTCATCTGGTTGGCCTTAGCGAGAACAGGATGCTTGACTAGGTGGGCCGTTGGCCTGATTCTGATGTTCTTATGAATCATCAGTAGCAGTGTTTTGGCAGGGCTGGCCCAAGACATTTTGCTGCCTGAGGCAAAGGACAAGATGGTGCCTCTCCCATTCCACACCTAAAGCCGACCTGTCAGGCAGCTGAATACTAGCAATGAAACTGTGTCCCCTGCAAGCTAGATTGGGGACACAGGGCAGGCTGCATGGTGCACCCTGCTTATTGGGCAGCTGCCTCACCTTCCTTAATGGCAGAGCCGGTCCTGTGTTTAGGAAACCTCAGTTAACACAGCAACCATTTCAGTTTTTTAGAAAAGTAGAGTGGAGCAGAAGAAAGCTAGATAATAGAAAGTAGGAACCAAGAGTGACAGAGAAGTAGATCTGGATTTATAAACCGGTGATTTAACGATTTGGCAGATTTGCCTTTTGCAGCACTGTTACCTACTGAAGGGGAAAAAGAGGGCGGGGGGGAGGAAAGAGAGAACAAATTACAGATCCCTGGGAGGAAGGAAGCAAAGTCTTAAGGCAGCGGAGGAGGAGGAGGAAGAAGGGATTTGAGGTAGGGGTGGGAGATACAGACGCGAGTCTATGTGTCTGAGCCACAGAGATGCTTTTGAGCCACCTGGAAGGGCGGCTTCTGAACTGCAGACATCAAAAACCCACCGACGGACGCGCTGTCTCCGGGACCGAAATCCTTAGCCGGGTGCTGAGTGTAGGTCTTTCCTGCCATCAGGCAAAAAAGCTTGCAGGGGGAGGGAGTTTGGATATTTTATTTTATTATAAAACAAGGCCTGCAGAGATCAAGGAAAATAAGGAAGTGAGTGGACCAGAAAGCCCAGGCCTCACACGGCATTTCTTTAAACATGCTAGGAAAACTAGATGAAAAACTTACTCAGAGGAGATGGGGGAGGCAAGGTGGCGTCAGAATCAAAGTGGGGGATTTGTTTCAAGCTAGTGGTGGTGACTTTCCTAGCTGAGGAACAATTTTTGTTGTAAGAAAAGTGAACTGTCCCTGATAGCAGATACCCTGGCACTCTCCCCCCCTCCCCGACCAAGAAAACGGAGAGAGGACTTTTTTCTGGCCTGTTCTGACCTACAGAAAAGTTATTTTTTCTTTCTTTATAGAATCATTTATTTTTTTAAGTGACTTCTGGGTGTGTACACAACACCAGTTTAAGGTGGATTTGATGTGTCTTCGTGTGAGCATGTTTTTTCACTGTGTCCGCACAACATCGTCCAAGTGGCAGCCCACATTTTATTCCCATTTAATTCTGATTCGCGCAATCCATAGTTAACACAGTATGGGGGGGGGGGGAATGTGACCTAAAATTGCACATTACCTAGACGTGGATGCACTAGAGCACATTGGGTAGGGGGGCTATTTTCCCCCAATGTGCTTGGTGGTGGCGCTTTGCTGGGTGCTGTCCATCGCAACACACCCTACTTCCATTTGCTCATCACCTGAATGCAAACTAACAATTTTGTTACCCATAGGGAAAGATACAGATTGCCTATTTCCACCAGTGGTTGCTGAAGGTACATTTGTATGGTTTTTGTAATTTTTTTAAAACAGCTGTTTGGTGTGGAACTTCTGTTGCACACAATGGCTGTATTAAAAATAAATATTAAATAGGCCAAAGCAGGTATGGGGGTAGTGGGGAAAACAAAAGAAGACAAACTGTCTCCACACCCCTCTCCTCCAAATTGCTCTCCCCATCCTGCCTTGGCCATGTGTGCTTGTGTGTGCGCATTTGAAATGTACTGTTTAGGTCCTTCTCCAAAAACACGGTGGCTTTCTGTGTTGGGCGGATGCGTGGAGATCAGAGGAGCCTGTGTCTCCACCTGCCCAGCTGTTCTTTGCTCTGGCAAGGCACTCCTTTGTGGGCTGCTAGCTGTTTAGCTGGTGGGGCCAAGCACAACGCACAAATATGTTTTCGGTTTTGAAACTGCTGTTTTGCGCAAATTTGGTAAAAAAGAAAATCTATTGCAAAAAGTAAAAACTGGCCATTTTGCCCACTGTGAAACATGCTTGAAGCTTGGGCTTTAGTAAAGTTTCATTATTGCACTAATGCATTGATATTTTTTTTAAAGGTGTATGTGGATAGGTAGACACCTGGGCACAAGCCCATAGTGGATCTCAGGTGTCTGGAATGTCAGACGGATGGGGAAGTATTAATGGAGGAGACAACGCCACATAGTGCAAATACATTCCATCAAGCACTGCTTGCTGGCATAGACAGGAAACATTGAGATAGTTTTAAACTGAAAGCACTTTCAGTTGGTTAAAGCATGAGGCTGATAATGCCAAGGTTGCAGGTTCAATCCCCGCATGGCTCAGCAGCATATTCCTTCATTGCAGGGGGTTGGACTAGATGATCCTCTGGGTCCCTTCCAACTCTACAATGTTATGATTCTATGTGTGGACAAAAGGTGTACAGGAAAACTGGGCCTGTAAAAGCCACTTGCACACAGCCTCTATTTACTCATACACACCCATACTGCAGAATGGCTAAGAGGTAAAAATAAATAAATGGACATGAACCCCACATAAAACGGAAGCAGCAGGAGAAAACAATGCCAGGTTTAAAACTGTATAAAAAGCCAGCATTTAGAAAGCTTTGGCAAGTAATAAGGCCTTACCTTGGTATGAAAAAGACTCCAGCACCCTTGGGTAGGACCCAGTGGTACTAACATCTGCCCTGGTATCTGGGTCTGTAGGCCGCCATTTTAATTCCCCACAATACTGCTGATAACAGGGCATTGTGTGAAACTCAAGTGGCCAACGGCTGCTCTCACCATCACTGCCAAGTAAACCCACCCACTTAAGAAGGGGACTGCTAAAGGGCATTTATGCCTAGGGTTCTCTCAGCCAGTGGAGCTCTCCATAATCCCATGTCTCCATGGAAGGCATTTCAGAATTGGGATACCACAACTGGAAAAGCCCTGTTTTATAGGCGGTGGTGGTGGGGACCCAAAGAAGGACTTGTGAGAATCATTTTAGTGTCCCAGCAGATTCATGTGAGAGAAGGTGGTCTTTAAGGTCCTATAATTAGAAGGGAATAAACTGTTGTTGTTGTTTAATTTCAGTTTACAGTGGTACCTCGGGTTACATACGCTTCAGGTTACAGGCTCCGCTAACCCAGAAAATGTACCTCAGGTTAAGAACTTTGCTTCAGGGTAAGAACAGAAATCGTGCTCCGGCGGCGCGGCAGCAGCAGGAGGCCCCATTAGCTAAAGTGGTGCTTCAGGTTAAGAACAGAAATCGTGCTCTGGTGGCGCGGCGGCAGCAGGAGGCCCCATTAGCTAAAGTGGTGCTTCAGGTTAAGAACAGAAATCGTGCTCCGGCGGCGCGGCAGCAGCAGGAGGCCCCATTAGCTAAAGTGGTGCTTCAGGTTAAGAACAGTTTCAGGTTAAGAACGGACCTCTGGAATGAATTAAGTACTTAACCCGAGGTACCACTGTATTGCCTGCCCTTCACCCCAAGATCCCATGGCAGCTTACAACAATTTGAAACCATCTGACCACCAGCACCCATCCACCAGCCAGCCAAATCACCTGGGCTCACCTCCAAGCCTGAGTTCCAGGGACAAATGAAATAATTAAATCTTTCGTGTGTAGATTCCCCACCCCGCACCCATAAGTAACTACAGAGAGTCTTCACAGATGGCATATTAGGGGAAAGGGCTTCAAGGACAGTCAGTTGGCTTCCGAGGGGTTTCTCTGCAGATGTGAGCCCTGGCATCATTCTTCCTTAATAAATTAAGAACTGCTCTGCCCAGATTTGCCCATGCAATCCAGGCCACTCTGTGCCACAAGCAGAGAGAGCAGGTGCTCTGTAAGAAAAGTGCCTGCAGAACAGAATAGCTCCAGGTGACTCGGGAAAGTGAGTGAACCAAATCACACACTTCATGAGTCAGGTAGGAAACATTCGAGTGTTATGAAGTGATATTATACTGCATCGCACCACTGGTTTTCCTAGTCCAAAACTGTCTACTCTTGACGGGTAGCAGTTGAGTCTCTTCAAGATCTACGCCTTTAAACTGGGTATGCCAGGAACAAAACTGGAGACGACTTTGGTTATGCATAGTTCGTGCCGTGTCACTCGGCTGTGGTCCTATTTGCCTGACTAATCGGAGGAGGAGGAAATTCCCTCCCAAATTTAGGCATCACGCAAACTCTGAGGTACAAATTGCACCAGGTTATCCTAAAATAATATTTGCTGTGGGCTGTTTCCAAGTGCATGCCACCCTGAATACGATCTCTAACGATGGCATTCCCTCCTATAGCCTAGAGAGAGCGGAAGCCCATAAAGTCTTATGTGAGGTACCCTTTCTGAACACAATTCTCTGTTCTGCTCCCATGTTAATAAGAGGGAAGTGAAAGCTGTTGTGAGGATTTTCCACTTTGGGTGTCAAAATAACTTGGACCAGCCTTGCTTACGGGCGAACGGTACATTATGCACAGATTATATAACTATAGACCCAGTAGGTCTTTTTCAGATTGTAAATTTGCTTTTTAATAGACAACTGAGAATGCGGAAGTAATTGGGGTGGGTGGGTGCCCTTACTCCTTTCCCCACATGCCACTGTCCTGTTACAGTGTAGCATTTTTGAGACAAAGAATAATTAGGCCAACATTTACTTACTTGCTTGCTTGTTTATTTATTTATTTATAAAAGCTTACATACTACTTGGAACAATAAAAAAATACATACAATAAAACCAAATCCACTAAATACATTAAACAGCTACCAAAAATACCAGCCTCATAAATAATAATCCAGAATCAACAAAAATAGCAACTCATAAAACTCTCGAAGCCAAGTGAGGAAAAAGGGAATCACCTTAACATATCAGCAATGATAACATTTATTTTGCTGTAGTTAGAGGATATCCCCCTGGGGTGTTGTGAGGTATGTCCCAGGGGCCAGGGGCCTATTCCTATAATCTTTTGGACCCGGCCCCAGATATGCCCTGTCCCCGCTTTTAAAACTAAACAACAACAACTTTGCCTAAAGGTTGAATGGTCATACTACAAAGTGCAGTGCTGGTGAAACCCCAGCTAGCCACCATTTTAATTAATTCTCTCAGAGGCACTTGTTTTAATTTTATTATGTACATAAGCAAATGTAAATGAGACCTCAGCTCTCTCAGAGGCTTAGTGAGGGCAGCAGGTCAGGCAGAGTGGCATCATTATTTCCTCACCACAGCCTCACTCAGGAAAGCACACACAATATCTGAATACTGTTGACTGAGAACAGAACTGGAGAAGGGAAACTAGACTGCAGCAGCCAGAAGAATTGTTGCACGGTAGCTTCTGAGCAGGGGCAGTCTATTTGAGCAGTGAGAATTGGAATTACAGCCAATTCAAGAGCCACCACCAATTTTAACCTGCTCTTGGGCAGTGCAGGCCCCGTGGCGAAAAGGAGCATAAAAGAGGGAGCTGTCTCTGAGCATAAGAATTTCTAGTTGTCGCAACTGCTCACAGCCTCCTGTGTGCATTCGCTTAGGAATGCTTTCAACATCTCCGTCAGGTAGGCCACTGTCATTTGAGCATTCACAGGCAAAACTGAACACACAGCAACAGAAATTCCCTCCACCCCCATGCAGCTCCCTGAAAAGCTGGCTCTTAATTTAAAACTCATATTTCAGATTATGAAAATCCAGCTTTTGGATGCACAAAGTGGGGTTTCCCCAGCTAATTCTGCAAAATGTCAGGCCTCTTTCCAACATCTATTTAGCCTCTAGTGCAAATCTAGGATCTTTCATCTCTCTAACATCTCTATCTTCTCTCCCCCCCCCCCACCTCACTCTCCCCTCTTCCTCCCGAATCCATCCTCCTCATCAGGCTATCTTCCTTTCCACCCCTCCGCCCTTTCCCTCTTTGTCGCCATCCAACAAGCGGAACTCTCTTCCTAAGTGCATGGAAAGGATTGGCGGCAACTGCCTCTCTCCTTGTAATTTATGCAAATGGCCTCTATAATTAGCAGTAATTTCAAGGCACAGCTCGGTGCTTCAGACGCTCCTCAGCGAGGAAATGCCCCAACGGTAATTCTACGGCATTAACTTTATTTACTCCACCTGTGTGGTCTCGGCACTAGCTAGGCCTGTGAGCAAAGATACGATACCGGTTCTCTTCCGGGAGATGATCCTGAGCTGGGGGCAAGCCCCTACCTGTCCCCAGGGAACCATGGCCTTGGGAAAGGGGGGGGGTACTGCAGGCAGATGCTCCTGATAAAAAAAGTTCCGTGAGTTTCACAGTAGGGCCTCAGGGCGAAAAAATAATATTTGGGATGGGATCTGTAGATTTACGGGATAAAGCGTCATCCTCGCTTCCCACCACCTCTGAGCAATGCTTCCTACTTTTCAATCTGTAGCTATTTAATATTGATCATACTCTCAGGGATTGATCCTGTATACTCGCTATATCCCTGGGCATTCGACATGCTGGCTGGGGCTAATACAGGGTTGCTATACGTCTGGGAATTCCTGGACAGATCTGGAATACAGCAGTTGGCAGCAATGTCTGGGCGAAAATCAGTTTTAGGAAATGTCCAGGAAAATCGAGACATATGGTAGCCCACTCATGTCGGCAGTGCCGTTTATGCCGATTTAACTTAAAAATAGCTCAAAAATGGCATTTTTTTGCAAAAATTTTTCCAAAGAAGCTCAACAACTTTGGGCAGAACTAAAAAAAAAAAAAGAGCTAAACAACTTTGGCCAAAAAAACCTCAACAATTTTCAATGTTTGAAATATGGCAACCCCAGCAGCTAGTGACTGGTCCATTGGATTTAGGAAGTGCAGAAGTTTTCAAGTGACTTTTATTGAATCAAGACCATGGATAAGCATAAGAGATGTCTCGTGGATAATAATGGCATTGAAATTAATTGGGCGGGCAGGGGAAGTTTAATTCCAAAAGTAAAAAAAGGTGCACAATTTCATTATTCTAGCTCTGAATTCTGAAGTTCTGACCGGTTTTGAATGGGTGCAATATTTTGTTTCAACTGCACATATGCAATTCAAACCTCAAATGAAAGCAAGAGTCATATATATTTGGAACACCAAGGCAGTCCATTAACATGATAACAGCCGCCATCTGTGGAAGCACCAATGGCCCTCAATCAAATGGAAAGTATCCTCACATTCACTGTGCAAAGCAAGAGAGAGAGAGAGACACTGGGTACACACTCCTGTTTACTCTGGATCCAGTGTTCTCCCATGGCTGGTTTGGGAAGTGGTGTACAGTGGTACCTCGGGTTAAGAAGTTAATTTGTTCTGGAGGTCCGTTCTTAACCTGAAACTGTTCTTAACCTGAGGTACCACTTTAGCTAATGGGGGTCTCCTGCTGCCGCCGCGCCGCCACCGCATGATTTCTGTTCTCATCTGTACTATTTCTGGGTTAGTGGAGTCTGTAACCTGAAGCGTCTATAACCTGAAGTGTCTGTAACCTGAGGTACCACTGTACGCATGTTGTAAACCTCAGTCTATATATGTCCTGTCACTTATTATGAAATACTGTACTTTGATGTGTTTTTCCTCAAATGGGCTTTGAACCAAATTGAGAAAAGAACAGCCTGTAATGCGTACACAGCCTGCGTACACAGCCACAGACTCCCATCAAGTGCAGCTGTTTTTTCAGCACCAGTTCTTAAAATCTCTGGCTGTGCTCGGCTTAAAGAATGTAAATCTGCAGCCTAAAGAGTTCATCAGGTCATATCCACACCATATCTTCAAAACACTCTTATACCACTTCAACAGTTGTAGTGAATCCTGGGAACTGCCCCATGATCCTTTGGGGGGATGTCATAAAGTGCTTCCATGTATAGTATGAACTTGACCTCAATCTCAGTGTGGTGCAGTTGTGCTTCAAGACCCAGGGAGACCCAGATGAGTTATGAAGCTTACTGTCGGACCATTTTGAACACAAACCTGCAGCACAAGATGATTGTGAGGATAAAATGTTGCCTGTATGTGTAAGAACCGCGGATGCGACTTTGAAGTATTTGGACGAAAGGTGTAAAAATGCAATGCATATAAATAATAATATTTTCTTGTGTGCACTTATAAGCACTGGAATGCTGCAGCCCGAAAGGACAGAATGCACTCTTTGTGAGTGGTTCTCCAATGCGAAGGACAAACCTAGCCATGGTGGGGTTTTGGTGCGGTCTTGTTTCCAGCTAGGGTGCTTCTATGCAGAGGTTTATTAAGGAATCCGTGCAGCTCATGCACATCTGCTTAAATTCCACTGCAGGGGGAACCAGGAACTCTGGAATTTCAGCAGGCTGCATTCAGAATACAGTGGTACCTCAAGTTAAGTACTTAATTCATTCTGGAGGTCCGTTCTTAACCTGAAACTGTTCTTAACCTGAAGTACCACTTTAGCTAATGGGGCCTCCCGCTGCCGCCGCACCACCGGAGCACGATTTCTGTTCTCATCCTGAAGCAAAGTTCTTAACCCCAGGTACTATTTCTGGTTAGCGGAGTCTGTAACCTGAAGCGTCTGTAACCTGAAGCGTATGTAACCCAAGGTACCACTGTACTGTTTTGCAGTCCTTGTATTACTATTTTCAACCTGATCTTCATAATCACCCTCTGGAATAGGTCACTATTAGTCCCATTTTGTTGATGGTCAGTTGAATCCTGGAGTGAGTGACTTGACCAAGGCCACGCAGACAGGACCTCAGTCATTTCCAACTCTACAATTCTATGATTCCTAACCAAGGCATGACTTTTAAGTTAGAGTTTCTGATGTCTGAGTCCCAACGCTTTGGATCTGGGGAGCGGTTGAGGACAATCTCTGCTCAACACTGCATCTTTGAAGATGGGAGAGAAGCTGGTTTTGCATCATGCTCTCTAGAGGGTAGATTGTGGAAAGCTGGATATTTGGCTGGTGGAATACTGATGGGATTCGCTTTTCTGAAGGAGTCTGGAGACTATCGTTGCGACACCTTCAGCAAGCTTAATCTCAGCAGAGCGGGCTCAGTGGAACAGGGGCACAGCTTGGCAGCAGATTACATGGCTTTGCATGCAGAGAGTCCCAGTTTCACTCCCTGTTGTGTGCAGGGAAGAGTTGTCCTGCCTGAAAAACATCAGAATACAGTGGTGCCTCGGGTTACAGACGCTTCAGGTTACAGACGCTTCAGGTTACAGACTCCGCTAACCCAGAAATAGTACCTCGGGTTAAGAACTTTGCTTCAGGATGAGAACAGAAATTGTGTGCCGGTGGCAGGAGGCCCCATTAGCTAAAGTGGTACCTCAGGTTAAGAACAGTTTCAGGTTAAGAACGGACCTCCAGAACAAATTAAGTTATTAACCCGAGGCACCACTGTCTTGCTGCCAGTCAGTGCAGACCTGGGGTGGAGATTCCATGGCCCTCCATAAATTGCTGGACTACAGTTCCCATCATCATCGGCCACTGGACATACTGGCTGGAGCTGAGGGGAGCTGGATTCCAACAACATCTGGAGGATGCAGGTTCACTATCCCTGGTGTAGACAATGCTGAGCTGGTTCGTCCAATGGTCTGACTCAATATAAGGCAACTTTCTCTGTTCCTGTTTAATCCATTGAAAGTTGGGCCCTTCAGGCAACCAAAGACCAGTTGGATGTGTGCGTGTAGCTCTTGTGCTGACAGTCCAACTTCCCCAATTAAAGGAAAAACCGGTTGTACTCCGAGAAGACCTTTGGGTGTGCATCAAATGTCCATAGTTTTGGTATGTGTGATGTTCCCTCTGGCTACTGTTAAGAGGCAGACTGCTTTAGAATGTGTTTCAAGAAATCAAAAGTGTTCTTTCTTGTATGGATGCCAAAGCCCAGAGATTTCAGCATGGAGAACGCACAAAGCCAACCTGAAATCTCCTCAACCTCACCGTCTTTGCAGCAAGGGGTGTTGGTGGTCACCAGGTGGCGCTCTTGCCAATGCAACTAAGAGCAGTTTCACAAGTTACGCAAAAGGGCAAAACAGCGCTGTGCACACTCAGGCAATCTTGCTACACAAGGGAGACACATTTGGAATTAGGTCAAATCCAATATTTTCAGCTTCCATTGTAAAAAAAGTTTCTAGTGAACGTAATCATGGGGGCGACACCTTTGAAGTGGGAAAGGGCTGACTACAAGTTGTATAACTCTTTAGCCATAATAAACTGAAGCAGAATAACAGACACACAGTGGATGTGGATGCAAATGTAGTTAATTTGTCTATAGGATTCTGTTAGGATTCTGTTTACTTGGTGCAGCATGTGTACGTGGAATCCACATCCCTGACTAAAGGCACTTTTTCCTCACTTCAGCTATTTGTGTGCAAGGGTGAGTGAATACAGTGCTGAAGGTGTAGAGATATTTAAAAAAAACAAAAACTGAAGTTCACACAGGAAGAGAGATTTACAGTGGTACCTCGGGTTACAGACACTTCAGGTTACAGACGCTTCAGGTTACAGACTCCACTAACCTGGAAGCAGTACCTCAGGTTAAGAACTTTACCTCAGGATGAGAACAGAAATCGTGCTCCGGCGGCGCGGCGGCAACAGGACGCCCCATTAGCTAAAGTGGTACCTCAGGTTAAGAACAGTTTCAGATTAAGAATGGACCTCCGGAACAAATTAAGTACGTAACCAGAGGTGCCACTGTACATTAATATCTGAACCACCATTCACTTTTTATGTCACCTGTGAGCATTAAGTGCGCAACTGGTCTTCCATTTTCCACTGTTAACCACATGTCCCTATATATTCCAGACAAAGGGGTTTGTGGCTATTATTTATTTGCTACAGGAAGCACCTTGCAAACAGAGATCACGTGACCCAGGTGGCGCGGCAGTGGCAGCATCAAAGCTTCACAGGTGGTAATTAGAATGATTTTTCAACTCGCTGATGAAAAACACCCATCATTTAAATTAAATATATAATATGGGATAATGTAAGCTTTGGGCGAGGGTCTGAAATTTGCAGCCCTATCCTTTGCATGCTTATTCAGGAGGAAATCCTGCTTGGTTCTGCGAGACTTACTTCCATGTAAGTGTACATAGGATTGCAGCCTTGGTGTATATTCTGCTGGGTTGTGTGTGTGTGTGTGTGTGTGTGTGTTTAAATCTAAGTTTATTGGTCTATAACAGGGTTGGGGCACTGTGATACAAATCAGCATGGCCAAAAGTCCAGGTGGTGAAAGTTATACATTCAGCAATGCCTGCCACGCCAAAGATTTCCCTGGTATAAAATATATTGACATGTCATTTCAAAATAATAATCTGTCCCAAATTAGGAGACTGGATATGAATTGGAATAAACAAATGCATATATATGCAACTGAAGGGACCTCAGAGCAAAACCAGGCTACCTACCACCAGATTTCCCCCACAGATTAAATCGCAAAATTCAGATTACAGCGTGACATTGGCAGAACAAAGGAGCGAATCAAATGCTTGACCTCAAAAATGCTCTCCTCATTCACACCTCCTTGCTGCTCACATTATATTTCATTTTTAATTTGTGCGCAACCTTTCCACTTTACCGTTCTTAGGGCAGTTTACAACAAAATATGCAGCAAAGTAACATAGTCATCCTCGAACAACTTGACCAATATTCAAATTCAAAATACAACTAAAATCCAGAATATAACTAATAATATGTGACACAATTAAAAAATGAATTTCACATATAACATTACGAAATAATATAATATTGGCTAATGATAAGAAAATAAAATCACCCCATCAGTTATGATAAACCTCAGGAGTACATTAGAAACAACCAAGAAAAATGGGTTATCCAGACTAGGGATGGGGGAAGAATTTCATTCAGTTTGCTTTTATAGGCAAATCTGTCAAATGCACACTTTCTAAAACAATCTGAGAACTGAAACACAGCCAGGCTTTGAAATTTGCAATTATGCAACCAACAAAAATGTTTACAAAAATGCATATATTATGAGAAGGTGTGCATAAAACGATGCATTTATTAGTGAGAATAGCATACAAAATGCCTTAGATTAAGTTTTACATCAGTCACAGCTGTGTACAAAAATATGTTTTATTAGGAGAAAATCACACTAACATGCTGGTGATTTTGTTTTTAATTGCAAATTGCTGTAAACTAAATTGAAAATTGAAAAATGAGAAACAGAGAACCAACGTTGATAGATCATTTGATCCATAATCCATACCAAATTAGCTACACTCAGGGCCCTTTTAAATCTATGTAAAAAGATTAGTCAAACTAACTCCCATCTGGATCCAACCCAGGAGTAGCAAAATGATTTATTAGGCTAACTTCCAGCCAGGCATGCAGAACTATCCTTAAAAAATAAATAAAAATGAATGCCTACATCTGAAGATGAACTCTGTGTAACCTAAAAGCTTATACTCCCAGCATTCTCCATTGTAATCTATGGCCCAATAAAGTAGCATCCATTTCTTGCTCAGCACAGCCGACAATGCCATTTAATGCACATGAATGAGCAAAGCCCTGGGTTGAGAGGAGAAGGGGAAAAACATTCCTTCACCCTGAGTTGATTCCCATGTAACCTTTTTGTGACCTCCAGCAGAGGGTCAGTTGGTTGGGTGGCTTTTTAAATGTTTATTTTGCTTCAGGGTTTTTCCTCTTTGGTCATTGCGGAATGCTGATTGCTCTCTAATCCTTTTAATGTAACCAGCCAACCTGTCTTCAGTAGAAACTGCCTGAATTAATGTCACTATTTCTTTCTACTTCAGCTTCAGCCTTTCCAAGACTTATTTTGTTCAGTCCCCAACGCCTGAAATAAAGAACAAAAATCCGTATATAATTGGGTATTGTTGCTATTATTACTATTTATCATTTATCTAATTCCCATCAGTGCACGACATACAGTACCAGAAAGGTTGCTGGGTTAAGTTTGTGTGTTGCGGGGGAAACAACAAAGAGTCTTGGGGTGCCTGGAAGACGAACGTATTTATTACGGCATAAGCTTTTGTGGAAACACGAAGTGTAATCCTCAATTGCAGGTACATGTACACAGGAGGGGAGAATTTGTTAGTGCGGACATCAGAGGGAAATGAAATGCAAAAAATAAGAGTCAGTTACAATTCAGTTACAGCGAGATGTATGCAACATAAGTACAGTGGCCCTTTGCAAGAGCAGTGATAGGTGATAAATCTGTCAGCTTGGCAACATGAGTTAATGAAGGTTTGTAATGGTACATGAAACAGTAGCAGCCCATATTGAGGGGAGCAGAAATGGCATGAGGCTTGATTAGGGCAAGGTTGTAGTGAGTTGAGAGGTAGTGTCAGGAGGGGAGCTTAATAGCTCCCCCTCTCAATGGGCTGGAGCAGTCAGGAAACCGTTGTCTTTATCCAGCCCTAAATGATTAGAACTGAACTTTTTTGGTGAATTGAAATTCTGGCGCTGTGGTCTAAACCACAGAGCCTAGGGCTTGCTGATCAGAAGTTCGGCGGTTCGAATCCCTGCGACGGGGTGAGCTCCCGTTGCTCGGTCCCTGCTCCTGCCAACCTAGCAGTTCGAAAGCACGTCAAAGTGCAAGTAGATAAATAGGTACCACTCTGGCAGGAAGGTAAACAGCGTTTCCATGCGCTGCTCTGGTTCGCCAGAAGCGGATTAGTCATGCTGGCCACATGACCCGGAAGCTGTCTGCAGACAAATGCCGGCTCCTTTGGCCAGTAAAGCGAGATGAGCGCCACAACCCCAGAGTCGTCCGCGACTGGACCTAATGGTCAGGGGTCCCTTTACCCTTTACCTTACTTTCCTGTTAAGAGCCTCCCTTTGATGTTTGTGCAAATATAGCCACAGTAATTCAGTAGCAGTGTGCTGCTGATACACTGAAACGGTCTCCTATTAGGAATCAGGGCTCAAAACTGGGTTTCTTTATATCCAGTCCTAATCTGTTAGCTATTGTGTTTCAGCCCCTGCTTTGGAGGCAAGGACTTGAACCAATTGATTCAAGCCACAAGAAAAGAGATTTCGACTAAACATCAGGAAGGACTTTCTGGCCGTAAGAGCTGTTCAACAGTGGAACACACTTCCACAAGAAGCAGTGGACTCTCCTTCCTTGGGGATTTTTAATAAGAGGTTGGATGGCCACCTGTCATGTATTTTAGTTGAGATTCTGGTATTGCAAGGGATTGGACTAGATGACCCTCAGGGTCCCAACTTTACAATTCTTTGATTCTGTAAGAGAGAGCCATTAATCACGTGCAGAGTGCAACCTCTACGTAACTGGGTCTGCATCCAGTCCATACATATGGAGCAGAGCTGCGGAAAGCGGTTGGCTTCTAGGTATGCATTATTATTCTCAGTATCTCTGGTTTTTTAACCACCGTTTTAAAGAAAACGGAGCCAGTCCAAGCACTCCAGTGTGAACTTCTCATTCTGTACCGCAGAACGAAAACAACAGCAACCAAACATGTCGCCGCAGTTAATGAACCGAAGTTTCGAAGGAAGCAGAGGAAAGAGACCACAGCTTTCTGCCTCTAATTATCCTGTTTGTGCATCTGAAAAAAAGTGGGCTCTAGCCCACTCAAGTTGCAACAGGTAATATGTTGATGTGTATATTCCCATCTTACATATGCAATACATATCTATTTATGTGTGTACGTACTGTCTTTTACAAAGGAGACCCACTGCCAAGGCACTTGTCCGTGACTGAAAGGGTTAAAGTCAGCAGGTAGTGGGTGGGGCTGAGAGGTGGGGTTTGGCTCTATCCTGGCTCCTTCCCTGCTGTGAGTGCTTGAACCAGTCACTCCTGGAGTGGCACTTGCATATACCTGCCTAACTTGCCTCTGACACATTCCCTCTCAGTGCTCTACCGGGACTGCCTCACTTCACTGGATTCTGGATTTTGCTTTGGAGACAGCAACACAATTTGCCTGACAAGCCAATGTGGAAAGACCTGCTGGAGGATCGCTGCTCCTACCAGTCACTCTAAACAAGTATGTAACTAAACTTTTTTTTTATTCTCTCTCTGTCTCTTCTTTCTCTCTCTGTGTGTGTTTTGTTTCGGAAGACAGCTCTTCCCAGGCAGATGCTAAAGTCACAGGTGAGCCAGGGGTGCCATAAAGTGACCCAAAACTTGGGTCATCTTCTACCGATAATGACAGGTGGATAAAATTGTAAAGAAATGTTCTCTAACCACCACCACCTACCCCATAAAAAGGTAAAGGACCCCTGGATGGTTAAGGCTGGGAGACATAATTCATTGAAGCATTGTAAAAAGATCTGCCACATACTTAAACGTCCAACTTGGTGGTCCATATCCTGTCATTTAATTCTGTACTAAGGAAGCCCTCCTGCTAGCACTGCTCTGATTTATGCAAACCCTTGAAACCATTTTTTAAAGCAGTTTATAATTTAGTTAGCTGTACTTTTTGTTTAGTGAGGCATTCAAAGCATTGTAGCTGAGCTTGCGACCCTGTGCGCACTTAGGGAAAAGTCCAGTTGAACTCAGGGAGAACATATTTCCAAGTAAGCATGCAAAACATCAAGTTGCAAAAATACCTTTTTAGAATAATGGACCGAAAGACTGATGAAAAGCTGGTTTAGCACAATTACATGACTTTAGGAAATGAATAAAATACAATCACATTTTTGACACATTTCAAAATGAGATTTTTTATTTTTTTTAAAAAAAAGCATGCCAGTTTAAAGAAATTATAAGGGGGTATGTGTGTGTATCTATATGAATACAACCAATGCAGATGAAAACAAGAATATATAAATGATATAGGAAGCTGGTTTTTATGTTAAAAAAATAATCATTTTATAAAAAGTTAGATTTCTCACACTTCAAACCCAGAAAAGGTCTGGGTGGTATGTCTCATTTGTGTTGGTTTGATCTGGATATCAAAAGATGCAGCTCTCGTATTTTGAAATTAATCCCATTAAGAAGTATCTTTAATGTGGAAAAACAGGATCAACCCAACTAGGTGTCTCCTGAAGAAACAAAACAAAAACCATAGCCTTGAAAGAGAATGATCACATTTCAAAATTAATTCTCTCATTATATTGTGGGGTAGTGGAATGCATATCTGCAAAGACATTAGGAAGTCAGTCCAAGGTGAGCACAGCCTCTCCCCCCCGCCCCTGCCCAGAAGTGCATTTTAAATACTTTGCAAAAATATTATAAATGAAAGGACTGAATGCAGTCTTATTGAGAGTGGCTTCTTTCCTTGCAATCAGTAGTCAACATTTAAAATTAGATAGGAATTCGGGTTTTTACTGAAGTCTTGATTTAAGTCCATGGCATGGTTCAATCGTTTCAAGATGTTTCATAGGAAGCAACTTATAAATGGAATTAAGTGATAGATGATAGAGATAGATAGATAGATAGATAGATAGATAGATAGATAGATAGATAGATAGATGATAGAAGATAGATAGATAGATAGATAGATAGATAGATAGATAGATAGATAGATAGATAGATATAGATAGATAGATATAGACTAGATAGATTAGATAGATAGATAGATAGATAGATAGATGATAGATAGATAGATAGATAGATAGATGATAGATAGATAGATAGATAGATAGATAGATAGATAGATAGATAGATAGATGATAGATATGTCATGGTTTACCCCAGCCTTGCACCACCCATATATTGTCGCCTACAACTTGCATGGCGGTTTCTGCTGCTGCCCTGATCATAAACACATTTATTTGGGAACAAGCACCAGTTTGTTGCACCAATGGGTTAATAAAATCTTAAAGTAAAAACAATAAAATGGGCATCGGTAACCATGTACATCCACAGCCATCTGTCCCCCGGCTATAATTTAAAAAGAAGATGAAAGGGTGCTGACTCTGGAACGGTTTGCCACTATCGCCTTCATCTACCATTCTCTGAGTAGTCATGTGGGCTGTTTGAGTGCTGGGCTTCAGGGCCCTAGACTTCGGCCTTGAGGTCCAGCAAGTGTGCTGGCTGGTGCTGATGAGAGTGGTAATCCAAAACATCTGAAGGGCACCTGGTCAGTAAAGGCTGGTTTACCTTACAAGAATCTCCGGCCCTCTTTACACACTACATTTTTAGTTATATGTATTAAAGGGTATACCAAAAAAATGTGAACGTGACATATTTCTGAAAACACGTGTCTCATACAGGTACATTCAAAGTGTGGGGATTGGCTGCAGTGCTCTGTTGAGTATGAGCATAGAGGCAAACCTGGGTTGCCTATTGTGTCCTCTGTGAAAAGCTGGGCCCCAAATGCCTTGTCTTGAGCACGGCAGTGTATGCATAGAGTTTTACTGATCCCACAATTCCCAACGTAACTTGTGGCAGCTCCATGCTTTTCTTGTGGGACCTCGTCACTGTAGAGAAGAAGACTTGCAGGTGAGAATTGGGAGAGAGATGAGAAACACAAAGGTGTATCCTACCATTGAGGGTTTGGTCTCAGGGGCCAGCCCAACTCAGTCATAGATCTTGTGTTGTCAGTGATGGCTGGATCAAAGTGGTGCCAGCAGTCTGTTGATTGAATGCCTCCGCATTGCCCATGAACCAAATTAGGCACAGTTAACTTTTGCTCGCTCTTACTCCTGTGCTCGTGTGCAGCTCTCATTTATCTCAACGATGCTGGCACTGGAGAACCTTTTTCCAGTGAACTGTATCCCATAGCTCATACCAGATCTGTCTGTGTTCCACCCTGCTGCCCTTAATGGAGAACATCATCTGCCGCCTGAAGCACTCACATCACTCTGGCTCGTGTTAGGGCCGCCTGTGTGAACAAGGGAACCAGGACTGCTGTGTTGTAACCAGAGAGTTGTTTCAATTTTTAGGTTACGAAAGAATGCCTGTAAAATATGTTTTGTGCTTCATGAACATGACCAATGCGCATCTGCAATTCCCTAGTCAGCTATTTCTGGGGAGGTGAGACTGGCTATGGCTACCTAATTCCTGGGTACCTGACTGGTAGCCGCAAGCACAGTATTGCTCCCATGTGATAGGGGAAGACATAACTCCCGAGTTAGATTTGTCGGATGTATCTTGGATGATGGCCTACCCCTTTTTGTTTTTCTCCTCTCCCTCTCTTTTTAATTTACTCCAGTTCTCACACACAGAACCAATACATGTGCTAGTTTTGACCTACCTACACAGAGGTAAATTTCCATGCATGGGAAACCATTTGTAATAAGCTTTAATAAGAATTAATAAATTACAGTAGGGTTCTAAGTGCATTGTTCACATCAACCCCAATAGACTGTATAACATAACCTGTAAAGGAGGCCAGAAGTGTTCACCACTATTGCAGTTGGGGTGTGTGTGTGTCTTCACAAGTGTGATGCGGGAGAAATTCACTTTGGTTTGCCTTTCAATGAGAACCTACCTTATTTGTGCTTTCTGAAATAATATGCAATCTAAAACACAGTTTTTCTTAGACATTTGCACTTCTCGGGATTTTGTAGTGCACCACATCAACCAAAAACATTTGTACAAAATAGTGTGCATTAAGGGAAAGTATGCAAAAAAATCATATATTTTTTGCATACTTTCCCCTAATACAAACTTAATTAAAATAACATGAATGCACTTTATGTTGTGGCAAATTGCTTGCAAGAATGTGTCTATTTTGCAAAATGGCATACAAAAATAATTCATTAGGAGAAGTGGGCACTAAAATGCTGACAAATTTTCATGGGGACTTAAAAACCCCCACCTCAAATTGATGCAGAAATATGGTGACCTGAATTCTGAACTGGAAAAATTAGAAACGGAGAGAAACAAAAATGGCCAGATTCCTCTATCCCTTGCAAGAGGCTGAGGGAACTATGTCTTGTGAAAGGCCGCCTAAGTCCCATCTGAACTAGATTGTTGGACCACACCAACTCCAAAATGTATGAATGTGTTTCTTGAAACGTATACTTATAACAAGTTTAGAGGTGCTGAGTATGTTAGCTACTCAGACTGCCCACTACACTGACGGCAAAAAGCACACCCATGTTGCCCCCGTGTGTAACAGAAAATACCTACATTTTCCAGAAGAAGTACTATAGGAAGCAATATAATACAGAGGGACCAAATATCTATAGGTTTGTCATCTGCCAAGCTGCCATCTCGGGTCCTAACAAAATGTGGTCTTTGTGCAATGGGCTACCTTCGTGCCATGCAGAAGTAAAAAGATTTTTTTGACATAACACCCATACATTCCCACAAACGTATGTCTCCATACAGGCAAACAAGAAGCAGTATTGCAGTTGAAAGGACATATTCCAGCAAGGCAAAAACACTGAAGGCCTTCACTTAGGCAGGCCAGTGAGCAGTGAGCCTGGGGAGGCAGTCCTGACCCGAGAGCTGGATAAAGAGGCCTGCGGGTGGCTGCAATAGGATTCATTCAGGACCAGTTCAGAGCCAAACAAACACACTGGGTAGGCAGGACATGGAAAGCTTGGCCCATACAGTGTGTGATCCACCATGCAACTGCTTTGCTGTACGCAGAACGGAGCCTAAAACTGCTTGAGCACTGACGTAATGAATGTTGGTTCAGCTTAGGTTGTTCCCCGTGATTCTATGAGGACATAGAATCATAGATTTGTAAAGTTGGAAGGGACCTTGGTAGTCATCTAATCCAACCATCTGCAATGCAGCGACCTTAGCTAAAGCATCTATGACAGATGGCCGTCCAGCCTCTGCTTATACACCTCCAAGGAAGGAGAGCCAGCACCTTCCACAATTCGCCGTTAAAGAGCTCTTGCTGCCAGAAAGTTATTCCTGAGGTTGAGTCAGAAATCTCCTTTCTTATAACTTGAAGCCATTGCTTCGGGTCCTACCCTCCGGAGCAGGAGAAAACAAGCTACGAATCATCCTAAAAGTGGACAGCACAGATTATTTCCACAATATATTTCCACATATTTAGCAATATTTATATTTCTCATCATAATGGGGAGAATGTAGCTTGGCGACCTGTGTGCCTGCCTGCTCAGTCTGCTGCCCTGGTTGGTACTAACCAATGATAAGCAACTATCGAGGCAGCTACTCTCCCTTCTTAGGGGATTTTAGTTTCAAAGCGGACTTCAGCTGGGCAGCCCTTCAAATACAGGACTGGAGAGTAGGGCACATCACTAATGTATTTCAGTACAGTGGTACTTCGGGTTACAGACGCTTCAAGTTAAAAGATGCTTCAGGTTACAGACTCTGCTAACCCAGAAGTAGTACCTTTGGTTAAAAACTTTACCTCAGGATGAGAACAGAAATTGTGCGGCGGCAGCAGCAGAAAGCCCCATTAGCTAAAGTGCTACCTCAGGTTAAGAATGGACCTCCAGAACAAATTAAGTTCTTAACCCGAGGTACCACTGTAGTATGAAAGATTCAGTGAAAGACTCAGTGTGAAAGGCTCAGTGTGCAGAGTCGTATGTTGAGTTCTGCACAGGTCCTTTCAGGGCGTATCCTCAGCGTGCTACAGTGATAATGTAACTGGTTCCTTGGATGCCCATACAAACCATCGGTGCAGGTGGTGTTTTGAGCAACGTGAGAACATAAGGTGAGCCTGCTGAACCAGGCCAATAGCCCATCTAGTCCATCATCCTGTTCTCACAGTGACCAGTCAGATGCCTGTGGAAAGCCCACAAGCAGGACATGAGTGCAACACCTGCAATTCCCAGAAACTGACATTCAGAGGCATGCTGCCTTTAACAGTGGAGGTAAAACATAGCCATTGTGGCTAGTAGCTGTTGTAGAAAAAGTAGCAGGAAATGGTTCCTGCCCAAAAAAAGCTTACAGTCTGGTGCAGGGTGACAACAGCAGGAGAAACATGGAGGTAGAGGCAAGAGTAAACAAGTAGAAGCTGTTTGCTAGATGGTGCAGGGCCATTATGCTAACTTCCCAGGAGGTGGGCTAGTGTTGCTTACTGGGAGAGATTCCTGCATTGCAGGGGACTGGACTTGATGAGCCTTGGTGTCCCTTCCAATTCTATAATTCTATGATTCTAGATTGTGGGGTGATTGGCACATAATAATAATAATAATAATAATAATAATAATAATAATAATAATATTTATTTATTTATTTATTTATTTATTTATTTATTTATTTATTTATTTATACCCCGCCCATCTGGCTGGGTCCCCCCAGCCACTCTGGGCGGCTTCCAACAAAACACTAAAATACAATAACCTAACTTTACAAAATAACTTTACAAAAGCTTGTGCATTTGCAGCACGCTGATGTAACTGCTGGGAAGCTAGCATTGCGGCTCTGCCTCACTTGTTGAGCCACTTCTGCAAACGGGATACTTTCATTAAGTTTAGCCATTTTTATCCCCCTTCCCCTAATATACCTTTTCCTCCCACAATGCCACGGCTCACAAAAAAAGCAAAACACAGCTGAGCACACACAGGCTTTGCTTCAGTTGAAGATATTACAGTTTGAAACCAGATTACATTCCCACTGAAGCTAAGGACTCTTCCTGGTTGCTGCTAATTTTGGGTGGGATTCAACAAATTCAGGTTATGCCATTGCAGGTGATTGCAAAATATTGCACGACAATCCGGCTTCCACAAAAGATTGGACTTGTTGAGATAAAGAGAGAGACAGGGAAATGCATCGGAAAGAGTGAGATAACACTTGCCTTGACACAACATCATCTGTCCTCTCCATAAACTCGTCAATAAATAGCCGATGTTGTCTAACCGCTCTGCAAACCAACATGGATGAATGTTTAGTAAGCAGGTCATCTGGAAGTGACCTAAGTGAAGGCAGTGTCTACCTTGATTTCAACATCAATAAGCTTTTTCTAGATCCAATCCATTATTATTATGGTGATGCTGGTTGTGGTGAGACGTGGGGAAGTTAATGGAAGACTGTAACTACCCCTCCTGTGGGCACATGGTGAAGGGACTTGGTGTTTCTTTGTCTGGCAGAATAAAATGTGGCCATCCAATGAGTGGAAAGGAACTAGGTATATGCTGAAGCAATCACATATATAGTTTGCCACGCGGCCAGAGTAGGAGTGTGTGGGAAGGACATAAAAGCATTATCACTCAACCCATATTTCCCCAATTAAAAATGGTTGAGCAATCTAATGATCTGTGTTGGATGATCATAAGAACAGACTCTACATAGCTCAACTTTCTCTACTAGAAACCTATTCTAGTTCCCAAGACTGGTCTAAGACACTTTGGTGCAGGGCCAGGTTTAGGTTTAATGAGGCCCTAAGCTACTGAAGGTAATAGGGCCCTTTCTTTATATGTCCAGCTGTTCTTTGTCAACAACAAATTGCCGCTGTTTTTTGTGTTGAATATATGCTATATGGTAATTTATGGACCTAATAGGTCCATACACAACACAAAACACTGTTGCTGTATGTAGGTTTCATTTCTTTGTTTATTATCTTATATTTTGGAAAAGTACATCCAGGTTTTTTTCTTTACATTTTTTGGGGGGCTCCAAGAGAGTGGGGCCCTAAGCTATAGCTTGTTTAGCTTATATGTAAATCCAGCAGTGCTTTGGTGCCCGAGCTACAAAATCCAAATGGCATCAACCTTTCTCTAACACAGGGCACAGATTCTATTCCCATCAGTACCCAAACCCTGATTTGTTTTCTTTTGATGGTTGCCATGTTTTCTCTGGCTAGTCACTAATTTTGGGTGGGATGAAATCATATGCCAGCAATTTCATGTTGCACAATTATAGTTAATTGGGTTAGTCTTGCAAATGCACTTCCTCAAAAGATCAGAATGTTTGTAGTTAGGAAAGTGACAGGAAAACACACTAGAAAGTGTAGGATAATGCTTGCTTTGATGCAACATCATCAAACCTCCCAATGAATGCTTAGTAAACAAGTCACCCGGAAGCACCCTTGGTCACCATTGTCAAATGATAGGTGCACGTTAGATGTGCTTCTGCAAGTGTCTACGGACAATTTATCTTTCAGTTAGAGACTGTGGCTCAGTTTCAAAATTCAAGCACATTTTTTCAACTAGTGTTGTGAACAGATTTAGACTGAGGTTTGTTTTAACAGACTACTAGAGCAAGACTTTCATGTACTTAATTAATTGATGAAATATACATGAAAGTTGCAAAACCACAGGTGCAGCCTTAAAGGATCCTGATGATGGGACACTTTCTCTTTTAAATATGCTACAGTAACAACTTAATGAGCAAAACCTACCACTATTTGCTTATTGTCATCCCTACTAATTAATTGAGAGTGCAAAATTTAACCTGCCATTAAGGCTTCCAGACAGTCGCACTGATCAGTTTGATTCTAGCGCTGACTGAAAAAATAAAACAAAGCCTGTTTTGTTTAATAATATATATTAGCCCCATAGAAGTTTGACAGTGGTGAGGTATCAGAGAGGCTAGGTAACAAATAATGATGAATGAGAGCAACATAAGTTAAAAGAACTTAAATTATGTTGTTGTTGGGTATGAAGATGGGAGAGGAAGGAAGCTTAAGTAAAGGTTCTTAAAAGATTGACTTTGAGGGGTAATGTGAAAGAAGGAGAGAGGTGTCACCATGCTACTCAGGGACAGGGATCGCCCCAGAGGTCATTGGACTCTTAACTGCCATCAGCCCCAGCCAGCATGGCCACTGTTCAGGGATGATGTGAGTTGTAGTTGAGCAAATACTTGAGGTCCACAGTTCCCAAGCCCTGATATAAGTGTTCCGGGAGAAAATTCTGGGACTGAAGGGCAGGAATAGTGAATGGGCAGAGCTAGTAAAGAGAGCACATGACAGCTGAGGGTGGTAGATCTGGAGTAATGGAGCTCATGAGCAGGGATATATTGGGAATAAGGTTAGAAAGACAGGGCAGGCCATAAACACCTTTAGAGGTAAAGATATGGATTTGTGCTAAAATGCAGGAGGGGGTGGGAAGCTCGTAGCAGGGATTTGAAGAGGCCATCATGCAGGTGAAGGAAGAGAAACCAGTGGCCCTTCAGATGTTGTTGGACCTTCATCTCCCACTAGCCCCAGATAGCATGGACAATGGCCCAGCTGATGGGAACTGTAGTGCAACAACACCTGGTAGGCCAGAGCTTCCCCATCTTTGATATAGACAGAGAGAAGGGTGAATTGTTGGGCCAGGAGAATTCTAGGCTGAGGCAAAAACTGATGGATAGCAAGAAGCCTCCAGGAAGAAGAAAACTGTAGTAACCAAGATGGGCATTAGGGAGGTGGCTATAAAAGGCCCTGTTCTTGCATTAATATAAAGGAAGAGGTAGATAGTGACATTCTGTCAGTAGAAAAATAAAGTAAGTGGAAGGCTTGGGAAGAAAGATGAGAACTTCATATTGGGTTGGACCCAGACTAATTTGGTTGTATTTCGTTTCCATCAAAATCCATGGGATTTGTAAAGTTTGTAAAGACAAATTGCTCCCATTGATTTTAGTGGAAATGAGTGCAATGAGTGTAGGGTCCTTCCCAATGAGTGTTTCTGGTAGGGTTGGCGCTCCTAACGCATGCAAGCTTCCCACGCCCAAGTGTCCACATAATGTCATTGTCATCGAAATGCCGGTCCATATCCCTGCCCCCAATTTAATTCAGATTTGTCTCATCTGGGGGAAATCCACTAAGTTAAAACAAAACAAAACACCTATGGCCAGGTACCCATTTGCACTATCTCAATAACCCATTTATGATATTAAGCCTTAATCTGGAAGCACCCTAAGTCTGGATCATTGCGATTCGTTAAGGACCATGCCTAAACCACTTACATATGAATGTGTTTCATGCCACTCCTTGTTTAAATGTGCTTTCATGCCTGCCATGTGCACAGTGTCAGCAGGCACACCAGATGCACATCCACCCAGGCCACAAATGTCTGGCATGCCAACACTGAATGCATATGGACTAGCGCAAGTGAGAGACGCATGCAAAGGAGATGGGAGTGGCGTGAAATGCTTGCACAGGTGAATATTTTATTTTATTTTTTTTATTTTTTTTAATTCTTTTTTATTGATTATTCCATAAAAAGAAAAACAAAGATAACACACATATAACAAAGACAACAACACAAAAAAGAAAGAACATACAGAAAAAACAAAAGAAACAAGTAAAAGGTACACATAATTATTGTTTTTACAATCTCCTATAACATAGCTGTTTCTTTCAGGACTTCCTTCAGCTTGGCCACAAGTCGTTCGAAGCAATAAATAAAGTTACACGTTTCATCTTCTATATTGTTATTGTCATTGTCTCCAATTTTGTTCTCTCTTTTCCTTACTCAATAACCCGTAGTCTATCACAGTGCATCTTTAAATTCCTTTAGCGTTATTTGTCCATCACTAATACCTTCCAGATAATCTGCGTACTTTCCCCAATCCTTAATGAACACTTGGTCTTTTATATATCTAATTTTCCCCATTAATTTATCGAGTTCTGCATACTCCGATAGTTTAGATCTCCACTCCTCCGTTGTTGGGATTTCCTGCTGTTTCCACCTCTGAGCTATTAAAACCCTTGCTGCTGTTACCGCATAGTATACCAATCTGCGATCCTCCTTTTTTATTTCTTGTCTTAGCATCCCTAATAAGAAAATTTCTGGTTTCTTTACAAACGTGCACTTTAGTATCTTTTTTAATTCGGTATAAACCTTCTCCCAAAACAACTTTACCCTTCCACACTCCCACCACATGTGGTAAAAGGAGCCCACTGCATCTTTACACCTCCAGCACTTATTATCCACCTTATACATCTTTGAAAGTTTCATGGGTGTCAGGTGCCACCTGTAAACCATCTTCATGACATTTTCCTTTATCACAGTACACGCCGTAAAATTCAACCCGTCTCTCCATAATCTTTCCCAGTCCTCGAATTGTATACTATGCCCTATATCTTTTGCCCAGCGGATCATCACTGATTTAACTTCCTCGTCTGCTAAATTCCAGTCTAGCAGCATCCTATACAACTTGGATATGTTTTTCACTTTATTATTTATTATTTCCGTCTGAAATTTCGAGTCATTGTCCGCATAGCCTCTTTCCTTGATGTCTCTGCTAAGCATCTGGTTAATCTGTTGGTGATGAAGCCAATCGTAAACATACTCTTTTATCTGTTCATAAGGTTTTGTTCTCCATTTCCCATCCACTTTGATAACTAACTGGTTATATGTTGCCCAGTTGCTTCTCATATTGATCGTTTTTATGCTTGTTATTTCAAGGGGTGATAACCAGTGTGGTGTTTTCGGTTCTAACACATTTTTATATCTTTCCCACACTTCGATTAGCGGTCCTCTAAATATATGATTACCAAACCCCTTATGTGCTTTCATTTTGTTCTTCCATAAATAGGCATGCCATCCAAAGTAGTTATCGAAGCCCTCCAGATCGAGGAGCTCCGTATTTTCCAATTTAACCCAATCTTTTAACCAACTTAGGCAAGATGCCTCATAGTATAATTTCAGGTCTGGCAGGGCAAAGCCCCCCCTTTCCTTTACATCTGTTAGTAATTTAAATTTATTTAGGTGAATATTTTAGCTGTAAACATGTTTAATTTGAGCCTGAGGTAGTGGGGAAGGCCCGTAGCTCAGCGGCGGTAGACTATCTAATTCGCATGCAGAAGATCCCATGTTCAGTCCTTGGCATCTCTGGGTTGGGGCTGGGAGAGAACCGTGTCTGAAATCATTGTCAGTGAGAAAAGACCGTATTGAGTACTGACCTAGATGGGCCAACAGTCTGTCTTGGTCTAAGGCAGCTTCCTGTTTTCCTATGATAAGACATCAAGGATAAAATATCAGAGAGGAAGATGGAGGGGAGAGAGGGAGGGAGGGAGTTACACCTGGGTAGACAGGCATAGCTGAGGACCAACAGGAAGAAGCAGCTGCAAGGGGTGGGATCTGGGATCAGAACCATGGTGTACAAGAAGGGTGTTAACCCTTTCCTTCCATACTGTGTTCCCAATGAAACACACACACACACACACACACACACACACACTGTTATTTGCATTGAACCTATTGGTACCAATGGAAGCTTCTCTCCCAATGGAAATAGCAACTTTGAGGGTTTGGGTGTGTCAGAACTGTGGTGAGGGAAAGGTGAAATTCCCTCCACCCTCAGCCTGATCTGGTCACCCCTAGTTGCTATTGACTTTTTTAGTAACAGACACATAAGTAAATCACATGTTTATCATTAAATATACTTTGGCTTTGTTTGAGTATAAATGGTATTGCAAACCTAGTGCAGCCTTCCCTGGGCTGATGCTCTCCAGATATGGTCAACTTCAACTCCCAGGAGCCCCAGCCAGATGACCAATGGTCAGGGATGCTGGGAGCTGTAGTCCATGTATAGCCTAGGACATAAGTGTCCACCCATTGGCCCCTCAGATCTTGTTGGACAACATCTCCCATCAGCCCCAGGCAGCACAGCCAAAGATCACGGATGATGGATGTAGAAGACCATTAACATCTAGAGGGCCACAGGTTCCATATCACTGGCTTGCCCTGTTATACTCAAGCATGTACCGATTTAACGAGAGTAAAAGAATACCAAGAAAGTGGAGTACAAATGTGACAGAAAGTGTGTAGATTCAAGCCATAAACTTTTACAATGGGCTGTGCTTGTAAAACACAATGACCCAAATAACCAAAACCAAAACATAAAACCTGTTAGTCACATTAGCTATGCGGCTATTTGGAACAAATAGTCTTTCTTTGCAAATATGTGTTCCTGTATGAACCTCACTTTATATTTCAGAGGTTAAACACTTGTGTCCTTCAGGTGTACCCTGAGCAACTCATTTCAAAATTTAATAGAGCTGAGCCACAATAATCATTAAAAATTGTTATTACAGTTCAAGAACCTTTTTAAGATGCTGAGAAACCTCACCTGCACTCTCTCTTTTTGCACTTTTAAAAAGGCATAAACAGCCAAAGATGCAAAATGATTCGTGACATTTGTTGATCTTTAATTCTAGTTTAAATCCATACCATCACCATCCCTGTCTATCAGATGCAACACATTTTGTGCTTTTATACCAATTTAATTATCATGACTTCCACCCAAGAATTCTGGGAATTGTAGTTTGGTGAAGATGATTAAAATTCTGTGTTAAGTGACCCCTAGCCTCCATTGCAAAACAACAGTCTCCAGAGTTCATTGGGGAGAAGGATAATTGTTAATCCCGTTCCAGTCTGTGCTATCCATATGCCTTAATTAGAGATCTCAATTTCTGCTACATCACACTTCTGGCAACGTAAAGTGGCCATTTGAAAAGGAGGGGTTTTTTGCTGCCCCGCATTTCGTGCTTTAAGAAATGCACAAATGTATTAATAAGTGTCATAAATGTTATTTGCTTCTTTGGGTGCATGTGGGTCCCTCTGGAGAAAGGCGGTGCTTCTGTTCTGAGAACATTGCTGGATTAGAGTGCTATGTGGTTGTGCAAGAGTTATGGGCACCCATTGCCTTGTAATATGAAAGGAGGCAAATGACGTCCCTTCCTCTCCCTTTGGACTTTCAAAATGTGTAAATCTTCAAGTGGAAGCCGTGAATCCAAAGCATGTACGCTTCACCACAAAATAATTTAATCCAATTAAAGATACCATCAAGACTACACTTTAATCTCTGCTGTGGAGCTCAAATTGAACTGAGCATTTTGTGGCCTGCACATGAGGTTTAGCTACATTTAGGATGAATGTGCTTTTTAGATTTTTATCGTCTCTCGATCCTGAATGCTCAGAGCAAGTAATCACACTGTTTAAGTGCAACCAATTACTATGCAAGACAATTAAATCATACTTGCATTTTTACCTTTCTAGTGTTTTAGGAACATAAGAAACACCCTAGAACATTGGTCCATCTAACTCAATATCGTCTATACTGACCAGCACCTGCTTGGTAAGATTTCAAGCAGGGAATGTTGAACCTAGGTAACATCCACACCCATACATTTAAAGTGCACAGCTTCCACTAAAGAATTCTGGGAGCTGTGCTACAATTCCTGGCACCCTTAACAAACTACAGTTCCCAGGATTCTCTGGTGGAAGCCATGTGCTTCAAATGAATGGTGTGGATATGTCCCTGGAACTTCTTATGGAGTGTGTCAGAGACCTGGAGAAACTTGGTTTCCCTTTGCTGGAGAATGGTCAGAAAGTCTGCTTTACAGAGGACAGTCATCACATCTCTGCATGAAGGCATTTGAATAGATGTCCAGTCCAAATCCAGTTTAAGAACAAAGAACCCTAAGTTCTGAGACCTGCAGGTTTTTGAAGTCGCTTGCCAGCAGTTAAAACTCAAACAAGAGACTAAACAGGCACACAGACTGTGTTACACACAGGGGCAGACTTTGGTAATATGGCCCCCTGAGCAAGGACAACATTTGGTGCCCCCCTCAAATATTCTTATTTTCACAATAATTCCTTTTGGTACTGATGCTTTTTAAAATGAATTTTCTCCTTAGGTATCTTATAAACATAGGTGGTGTTGTTGTTTGCTCCCTGCCCCCAAGTTCGGCGTCCTTTGGGGGGGGAACGGCCGAAACCTCCAAAATCCAGCACTTGTATATGCTAAACCTTTAATGCAGCACATTTGAATAGCATTATTTTCCTCAAATAATTCTGGGCACAGTAATTTCTTAAGGGATACTGGGAATTGTAATTTTGTGGGGAGTAAACAATCTTTTGTTTTTTGATCAGAGGCTGGGAAGCCTGTGGCCCTTCAGATATTGCTGGACTCCAGTTTCCATCAGGAACCACCAGCATGGTCTATGGACAGGGATGATGGGAGTAGTAGTCCAATAAAATCTGGAGGGCCATGGATTCCCCATCCTTTTTAGAAGGCGTGTTCATATTTCAAATCAAGATTCAGCTTTGAAAGGGAAACATTCTAGTGTGAATAGAAAAATCTGGATACCTGCCTTCTGATGATGCTTGCCATCTGCACTTTTTATACATACTTATATTTCTTTTTTTAAAGCTACTATCCTGGTTAATTGGGTCACATTTTTAATTGACTAAAATTTTTGGGTGGTTTGTTTGTTTTTAAAATACTACTCTTATCTGGGTAATAGTTTAACGGTGCTATCTTGAAGAATAAGTCCCGTTGAGTTAAGTGGGGCTTACTCGCAGGTAAATGTGAATGGGATTGCAGCCTAAATCTTGCACGCTGCCTGGAATACCTTGATGGTCCTATGTTGCTGATGGTAGGAATTTTATGCTAATGAAGCAGCCATCAAGAAAGCCTCTCCAGAGGTCTTCATCATTTTAGACTCACCTTAAGGTCGCAACAGGATATAGACGAGGATTTGGGGAATTTTATCGCACCCTGGCTTGGAGGCTCTGGGCAGGTTGCAACATAGATTTGAAACAAACATAAACTCCCAAAATAGAACACATGAAACACGGCAATAAAAGCCTACAAAATACAAGATTTAAATAGCCCAACAAGCCAGCCCTAATCATGTCTTATGTAGAATCTCTTTGATCTTAAACAAAAAGGAAAGAAAAATAAAGAACATTATAACCCATGCTAAACTTTAGGGTTTTGATGGGTAATATATTTTAACTATATGATGTGACTCCAGCAATTTAAAATTTATTTAATGATCACAGCGTGGTAAGAATCATATACATCTTGAGTGAAACTCAGTTATTACCGCATTGGTGTTTATACATCAGTGGATTGCATTTTCCCACCAGCCAGGCACTGCAGTTTTGCAAATGGCAAATCAGTCATGTGTACATTTATCTGCTGCTAGTGATCAGTCTGCTCTGTACTTGTTTTAAAGCAGTATTTTATACCCCACTTTTCTCCTTCAAATGAAGATGCCCAAAGTGCCTATCTGTGAATAAAAGAGCTTAGAAACAAAAATACACGCAAAAAAAACTTTATAAGAAAAGCCCACATCAAACAGAATCAAGGCAGCTGTAAAACTGAAAAAATTAATAAAAGCAACCAAGAACCAGCCCAACATAAAAATCAAAGCTCCGACTTTCGGAAGTTTGCAGCTGCAAATTCAACTGTCACAGGAGACAGAGGTGGAGAACTTGCAGACTGCAATCCTTCTGGTCTAGAGCACTCACTCCTGGTGTATCTGTCATATACAATGGCTGAGATCACAACTGTCCCACATCTGGGATGTGTACCAGTTCACATTCATAGCCTTTTCACACAAGACTTAAAGCCTAGCAACATCCACATTGGTCAGAGTTCTCGTCTGCATCTCCAATACCTTCCTCATACTTTCTCTCTCGCTTCAACATCAATCAGACATTTGCAGAAACAGCATGAAAGGTGATCAGAGGCAGTGTAAACCTCAACTATGAAACACCCTTGCATATTGCCTAATAGCAATTCCCAGTTGACTCACTTGTGGAAGCTGAGAAGAATGGCTAAGCGCTCTTTATAGTGCTATTGGAAGATCAAAGATGAGTTATGCTATCCCTTTACTGGCTTGTGCGTGTGAATCAAAGGGAATTGCCTACAAGATGAGAGATGAAGGCTCTTTGTGGTTGCACCGAACATTCTTCTGCACAACAATTAAAAGAAAAGATCATAGTCTAAGTTGAGGGTGATCTCACAAATGACTAAAAACTATAAATCTTGGTAGTTAAAGATATTGGGGGGGGGGGAGATACCTTAAAACAAAGAAGGTGTTTCTCTAAATATAAACCATCCTATATCTGATGAAGGAGGGTGTATGCTTCTTTTGGAACAAGCCAAATGAAAAAGTCGCTTCTTAGAATCTGAGGCAAAGAATCCCCTAATAATTATTGGCATATCTAGGGTTGCCACATTTCCGGGAATTCCCAGACATGTCCTCTTTTGGCAGTCCCACATGCCCATCCAGGGGGAATTTTACATTTTAAAGCACATGTCCTGGATTTGGGGTTTTAAAAAATTGTGTGTGCGCGGGTAGTTTTGGTTCAGGCTTGGGCTCTGGCATGGGCAGTTTAGGCTCGGCAGTGGCAAAAGCTCAACAGTTTTTTGTGTCCAGACTTTTACCTCTTGAAATATGGCAGCCCTAATATGAGCTTCAAACTATTACTAAGATTATTTGAATCCTCTGGTCAGATTATAGCATAAACAGGTCTAACCCCACAAAAGCATTTTGCCATTACATGTGATTGTACAACATCATGCATATATTCTAGCTGTCCAGCTGTTCCACTGGGAACAATCTCTTACATCCCCTGATCAAATAAATGCTGATAGTAGATGTTACTGAACACGTTTCAACCGCAGCTAGTAGAACCAGATCCATTATGGAATTAAGCATTTACTTAAACATTCCTTATTTCTTATCACAGAGCGCTGATAAGGTCCACTTACGAATTCACATCTTCAAAAATCAAGAATGGGAAGGCAAGCTGTTGCACGACAGATGAAAAGGGCAGGCAGGGAGCAGTCTTTGTTGCTTCTAGATGGGAAACATGTACTGCAAATGGTTCCATTTGCACATCTAGCAAGTTAACTTCTACCCATTCTCATTTTTCGGTCATAATATTAATTGCTACTCTGTGATTTATTGTGCATGCTAGGGATGTGCAAATTGGTCCATTTCAGTTTTTCACAGTTTCTCACTTGACCAATGAATTTTTATTTATTTATCAGATTTTCCATGGTAAGGCTGGCATTTTGATGATGCCACGTGGTGTGTATGCTGCAAAAAAACCACAATCCAACGAAACAAAACCCTATGGCTTTGAGCAGCAAAAATTCCAGAGTAAACTCTCATCTGGAAGTACCCATAATGTGTAATATTTGTATGGACATGGGCATACATGTGGTAGAGGGAATGAGCCATTGTTTCAGAATAAACCATTGAATAAGTGGGGTTCAAAATGCCTACTGTGGCCTACTCATTTAGTTTATGCAGAAATATGAGCTACTACTTCTCCTTTGTCAAAATGTTGGATGACCTGGTTTTAAATAGAGCCCCCTTTTGTTTTAAGAGGCTTTTTGCCCATGCCCCTAAAAGTATTTCTGTCCAAGAACTTGGATGGTTTCTACAGTTGGTCTGGCTCTGAGCATAAGGACAGGGAGTTTATTTTTATGTATTTATTTTATGTTGTTTAATATATTCTTTTAAAGGTAAAAACCGTTCTTTAGGTAAAAACCGTAAAGGTAAAGGACCCCTGGATGGTTAGGTCCAGTCAAAGGCAACTATGGGGTTGCGGCGCTCATCTCGCTTTCAGGCCAAGGGAGCTGGCGCTTGTCCACAGACAGCTTTCCGGGTCATGTGGCCAGCAGGACTAAACCGCTTCTGGCGCAACAGAACACCGTGACGGAAACCAGAGCGCACAGAAACGCCGTTAACTTTTCCCCCACAGCGGTACCTATTTATCTACTTGCACTTGCGTGCTTTCAAACTGCTAGGTTGGCAGGAGCTGGGGCAGAGCAACAGGAGCTCACCCCGTTGTGTGGATTTGAACCGCCAACCTTCTGATCGGCAAGCCCAAGAGGCTCAGTGGTTTAGACCACAGCTGTACTATAAATGAGAATGGACCCACAGAGTCACAAATGAGACTGAGAACTCCATGTAGTTAGTAGAACAACCTAACCTCTCCTGTTGATCCTGGCTTTCTGGCCCACACTCCCCATTTTGGTATTAGTCCCTGTTCCAGTGCCTCAAGCCATACTCTACCAGCACAGGCGCTACCACCAAAATGCCACCACTACCACCGTCTCAGGCTGTGTATACATTGCCATGTACTCTGGCTCCAGCATGCTCCCACTGCTGGTGTTTGAAGCCAAGTACGCATGACATCAGCCACAATTCGTAGGTGTCCTGTAGGCTGTAGCTTATTGAGAAATACTCCTGTTTGATTCCTCAAACCAGCTTGCATCCCATTAGAAAACGGGAGCTCAGGGTAAAGTTGAGGTGTGTACATTTCAGGTAGCCATTGTGGATGCACAGATGACCACATCAGCAAAGCAGAGTTTGGAAACAAATCGGGTAATGGGCTTACTCGACATCCCGACTCCCTCTCTGGTGTGTGCAGTGATTTGAAACGCAGCAAAGGGGGGGGGGACACAACCTTCCTGTATTTCAAGCTGCTAATGTGTACATAACCTTAGACACAGTACGGCATATTTTCGGGAGCTCTGAGTCCTGTGAAAACAGGGCAAGAGAGCCCTAGAGGAACAGGGGCCATCAGCCAAAGGGCGTGTGTATCTGAATCTAAAGGAGATGGCAATCACAGATGGTTCACATGATTTTAATACTCCACAGCCATACCTGCTTAATAGGTTTAGCATTTGCCCATCATCTTTCTTCATTGCTGCGGTGTCCTAAGGTGATAGCAGTTGAAAGCATGCCTTGTATGTGAGGAATGGGGAGGGAGGGAGGGAGAGGGAGGTGTCAAGGTTTCGATGGTTATGCTGTCAGAGGCAGTATGAAAAAATTGCACTAAAAGGCTGTGAATTTACGAGGATTTTGTAGAGGTGTCTGTGTGTGTGTTTTGGCAGGTTGCTGTCAAAAAGGGAGAACTTAATTTTAGATTGGAAAAATGAAAGTCTGGGAGAAGCTAAATTGGTAGATCCTACCTAACTAAACGGCTCCTGCCAACTCTATGGTACTACTGATTATCCCCCAGAGATCTGCCATTGGATCCCGATCTACCTTCTGTCAGCCTCTGTTGTGGTTATGCTTCTAGAGTAAGCTTTTGAATTTGGGTATTATGCATAGATCCTGTATGTCTCTTGCTAGCAAGAGGTACTGAGCCAGATAATTGCTACTGGGTTGCTTCCAAGCTACAGTACCATAGTCGTGTCTGCAGTATGAAGATTAAGCAGTGCATATGCTTTCAAGTTTTGTTTTGTTGTTTTTTTAAACTTCCATTCTGTATACGTGAGAAACAGTGTGCATTCTTAGGGAAGTTGTGCCGCTGTAATATCAGTCACATAAGTTTTGATGCCAAGTGTACTTTCTTACGAATGGGAAGTACATTCCACAAATCCACTAATTGCCACCAGCTGGGCTTAATCCTGCGATTTCCATGCACCTCAACACACCAATCAAAAGCTGTTTAGAGGGGTAAGTGAGGCAATTCAGAGCATGTACCAGATCACTACAGAAACCCAATATTAGTAGTTTATTAAGTAAATAAGAGAGAGAAATGATATGTTGCATATTTTTTTTAAAAAAAGCATTAAAACAGCAGATCCTAGACCAAAGGAGCCTTTTAAAAGGATTGTGTGATCTGCATGTGACCCATGAGGTTCCCCAAGTGAACAAAGGCAAATACCTGTGTTGCTTCCAGATGATCTCTTTCCAAACATCGTGCAAACAAACCATTCTTCCTGGCTGATTTGCGCAAACCTTTTTCAGGGAGGTTATGTGGCTATATGTTCAGTAGGTCTTACTCCTGTGTAAGTGTGTTTTGGATTGTGGCCTAAGGCTAACCAAACGGCTGCTTTCATCACGACTAGGAATTTGTTTCGGCAATCTTCCCTGCATCTCCAGTTCAGATGTTACACCGCTTGCAGAACTTGCACAAGCCGTTATTTAGTGGGAGGCAGGGTGTTACCTGAGCCAACTGTGATAACATCTGCAGTGCCTCATAGTGAGAGAGAGTGAAGAGGGACTTGAATGATTTCTCCTTTTGTTTGACTGGGAACTTGATGCATCCAGTTGTATAGATGAGTAATTGGCTGGGGCTTAAAGATCTAGGATGGATCATTATTTCTGTCTCACAGACTTGAGCCACACTCCGCGTTTGTCGCAATAGACTGAGCAGGGCACCATGTGACCCTGGAAGAGTGGCTAGGGCCACCAATTGTGTCAGTGGTGTAGCGTGGGTTGTCAGCACCCGGGGCAAGGCAAGTAATTTGCACCCCCTAACCCGTGGATTTGCGCCCCCTAACCCGTGGATTTGCGCCCCCTAACCCTAACCCTCAGATGTTGCGCCCGGTGCGGCTGGCCCCCCTGCACCCCCACGCTACGCCACTGAATTGTGTATATTTGTGTACATGTGTGTGTAGTGGATGTATGGCTCAAGGTTCACTGGGTGACCTTGGGCCAGTCACAGCCTCTCAGCCTAACCCACTTCACAGGGTTGTTGCAAGGACAAAATGAAGAGGGTAGAACTATGTACAGTGGTACCTCAGGTTACATACGCTTCAGGTTACATACACTTCAGGTTACAGACTCCACTAACCCAGGAATAGTGCTTCAGGTTAAGAACTTTGCTTCAGGATGAGAACAGAAATTGTGTTCCGGCGGCACGGCGGCAGCGGGAGGCCCCATTAGCTAAAGTGGTGCTTCAGGTTATGAACAGTTTCAGGTTAAGTACGGACCTCCGGAACGAACTAAGTACTTAAGCTGAGGTACCACTGTATACCACTTTGAGCTCCTTGGAGGAACGGTGGGATATAAATGTCATCGTCAACATCATCGTAATTTTATTATTTGTACCCCACCCATCTGACTGGGTTGTCTCAGCTTCTCTGGGCAGCTTCCAACAGTAAAAACAGCAAACGTTAAAAACTTCCCTATACAGGGCCACCTTCAGATATCTTCTAAATGTCATATACTGTATATACTCGAGTATAAGCCGACCCAAATATAAGCAGAGGCAGCTAATTTTAGCACAAAAAACTGGGAAAACTTATTGACTCGAGTATAAGCTGGTTCACCACACCACAAACCAGGTGGTGGTGGCAGTGACGGAGGAAGAATAAGCAACCCGAAAGGGCTGCTTTCAGGCTGCTTGTTCCTCCGCCGCCGACAGCGGCAAAGGCGGAGGAGGAGGAAGGAGCAACCCTAAGCTGAGGGAGGCTTTTTCAACATAAAAAATGTGCTGGAAAAGTCGGCTTATACTCCAGTATATACAGTAGCTGTATATCTCCTTGGCATCTAATGGGAGGGCATTCCACAGGGCGGATGCCACTACCGAGAAGGCCCTCTGCCTGGTTCCCTGTAACTTCATGTCTTGCAGTGAGGAAACCGCCAGAACCGGCCCTCGGAGCTGGACCTCAGTGTCCAGGCTGAACGATGGGGGTGGAAACGCTCCTTCAGGTATACAGGGGGCTGAGACAGGTCAGTTTCAAAGCCCAGGGCAGAAGCACATTTAGGGCAGTGTGACCAGTTCCCCAGCACTAGGCACCAAGCTGCGGAGGGCACCTCAGGGCACCACAGCTTTGATGTAATGCGCATGCAGAACAGAAGCTGAGTGCCAGGGAGTGCCAAATTTAGGCCTTGCACAGGGTGCTGCTGCAATTTGAAAGACCAAAGTCCGCCCCTGCCCAGGGTGGGGTTTTCCCTTCTCCCATTGCACCATTTCCATAGAACTGAGGAATGAGTCACACCGCCACACAGCACAACATGGAATTCTGGGATACTCCATCAACTTTGATGCTATCTGTCTCTTCGAAGCCACGCAGCAGCAGGGGGGATTAGAATCTACAACTGTGAGCCCACTACTTTCCTCATCTCCTCCTTTTCTTTTTCTTTTCCCCGACTGCATCCTTGCCCTCTTTAAAATTCTTCCTCTAGAGAAGCTTCGACCCAAACTGGGGAAGGGGGAATTCTAATCGATATTTGCAGATTGACAGTCTCTCATTTTTTGACTCTACCACATTTCCCATTCTGTATGCAGATACAGTGGTACCTCAGGTTACATACGCTTCAGGTTACATACTCCGCTAACCCATAAATAGTGCTTCAGGTTAAGAACTTTGCTTCAGGCTGAGAACAGAAATCGTGCTCCGGCGGCGCGGCAGCAGCAGGAGGCCCCATTAGCTAAAGTGGTGCTTCAGGTTAAGAACAGTTTCAGGTTAAGTACGGACCTCCGGAATGAATTAAGTACTTAACCCGAGGTACCACCATACATTTAGCTGCACAGGATGCAAAAGTACTGAACTTGGCAGGTTTGTGTGTAGTAGGATCCCCTCAAGATGTTGCACATTTCAGTGGGAATCTTGCAGAAGGGGACATCTTGGGGGAAGGTGCCCAGTGAACCAGGCCCCCTTTCTACACATTCCCCTGCCCCCCATTAATGGCTCTTAAAATCTTCTGCCTAAGTTAGCTGTATTATGTTGGTAAGCGATACAAATGTGGTTAGCCTCTTAGACCTCTAGCTAGCATGTGTTGTTGGTGCTCTGTGTTAAGTGCAATTGCAGATTTGGCACAGGGAATTCCTCAAACACAACCCACTTAGCTGCATCTGGTAGTCACCTTTAGTATGGTGGCATTCATGTTACTTGACTGGCTGCTCCTAAACGTCATAAAGCGTTATTTATTTGAGTTGTATTTCCTCGTCCTTCCTCCCAAAGCAGCCCAAGGCATCTGGCACAGCAATGATGAAACATTAAAAACACAGCAACTAAAAGCATTTTTAAAGGTTGTTGTTTTAAAAGTTTTTTTCCCCTGTAAAACAATTAAAAACATTTTCAACCAGTGATTTCAGGGTTGCCAGGAGCAGTGTCTTTCAGCCATCAAATAGCTGGGGAAACAGGAATGTCTTTTAATTTCTCCTGAAAACGAGCAATGAGGGAGACAGATACACCTCATTAGGGACAGCAGACCACAAATGGGGAGAAGCCACTGAAAATATAACCAGCAACCAGGCAGCCCCCAGTGGCTGATTATTAACAAGACTTCACTTGCCTATCATAGGGTCCAAGATGGTTGTTGCTGGAGAAGGTGCTATTTTAGGTGCCATTTAGAGTTAATATGCTAGTACTGTTGTCTTTGTCCATGGAGTTTTCTTGGCAGGGAGACTGGAGTGGCTTGCTGGTTCCTACTCCAGGTGGATCACGTTTGGTCAAAACTCTCCACTATGACCTGTCCATCTTGGGTGGACCTGCATGGCATAGCTCATAGCGTGCTCTGGTCCTTGGGGTCACGAAGAGTCGGACACGACTAAACAACAACATGCTAGTACTAACACCTTGAGTTGGGCCTGATAGCTCACTGGCTGCCAGTGGAGTGTTTTCAAGACCAGTGACACATGGTCCAATCTGACAGACCGCACTGGCAGCTACAAGGGCAGCCCCACATACAGTGCATTGCAGTAGTCCAGATGGGAGGTCACCAAAGCATGGACAGCTGAAGCCAGGCTATCCCAATAGGGGTGTGGCCATTGCTGGTGAACCAGCCTAAGCTGGGCATAAGCACTTACTGTATAGCACACATAAGCCACCAGAGTGTACTCCCAGAACATGAACCTGTCCTTTAAAAGGAATGTAAGCTCTCCCAGGGCAGGTAATACACCTAATTACCAGAAATGGAAACGACTGTGGCCTTCTCCTTGTTCACCACAAGTAATGGCCTGAACAGATGTACAGTGGTACCTCGGGTTACATACGCTTCAGGTTACATATGCTTCAGGTTACAGACTCCGCTAACCCAGACATATTACCTCAGGTTAAGAACTTTGCTTCAGGATGAGAACAGCACAGCGACAGCAGGAGGCCCCATTAGCTAAAGTGGTGCTTCAGGTTAAGAACAGTTTCAGGTTAAGAACAGACCTCCAGAACGAATTAAGTTCTTAACCTGAGGTACCACTGTATCTGCAAAGCAAAATGGTCCTCGTGTGAGAGAGCCCAGGGAATCTCCTAGCTTTCCCCACTTCGAATTGTAGTTTCCCCGTCACTCCTCTTTTTAATTTAGGTTTGTTACCATTCACATGACATTACAATTCACTCAGGCTCAAGTACAGTACACTCTCGCTGCTGGTATTTGAAATCATGTGCGGTGGATAACCTTGGCCACGATCCATATCTATCCTTCAGTTCCTTGAGAAATGCTGCTCTTCGATGCAGTTCCCCTCAAAGCAGCTTCTCTCCGGTTTGAAAACGTAAGCTACGCTCACTTTGCGGTTAAGCCGAGGTGTGTGCATCTGAGGCAGCCGTTGCGCATGCGCAAATGGCAGCCCATCGGCAGATGACAGCTTCATGAACAGGAGTCTGAGTAGGGCTGCAGGCACAGGGAAGCCAAACAGGCAATTAGTACCTGGTGAAGATATTTCCACCTCCTCTCTGGTGTGTACATAGGGTTGCAAATATGACTTGAAACACAGCATGTGGGTGATGGAATGACCTCCTTGTGATTTATGCTGCTAATGCGTCCATAGCCTCGAAGTGACTTTTAAGATGATTTAAGAATGCACTTCGACTAGAAGCAATCTTTCTTTATAAAAAGCAGCCCTGAGCTCCTAGCCTGTATCAGGAAGGGCTTTAACCCTTTCCATTTTGTTTTCCACTGAAAATCTCCCCAGAATTTGCTATTTGCCCCTATCCCCCCCCCCCCACAGTGGGGGGATTCCCTGCAGTGGGAAATGGCAGGGGGGGTATTAAAGCTCCTGCTCCAGCATGCTATGGTCCCAATCCGTGCTAGAATCCACTACAGCTGCTTTTTGCAGATCAAGGTATATGGTCAGTCTAAATGTGCTTAATAGTCTTGTCTAGTTTGACACTACTGAGATAGTGATTTGAGCAAGCCTACATAGTGAAGGTGTCACAGTCCAGTCTACAGGCGATTGAAGTCCTGGCTGAGGACGTCGGGACCGAGGGCAAGATGGCGGGGTGGGAGTAGGAACGAGAGTCCAGAAGCCAGGGGTCCGAGGATCAGGAAGCAGGCAAGTACAAAGTCAAGAGTCCGAGGATCAGGAAGCAAGGAGTCTCAAAGTCAAGGGTCCGAGGATCAGGAAGCAAGAAGCCAAACGCAGCGAGGCAGGAAATGTGTTGCTGTGGCAAAGAGCTTAAGGGAAATGCTGACCTTATATCCCTTCTGGCTCTAGCCACCAGGTGCAGTGAGTTACCAAGCGGCCTCACCTGTGCAGCCGCACCTTGCCTCTCCAGAACAAACTTAGGAAGGCCCCAGTCCTGCGAAGCCCTACTGGTCCTGCACGCACTCCTGACAGAAGGTGCTCTTCGTTCACATTTTACATTACATTAAAAAAATATTTTGGAACACTAATGTGAATATGGCAAACATTGCTTGGGAAAACAGAGATTCTTAGTAGGGATCTGGAACTGACTGGGCTTCCCTGCTGAAATTACACTTGGTGGCAAATATGGATTTGTTGCTGTATAACAAACAAGTGAGGCCTGCAACTAAATGTTGCAGAATGGAGCATTTCATCCAGGATTGTAGTCAGCCATGACCACTTCCAGGATGTTCCATTCAATATCCCCTGCCCTGGGTTTTTTGGGTATTCCTTCCGACTGTTGGACAACATTCTGTGGCTGCTGAGTCATTGGACTGTTTTGGAAGCTATTTTCCCTAAAGATTTGTTTGTTTTTCACAAACCTTGGGGTTTCCCTACACCAGCTGATACCTTTCTCTTGCGCATAGACAGAAATTGGACGTTGAGCTGTTTTTGAGTGAGGAAATAGGCAAAAATGACACTGCCAACACGGGCTGCCATGTGGCTGGATTTCCCCAGATATTTCGCTGATTTCTGCCCAGACACTGCTGGCTGAAGTTGTAGTTAAGAAATATTAGGTTCCTCACTTCTGGAATACAAAGTGGTCTAGCTATAAGGGAAGGTGAACTTGGACCTCCTCTACTTATGATTGCACCGTTAGGATTGTTACTTTCTGGCAGGGCTGCTTTATGCTACACAGAAATTCAGCAATTGAAGGTTTTCCCAGCATGACAATGCAGTGATGGCAAAACCTTCACTTGTGAAAACCCGAGGAACGGGCAATAAATATGAAATAAAGTTCTGTTTTATGGAGAGCTGCTGATCTCGAAATAGGAATGGGTGGAGGGCCTCTGGAAGAAATGGGGGGGGGGGTAAACAAATGTTCCATATTTCTTTATAGAACTAAGCATCTCTATTCTACAGAGAAAAAATGTTCAGAAACAATATGTATTTCCTGACATCCATAAACACCCATAAATAAAAAGATAGCTTGGCTTGTCTGTAGCTGTTTCACCCTTAGTGTGTTGGATATCACAATGGTTTGTGGACTCTTCAAGCACCTCTTAGTTTTTCTTAGCTTCGTTTGGCAGGCCTCAAATCTTTATTTTCTTCCCCATAAGAGTGGGAGGAAACAGACGGTGCGTTTTTATGCTTCGTAAAGTACTCAGCAAACCCTCTTCCCTTCGATGGGACAAGGCAAGAGTTGTGCCATCACAGCTAAGTCGGCTGAAGATCAGATGGTATAATTACTGTTATCTGCCTTGCAGAAGCCGACGATTAGAGGGTCTGTCTCTAAGAAAGGCTTTTGAAGAAAAAGAGAATAAGCTATATTTAAATCTCTTCCCCACCCCATACCCTCACCACAACAACCTCTACCACAGTGGTGGTGTTTCTTAAAAAGAACTAACGTGTCTACGCTACGCTCCAGACATCCTTTTTATTGTGCATTCATGATGATTTGCACTCTTGATGGTAGCAGTAATATACTATCCAGTTTTCAATAGTGTTTGCGCATGCAAATGTTTCAGGGCAGATATGACGCTTTGTTTCCGATTGATGCCATGCCCCATAGCTTCCTGCTGAAATCCTATAACTTTTCAAACCACAAATGTTCCCAGGTTGCATGGAGGGGTAGGTTGTCCCACGTTTGTTGCAAGAGTGTCCCCTCCAGGCAGCAAGAACGTGGGGAAGCGTCACATAACAGCTAACAAAGCAGGACGGTGTGTGGAAGGCGCAGTATTAATCCACCACAAATGCACTATTATTGTGTCAATGACACGTTGCAAAACAAACTAATAAACATAAACCAGTCAGGAAGGGCCTGCAAACAGTGGCTTTCAAACTAGGCTTCTGGGATCTCTGAGGTTTCTCAGAAAAAGGTCAGGGGGTTCTCAGTGAAAGGATCATGCGATCCATTTGGGATCCCACCTGCAGGGAACAATGTTCTAAAGCATTTTAGAGAAGTCATCTTTCACAAGAAATTCTACCATAGCTTTTTGGTCAAAAAATTGTTCCCCTGGGATTTTGGGGGGATTTCCCAATAAATACTGGTTTGCATCCCGCCTCCTTGGTTTTACCCAGCACCAGCTAACCAGTATGAAATGGGAAGACTTGGGGCTTATCTACACTTAACTTTCCTACACTCTTTCCGGGCATGGTCTGTGATTTAAAGCTCTGTGTCCGAGCACCTGCACAATTTTCTTTTGCTCCAGAGCTTTCCCTGTGAAAACTCACTCTTGAATGCTCAGTCAGAGCAAATATCAATCACAAAAAACCCTGAATTGATGTTTGTTCCGATTCAGCTTTAAAGAGCACGTTTTTGCTAGGGAAACTTTGGGGTGGGGGCATGCTTGGACACAGAGCGGCAAAGCACAGACCTCTGCCTGGAAGGAGCAGGGCGAAGCGTAAGTGTGAATAAAGTCCTCAGAAGGAATAGGCGTTGGGGAGAATTTCGATTCAGTTTGCATGTAAATGTGAACCTTCCTAACTCAGACCTTTTTTTGGAAACAATGCGCAAACCAAAACACAGAGTACACTTGGGTAAAGATACCTATATTAGTGAAGATAGCCTACAAAAATGCACTGTATTGGGGAAAACCAGTTTGCAAAAAATGTGTATGCGCCAGCAATAAATCACATGGAGTAAGTGAAGTTAACTTTTTGTTAGATGAAATAGGATCTGCTCAGGAGTGCCGGGCCTAATGTGCAGCTCTTCTTTGCTAGGTCTTGCCCCTATGAGGCAGTTGCAGAGACTGACGGTCCCTACCTTCCCACAGCAGCCTAAGTCTCCTTCTCCCCTGGGTCCTTCCTAAGCAATCTGAGACTATGCTGGTGCATCCGTTTTCTTGCTCCTCTTGCTTCAACTTCTTCTGGTCCTGGGAGACGTGGGGGGAGGGGAGCATGCCATAGCCAGCAGCTTCCCCCACCTGACTCATCTCTGCCTCTTGGCCTCCCTCATCCCACTTTCCTGCTTCAGCTTCTGCCTCCAATTCTGGACTTCTCTCTGCCACAGACTCTCCCTGCTCACTAAACCCAGTTACCTCTTCAACTTCCTCCTCCTCCTCCTCCCAGTCTTCTCCCTCTTACCGCTCGTCGTCGTCCCACCACTACTCCCCGAGCTTTGAGCCTTCTTCCTTCCCTTGGTGGTTCTCCCGCTTGTACTTCCCACCATTCTTCTGCATCCAGCCAGTACATTAGGCAGAACTGCATAGAAAAATGAGTATATTGGGATAAATCCACACTAAAATGCTGGCGAATTCTCATAAGAACTTGGGGGAAAAGCAAACTGGTGTGGAAATGTGGAGAACTGAAGATGGGGAAAATGAGAAACTGAGAAACCAAAATCGACAGATTGCCTGTCCCGTAGAGGGAGGGTTAAGCTTTCTGTGCTGTTGTTTGCTGTTGTCTCACAACCATTTCTCTCTCTTCCTCCTTCTTTCCTGTCCAGGTGTGTCTGAGAACCTACCCACCGAGGAGTTCTGCAATGCTCACAGCCGTCTGTGGTTCTCTTGGCAACCAGTGTTCGGAGACACCCCGTTCCTCTCCAACCCACGTAGAGCTGCAGCCTCTGCAGACCTTCCAGCCCCACACCAGCCCAGATAGCGGGGGAGATTTCCCGTCCCCTCTGCAACCCACGGAGCTCCAGCACCTGCCTTTGGCTGGGCCCGACACGGAGTATTCGGGCAATGCTGGTTACGAGCTGCATGGGGCTTCAAGGTTAGACCTGGACGGCGAAAGCCAGCTGGCCCCTGGCCCGTACTCTAAGCTCCTACAGGCAGCACCAGATATGGCTCACCACTATGAACCTTGGTTCAGGCCTACCCATCCGAGCAGCGGCGCTGACGATGGTGGCATCAATCCATGGTGGGATCTCCATGCTGGATCCAGCTGGATGGAGCTTCAGAGTGGTCTCCAGCCGCCGGGCCACACGGGCGGACTTCAGCCAGGGCTGGGTGGCTATGGCACTGCAGAACATCAGCTCTGTGGCCCGCCTCACCACCTGCTGCCTTCAGGGCCACACCTCATGGGCCAGGAAGTGATCAAGTCCCTGGATTCTACTCAGGAGCCCCACCCAATGGAGCAGGCTGGGGATGGTAGCGGTAGGCCAAAGAGCTCAAGGCGCTCCGTGACCCGGAGTTCTGGCCAAACCGCCTGCCGGTGCCCTAATTGCCAGGAGGCCGAAAGGGTGGGCCAGTGCCCTGACAACTCCAAGAAGAAGCACCTCCACAACTGCCACATCCCTGGCTGTGGCAAGGCCTATGCCAAGACATCGCACCTGAAGGCCCACTTGAGGTGGCACAGTGGCGACCGCCCCTTTGTCTGCAATTGGCTGTTTTGTGGGAAGCGCTTCACCCGCTCTGATGAGCTGCAGAGGCACCTTCAGACCCACACGGGAACCAAAAAGTTCACCTGCCCTGTTTGCAACCGGGTCTTCATGAGAAGCGACCACTTGAGCAAGCACATGAAGACACATGAAGGTGCTAAGGAGGAAGGAGAAGGAGAGGCCAAAGCTGGGACAGAGCCTCCTGCAAAAGTCAAACGGGAACCTGACGGAAGCTCTTCGAGTGCAGCTTCCCAACCCAACTGAGCCTTTCTTCCTCGCCATCTCTCCATCATGGTGCCTCCTGGCCTACTGACTTGTCCTCCTTGCTCAAGGCTCTGGGATCACACGACACCCTCTAAGCCTGAACCTTATCCTGTCTTTGGAAGGAGAAGTTATTTATTCCCTAGGAGGAAAGGACGATGTTGTTGGGACACACTGGGAAGGGCCACGCCCTTGAGCAGCTTTCGGCTGGGTGTGTTGAGTGTGTGTTTGGGGAGTATGGGAGGGATATTTTTGAAGGATGGTCTTTGAGGTGGGTTGGGCTAAGTGGAATCTTCTGGGCAGATACAAATGGAGGGATATGGGCCTTACCTGTCTCCATCTTGAATGATGGGTTTCTTGTCGCTATTATACACAGAGAACACACAACTGTGTTAACAGTTATGGTGGAACGACATTCTTCAGTTTAAGCTTGTAGAAATTTAGGGGGTTGGATCTGCTATTCAACTCCCACCCACCCCAGGTCTCCGATTTAGTAGGTAACAAGGCTACCCTAGATTTGTAGGCAAAATAGCTACCACACTTCCATTGGATTTTTATTTTTATTTTTTTTGGAAGGATAATGGGCAGAATTGTTGGCTTGTGTCTTAGATTGCTACCTTGCTCTGTTCCCAAAGCCTCTAAGGCCCTCAACCTTATCCTTAACTATGGGTGTTTTCACAAGTGGCTCTGAAAGTACATTTTAGTTCCCCTTGTGGTACTTTATAGCCCTTGTAACCTAATAAATCATGCACTACAGATTTATTTTAAAATTTTCTTAAGGACCAGGCTGAAATGTGAGTTTATACACATATTCAGCACTTTCTTTAAGTCACCTGTGAAAGGATACAATCTCCAAAACTGTGTTTATACCCTTAACTAGCTTCCAGGCTCTCTCCCAATAGACATTCCTGATCTTAAAATGATAGGAGCAGGAGACTGCTCCTGTAATGTGAATTTTTGTAACGTGTTTGTAACATCACAGGAGTGTGACAGATATTTAAAAATCATCTATGATTTTCAACTCTTAAGGAGTTGCAAAATCCAAATTGAACGCAGACATAACAGCTGCTTCCATACTAGGTGTTTAGTGTGGAATAATGCCCTGTTCATTCACATTTGGGGTGTGTGTGTGTGTATGTGTGTCCAATACAGCATTGTTATCCATTTATAATCTTCCCTGTGTTTCTTCTGTCTTTTCTTACCATAGAAAATATATCATTTTCTTAGAAGGACAGAAGACTGTAGATGCCCTTAGCATTACCCTTCCATCTTTTTTAGAAGTGTTGTGTCGACATGGACAGTGATGTATCCAGCAGGTGAACGAGTCTGGGTTTTATAACCCTTTTTAATTGAGCTGTTAATTAGTGAAAATACACTTTTCTGGCTATATATATATTTTATTTAACTTTTAAAAAATGAGCCAAATGCTGCTTAAATTAAAGTGCCATAGCACTATAAGACTCTCATGCTAATAAAAAATACTAAGAAGAAAGCTGTTTCAAGTCACTGCCATTTTAGAAGTACACACCCTCCCTCCTAATTAAATGCTTCCAAGCTACATTTCTGATCCAGTTTTTTAAAAATATTAAAATATTAGTGAAATACTTCTTAAATTAGTGTGTTGCAGTGCTATAACACTATAATGCTAATTTTTAAAAAGAGGGGGAAACCTTTCTGGTCATTGCCATTTTAGAAAAGTGGCTTACCTGATGAACATACAGAAAAAGTTCAATGTCCTCAGGACCACGGAAAATCTATTGCAATTCTGCTTGTAGCTTGCAGTGGAAGAGCAACGACTTAGTAGTGCTATGCACCTCCAGAAGCAGTCACACAGTTAATTCTATGGAGCTACCATACATTGCTGTCCTGTTCAACAATAAGGAAGTTTCTAGACCTCATTGTTGTAAAGCAGAGCTTAAAAGCATCTCAGTGGCGCATACCAAGAGCACTATGGGAGTACTGAAAAGCTAAACTATACCCACATTGTTGTTTGTGCAGAGGAATCGTCCTTAGGTAGGCCTTGTTTACATGTAATGCTAAGTTAAACAATGGCTAAGCACAGATGAGCAGTTGTGCTGGTGCACAGTTAGAAAATCACAATGTTGTGCTCCTCCCCTGCTCCTGCTGTGCCACTGGGAGTTAAGGCATGGTTTGGCTAGTTGTTACATGCGAACACAAGTACATGGTTTGTCTCCCTAAACAAACCACACACAGTAAACATTGGTTACAGCTTGTGAGTTGTTTGGAGAGGAGGGGAGAAAAGCTCATTCATGCTAAGCCGTAGTTTGTCTTACTGTGATGTGAAAACCAGGCCAGTGAGCATATTACTACACTGATATTGTGTACTTGCTGTACGTACATGGATCACATTGGGTGGATTGGTGGCATGGATCTTTCCCTTCACTCAGCTCAAAATTCTCAAGTGGTTTGAAAACAGAAATTTTGTGTAAGAAATTATGCCTCAATCACTGATGCACAGAACTTACCAGTGATATAAAAAAACACCTCATGTCTTAAAATTATCCCTGTAGTGAAGCATATGTATCTGACTATAGGTGAGCTCTCTCTGTTGATGTTTCAGACACAACAGTTTTAGCTGTGTTTCAGAAGTGCATCATATTATTGCATTTGTAATCCCTGTTAAAAAAAAAATACCACACACACCCAGACCTAAAATGTTGCACAGTGAAGCAATTGTATGCATTTCCGTTTTGTTTGTTAAAATAGCAGTATGTAGGGTTCCTACTCTCACAAGGAACTGAATTTGAAGGAAAGGGTTCAAATTCAAAATACACAATTAACTGTATTTCTATTTGTACCAAATGGGAGGTGTTTTCCGAGATTCTTTTTTCTGCAGCACAAAATGTATTGCGTTCTTTGTCTACATCCTTAGCCCACTGAGGCACCTGCTACACTAATCTCTCAGTCACCACACAAATTTCAATGAAATGCAGTTTTGCAAAAACATTAAATTTGATGGATGGGATTTTGAAAACCCAGTTTCGAAAGGGTGGTCTTTAAAACACACACACACACACACACACACACACACACACACACACACAGAGCTCCGTATAGATTTTTCTTGATATATATTTGGAGACAGTCATGTAAACTATCGCATTGCCAAAATTCAGTCTTTTGGTTGTGTCTAATCTTAGTCATAGAGTAGACCCATTGAAGTTCAATCAGTTTAATGTCAATGTGTCTACTTTGAGTACAACTTATCTGGCTACAACCCTTTGTATGCCCCGTCCCCAAGTCCAAAAGCATCTCAATATAATAATACAGTATTCTGCTAACTATATTCCAAATAGCAGAATTCAGACTTGAAGTTTTGCAGGCCAATCAGATTTAGGAGAATGGACTGGAGACTCTTTCCTACCCAATCCCCAATTTGTTCTAGCTCTTCAAAGCCTCTTCCCACACCCCACAATCTTAGCATTTTTCCTCCTCATTAATGACCCCACCTGGAAAGTTCAACCATGTTGCCTCCTGCCCAGTAGGGGTTTCTCCCTTGCTCTTTTTGTCTTGTGGCAATATCCTTGGCTCCACCTGCCCTTTCCCCCAGCATGCAGCATGAACATTGCTCTAGAATGGCATGAGGGAGGATGTTTGGAGAGAGAGAAATTGTGTGGGATCTCGTGCAGCCTCACAGCAAGAAGGTGTCCAGACATGTCCAGGCCAGAAAAGGAGAGAGGAAAAGAATATATAACAACAATTGCTTGGGAAACGCTTGTTAAAAACATAACTCTGCCCGAAGGAAGAATCCTTTTTACACACACACACACACACACAAACACCGAGGGGAAGGGAATAACTAATGGCTCTGCTCTCTTAATGTGCTCTCCCTGCCCCCTAGCATAGCAACAAAGGCCCTTCCAGTGATTATGTCTTTTTACAAGCTTGGATTGGCTTCAGTTTTAAACTAAATCTGGGCATGGTATGGACTAGGCTATGGATCCTGATTTTTTTATTTTTACTTTGGCGTTGGGTTCTTCTTCCGAAAACCCTTATTCTTCTCATTTGTTAGGCCTGGGTTTCCCAAACTTGGGTCTTCAGCTGCTTTTGGACTGCAACTCCTGTCATCCCTAGCTAGCAGGGCCAGTGGTCAGGGATAATGGGAACTGTAGTAAAAAAAACTGCTGGTGTCTCAAGTTTGGGAAACTCAGAGGTGGCAACAGATCCCCAAATTCAGGATGCTGGGTGCAGGGGCTGGGCTGTAGTTAAGTACAGTGTTTCTGTACTTATTCAAAGCTTTATTTTCATTCTAAAAACAGGAACCTATCTGGAACCTATTGTGCTTTCTGGAAATCCTTCCCTCGGATCATGTATATTTGCGGAGGTTGTCTAGTGAGGGAAAGGCTCATGTTCAGAGGCATCCCTCAGCTAGCATAGAAGAATGCATGATTTGAGAATCAGTGAGTTGGCTGAAAACAAGTTTGAAGACTTTACAGTCGCTGCTGCTCCCTGTTCTAAATGCTGGTAACCAGACTGTGGTAACTCAGTGGTGATAAAAATGTTTGTAGGCAGGTTATGCTTAGTCATGGTGAGAGGGGGGGAAAACACTACGAGTGTTGTTATCTTTCCTATCACCTTTTACATTCTGAGGCATTTTAAGAAAGCTAAGCCCTGGTGAGCTGAGCCGTGACTTGAGTTCGCAGCATGATTTCCAGGACAATTTACCCAGATATTATTAAGTCCAGTTCTTGGTGCTTTCCTGCCTACGAGGGTGGCCAAATGCCCTGTTTTATAGGGGGAAGTCCTCTCTTTGAAGGGCTGTCCATTCCAAGTACAGTTTAAAGATAAAGAACCGTAAGAAAAGAGGAATAGCTCAGTCATGATACTCTTAATCTCAGGGTTATGGGTTCAAGACCCATGTTGGGCAAAATAGTCCCGCACTGCAGGGTGTGGGACTAGATTATCCTTGTGGTCCCTTCCAGGCGCGCACACATGGCATGTAATCACAGGATCCCCCACTATGGTGAGAAGTATTGTATTTCTATTCACCGTATTTTTTTCTCTATAAGATGCACCTTTTCCCTCCAAAAAGTAAAATCTGTGTGCGTCTTATGGAGCAAATGCAGGCTGCGCAGCTATCCCAGAAGCCAGAACTGCGAGAACTTGCTGTTCTAGCTTCTGGCTTAGCCACGCTCTGTCCCTTCCCCCACCTCCCACAAAAGCCGCACTCCCTTTAAAGAGCCGCGTGGAGCATGTGTGGGGCTCTTGGGGGCTTTTCCCCTTAGTGATGGGCTGCCCTTCTCCTTCCTGGGGGAAAAGCCTGCAAGCGCCACACACACGCTCCACGCAGCTCGTGAACGGGAGCGCTGAGCAGAGCCTGGGATGCATACAGGCTCTGCTCAACGCTCCCTTAATTTTTTTTTCTTGCATTCCCCCTCTAAAAACTAGGTGCGTCTTATGGAGCGAAAAATACGGTAAGTTATAGTTGTCATTTCTAAATTTGTGTGTATACATATAAAGGGGCATGAGTCATTTTTATGCAAATCTGCACCCTTTCTTGTCCTCTTTTTTGTTCTTTTGGCGATGCTCATGCAGTCACTCTCCTGCCCATGGGTTTTCAGCATGCTTTTGAAACTGAACTAGCGCACTGGACACTCACAATCCACATGGAAACAGCAGCACCCAGAGTGACCGCTGGCTAACAACAGTAGCCAGTCCCCATGTGCAGACTCCCTTTCTCTCCTTTTCCTATTTCTTGTGACCTTTGCTGAGGAACTGCTTTCGCTGTAGGAGAACGGCACAAGGCCAAAAGTGCGGTGTCAAAATAGCCTCGGGCCTCAGAAAGCAGCCATGACCCAAATCGTCCAAGACGAGGTACATGTGTGTGTGCAAGTAAATCTCGACAAACTTAGCGATGTGGATAAGCTTGGTAGCCCAAACCTTCCGGAAAAGCTGAGGATTAAATGTGAACGCGGGTGGCGTACCCGAGCAGGAGAAGGCAACTTAGCCAGCCCCAAATTAGTAGGCCGACATTTCCCTTCTGGGCGCGAAGGAGGAGGAGATCCCACAAAGCAGCTGGCTCGTGGCTGGATCCGCCGTGTGCGTTTCGTGCAACACGCTGTCCATTGAGCGATTGCCAAATGCCGAAGACACCTGCTGCTTTCCCACACCCACTTCTCTCTCTCTCTCTCTCTCTCTCTCGCCCGCCACTCTCTTCGCCTCGGGGGAAAGCTCAGGCAGGGGGAGGCGGGAGCAGTTCCCAGAAGCCAGTGAAGCAGGCCGAGCCAGGATTCCAAAGAGATGGCCCAATTGTGTGGGGCAGAGAAGAGGGTGTGTTGTACACCTGTCTCCTTTGCAACCCGGGCCTTACACATTTCGATTTGATTGGATTTGCACTTCTCTCGTGTTGTGCATTCCGGCTGCTGTTGCCTGTGATTTTAACTGAAATCTTAACATTTTTTAAAAAATACAGAACTGTCGTCGCTTGTCAGGAAAATCCCCTCTCAATTTCTCCCCACGGTATTTTTAGGGTGTTAATCAGAGCTGGAAGGGAACACAACCTAGTCCAATCCCCTGCAATGCCAGAATCTTTTGCCCAACATGGGGCTCAAACTTACGCCCCTGAGATTAGGCGTCTCATTCCCTACCTACTGAACTTTCCCAGCTGTCTCTCCTCTGGTGGAGGAGGCAGATCTGAATGTATGGAGCTGAGTGTTTGGTGGCCGAGGAAGCAGGTTCTTTTCTTGCTGTCTCCACCCTCCCCCATCCGAAAACCCTATTTTAAAAATGAAACGGCTTGTGTTTTGTATTAAGGATTATTGCAATTACTTTCCTACCCCACCCTAGCCCGAGATCGGTGAAGCCCTTGAGCAAATAATAACAAGAACTGGATTTCCCCGCTAGCTGAAGTGTAATGAAATTAAAAGGAAGGGATTTTTAGGGAGGGAAGTAAATACGAAACAAGAAGGGTGAAAGGGTTATATATCTCAGCCTGGAGTCTTGAAACCTCAAAACTCAGGTTTCTGTTCATAGCTGGAGGTACTGGTGGTCCTGTTGCCAACTTTTGCTGACTTTTGCTGACTGCTGGAGACCCTCAATCGCTCCTGGGGTCCCTCCAGGTTTAGGGACCCTGAAGTTTCATAGCAGATCCGCCCCTGCTTCTAGCCCAGATTACTGAGCTGCTGCTATTGCCTTGGCATAGTATGTGGTTACAGCCAAGGGCATTCAAGGTGCCCTCCCTGGCTTTATTGGACAGAAACAGACAGCTGGGTTAAATTTCCTCACATCCTTCAGTTCCTTATGCTAGGACTTTTGTTTTCTTTTTTTTTAAGGAAAAACCATTCCGTCTGCCTCACAAATCCTGTTTCTTAATCCTAAATGTGTAAGGTCAGTATGTGGTTACTTGGTGGTGAAAGGAAAGACACTTTGCGCATGCTCAGAGGCGTTTTTCTTATAACTGGCATTCCTTATTTTGGGTACTGGTGCTGAAAGTAGATTCCAGGGCTCAGCCTTGGCACAAGTGAAGCCCTTTCTATTCCCCAAGAAGAACTCCACGCTGGCCAACCCATCACCCATATTAGGGTTTTCTGTCTTTCACCACCTCCTGCTTTTTATTCTGGATTTGGCCAGTGAGACAAGGAGACAAAGAAGCCACCAGCTGCTTTTGCTTGCTGGACTGAGACTTGAAGCCTGACAAACAAACAAAAGCCAGCCAAGCCATCTGTAAATCTTGTGACTCTGGGAAGCTTACCCTCTCACATCATTTCCCACAGTTTGTGGGAAGAGCAGAGGTCTGGAAATTCTACAATAAAAGATTTATCAGGAGCCGGCCTAGTACCCTTTCCCCAAACCAAAGGCTATTGAGTACCATATTTTTTGCTCTATAAGACTCACTTTTTCCCTCCTAAAAAGTAAGGGGAAATGTGTGTGCGTCTTATGGAGCGAATGCAGGCTGCGCAGCTATCCCAGAAGCCAGAACAGCAAGAGGGATTGCTGCTTTCACTGCACAGCGATCCCTCTTGCTGTTCTGACTTCTGAAATTCAGAATATTTATTTTCTTGTTTTCCTCCTCCAAAAACTAGGTGCGTCTTGTGGTCTGGTGCGTCTTATAGAGCGAAAAATATGGTAACTGGTTTTGTAGGTAGCCACAGCACCCTTCACTCTCCCCCTTCCACCATGACTCTGTGTGAAATTGTAGCTGAGTGGCAAAAGGAAGATGTTGGGGGAGATATGAAAACCCCTTTATTGACTGAGGAGAATGAAGGGCTTTGTTAGAAAAAATCCTGAAATGTCCCCTCACCTAGACTATTAATGTGGGGCTATATACGGTACATATTACAGTTGATTGGTTTGAGATGTGTGTAGCAATTATTTATCAACAGGGAAAACGCAGGGACTAGAAACAAACAAACATGGCACAAAAGGAAGTCTGGATGAGAGCGCTAGGTCATGGGTAGGCAAACTAAGGCCCAGGGGCCAGATCTGGCCCAATCGCCTTCTCAATCTGGCCCGCGTACAGTCTGGGAATCAGCATGTTTTTACATGAGTAGAATGTGCCCTTTTATTTAAAATACACCTCTGGGTTATTTGTGGGGCATAGGAATTCGTTCATATATTTTTTACAAATTATAGTCCAGCCCACCCCAAGATCTGAGGGACAGTGGTCCGGCTGCCTGCTGAAAAAGTTTGCTGACCCCTGCCCTAGGTGGACCAGAATGCCCCAAATTTGGTCTAATGCCTTTTGCCACACTCTGCGTCGAGTGGGCAAGTTACTAGAGAGCTGAGCAGCTTAGAAGCACCCATATGATCTACTACATCATGGGATCAGTAGTGGAGCAAACTGTTTTGTAGGACCTCGTTCTCTTCCCCCCATCCCCAAGTGTGCTAAAGTAGAGCAGTTCTTGGGATGCAGAAAAAAGCTACGACATTATTATGACAAAACCTGAATATTCTGTTTTTACGTCTGGAAATATTATTGAGGGTTAGTTGTTGTTGTTCCAAATGAAAATAAAGGCTGAGCACACACCGAATATTGAAAACGCATGACTGCGCCCTGCCTCACCCCACAAAGAACATTGGGAAATGCAGTTTGCTAAGGGTGCTGGGGGGGGGCGTTGCAGCTTTTTGAGGGATAAGCTACAGTTCCCAGGATTCTTTGGGGTGGAGAGTTGTGTGCTTTAACTAAATGGTGTGTACATGGCCTAAAAGTCTCTGGGTTAGCAGAAAACTACAGCCGTAGCTTTGGTAACAACGATCCCCTCCCTGACCTGTTCCAGCCCAGCTTTTGTTTCTTTCTTGACTTGGCCAGGAGGCAGAAGGCATGTGTTTGTGGGGAGGCAGAGGAGAGAGAGGTATGTAACATCAGGTAATCAAGCTGTGCCATTAAGTCATAATTAGAGGATGTCTTTTTAATGAGGGCTAGCGATTGCCTTTAAAAAAAATATCAAAAGCTGTAAAATCTCAGGATGTACAGCTCTGGGATGGTTGCTATAGCAACCACCAAATCCTCCCTCACCTGTCCCAGGTATCCCAGGCCTCTTGTATGTCTTGACTTGACTGAACCAGGAAGAGGAGTGCAGCAGAAAAATGTAATATTAATAAATCTCCCTTGGCAAATGTGTGTGTGGATGCATGTTAGAACTGCATAAATCTGCTTCTTTTCTCATTAATGGGATATTCCCAGTAAATCAGGAGCCTTTCAGCTGGTTCCTGTAAGTTTAATAATGGACTTTGAATTCATGGTGGGGAGTACTTTAAAAAATGGGACTTTCTAGGGGTTCGTAGCTGCTCCTCAGGGAGTGGGGTGGGATGTGCTGCTTAAAGACCGAGAGGAAAAGTTGGAAGTGAAATACATTGTGTTTTTAGGAATAAGTTTGGAGTGCTGGAGACCATCCATGAAATATTCCATACTTTTAAAGGCCTTTTTAGACACCTAGTCCCTACCAAACATCTCTGTAGCTTGTAACTCAGGTGAAGAGTAGAGGGGCAGTGGACATCTCCCCCCTCCCCACATTAATCCATCCTTAGCTTAACAACCTTAATTATTTTCACATTATGTAGGCTGATAGAGTTTTAATTTAAACAGGGCAAAAAAATATATATTCTGATGCAGTCTGGGTGGGAGTGTGTTGTAGTTTTGCATCTTAGAGGAAGGGAGCTGAAAACCAGAGTGAGAGGTGTTAGCGCAGAGTGAGAGGAGTTAGCGCAGTTGGTAGATTCTGGGTGCCATTAAGGTTAGCAGAGAGAAAATACAGTCAGAACTGACCTTTAGTGGTGTATCTCATTCATTTAAATTAGGTTTGTGTAGGAGAACTTTCTGGTAGATTGTGCCTCCTATTCATTAATGGGTACAGAATGCTGGGTTGTGGTGGCTTTGTCTCAGGCAACAATATGACTTGGGGTAGTTGATCTTCCTCCTCTCAGTAGCAAATACATGTAGAATTTAAATGGATATATTTCTAAATGCAGGTTCCTGTTTGGGTGATGGAAGTTTCTGTATGCAGCAAATTCAAAATCTGAGCATTGGAATGGAAATTTTGGCCCCGTCCTACACAAATATTGGAACACATTACTAGTGTTGCTTAACAAATCACTCACACTCACACCCCACACCCCGAAAGCATCAGCATATCTGTATTTTCCATGAAGGGAAAACTAGCAAAGCTTGTCCTTATAATATTTTTGCTATTTGGGAAACCAAATGTTATATCTGAGTTTCAAAAAACGTATCTTTCTCAGGTTTTGGCCACAAGTTCAAATCACCAAAAAGTGGGCATTGGCTCTTTCAATACTTGGAAAATACAGATAATTTCCCAAGAGGTAACTTACCATGGTAAGCATGCAGCTAATTGGAGGAGAAATCAGAAATTTAGGAACCAGAGAGAGAAGGGGGCTTGCTAACTTGCTGTGTGCGCAATGGGGTAACGTGCTTGCTTTTGGAAAGCTAAAACCAGAAAAGGCATTCCTGGTAGGCACATGTGTGTGTATGCACAGTGACACACAGTAAGTCCCACTAAGCTCACTGAGGCTTATTTTTGGGTAGGTGCCTAGAATTGCAGCCTTGAAACTCAAATACCCCATTTTTAAAACTTTGGACTTGCAATATCCTTACTGTGTGTGTGCATGTGTGTTTTGCTATGAATACTGCGACATACAGAGATGGATTTATTTGGGAGAATTACCCCCAAATAACTACAGGAAGCAAGGACCTCTCTGTCTTGATGGAGTTCGTTGGTTTGTTATCTGGCGCAGCAAAAGTAAAGTTCTGCAGCTTTAATAATAATAATAATAAGGAAAAATGACTAATTTCAGTATGCATGGTTGCCTGGTGCTGGGAATGAAAGATGTGAGATGTTGGTTTACTTTCACCTGGGTGTACTATTGTTCCTGGTAATGGCAAAAAGCAACACACGATCTGCCCCTCTGTTTGATTTCTCTCTTCTCCTTCAGCGCCCCCTTCCCATTCCCTTCATTCCTCTTCCAGTACGGTTTCTTACACACTGGGGGATATGCGCTAGGATTTGTCTAGCTGTGAAGTAAATTGGGGTGAAGACTTGTGGGGTTCTGCATTTTGTACCCTAATAAAAGAGTGTGTTTTCTACCCTACTTCTGTCTGTCTGCTTCAGCAGAAGGGCAGCAAACTGAGAGTATGTGGGCAAAGGGGGAACAGGCAGCAGTGAGTTTAGCCTTTTCCAATGTTTAATGCCTAAAAAGAGGTACTGGGAGGCAAGCAAGCTAAGCTCAATATCATGCCCTCTGAATTAGTAGTGTTACTTTCCTAATACCCAGTGTGAATGGTCTGTCTAGGGTTACTCAGTGGCAAAGAGTAACTAACACACCTGCCTTTTTATCAGTCCTTTAGATGGAAATCACAGGGCTCAAACAACGATGGGTAACAGCTCACCAAGTCCCTAAAGCTTTGATACCTAAAACCATCACCGCTTATTGCTACCCTGAAACCATCTCCAAAATAATATATCTCTAAAATATAACATAGGGACGTGGGTGGAGCTGTGAGTTAAACCACAGAGCCTAGGACTTGCTGATCAGAAGGTCAGCGGTTTGAATCCCCGCGACGGGGTGAGCTCCCGTTGCTCGGTCCCTGCTCCTGCCAACCTAGCAGTTCAAAAGCACGTCAAAGTGCAAGTAGATAAATAGGTACCGCTCCAGCGGAAAGGTAAACGGCGTTTCCGTGCGCTGCTCTGGTTTGCCAGAAGCGGCTTAGTCACGCTGGCTACATGACCCGGAAGCTGTAGGCCAGCTCCCTCGGCCAGTAAAGCAAGATGAGCGCCACAACCCCAGAGTTGGCCACGACTGGACCTAATGGTCAGGGGTCCCTTTACCTTTATCTTTAAAATATAACATATAAAACCAAAAAGGTGTAGAAACCTTGAAACCCAGTGCATGCATTGTAAACTCCTGAAACCATTGCTGCTTGCTGACATTATTAACAAACATAAGTTGATTTACTTGCACAAGAGTAGAGTACATGCAAGGAGCTCTGCTTGGAAACTTCGGTTCTTACAAAACCTTGCTTGATTTTTATCCTAATTTGCTAATAACGTTGTTAAAGAAACCACAATGAAGACATACAGTGCTTTTACAACACGCTGCATTTAAAGGCAACCCACAAGGTATTAGGCACTTCAGAGAAGGGAAGCAGTGCTTGGTGGATTAAAAAAAGAAGCCAGGATTAGGGAGCGGAAGAACAAAATTTAGTTCAGATTTGGAGACAAATCTATCAAATTTTCAATTTACAAACAATACACAAACTGAAACACAGCCATCCTTTGTATTTGCTCTACTACGGATTTTGCTGTGCTATTCTTCAGCTGAGCAATGTGTACAAAAATGTACACTATAGGATAAAGTGTGCAGGGAAATGCATATATTCATAAAAATAGCATACAAAATACATTATATCTGGGCAATGTGCATACAAAACGTGCATACAAAAATGTGTGCCTTAGGAGAAATTTGCGCTAAAATGCTGGCAGTCTCCCCCCCCCCCCATGTCTACTTTTTTGTATACAGTGGTACCTCAGGTTACAGACGCTTCAGGTTACAGACTCCGCTAACCCAGAAATAGTACCTCGGGTTAAGAACTTTGCTTCAGGATGAGAACAGAAATCGTGCGGCGGCAATGGGAGGCCCCATTAGCTAAAGAACAGTTTCAGGTTAAGAATGGACCTCCAGAATGAATTAAGTTCTTAACCTCAGGTACCACTGTATATAAAAAAGAGAAGCAAATTGATGTGAATAAAATATTGGAAAAATCAGAAACTGGGGGGAGGGGGGGAGAGACAGGTTCGCCCATCCCTAATAAGGATGCAGAAGCCATATGCCAGGAACTGATTGTTGCCCAGATATTGTTGGGTGACAACTCCCATCATCCCTCAATCATCTGTCATGCTGGTTGGGGCTATTGGGAGTTGGAAGGGCCACAGACTCTTCAGCCCTAATGCATGTCCCATGACGCTAAGTCTCAGGTGTCTAGTGACCAGTACCAGTTTACTCTTAATATAGTGCATAACTAATTTATGGAAGTGCTGCCACAAATTGCGATAGTGGCCTCTAGCTTATACGGCTTTAAAGCGGAGATTGGTCAAATTTATAGCAGTCTCCTCCAACCTGGTGCCTTCCAGATGTTCTTCGACTCCAACTCCCATGAGCCTCAGCCATCCTGGCCAATGGTCAAAGGATGATGGGAGTTGTAGTCAGGAAGGCATCAGGCCGGGGAAGGCTGTCATAGAGAATATTATAGCCATCTCCTGGTTTTAGAGGCACCATGCATTGGAATATCAGTTACTAGGAGACAATAGCGGCTGTTCTTTATTGCTGTCATTGTGGGCTTCCCACGGCCATCTGTTTGACCATCATAGAATTGTAGAGTCGGAAGGGACCACGAGGGTCATCTAGTCCAACCCCCTGCAATTCAGGAATATTTTGCTCAACGTGGGGCTCGAACCCACAACCCTGAGATTAAGAGTCTCATGCTCTACCAAGTGAGCTGTCCTTTGGACAGAGGATGCTGGACTAGATGGGCCTTTGGACAGATCCAGCAGGGCTGTTATTCAGTGGGTGGGGTGGGGTAAATGAAGAGCATTCTGCACATGAGAAGAAATGTTCTCATCTGGATTCAGTGGGGAAATGGAAGGGTTATTTCTGCGTCACCCTGCTGCCTCCCTCAAAAGCTGCTTGTTTGCCTGCCTTCTTATTGCTTTGAGGATCTCGGGAGCTACGGGCCACTCCAGGCTCTGCTGCCTCGCATCCCTTTGCAAGAGCAGACATGGCAGAACAGCTCCCGGCCATTTTCCCGTGGCCACCTTTTACGTGATTTATCATCCATGTTGACAGGAGGGAGGGAATCGCTCAGCCATGTGGAACTGGTCTGGTTTCATACCACCGTGGCAGCGCATGACAAGGCAGAGCTTCTGATGTATGGGATGCTCTGAATCAAAAACTTTTTTTTAAAAAAAAGTTAATTGATACAGAAGAAAACTCTTTCATAGCTGGAAGGAGAATCAGTGCTGGGAAAACTGAATCTAGCTCAGACCCCCATCCCTTGCCCCTGGAGACTGATGGTGGATGGTGCTAGGGGTCTAGCAAGAAACGTTCTGGGATTGACCCTGACCCTCTATTAATCTTGAAATGGGGGGGGGGCTAGGAATCCTGCTTCCTTCACAGAGGTTTTTTTTTAAAATGTTTGTGTGGGTGTCTTTTTTTTGGGGGGGGAGTGCTTATAAATTCTTCTTCTTCTTCTTCTTCTTCTTCTTCTTCTTCTTCTTCTTCTTCTTCTTCTTCTTCTTCTTCTTCTTCTTCTTCTTCTTCTTTGTATACCACTCTTCATTTGTAGATCCCAGGGCAGTTCACAGCATAAAAATACAAGATAAAAGAACAAAATACATAATAAAAACCAGAACAAAAATGAAAAGATAACTCTGCATGACGTTCCTGTCACTTGCAAGGATTTCATTTCATTCTTTCTTTTTCAATTTTTTAAATTAATTTTCCACAAAATTTTTAAGACGAACAAACAAAAAACCAAACATCCTAATTGTAATTACATAAACCAATCTTAATATCATTGTTGTCTTTGAGTTTTCTTGGCAGGGATACTGGAGTGGCTTGCCAGTTCCTCCTCCAGGTGGATCACGTTTGGTCTAAACTCTCCACTATGACCTGTTCATCTTGGGTGCCCTGCTCGGCATAGTTCATAGCTTCTCTGAGTTATTCAAGCCCCTTCGCCACGGCAAGGCAGTGATCCATAAAGGTCAAGTTTTTGACCAAACCGCGGGAGGCAGTGGAAGACAGAAGTGCCTGGCGTGCTCTGGTCCATGGGGTCACGAAGAGTCGGACATGACTAAACTACGAAACAACAACAACAATATCATTGTTAAGTGACTTCCTCAAATCCCCCTGGTTGAACTTCATTGTATATCATTTTAACAGTTTTCCAAAATCAGTCTTCTCAAAAGAAATTAACTTGATCACGCTTGCAAGGATTTCTTGGCTATAGCTCAGAACTGCCAGCCTTGTTGGGCTTCACCAGTAGATCAGGGCGATGGATCGTCTCGTTTGGCGCCCTGTTCTCACAAGGGCCAGCCAGACCTCTGTGGGAAGCCCGCAAGGAGGCCTCAACCTCAACAGCCCTCTCCCCTCCTGCGGCCCATGATGCTGCTAGTTCTGATCCCAGACCCCAGTGACTGCCTTGAAGACCAAACTAAGGGTGATGTTCAGTCCTGCTCAGAATAGACCCACTGAAGTCAATGAATGTGACTAACTTTGGTCCATTCATTTCAGTGGGTCTACTTATAAGCCTCTTGGGCTTGCTGATCAGAAGGTCGGGGGTTCGGATCCCTGTGACGGGGTGAGCTCCCATTGCTCTGTCCCAGCTCCTGCCAACCTAGCAGTTGGAAAGCACGCCAGTGCAAGTAGATAAATAGGCACTGCTGCGGCAGGAAGGTAAACAGCGTTTCCATGCGCTCTGGTTTCCATCACGGTGTCCCGTTGCACCAGAAGCCGTTTAGTTCTGCTGGCCACATGACCCGGAAGGCTGTCTGTGGACAAACGCCGGCTCCCTCGGCCTGTAAGCGAGATGAGCGCCGCAACCCCATAGTCGCCTTTGTCTGGGCTTAACCGTCCTGGAGTCCTTTACCTTTTTACCTACTTAGTTGAATACAACCCTAAATTTGAAAACAGTGTGGTCAATGCTGTTTCAACTTCTAGTTCTCCTTTTTCTCTCTCTCATGATATTTTGAACTGGTTATTTGTCAGGCAGCAGCCTCTTATGGATTAATTGGAGTGGAATTAGGCTTTGGAGAGACTTTTGACTTCACATCCCCACTCATTTTGCAGGGTGATCTCAGGCCATTGTCTAATGTGCTTCTCAGTGCTGTGGTGAGGGTTAAGCAAGAAGTAGCTAAGCCTGACCTGAACTCCTTGGAAGAAAGATGGGATAAACATTGGGTAGAACAGCGGGACCTTCTGGGGTCAAATCAGAAACTGGGATGGACAGCTTCTGTAAATCCGGGACTGTCTCTGGAAAATAGCGGCACTTGGGGGGGTGGGGGGTCTGTTAAGGTCCCGGGATCCTTTGGGGGAAGTCATGGGCTTTAAATGTGTGCTGAATATCCTTTAAATGTCTAGTGTGGATCTGCCCATTAAAAGCCGCTTTGTAACACATTTCAGGCATAACATTACCACATGGGGAGACTTGTTGCTAACCTCCCTTGGGAATTATCCACTCCCAGTCCCTTTCCAAGCAATGTGTCACACACACTGTTTGAAGAGCACCTGGAGATAGAATCTCCATTACCCAATATATTTGTGGAAGATATTCTCTTCTCCCTCCCCCCCCCCCACCTCACCTTATTATTTCAAAACATAAGCGGGGAGGGATGGGAGTTACTCCCTTGAACAGCCGGTCGGACAGGAGCAAAGCACTTCCGACCGATCCAGAAGCTACAGTCGGCCTGCATTTTTCATCTCAGGTTTTCTGTCACCTCCGTTGTGGGAAAAGGGGTACAGGGCGGGGGAGAGAGTGTGTGGTTTTTTTTAAAAAAGACTCTAAAATTGAAATGAAAAGGATCTCCCATCCCCACCCAAAATTCTTCGAAACACCCACTCCCAAATCAAATCGTTCTCCTCCAGAATAAACGATGCAAACTTCGCAAACTTTAATGTGCGTAAAGCTTGACTGTGTTGAAAATGTGCGCTTTTTAAAATAAAAGAATTGATCCATACAGTGCTTAAATTATGGAGTGAAAGGTAGAGTGGTCCTTAATAAAATCTACAAGCGCGATTCCCCACAAATTTTAGCTGAATGATGCCAAATGAAGGCTCATCTACACCTGTTTGCAGTCAATCCCTCTTCCTATGCAACTCTGAAAATTATAACTCTGTGGCTGGGGTGGGTGGGAGAAATAGGAGTCTCCTAACAACTCAGTACCATTTAACAAACTACAGCTGCCACGGTCACGTGTCCAAGAGGTGTTTATTTTTTGTCCCACCTCTTTTCCTGGGAAAACCCTTCTTAATCTTAATACAAGATCTGGATAGAGAGATAAAAGCAGACCCTCCAAGTGTCCCTATTTTCCAGGGACATCCCTGATTTAGAGAACCCATCACGGTTTCTGATTTGATCCCAGTATGCCACACTTTTCCTTAGTATGTCCCTATTTTCGTTGGAGAAATGTTGGAGGGTATGGAGTTATCTTCCCCCCTGAGCTGTCTGAAGGCAATCCTGTATAGGGAAATGGTTTTTTTAAAAAAAAGGGGGGGGAGTTTAATGTTTTATTGTATTTTAATCTATGTTGGAAGATGCCCAGAGTAACTGGGGAAACCCAGTCAGATGTGTAGGGTATAAATAGCAAATGATCATTATGGAATAGGACGTCCCTGTTTTCACCAGAGAAATGTCGGGGGGTATGTAAAAAGGCCTTTCCAAAGCATCACACATCACTTTGGAATTCAACATGAAGGGCAGAACTTTCTTGAAGGGTGAGGTTCCAACTCCTGGAGCTGGAGAAGGTGGAGTCTCTGGGGCATAGCTCAGAAAGCTCAGACTGGATTGAGATCCAGCCTGAACCAACCGGTTGCAGAGGAGGAAAACCTATGGGTGATGCAACAGGGTGTAACATCCATATAAATAATGCCTGGGGTACAAATCGGAGGAGGCCACCGGACCAGCAACTCCAACTCTGTAAGGGAGTGTATCTTGTTATCTGTATCTTACTTTCTCCACCCTTGTCCTCTTTTTTGTTGTTGTTGTTGATTGTTTGTTTTTAAGTCAAGTGGACACTTTCGCTTACTCCAAAGAACTTGCTCAGGCTTGATTGAAGGGGTGCAAAAATTGGAGCCGGATCTAAAGGAGGGTGTCACAGGCCAATTGGGAAATGGGTGTGTGCTCGAAAAGGGAGAATCACTTGCACCCACCTGGCAGTGCTCAGAGAGTGTGTGAAGCGTAAACATGGAACTTAAGATGCCCAGGAGCAAGGCAGGCCTTGGAACCAAAGGCCTGGTTATCATCCCTGAGTACTTGCACTCTTAATGGTTTTTACAAGACATCTGTCAAATCATCTTCTTCCTAGGTTTTACTTGGGCTTCTTGCAACTTTTTTCTTTAAGGCTACAGTAATCCATATTATTAGGGACGTGGGTGGTGCTGTGGGTTAAACCACAGAGCCTAGGACTTGCCGATCAGAAGGTTGGTGGTTCGAATCCCCGTGACGGGGTGAGCTCCCGTTGCTCGGTCCCTGCTCCTGCCAACCTAGCAGTTCAAAAGCATGTCAAAGTGCAAGTAGATAAATAGGTACCGCTCCGGCGGGAAGGTAAACGGCGTTTCCGTGCGCTGCTCTGGTTCGCCAGAAGCGGCTTAGTCATGTTGGCCACATGACCCAGAAGCTGTACGCTGGCTCCCTCGGCCAATAAAGCGAGATGAGCGCTGCAACCCCAGAGTCAGCCACGACTGCACCTAATGGTCAGGGGTCCCTTTACCCTTTACCTTAAATCCATATTCTTTTTAAAGAACAGAACAGTAGTTCAGTCTCCCCAATTGTAGATTGCCGTAGCGTTTCTCTTCCATCTTTTTAAAAAAGGCATGGTTTACAGGTATGCAAAGATGTTTTGGATCAGTTGGCCTATTGCCACGCATGTACACTTTGGCACAACCTCACTACTGCCTTTCTTGACAATAACATTTTAAAAAACTGTCTTTTAATTGCCCCTTTTGCCTATTTTTTAAAAAAATTAAAATATTTATGCAGTAGTACTTAAATGAAACAGTGCTTCACGCAAATTTTTTAATTGATTTTAAAATGCTACATTTCCAGTCTTTCCAAACACCTCCATTTTTCAGATAACCCCATCCCCAACATTCTGCTTTTTAAAAAAGTAATTGCAGAATGTCACTGACTTTTTTAGTCTTTTAGTGTGACTTTTATAAAATGATTTTAATGGTAGTATTAATTTGAGAATTGCATACTCAGTAATCCCCATTTGTATGAAAGCTGGTAAGACTGCATGATAAAATTGCTCTCTCTGTGAGTTGCTGTTACTGACGGCATGTTTCTGTTGTTGTTCTTTGTAATGCTTTGAAAAAACATAACAAAACATTAAATAACAGCCACAGACTTGGGGGAGGGGGCGAGTTAGAAAAGTCACAAGGAAATCCACTGAATATTTTGGGATGAATTAAAAATGAATGGGAAAGTGCATAAATACCACAAAGGCAAATCAGGATGAATACACTTTGTTGTAGAACTGCCCTGTAAACAAACCAGAACAAATGCTGAATAAGGACTGGACCTAGTCTAACCACTGCATAAGCTCTGTGCAAGAAAATCAGGATAAACATGGAATAAAGAGGTCATCTGCAGGCACCCTTGGATTTTGCACCTTGAGCATCAAAAGGTCTTGTTGCTGCCCTGTCAAAGAGTCCTAGGGATGGAGCAGAGGAGATTTGGGAGGGTCAAGGACAGATTAGAAAGGAGAGGCAAGCCTCAAGTGAGAGTTTAGAGAAGCATGTTGTCAGAGCTGCCCTAGGTCCCAGCTCACAAAGGACCAACGCCAGTTCGTTGTTATATAAAACAGTCTTTATTGAAGCTCAGTTTCGCTTTCACAGCCGCGGCGTGCAGCTCTACGTCTCAAACTCTAGACCGCCGAAGCTCCGTCTGAGTCTCCTCCCCCCATACACCAGTTTAAGACTCTAGCCTTGCTCCACCTCTTCCTTTGCTCTCTTCTCCTCTGGGCCCGCCTGTCCGCTGGGGTCTCGCCTCTCCTAGACTCTTCTGATGCTGAGTCCCCTGAGTCCTCCCCCTCCCTCCGGCGGGCTTTAGGACCTGGTTCCCAATCCGGGTTTCCTGCTGTGCCGCGCGCCTGTACATTCGAACTTGGCGCGCGCCCAGCCGGCCACCTTCCTCCTGACCGTTACACTGCTCCTGTCACTGCTTCCTCCTTCGGGGAGGCTAGCTGCACCTGACTCTCCCTCCGTTCCCTCACTCTGCGATGGAGGCGTGGCCACCCCTGCCTCATCTTCTCTCCCTGCTGGAGGAGAAGCTGGCCCTGATACATGTGACTCTTCCCCCTCACTACGCTCTGGTGGAGGAGCTGGTCCCGCTCTCCCGCTGCTGCTTTGGGAGTCCCCGCTGGCCCCTTGCTTCTGGTGTGTCCCCCCTGGGACCCCCCTTGCCCTGGCCATCGGCGCCCCCCTCTGGGAATCTTCTGATTCGCTGGAGAGACTCGTGGAATCTCTCGGGCCACTTTCATACTCCCCTACGCTGCCCTCAGATTCTTCCCCTTCGCTCTCCATTTCCCCTCTCCCCTGTGCCTCTGCTCCTGAGCCCCTGACACATGTCGTGAACTAAAATGACCTGTTTATTCAGCATTCATCCTGATATTTTGCACAAAGTTTGTGGGGAGCTTAGATGGTGCTGACTATTAACTGAGTGTCCAGTCTTATTTGTTTGTGTTGTGTATACGACATGGTGTCAAGCAATTGTGATCCCACACGCTTTCCAGTTCATCACTCTCCTTATCACAAAGAGCCAGCAGCTTTAATTCTGTGGTCCAAAAAATTGTTGGTATGTGATTGAATCCCACCTAAAAACAGCAAGAAACCTGAAGGGGCCTGAGGCAGAGCTTGGACCGAGATATTTTCCTGTCTGGTGCTCATAACAACAACAACAACAACAACAACAACAACAACAACAACAACAACAATAATAATAATAATAATAATAATTTATTATTTGTACCCTGCCCATCTGGCTGGGTTTCCCCAGCCACTCTGGGCGGCTTCCACAAAAACCAAAAATACACTAAGATATGACACATTAAAAACTTCCCTGAACAGGGCTGCCTTAAGATGTCTTCTGAATGTCAGGTAGTTGTTTATCTCAAGATGGCATCCCCCTTCCATTCCAGAAGTTGACCAAACTCCAACACTGGCGACGGGCTGGCACACTTCACGACAGCAGACAAGCCATGTGGCAAACACAAAAACTCATGCCACCGTACCCCATCCTCTGCTGGCTGAGGCAGCCACCTCCCTCTGCCTAATGGTAGTGCCAACCCTCCATGAAGCGTGTGGGCTTGCCAGACATGGAACACCATCCGCTGGGAACTTCTGCCCCATCAAAATGAATGGGAAAGCACAAGAGGGCGGACAGTGGCTAAAGATAGGAAAGCAGTAGAAGACAAGAAGGAACTGTAAACACTTGACCAGCTGGGCTAGGTCCCTTCTCCCTACTCAAACAGACATTTGGCAGACGCAGCTTCCCCAAGGCGCCAGTTTGAAAGACCAAAGTCTGCCAGTGAATTTAGAACCAACAGCCTGGAGATGAAGAGCCATCAAAGACCATCTTATGTGGGCTTGATGGGATCTGAAGCGGGCAGAATTTCCAGAAGGTGTTTCTCAACTGTGAGCAGCCTGTTTTCATCCAAGCTGGTCATATTATGTACCTTGTAACGTAAAGGATGTGGTTTCTGTTTGCTTGTTTTCCTCTACCCTCCCCATCCCTTTTGTCTTTTGTGCCCTAACCTTCTAGACCAGTGTTTCCCAACCGGTGTTCCGCGGCACACTAGTGTGCCGCGAGGCGTTGCCTGCTGTGCCGTGGGAGGGAGGCGGGCGAGTCGGGCGGCAAGAGGCTAGGAAGCAAATGGATTGCGAAGTCTGCCAGGTTCAGACTCGGGTCTCGGCTGTTTCCAGCAAGTGCAGATTCAGGTCTCGGCTGTTTTCGGCAAGTGCAGATTCCGGACTCGGCTGTTTCCGCCGGCCCAACTCGCCGATCCCGCGCCGTACGTAAGAATTCTCGAGGAAAGGCGCAGGCGCATTCCTCCTCGGAGAGAGCGGCCGTTGGCGTCCAAGATGGCGGCTGTGCTGGCTGAGGGGAGCGCGGGCGGCGCCGAGTCCGAGGCAGCGGCTGTTCCGCCCATGGCGGGGCTGGAGATGGTCCAGCAGGGAGCCGAAGCCCGGGTCTACCGGGGCCTCTTCCTAGGCCGGCCAACTGTGGCGAAGCACCGCTTCCCGAAACATTACCGGCACCCGCTGTTGGAGGAGCGCCTGAGCCGCAGGCGGACGGCGCAGGAGGCCCGCTCGCTGCCTCGCTGCCGGCGGGCAGGTGGGCGCGCCTCGAGACTGGACTGCGTGGGGCAGGGGCGCGGGCTGGGATTCCATCTCCTTTAAATTGCATGGCCGGCCCACCTCTTTGCAAGGAGTGCGGTTGGGAATTGCAAGCAAAGCAGCCACGCAGCTCGATTCCAGTCGTTAGTGACCAAAACTAATCCCCCCCCCCCCCCCGCTATAGGCAAGGAAGCTGAAGACTGGTTATGGAAGGCGGTGGGCTAAGCCACAGGTGTTCTGGTTTGCAAACATTTTTCAGAAGCCAAACGTGCTCCATTTTGCGTGCCATGCTTCTGTTTTGCGGTCTGTCTGCTTTTGCTGTTTATTTTGCATTTTTGTCTTTCTGACTTTTTTGTTTTGTTTTTGTGACTGATTGATTGACTGATTGTGTGACTGCAGTACATTGTTTATTGCTTTCATTTTATGGATCAATGGTCTTTATCGATAGTAAAATTCATGTTAAATTGCTGTTTTAGGGGTTGTTTTTAAATGTCTGGAATGGATTAATCCATTTTGCATTACTTTCAGCCAAACAGGCCCAGGTTGCACACTGAATAAAGTATTTTATAATTTTTCATATTTCTGTTTACTTACTATTTCATAATAAAGTAATTATAAAATACTATCTTTGTGTTTATTTGATTCCTATTAAAGAGAGTTACTTTATATATAGTCAATATAGGCACACAGTTAATTTTTTTAACGTTTTCTAATGGTGGTGTGCCTCAAGATTTTTTTCATGAAACAAGTGTGCCTTTGCCCAAAAAAGGTTGGGAAACACTGTTCTAGACTGTAAGCCTGAGGGAAGAGATGGTGTTGTTTTTATTTATCTCTGCAAGCGAAGAATTGGGGGGGGGGTATTTAAATAAAATAAAAATGATAGTAAGGCCGGCCTCCTGTATATTTAGTAGTTGTGGAAAAGAGGGCCTCCCAGCAGAGGAATTTCAGCAGATGTAGCTTGCATGAGCAGCTGTCAGATGCCTTCCTGGCCTGGCTCCAGGGATGGCAAGCTACACCTGCTGAAACTCCCTCTTGCACACAACGATTAAAGGCCCAGGAGCCCTATCCTTCTTGAAGCTGGGCGTCTTCAGTGTGCAAGACCACAATGGGTTCAGCACCGGATTACCAAATACATAGGCAGATTAGGCAGTAGCCTTTTAGGGGCCCCGCGACAACGGATCAAAATAATATGGATTTGATTTTGAAATGAAATCACAATCAAGCTGTTTTTGTGGGAGGGTGTGTGTGCTATTGGTTTGTTTGTTTGTTTGTTTGTTTGTTTGATTATATATTTTGCATTCTCATTTTGTGTTTTCCTGTTGTGAACAGCCCTGGGCTCTTCCGATGAAGAGTGGTAGACACATTGAACAAAACAACAAGGGGGGTTCATTGGGAGAATTTCCTGCCTCGTGAGAAGGCCTTTTTTCTTTCGTGCCCTAACCTTCTAGACCGTAATCCTGAGGGAAAAGATGGTGTTGTTTTTATTTATCTCTGCGAGCGAAGAATTGGGGGGGGGGGGTGTTTAAATAAAATAAAAATGATAGTAAGCCCGACTTCCTGTATTTGGACTTTCCAAACGAGCTATTTGGACTTTCCACCTCGGGGCCCCCAAACACCTTAAGTTGGGACAGGTTTGCGTCTGCAGACACTTGAGTAACTTTTTTTTTTTACTACAGTACTTCGCTTTGTCCACTCTTAAGAGAAACCTGCGCTTCACGTACTGGGCTCGGTACGTGATCGAAGGGCGCCCTCTAGTGTCCTTCTGGGGCAACGACAGCATCACACACACACCCCAAGCCCCACACACGTTTTCTTAATAAATCATCCAGGCAGCTCCAAACATAAGCCGGCCCTAGCGCCGCCGGTTCTCGGGTGCCGTCTTGAGCTTTGCAAAGTTTGACCCCGGTTCGCTGCAGACGGCGGACTCGTCTCTTCCCTGAACGCGACAGATCCGGAAGACGCGGTGGGGGAAGGCTAGTCGGGGCTCCTGCCTCCTGCATCGGAAGCCTGTAAGAGCCGTGGGGGGTTGGGGGCTGGTGGGAGGGAGTGCAAGCGCGAGAAAGGTGTTTTATCAAGGGATATTATCATATATAGAATATAACTCTGCAGGCCCTGGGCAAAGCAGAAGGGGGAACAGCTGCAAGCGTAATAGTAAACGGACCAGCATGGTGAATCGGCTCGATTGTAGCAGAAGGTAGAGGAGGAGGAGCGAGCGAGCCGTTTCAAAAAGGGATATATTGCGAAGGGCCTGCGAGAGTTAGGGAAAAGTGCCATAGTCACCGCCAAGCCCTGGCTGCTACAGGGGTTGGGGGAGGTAGGGCGATCTTTGTAAAGTATCCTTGAGCAGGGACCCCCCCCCCCGCAAGGCCTGCTAGGATAGACGTGGGTGAGTCGGTGAGTGCATAATAATAATAATAATAATAATAATAATAATAAATTTTATTATTTGCACCCCATTGCCCCAGCCACTCTGGGAGGCTTCCAACATAGATAGAAGCATAATAAAACATTAAAAACTGCACCGTGGCACATGCCCTCTTATTGCTCTTATTGTGCATGCCATGAGAAAGTTACAGGGTGCAAGGTTCTCTGCCATGCATAGCACGCACTGGAGAGGGAGCTGGGCTTTAAATATTGCAAAAAAAAAAGGCCTGTGAAAAGTTTGGGCCCTGCAAAGGGGTTGGGGGAGGTAGAACATTAAGAAGCAGGGGCGGCCAGGGCTTTTTTTCAGCCGGAACTCGCTGCATTTCAGGTGGGTGGCTTGCCATTATAAGAGAACAAGAGAGGCATTTGTGGTGAGTACCAGCGCCTCTTTTCATACAGGTGTTTGTAGGAGTGGCATATAAGCATTTAAAGGAGCTTGCTGTCCCTGTTTGTGATGGCTATCTTTGCATACCTTGAGCTGATAAGGCTACAATCCTAACCGCGCTTGCTAGGGAGTAGGTCGCACTGAATTCAACAGGGCTTTGTTTTGAGTAGGCATGCTTAGCACTGCATTGCACACTAGTTTCAAATAAAGTGGAAGAGACTTTCCCGCCAGGTCAGAAAGCAGAGAGAATCTCATACAACACTTAGCAGGAGTGGAAGTTACGATCTCCAGCTGTTGTCTTGTGGTCTTGCCTGTAGATAGAATGGCTGACCCTTGTCCCTGTGGACCTTCCTCCTGCGACTGCTTCGTCTCTCTTCCCCCGGCCTCTGCGGCCAGAGAGGTCATATTTGGCAAGAATTCTGACCGGCCGAGGGATGAAGTCCAAGAGGTAGTCTATTTCCCAGCCAGAAGCCATGCCAAGGGGGCAAAGGTCCAGGTGAGCTAAAATCCAGCAGGCAGTACGGGAGCATGGAGCTGCATTTGTGGGAGAGGGCTATGCTCTAGAAAGTAATGAGAAGTCACATCTCCAACGTATCTTCTGCTGCGGTCCATCCTAAATCAGGGCACACAAACCACCCCCTAATTACTGGCATATACATTCTCCATGAACAGAACACTTTCCAAACAGTGACCAGGTTTGCAGGTAGCGCTAAGCCAAACTATGCTTTATCAAACTCTGGTTTAGCACACTGGTCCTCAAACTTTTTTCTCTGGGCCACCCTTTCACAATAAATATTTTGCTCATGCCACACCAAAATTTCGTTGATAATTAGAAAAGGAAAAGATCACAACTAGAATTGTCATCAGTATGACCTGGTGCTTTTTGTTCTCATTTTGAAAATATATCCATATTTTGCAAATAAAAACAATTGCTTTATACTACACTGAAATGTTTAAATGCTCAATTGTCCTTGAATCTTCCTGTCACGCTTGTCATTATCTCCTGGCACGTCAGTGTGGCTTGCCATACTTGTTGAGAACTGCCAGTTTAGCATGAACATATGGAGTCCATGGTGACTTTGCTTCTACTGCTTTGCTGTGCGGTAGCCTATGGTTTGGCCTAACATGCCGTCTGAAGCTGGGCTCATGGTTTGTCTGGAGCAAGGCAAACCATGAACTGCAGCCAAGGCTTGTTCTTGTTTGCATCCCATGGTCTGTGCAGGAGACAAACCATAAGCTCAGGTTTGGGCAGCGTGCTAAGCCAAAACATGGATTAGCTCCCTGCAAGACAACAGGACCAGAGAAGGAGCAAAGCAGCCGTGATCTTCCCTCGAGTAGCCTGCACACTCGGCATTATGTGTGAATTGAGCCACTATCAGGAAAGAGGAGGCAGAATCTGTCCTTAATGCACTGCCAGACCTGCCGTTTTGGAGTCCTGTGTTCCATTCTGGGTCCTAACATTTTGAGAAAGACGTTGGGAAATTGGAGTATGTATAGAGGATGGCAAGTGATGTTCACATTAGCACCTTGGAGCAAAGCGAAGTTGTGTGTGTGTGCCGCCCCACCAAGATTTAAAAGCTCTTTTCCCCATAGCTGTTCACATCAGCACAGCTTCATTAGTGTCAGATTCATTTCAGTAGGGTGCTGATAGAGAGGGGATATCTTTACCCTATGCAAAGATGAATTAGGAATGGCTTGAGAAACAACGCATTGAACAGGGAAGCGTATCACTCTGTTTGTGAGCAAAAAAACCAAAAATAATGAAAGTGCCAGCGTGGACTTTTGTTTCAAAGGCTGCCTTTCTTCCCAGTGCACATATATTGAAGTGGACCAGGTTGAGAAGACCCATGCGGTCATTCTCAGCCGACCAGCCTGGCTCTGGGGAGCCGAGATGGGGGCCAACGAGCACGGGGTCTGCATTGGCAATGAAGGGGTATGGACCAAGGAGCCCGTGGCAGAGGAGGAAGCCTTGCTGGGCATGGATCTGGTCAGGTAAGAGACGACATGTTGGATGGCTGTGAATCATCAGCTTGTGCCCAAGTTGTATTCTCTGCTCCTCTGTAATCGCATGGCCAGCCATGGCCGTAGCCAGGATTTTTGTTAGGGGGCAAGCTTTCATTAGGAGGTCAGAACTTCAGATTTGTATTGATTTGTATTGATTTAGGGGGGGCATCTGCCCCCCTACCCCCCCTTGGCTATGCCCATGCTGCTGGCCCACATGGAGGCTGAGATACTGTCATTGCATCTGGACAAAGATGGTCTGGCCTCAGTTCTTGCATCTGTATAATGGGAATGACAGTGAAACCCTCTCAACAATTGTTCTGAGAATTGGTGAGCTAAGAAGAGTTACAGCACTATAACTTGTGCTCATAATACAACACAAGGGGGCTTGTGAAGAAGGCGCAGCAGAGACTGTACTTTTTGAGAATTCTAAGGAAAAACCATCTTCCGCAGAAACTGCTGCTGGCCTTCTATCACTGTGCCATTGAGAGCGTGCTCACTTATGGCTTATGTGTGTGGTATGGAAGCTGTACTACCCAGGACAGCATGGGGTTGTGCAGAGTTGTCAAGGCAGCAGAGAGCATTGTTGGCTGCCCACTCTCCACCTTAGAGCAGATTTATGCCACAAGGTGCCATAGGAAGGCACTGGACATAGTAAAAGATCCATCGCATCCTGGTCACTGTCTCTTCGAGCTCCTGCCGTCGGGACGGAGATACAGGACGATGAAGACAAGAACGAGCCGTCTTAAGAACAGCTTCTTCTCCAGAGCGATCTCGGCCCTGAATGGGAAGCCTGGACTTTGAAAGTCATCTAATCTTCCTTGCTGTACTATACTGTATTGTTTTAATTAGTGTTTTTGTGGAGCAGTCAAGTAATTTCGTTGTCCCCGAGAGGGGGTAATGACAATAAAGATATTATTATTATTATTATTATTATTATTATTATTATTATTATTAATAGTGCCTTGTGAACTCTATGGTTCACCTCCTTCAGCCCTCCATTGATCCAGGAAAACAGCATCCCTGGTAGGTTTGAAAACCGCCAGCGAAGGAGAGTCCACATTCCAAGGGAGTCTGTTACACGATTAAACAACCAGAATCACCGGGAAGTTCTCCCTAATGTTTAATCAGAAAGCTTTTTCTTGCGATTTAAGCCATTGGTTCAGGGTCTGTCTTGTCGAACTGCAGAAAACGAATTGCTTCATCATCTATATAACAGCCCATCAAATATTTGAAGGTGGCTATCATGCGTTCTTTCCCCCCAGACTAAATAAGAATCGCAATGTCTCCCACAGTATCGGCAGATATTGGGAACTTGTTTATTTCTGAAGCCTTTTTAGTCCTGTTGAGTTACTGCAAAATTCCCGACTGGTTGAATGAAAGAGTGTCAAACACTGTCTGACTTTTTAATAGCGATCAGTCACGGTTTACAAATGATCTTACTTAAAAATCCTTGGTTCGCCTAAAAGCCTCTTTAAAAAAAAATCCATGTTGAGAGAATATATTGCTTTTTAAAGAATACTGTAATAAGTTTGGTGCATCAATTAGGCCAGATGTGTTTAATCTGAGGGCTTTGAGCTGTTGCTGGACTACAACTCCCATCATCCCTGACCAGGGACTATGTTGGCTGGGGCTCATGGGAAGTGGAGTCAACAACGACTAGAGAGCCACTGGTCATCCATCCCTGAATAAAATATTTCACAGCCAGGTTTGCAGAGGCAGTAATGGCTAAATAATGTATTTCAGGCTTGGTTTGGAGCGGAGCAGCAGTGCCCAGGAAGCAGTCCAGGTTATAACAGCCCTCCTGGAACGTTATGGCCAAGGAGGCAGTTGCAAGGAGGAGCTGACCCCCTTCATTTACCACAACACCTTCCTCCTTGCGGATCGCACTGAAGCCTGGGCTGTAGAAACAGCCGGGCGGTTTTGGGCGGCTCAGAGGATTCGAGGTGAGTGCATTGCAGAAAGAGATGATAGGACACCTTGGATCTTAACGAATACACAGAACTATCTGGCGTTGCTCTTTTGCGAACGGTCTGGGCTTTTGTTTGCTTGCTTTGCCGAGATTCCTGGTTCAGATTCTGCTCTGAGAAAAGTTCAGTTCAGAACCCTGCATGTGGTTTGAAGGGGCGTCTCCACCCCCATCGTTCAGCCTGGACACGGAGGTCCAGCTCCGAGGGCCTTCTGGCGGTTCCCTCACTGCGAGAAAAGTGAAGTTACAGGGAACCAGGTAGAGGGCCTTCTCGGTTGTGGCACCCGCTCTGTGGAACACCCTCCCATCCAATGTCAAGGAAATAAACAACTATCTGACTTTTAGAAGACATCTGAAGGCAGCCCTGTTTAGGGAAGTTTTTAATGTTTGATGTTTTATCGTGTTTTTAATATTCTGTTGGGAGCTGCCCAGAGTGGCTGGGGAAACCCAGCCAGAAGGGCAGGGTATAAATAATACATTATTATTATTATTATTATTATTATTATTATTACGTTAGACTAGGACCTCGGATCTCCTTCGAGGAAAAAGGAAGTATATAAATATAATAAATAAATAAAAACCTTGGGCTGTTGAGATGTATTATGGAATTGTATTCCAGATCAGCTAAGCCCTTTTCAAACTTCCTGCTGGTTGAGTAGGATCTCCTTGTCTCTCCTCCCACCCTGCAGAAGGTGCCCGGAACATTTCCAACCAGCTGAGCATTGGTACCGACATTACCTCTGAGCATGCGGGCCTCAGGCAACATGCCCAGGAGCAGGGATGGTGGAGTGGCCAAGGGGCGTTCAGCTTCCTGGAGGTGTTTTCTCTCACCCACCAGCCTGTGCGCATGGAGGCAGCCAAAGCTCGCTATTGTGCTGGCCAGCAGCTGCTGCACCAACATTCAGGTGTGTATCCAAAATACGTAGAGGTGTAGGGTTTCGGAAGCTTATTTTTTGTTTTGTTTTGAAATGTTTTTTATTTGATTTTACAAATGCAAAGTTATATAAAAGAATCCAAATACAGTGGTTACAGACGCTTCAGGTTACAGACTCCGCTAACCCAGAAATCGTACCTCAGGTTAAGAACTTTGCTTCAGGATGAGAACAGAAATTGTGCGGCAACGGGAAGCTCCATTAGCTAAAGTGGTACCTCAGGTTAAGAACAGATTCAGGTTAAGAACGGACCTCCAGAACGAATTAAGTTCTTAACCCGAGGTACCACTGTATATATCCATATACAGAGTTTCCTCTGAATCTCGGAACTCCCACCCCCTCCATGGGGACCCATTTTAAACATTTAATACTACATATTCTCAAACCTTCGGCCCTCCAGATGTTTTTGGCCTACAACTCCCATGATCCCTAGCTAACAGGACCAGTGGTCAGGGATGATGGGAATTGTAGTCCAAAACGTCTGGAGGGCCGAAGGTTGGGGATGCCTGTTTTATCTCAATCCATGGTAATTGTTACGCTACAAGTAAAATCAAAATCCTGCTAATGTTTCCATCTTCTTACAGTGGTCTCCTAAATAACTTAATTTTTCCCTGTTCTTTTATAAAGTTTTTGTCCTCTTGGTTTCTGGGTTTTCCAGTTAGTTTTGCCATCTCGGCATAGTCCATCAGCTTGGTTTGCCTCTCCTCTCTGGTAGGGACTTTGTCTTCTTTCCATTTCTGGGCTAGTAACATCTGGGCGGCTGTTGTTCCATACATGAAAAGTCTTTTCTGTTCCTTTGGAATGTCAGTACCTGTAATTCCTAATAGAAAAGCTTCTGGTTTCTTAACAAAGGTTATTTAAAGCATTTTTTTCATTTCCTTATATCTCATCTCCCAGAAAGCTTTTTATTATTATTATTGGCTTTGTTTTGTGGAGGGAAGTGTGTCCCATGGAGCCGGTTAATGTTGGTTCAGATAGTCAAAAGCTCAGCCCAGCTGGTCATGTGACCCCACTGGGGTGGCAGCTGGAAATGCCAACATCCTCCTGGTTGCCTAGCAATCATCACTCAAGGAGACCTAGAGAACTTTACATTATGGGACTGCAAACCAAATGCTATGTAACAGATCTATTTAAAGATGTAGTTTAAGATGTAGGCCGGAAGATCTATGCGATAGTAATGGGTAGATCTCTCTCTAATGCTGACACTGGATTGCGAGATTGGTTACCTTGAGACGCCTGGCTCTTGCATTTGGTGCTGTGGTTAGGCGTTGCATTTGGGCGTAGGGGAACCCATCTATCATCTGAAGCAGAGAGAGTGTTTATGAGCACATGCAGAACGCTTCCCTTTGCCCTTAACACTTAGGAACCTCACCTAGTCCTTTTGCATGTCGGCTTGGGTGGGGCAGAAATTAGTCAAGAGGAAGTGACTCTTACATAAGTAATAAGGCCTGGCCCAGGACATTTTGGCGCCCGATTCAGAAAAATCCAAATGGGTGACCATTTTCCAATAGGGCTCGTGTGGGAGACTTTCCCAGTGGATTGTGCCCAGTTGGTCCGCCTGCCTCCCACTTCGCCTCTCTTGACTGTTCCCCAAATCTGTCCCTTTGCCTTGGCTCCATAGTAGAGCAGGCCTCCGTCGGGTATTTGTGAATTCTGACACCTTGACTAGTTTGCCCTCTTCTTCTGGTATCGGTACAGTTTCCCATCTTCTTCTTTACTGATGTGTAGGGCAGATCACCGCAGAGACCATTATGACCATCTTGAGTGACAAGGCCAGCGGGATCTGCGTCGATTCGGAAGGTTTCTGCACCACGGGAAGCATGGTGTCCGTCCTGCCGCAGGATCCCCACCTGCCTTGCATCCACTTCTTCACGGCCACGCCAGACCCTTCCAGGTAAGCCGAAAGCTCCTGCTTCGTTAAAATTGGTGAGTGCACCTGCCAAGTTGAGAGGAGCCCTGCTGGCCAACCCGAACAGCTATTGGAAGTGCGTTTGTTATTTCAGGTGAGTTCCTTATTCCCCAGTAATTTATTGGAATGGGAAAGAGTTTTATGTGAACAAAATAAATGCGCCTTTTACAGTTACTGAAGACCAGTCTCCAACCAATACATAATCTATGGAACGGGATAAGCATGACATAATCTGAAATTATCTTTCTTGTAAAACATTGTTTTCTCTCACCAGCCTTGAGATACCTATAATGATATGGTTGTGTGAAAGTTCATCCTGTCAGTATTTTATGCTACATTTAATAAGTTCCCTTTTCTGCAGGACTTTCCGAAATATGTTTTTTTCCCAGAAAGCTGTTTTTTTGCCCCCTAACAAAGGCATAGGACAGGTGATACTGAAATTAAACGATGAATAAAACGAGTACAGTGGTACCTTGGGGGTTAAGTACTTAATTCCTTCCGGAGGTCTGTTCTTAACCTGAAACTGTTCTTAACCTGAAGCACCACTTTAGCTAATGGGGCCTCCTCCTGCTGCCGCCGCGCCGCCGGAGCACAATTTCTGTTCTCATCCTGAAGCAAATTCTTAACCCGAGGTACTATTTCTGGGTTAGCGGAGTCTGTAACCTGAAGCGTATGTAACCCGAGGTACCACCGTACAATTGTACCTTGGCTCCCGAATGCCTTGGAAGTTGAACGTTCTGGCTCCCAAACGATTGAAAACCGGAAGTGTTTTCCAGTTTTCGAACATTTTTCGGAAGCCGAACATCCAATGGGGCTTCCATGGCTTCCGATTGGCTGCAGGAGTTTCCTGAATACGACTGTATTCAAAAATCTTTACATCTGAAATTAAGTAAAATGGCAGTAAATCAGTGCGGACTCTTCTCAGGACATGAGTGTGATAACCCTCTCCATCAGGTGCTCCCCAGCAACTGTGAATCAGCAACCATGCTGCCTCTAAAACTTTGAAGTTTGCATGCAGCCGTCCTGACTGGTAGCCACTGGCAGCCTAATCCTACATGACGTATTTTGTCCAAGTTGGTGGTCACCACTTTGAGCTTCAGAAAAGCAGCACATTGCATTTTTGTTTTTAGTTTAATATATAAATCATGTTGTCATGTTCATATGTTTCCTCTGTGTTTTAGGGGAACCGTTTAAGAGTGTCGGGTACATTGTCCAAATCCTCTCCTCTCTCCTGCTCGGCAGGTCGATCTTCAAACCCTTCATCTTCGTTCCCAACGTCACTTTCTTTCACCAAGTGCAATCGCCGACCTTTGGTGACAAAGACCCCGTCAGGGAGACGCCCAGGTTTCAGAGACGGGTGGACCGACGGCACAATCTCTACAGGGAACACCAGTTAGTCCTGGACACCATGGACCGCAATGAGGTGAAGCCCTGAAGAACCACTTGCAGTTACTGTAGATCGGGGCTGGGGGACTTGTACCGCTTCCGGATGCTGTCAGACTACAACTCCACTAATCTCTGGCCCTTTCCCCCATGTTCTCATTTTGAACTCTTTCCTCTAGCCCGGCTCCTTGTCACCTGATATTTCCCAAACTGACTTGGTCCCACTTTCCATGTTCTCTGAACTCTGCTCTTTGGCTGCCTTATTTCTAGCTCTCTCTTTCTGTCCGCCTTTGTCTCTAATCACTTCCTTTCTCATTTTTTTAAAAAAAGATTTTTGGGTTACAAAAGTACATAACAGTCGTACCTTGGATCCCAAACGCCTTGGTACTCGGACGTTTTGGCTCCCAAACGCCACAAACCCAGAAGTGACTGTTCCAGTTTGCGAACGTTCTTTGGAACCTGAATGTCTGACGGGGCTTCCGTGGCTTCCGATTGGCTGCAGGAGCTTCCTGCAGGCCAATCGGAAGCCATTCTTTGGATTCTGAATGCTTTGGAAATCGAATGGACTTCCGGAACGGATTCCGTTCGACTTCCAAGGTACGACTGTACATCATCTCCATTTTCAGAGCATAAAGTCCTTTCTACAGAACGCCTCTAATCACCTTCCACCTGCTGTTCTCCATTTCTTGTTGCTCTTTGTCTTCCCTTCTCTTTACCACCCAGCCAGGGTTTGAACAGCCCTGACTCTGGATGTGGTCCCACCCAGTTGTAGCCCTAAATGCATTACCCCAGCTTTTCATGAAACCTTGTGGGTGAGCGAATTGGCTTCCAAGTCCGCCTCTCCCCCCCCCCCCCCATGACATCAACCATGGGTATTGAGGGGCGGCATCTGCCATGCTAGGAATGGGTGACAAATGAGTTATGGCAACACCCTACGGTCCCCATAATTAATGCCCCATTCTTTCTCTCCCCCCTCCCCAGCATGAGCGCCAGAGACTCCAAGAGATTATGCGGAAATTTCAGCGGCAAGCCCTGGAGGCCATGAAGAACCTGCTGGCGGGCTCCTTCACTCTGAAACCCCAGGAGCTGGCTGACCTCTTCTATGACTGTGTGGTCACAGAAATCAAGTTATATAAACAGTAAGATCCCTATCAGGGCAGAGAGATTGAGGTTCATTCCCGAGACCACTGAGAGTTCCATGTGTGAAACAAAACCCTACTTGAATGATATGACAATGCTGCACCTTTAAAAAAACAAAACCTTAAAATTGTGGAGTTGGCATAGGCAGCCTTCAGAATTCATTGTTGCTACAAGAGTGAAGACCACGGGCATAGTTGTGGCTTTGAAAAGTTCGTGAAGGCTGGTGGTTCTAAAATGTGGTGCAGCCTCTGCGTCTTAAGGGCTACAGAAAACAAGGGAAGTGGGTAGCACTTTAGTGCACTTCTGGAACCTCCAACTGGCTACTGTCAGAAGCAATGAAGTAGAGCGAGTTAAGACATTTGGAATTGTTTGGCCTGAGCTGTTGGGGACGCATTAGGTAGATCTCAGTCTGCAAGATAGATGGGTCTCCATTTTAGTTTTGTCACTGCGTTTTTGGTTTGGAGGGACCGAGAAAAATAATCTGGGAGAAGGGCTGTTTTTTTCCTTCTACAAACAGAGAAACGGTCCTCCGAATTTTAACATCTGTCTGAGATATCCCAAACATTTTTTTTCCTAAAACGACCGAGATTCCAGCAAATGCTACCAGTGTATTATTGTAGACACAGCACTACAGAATAACCTGTGAGGTGTATATTCCTCTCTTCTGTTATGGATGCTGCAATCCTGATTTTTTTCCCCCAAGCTCTGTGGATTCATAGTATTGTTGTTGGAAGGGACCCTGAGGATCATCTAGTCCAACTCTCTGCAATGCAGGAATTTGCAGCTGTCCCATGCAGGGTTCGAACCTGCAACCTTGGCGTTACCAGCGCCTCACTCTAACCAACTGAGCTAACTATCTGTATCCTCAGCCTTACCACTGTTCTCAGTTGCTGAGATGATTTGGGATGGAGCTGCCTTCTAAACAAATATCCTGACCCAAACCTTTCAGAGGTTTGATGGTGCAAATCTATGATTAATCTGAACCTGCCCATAGCACAAATACACTGAGGAGACGACGCAAATTGCCTTTAAAAGGCATATGCAAGGTTTCAGACCTGCATTGTTATTTTGTTTCCTCGCCAAGTTTTAGGCAGCTCCTAACTCCTAACAAGGAATTCTGAGCGGCCTCATAACTCTATACTTCCCAGGAATAGTTTTCACAGGTAAGCCGGTTTTCATCAAGTAGGTCAGAATTTCAACAGGCACAAAAAAGCCTTCCTGCATGCCTTTAGGAAGGAGCAAACCCCATTGGCCTGAGTAACCCTGCAACTGGCTTCGCCGCTTGCACCCTTCACTTAGAGGAAGTACTGCCTAAAGGTTTCAGCAGAGGGCCTTTGTCAGTTTTCTGCCTCCTTGCCATGCCCCTCCACACTTGCCCGACCCATCTGCTGATTAGATTCAAGGAAGTATTGTATTTGTTTGACAGAATAAAGCAGAAATTAAAAATGAAAAGCAAAAGGATGCACTAATCATTTCTTTACACCTTTGCTTGTGGTTTTCGTTACACCAGACCCCTCTCCCTTTGAAGCTTTCAGCTGAGCTGGACTTGAGCCGCCGGCCTTCCCCTTTGAGGCTCTTGGCCCCTTTTTGGGTGTTGGGTTTGCCGTTTTCGAAAGGTTGGAAGGAGGGTGCTGGTGATGATCACTTTGGAGCACGCTCCCCTCTGGGGCTGCGGATATTATTTCCGGTACACCGAATGGCCAGGGCGGCCTTTCCGTTGTGTTGAACACCAGCTCTCTCAGATTCTGCATCTGCCTCAGCTCCTCCAAGCGGTCCTCGTATTCCCTCGCTTCCTCCTCCCTCCGCTGGGCTGAGTGGGCTCTTAACTCCGCACGGAGGTCGGCAAAGAAGTCTGCCAAATGAAGAGGATATAAGTAAAAAAGCAGGCCCGCTGTGTCTGGCACTAGATAAACGCCTCCCGCCAATTCCTTTTCCTACTGTCCATTCTCAGCAAATGTGCAGCGGGAATCTATGACTTACCAGGGGATTTTTTTTAAGGGCAACAGTGTGTGCACTCTTGGCCAAAATAATATGAATTATTTGCAATGACATGGAGTCTGCCTCATCCGGAAGACAATTGCTCTTTAGGAGCGGGGAGCTCTGTGTCAGCAGCTGCTGTTTCTAGGAATGGGCACAGAGTGTTCCTTTATGTGGGGATGACTAGTGGAACCCCACAAGTTTTTGACTAGTGTGTGTTACTGGAACGACTGCCCTTTTGGCCTTGGAACCAGCTCAGGCAGGAAGTTGGAGAGTCACTCAAATGTTCTGCACTTAATTATCTCAGGGACATGAGGCAGCTGCTCTGCTGAAGCTATGGAGTGCTGGGTCTGGTCAGTTCGTAAATGGGAAGACCCTCTAGAAATGCTACGTAGAGCTCCATAACAGAGAGAAGTGAAATATTGTGTATAAATGTAACGACTGTTAATAAACTGCTTTATAAACTTACACATAGCATCTTACTTATTAGATTTATATACAGACTGCCAAAAATCTCAGGGCGGTTCACAAGATGAAAACATTTTATTTATTCACCAGATAAAAACATTTATTTTGTTGAAACCAACAAAACAATAGTCCCCCCCCTTCCCTCCCACAAACACATTTAAAAGGCTGTAGAATATTAAACAGCCAAAGGCCTGGGAAAAGAGGAACGTTTTCGCCTGGTACCTAAAGTTCGGTAATGAATGTGCCAAGCAAGCTTCCCTGGGGAAAGCATTCCACAAACGGGGAGCCACTGCAGAAAAGGCCCATTCTCTCTCCCTCCCCATTTTTTAAAATTAATTTTCACAAAGACAAATAAACAAACACAAATCATAATCTTCTTAAAAATTATACTTATTAACATTGTTAAGTGACTTCCTCGCTTCCCCTTGGTTGAATTTCCATGCATATCCATTTAACGGTTTTCCAAATCACAGTTCTTATAAAATTTACCTTTAGCTTTAACATCTTACAGTCATTTCATTTTGAAATTATACAAATTGATTCATCACTTAACTTATATAAAATCCTAAGCCAATTAGTTATCTGCAAGTTATTTCCAACTAAGAAAAGGCCCGTTCTCGTGTTGCCACCCTCCAGACCTCATGTGGAAGAGGCACCACGTAAAGAAGGTCCTTGGTCCCCGATGTTCCTAACACCTAAAACCTGGCCTGGAAACTTTGGGGGTACCTTTTTCTACGCTCAGAGGTATAGCGAGATCAGACCAATCATCGTCGCTGTCTTCTGAACAGTCCTCCTCCTCTTCTTCAGTTTGGACGCTGTCTTTCTGATTGGGAACAGCCTGCGAATCCAGTTCTTTCAGATGGGGCAGAGCTGCCAACACGCGCTCCCTTGGGAGGGCCAGAAGGAAGCAAGAGTTCTCAAGCTGGGGGTCAAACAAAACAACTCCCATCTTCAAAGCCTATGGCAGCCCCCTGGTGAGGTGGGAACAGTTGCTAAAGGAGAGGCAAACTTCCTAGATTTCTTTGGCACTTGAATGAAGAATCCAAGAGGCCTCCCCCCCCCCAATAGCTGCTAGAAGCCATGCTGTTTTGCTTAGAAAGCCCTGCCACCACTTCCCACATCTCCCATCCATTCTGATCCTTCCCTTGACTTTTTCCTGTGGTACTGTGCATGGAAACCTCCATTCCTGCAGGATGCCCAGGCAACAGGCTGGCAGGTCCCAGAGATGGGGCAGGTATGCCAACACAGGGAATTGGATTGGGGGGGGGTTGCACTCTTCATCCCTCACCTGTAGGTTCTACATGGGTATGATGCACATGCCTAAAGCTATTGGGTGGGATATTATGCAGGAGCATGGATGGATTCTTGGCTTTACCTGTAGCTGTTCTCCTTAGTGCATTCGTTTCCTGTCAGGTCAAGGATCACGAGGCTCCGGGGCAGCTCATCTGTACAGAAAGTTAGGCAGAATCGGGGAAGCTGATGGAAATAAATGCAAACTGGATACAGGATTATTCAAGTTTAGCACATGAAGCAAAAAATGGGGGATGAGCTCCTTTTTTTACATGGGGCAGCTGCCTTTCTGGTACAGTCAAACCTTGGTTCTCGAACGGCTTAGTTGACGAACAAATCGGCTCCCGAACGCCAAAAACCCAGAAGTAAGTATTTTGGGTTTTGAACACTTTTCAGAAGCCAAACATCCAACACGGCTTCTGCTTGAGTCAGGAAGCACCTGCAGCCAATTTGAAGCCACGCCTTGATTTCTGAACGTTCTGAGAGTCGAGTGGACTTCTGGAATGGATTAAGTTTGAGAACCAAAGTAACACTGTACTAGCTTCTGAGGCTAAAATAAGGGTGGCAAACAGATCTGATTTGTCAACCCAGTGGGAAATTCACCTGCACAAGAGAATCTGAGTTGGCGGGTACTGGATTTCAAGAGGGGTTTTGTTTTGTTTTGATACTTATGCACAGAGTACTCCTAGCCCAGTGTTTTATTAGTCAAATTGGCTGGATAAGCAGCCGGCCTGCTTGATTTAGTCTTAATACCCACCAGAGTAGACGGATGGGTGAGTTGTTTTCCACAATGGATCCCAGGAGACTTGATAGTCCATAAGAGAGTATTGCAAGTGGTGAAGCCGAGTGTAGGAAAAGCTGTACCTGTGTCCAGTGTTTCAATGCGGTTCTGTGAAAGATCCAGAAACTGCAGCTTCAGGAGACTATGGAGGTTCTCCACTTGGCTAATGCGGTTCCCGGCTAGAGTCAGAAAACTGCAGTTGCGTGAGAACACAATAGGAGGAGGTGGTGAGATCCAGGAGACCAAAGATGACTCTGCCTTCTAGAGAAGGGGAACTGCACACGGAAGCCGTGATTGACTTCTCACTGGGCAGCAGGAAAGAGTTGTGATGCAACTCTCAAAGCTAGATGCAGTCAGCCTCTTTTCCCTTCACTCTCCTTTATCCCCTGCATTGGTTTAAAATTAGCAATGCACTTCTGCTCCTCACAATTAAAACTCCCTGTACCTTTGTTCCTGATGATGGCAGCCTCAAAATAACCCCTCCACAACAAAAACCAGCACACCAGAGAGAAGGCCTTTAGCCTATATTCTCTACATGGTGGGAATAATACCTCTTATCTCTCTGGGCAGGTCCATGTCCTACACTTAAAGAACATTTAATGCACATTTTGGAGAAGCCAAGTGCTTTAAATGTGCATTGACTGTGGAAGCTGAACCAGACGTTGGGCTTCTGAAAATCATTCAAAAACTGGAACAATCACTTTTGGTTTTCGATTGTTCAGGAGCCAAAATGTTTAAGTTTACAGGCGTTTGGCTTCTGAGGTTCCACTGTATAATGTTGGGAAAACAAGTAATTTTACTTACGTCAAGTTTGGAAAGCAGCTCAAGTTCTCAATTTTCTCAATTTGGTTCTAAAATGAAATTAACATTAATCAGCTTCAGAACCTCTGAATAATGGAGCCCAGGAATGTACACACAAGCAATTTTTTCTGCCTGTGTTCTGGGTTCAGTACTGCTTCAACACACAACCAAACTTTTTCACAATGTCCTTGAACTTGGGCCGATACCTTTCTCCTGGGATGCTTCTCCCCTAACTGATCAGGCCCCATCTTTTCAAGAGAATGTTGTTGTACCATGGCAGTGAACAGTGTGGTGATATATTTTACCTGTTGCAGGTAGAGGCTGTGGACCTGCTCTAAACCTTGCAGATTTGCGATGCAGCTAATTCTCTCTCTGTCTAGCCTGAGGGTATGAAGAGAAGCCAAGGCTTGGGATCTAAAAGGAAGAGAAATTTATCAGAAATCAGCCCCACAGCTCCTCTTCTTCCAGCCCTGAATATTATCACCATCTGAATGAAAGCTCAATGCATAAGATACTCACATACTCTCTGGGGACTCTTTCTCCACTGGAATGTTCAAGTTCCTCTGAGCAATGAGGGATTTCGTCATACTCACTCCTCCTATAGGGAGATAACTTCTGTGAGTTAGCTGAAAGCAAAACCACTGGAATTCCCTTTAGATCACAAAGCCAGGTGATGTTTATCTAACAATTCACTTGAAGTGCCATATTAGACCAAGGGTAGTAATAAAAAAATAAGCATGTCTTCTAAAGGCTCAAATCGATTCCTATTCATTGACTTCATGATGCTCTAGGGTTGCCCTATTTTGAAGAGCAAAAAAGAGAACACATCTGCCGACTTCTACATTTAACTATGGCTCGCTATGACGACTCTACCCATGAAAAAGAGGACGTGTCCTGGAAAAAGAGGACACGTGGCAACGCTATGCAGGGATGGGCAGGAACATAATTTGTAGTTCAGTGTTGGGACTAGTCCTTTTTTAGTGGATCACCTGGCACCTGCTGGTTGCTGGGATTCTGCTAAGGAAGCTTATGTAAGTGGACTTTGATGTGATCCATCAAGGCTCTGACTACATTCATTTGGTTTTAAGGAAGAGACTGAGTGCATATTTGTATATTCAGACACTTAACATTGATTAGTTATGCCTGCATATTCTCATTAAAAAGAAGAACCAGAAAAACTGACATCACCACACCCCTCCATTGGTTGGCAAGACTGAACAACCATCTTCCTTTCTCCTCTGAACAGAGGGACGTTGCAAGACCTGTTCTCTGAGCAAATGCAGCAGTGGTTGGTGTAGGCTGACATGTCTCCACCATTCTGTAGTCCTGTCTTAGCCATTTTGTGCTATCTCATGCTCCCATGGCAGCCATATTGTGACTGGCGCCCATGACGCTTTCTTAAAATTCCAAATGTTCCCACTGTCTCAAAAAGAACTGAGCTTCCACAGCCGCTGCCCATCATGAACCATGATTTGCAAGATTGGCAGCAACAGCAGCAGATACATTCCATGCCTGAGAAATTCTTAGTCTCTTGTTAATTATGCCATTTTAAATGTGCATTTTATATTTTACTTTCTTTAGCAATGTTTTCTTTTGAACCATTATTATTAATTTATTTGTTAGCTTTGCTGTGTTAAATGCACTTGATCTCCTTTGTAATGTTTTCTTTTGAAATCTTCAAAACAACATTTTTGTTTCCCATTACAGTAATTGCATTGCTTCAAATGTATGCTTTATATTTGACTTTCTTCTGTACTGTGGATTGTTTTATTTGACATTTTAATGTAGGTTGTAAACCGCTCTGAGGTTTTTTCCCCTTAAAAATATAAAGTGGGATAGAAATTAATAATAATAATAGCCCTATAATACAATGCACAGTCAGTCAAAAGGATTCTAATTTTCAAGTTCACCTAGTTTTGTGCATTAGCTCTTACATGCAAACTTATTTAATATTTATAATGGAAAACAAATAAAATCTAACAAATTATTAAGAGCAATTGGCACAGGAGAGTACCTGGAGCGCCCATAATACTGACAAGGGAAGTTTTCCACCTGCTGAATTTCTCCTCCTCCCCAAAAGCCAATCCTACACAGATATAGTTGTGGGTGTCTATGTAGAATTCATCATGCGAAAGGCTGGACTGGATGAATGCCAGGCCGGAATGAAGACTGCCGGAAGAAATATCAACAACCTCAGATATGCAGATGACACAACTTTGATGGTAGAAAGCAAGGAGGAATTTAAAAACCTCTTAATGAGGATGAAAGAGGAGAGAGCAAAATATGGTGTGAAGATCAACATCAAAAAAACCAAGATCATGGCCACTGGTCCCATCACCTCCTGGCAAATAGAAGGGGAAGAAATGGAGGCAGTGAGAGATTTTACTTTCTTGGGTTCCATGATCACTGCAAATGGTGACAGCAGTCACGAAATTAAAAGACGCCGACTTCTTGGGAGAAAAGCGATGACAAACGTAGACAGCATCTTAAAAAGCAGAGACATCTCCTTGCCGACAAAGGTTCATATAGTTAAAGCTATGGTTTTCCCAGTAGTGATGTATGGAAGTGAGAGCTGGACCATAAAGAAGGCTGATTGCCGAAGAATTGATGCTTTTGAATTATGGTGCTGGAGGAGACTCTTGAGAGTCCCATGGACTGCAAGAAGACCAAACCTCTCCATTCTGAAGGAAATCAGCCCTGAGTGCTCACTGGAAGGACAGATCCTGAAGCTGAAGCTCCAATACTTTGGCCACCTCATGAGAAGAGAAGACTCCCTGGAAAAGACTCTGATGTTGGGAAAGATTGAGGGCACAAGGAGAAGGGGACGACAGAGGATGAGATGGTTGGACAGTGTTGTCGAAACTACCAGCATGAGTTTGACCAAACTGCGGGAGGCAGTGGAAGACAGTGGAAGACCTGGCATGCTCTGGTCCATGGGGTCACGAAGAGTCAGACACGGCTAAACGACTAAAGAACAAAATGTACCTGTACATATAACACACAGAGAACCAGCCCCACTTAGGGGTTAAGGCACCTTCAGGCACGATTACTCACCTCTTGACATCATTGATGGAAAGGGTCACCAGCCGGGATACCTTGACCACACCACTCCCAGCAATGCAACAGGCCTATCTATGCTGAGTGTGAGGCACCCTGGGAATTTGTGGTGCTGTGAGGCGGAGAGGAAGGGAAGCTGAAGCAGCTACAGTTTGGAAATCTCCATAGCAACCGTTCGGAACTAGTGTCAAGGTCGTCCTGGCAACAAGCCCTGGGAGCGGGTAGGGGAGAAACGGCCTTGGCAGCAGGAGCAGCAGCTTGGAGGTTGCCTAGCAACGGGTGGGAAGTCGCGGGATCTCCTCAGCAACAGGCAGAGAGGGTGTTGTGGGATTCCCTTTAGGAAGGCGTGGAAGGCTTCCGTGGTCTTCCCTTGAAAGTGGCCGTGCGGCAACTGCGGGAGGGGAGAGAGGAGGGTGATTTTTGGGGGTGGCGCAGTGCCCTTTCGGGCAAGAGCTTGCAGCAGGATTCTGCCTAGCAAGGAAAGTGCATGCATTGGGGTATGTTTCTCCTGAGGGATGTTAGGCGGCTTGCGGGGCATCCTTTGCAAAGCCTCAAAGGCTTGAGAAGAGGGTCTTCCGAGTTGCACCTTGAGGAGAGGGGGCACCCCAGTCCGAAGGACACCTGGAGTGGGGGGTCTTGAGGAAGGGTCTCAGCTGTAGCGAGAGACGGGGCGGGGGTCTCGGTGATATTTTATTTTTGTTTAGAAGCAACAGCTTGGCGCATTTAGGGGGGTTGATGGAGGAGGTCGTGAAGTTTTCCCTTAGCAACAACAAGCGAGGGCTGCTGGGAAACAAAAACATCCGCCTTTAGCTTCTATGAAACCATTGTGGAGCAGAAGGAGAGCGCGCAACCCGTTGCTAATAGCCAGGAGGTTTCTTTTTATTTGTCAGGCTTCATAAGGGGAAAAAATAGGTTCCTTCTCCTTTAAACCTCCCCACCGCCCACCCAAGGAGGAGCTATGCTTCCCATCCCATAATGCTCGGCTTCTGTTCGCCGCACACCCCTCAAGATGGCTGCTGTTACTCGCTGGTGCAAAAGGTTTTGCAAAACCGGTAAGGGCAAGATCGATGTTGGAGAAGTTTTGTTCTCCTGCAGTTACTGGTTGCTAATAACTGCCCCTTTCACGCGTTGCATTTTCTCCCCTTCAGCCTCGTGGGGATTCAGTGCCCTACATCTCGCCCTGTTGAAATCCAGAATCTTAATAATTTTCTTCCCACCCCACCATCCGAGATCCAGCATGTGACATTTCTGGGGTGGTCTTTTTTTTCTTAATTGGACAGACACTGTGGCGTGTCCAGTCATTCATTTCAAGGCTAATAAGGTGTTGCAGAACTAAAGGCAGCTGCATCGATTCTTTAAACCCGTGCATCGCTCGAAGGACTCTTGTGGGGAGAGCTAGGCTCAAAGTTCCCATAAATTCGGGTTTCGACCCCAACCCAGCCTGGCCTTTCCACAAATGTGTGATTGAATTTGTAGTGGCAAGGGAAATTACCCAGTCTGGCACCGAAGGGGAAGTGAAGTTGGTGGGCATGCAGATTGCGCTATCATAGAATTATGGGGTCCTCTAGTCCAACTCCTTGCAATGTAGGAATCTTTGGCAGAAAATAAATTTAGTTCGGTCTTTTAAAATGCATCATCTGTCATTTGTCGTTCTTGTGAAATGTATTATTGGCCATTGGTATGTTTGTTGACTATGGTAACAATCTGGAGAAAATCTGCCCATATTGGGTTTCCTACTGAGGCACCCAAAATGCAAACTGTCTATAAAAAATATGAATGGGAGGCAGTCCTAAATTCTTTGTGCCTCTGATGCCATAACAGCAAAAATAATGTTCCTTACCACTTTGTTCCTTGCTATAAATTATATACTCAGAATTTATATTTACCGTATTTTTCCATGTATAAGACAAGCTTTTTTGACCGAAAAATGAAGTTCAAAATTTAGGGTCGTCTTATATACGGGTAGTGCTGGGGTGGGGACGACGGGCCAGTCGCCACTTAAAATCTCGGGCTCGGGCTTCATTCCGGCGGTTGAGCAATTTTCGGCATTGGCTACTTGATTGTTGGGGAGGAATGCCGAAAATCGCTCACCCGCCGGAACGCAGCACACAACCGTTCGCATCTCAGAAACCACCTATCAGCTGCCTGATCGCCACCAGCGGCCACCAATCATACTCCCACTTGCTGCGACAAGGGCAGCTGTCTGTTGGCTGCTGCAGTGGCAATCGAGAGGGCTAATGGCGGTGATCGGGCACCTGAAAGGTGGTTTCTGAAACGCAAGCAGTTGTGTGTTGTGTTCTGGCAGGTGAGTGAATTTTGGCATTCCTCCCCAAATAACCCCCCCACCAAAAGCTCAGTCCCCCCTATTTTCTAATACAGTCATACCTCGGGATGAATACGCTTCGGGTTAGGCAAATTCGGGTTGTGCTCCGCGGCGACCTGGAAGTAATGGAGCGTGTTACTTCCGGGTTTCACCCCGCGCGCATGCGCAGACCGTCAAAATGATGTCACACGCATGCGCAGACACGGGTTATGTTCGCTTCAGGATGTGAATGCGGCTCCGGAATGGATCCCGTTCGCGTCCCGAGGTACCACTGTATAGAGGTCATCTTATACATGGGGGCATCTTATATACGGAAAAGTACGGTACATTAGGAATAGACTGTACTGTTATCCCTCCAGGCCATTAACATTTGGTAAACCCCCCACTCAAGCTGTGCTAAGAATTCCTGTGTGCAGACACATTCAAAATTGTGCTTTTGAACCTGTTTCAGCTCATCTCTGATGCTGAGTTACCAGAGCTGCATGCAATACTTTAACTATAGGCACACTATAAATATGTAGAACAGCATTCGGATGCTTGTTTGTGCCTTTAATTTTTCCGCCTTCTGCTGTAATCTGTAATTTAGCTGGCTTGCCTGAGTCACAAAGCTTTCTACTCTGTAAGTGTCTATTAATGTTGCTGTCTGTTTCTGGAGCACTAGTTTGGAATGTGTGGATTAGTATGTGGAGTGGCAACACCTGAGGAAGTGAACACTAGGATTCTATGCTTCCCCTTAGCTCAGTTTTTTATGGTTGGAAAGGATGGGATTACACAGTATGAGAGGCCGCAGAATGTCCTACATTTGGGGGTGGTGTCTTGGGGGGGCCTAGCCTTTCTGATTGTTCTGCTTTTCCATTGCTCCAGACTGGCTGCCCACCCTTCAGCTTATTCGCCATGGCTCCAAAGCCGTCACTCGCCATTGGAGACCTATGCATTTTGTGCGTCAGAAGCTGATGGAGGTGACAAAATACATCCCACCAAAGCCTTTGATTCCAGAGAGGTGCATCAAACCCCAAGTGAAACAAGTTGAAGAGGTAACAACACAACACACCCTTCTGCGCTGATTGTTACTGTCTAAACTCTATGGTGCAGAGCCCTCAAAATCATAGAGTAGGCTCTCCACCCTTCTTTATCCATGTTTTTGCCAACTGCAGCAGGGCTGGTATGAACTCTGAATTCAAATGATGTCTGATGTTCTGCTCTTTTCCTGACCTTTCACTGTATTCCTTTCAGTGCCTGCTGAAGACATTATTATATAGACAAGCCTATCCCACCTACACTGAGAAAGTTTCAGGCAATTTTATTTGTTTTAGTCTACTTTGCTGTGGTTTTAATGTTCTGTATCTTTTAAGTTACGGTTTAAAACTTTTGGTGATAAATTTATTGCTTTATCTGTAAACTGCTTTGAGGTTTTTCAATATAGCTCTGTGGGTGTGTGGGTGTGTGGGTGTGTGCGCGCGCGCACACACACACACACACACACACACACATATACAGTGGTACCTCAGAAGTCCATTCGACTTCCAAAACGTTCAGAAACCAAGGTGCGGCTTCCAATTGGCTGCAGGAAGCTCCTGCAGCCAGTTAGAAGCTGCGGAAGTCACATTGAACATTTGGGTTCCAAAGAACATTCGCAAACTGAATGCTCACTTCCAGGTTTGTGGCATTTGGGAGATCCAAGGTACGAGTGTGTGTGTGTGTGTGTGTGTGTGCGCGCGCACACACACACACACACACACACACACACACACCTTTTGAGGCAGAATCATTGGCAAGCCTTGTCACTTTGGCTCTTAACTGTTTGCCCCAAGTGAAGGATTGGAGGTACACAAAACAGATCACTGAATTTTTGTTCTGGAAAATGAAGTCCTTGAAAAAGGACTCATTTGCAGAGAATCCTCTTTAAGGACTTGAATTGAAGGAACTACTTAGAGTAATGCAAAGGTGTCTTATTACCTAATGGAATTCACTCTCCTATGACAAACAACTTTTGAAACTTTCCTCATTGCTATGTGATACAGGGAAGGCTGCTCATCACTCTAAAGTTGGTTTCCGTAACTCACAAATATATATTTTATAAGAGTTTGCAGTATAGAAGTAAATAAATAATAATGAATGATAATCACTATAGCAGGTTTTGCACATGTTGCCTGTTGAGCCTGGATATAGCTCAGTTGGTTAAGAGTGTAGTGCTGATAACGCCAAGGTTGCAGGTTCGATCCCCATCTGGGGCAGCTTCATATGCCTGCATTGCAGGGGGTTGGACTAGATGATCCTTAGGGTCCCTTCCAACTCTGTGATTCTTTGAAGTCACAGGGATAAACCTTCATAGCACGAAAACTTTCTAACGGAGTTCAGGCTTCAATGAAAACATTTCATTTGGTTTTAATGCTTCACTAGGTATGCACAGAGCATGGAAATGCCCTGTTCCCTGGGCAGGGTAAGTAGATCTAAATCAGTTGCTTAAATCATCGGGAACACAATGTCAATTTAAACCACTGATTTAAATCAAGTTTAATCTAATTCATTTGTTTTCTGAACAGGCATGTATACTGCTTGGTATTGCTGTTCAATTTGCAACTGAACAGAACCTTTATGTTACCTACAGAGATAACTCAAAACCTCTGCACTCTGCCTGTCTTTCGCAGCACAGGATTTACATCTGTGTAGCTTTTGACATCTTTGTGGCTTTTCAGTGTGGTGTAGTGCTTAAGAGTGGTGGACTCGTAATCTGGTGAACTGGGTTCAATTCCCCGCTCCTCCACATGCAGCTGCTGGGTGACCTTGGGCTACTCACACTTCTCTGAAGTCTCTCAGCCCCACACACCTCACAGAGTGTTTGTTGTGGGGGAGGAAGGGAAAGGAGATTGTTAGCCGCTTTGAGACTCCTTCGGGTAGTGATAAAGCGGGATATCAAATCCAAACTCTTCTTCTTCTTCTTCTTCTTCACTCTTTTCAAATCTAATGGCAGCAAACAAAATTTATCGCCTTCCCCAGGAAAATGGCTACCTGAAGCTGTTGCGTCGAGATGTCGAACAAGCATTCCACGAGAGTAAAATGATCGCTATCTGCCAGTACAACCAAGTTCCTGCAAATGACATGGTACTCATGGGGTATCGACTGCGGAAGTACAACATCCATGTCAAATACTTCCCCAATGAGGTACAGTTACACGAAAACAGTTCTTTTAGGAATAGAGAGGGCAATGTGCCTTAGAGCATGTCGCCTCATTTTCCCCCAAGCAATTTTCCGTATCCTGTGAAAGCAAAACTTAATCAGAGCTAAGCTTTGACATGCAAATTTGCTGTATTGGATATATAAAATGTTGCATGAGGTGCCTGTATTCATTGATACCTTGACGGACTTTGTATCTGGGCAGCAAATACAGAAACTGCTGTTGCTTAGGCATTTCATTAGAAAGCTCCAATTTCCAGCAAGTTTGGCGTGTGAAATTTTGAGACCCTTTTGGAGACGTCTGCTCAGAAACAACAACATCCAAGGAATTTTGAGTGAAATTTTGATTTGGCTGGCAAAATTCCCTAGAGGGCCTTCTCATCCCTTGCCCAATGTATAGCAGCAAAATATCAAATGGCAATTAGAGTTTGCTAAGTCCGCTGGCTTAGTCCAGTCCTACAGTATACTAGCCCAACTACTTCTCCCAGTCCCCTGTATTTTCTTCCCCATATCCCCCTAACTAGATTCAGCCTTTCCTTCAACTGAAGGTTGCCTTATAGCTAGTGGTGCCAGACTGCAACCCGGAGACTCTTCATGGTCCTTTAAAAGTTCCAACGCAGTAAGAGAGGTTGTAGTTACAGCATCACTTAACTCTTTTTTTTTAGAAAATCTTTATTAATTTTCACATAGACAAATATACATGAAATACATAACATACATAACATAACATATAATACAGAAAACAATACAAATGAATAAAAACAATGAAGTAAGAAAAGATAGAAATAACAAACATAAACAAATACAATATATTACACTTACATGAGAAATTAAAATATATAACTTCCAATAATACTCATTATACTACTTATATTATCTGTATTCACTTAACTCTTATTTCTTGACTTGTAAATCAAAACTGGAGTCCTGCCTTGGTTCAGTAGGTATTTCCCCCATGTTTAATTGGTTCTCTACTTCACCTTTCCAGGTCATGATACCCTTTCTTTCGGAATCCAAATATAAGAATCTCCTCCCTCTCTTTGTGGGGCGCAACCTCCTACTGATGAGTCCAGAAACGAGGGCACAGGAAATGCTGCGAGTCCTGAGGGGTGTGCCACAGATCAATCTCCTAGGTAATTGTTGAAAGATGGATGGCTAAATTCTGTGTTATCAAATGGATTCAGAAATGAGGACCAGGTCATGAGTTGAGTCATGCTGGAATGCAGATTTCCATCTGGATATTGAGGCAGTACTTGATTCATAACTCTTGTTGATTTAGCAAGCGTGGAAGCATCCCGATGGAATTTTATTATCAATTAAAACAGACTTCACAGGCTGGTAAATAGAGAGGCAAATGCAGCCTAATGCTCATCTCTGTACTATAACTTCCTAAAAGATTACGTCACATGCTGACTTTTGTAATATTATTAAATAGTCTTAAGCATCAAAGTGAATACAAAAGGCAGTTGTGGTGCAGTCCCTATTCAAAAGGCTTATCTTTGGCGATCGCTCATAGCCGAGTAAGATTGTCTTCCATGAACACGGTTTTAACAGTGAGTGTGTAAGTGACTGTGGAGGCCAATTCTGGATCCACACATCCTTCCACAGTGGGGACATAAGTTCCCGGGCGGGAGCAGATAACGGTGAGGATTTGCCAAGCGTGCCTTCCTCTTAGCACATTTCTCCCTTTTGTCCTGAGTTCAAGCACCTTCAAAGTCCATGACACCTTTGGTAAAGGCTGTTCTCCAATTGGAGCGCTCACAGGCCAGTGTTTCCCAGTTGTCTGGGTTTATACTACATTTTTTTTAGATTTGCCTTGAGAGAGTCTTTGAACCTCTTCTGTTGACCGCCAGCATTACGCTTTCCGTTTTTAAATTCGGAAGAGAGTATATCATCTGTATTCAGCTAATAAGATAGGAGTTGGGGAAAGAAATCAAGTGGGGGATGCCAGCAACAACAAGCGTGGATGGCAGAGGGGTGAGTCAGGCAGCAATGAAGGAAAGGCTCTTGATAACAGAGAGGAAACTGGTGAACATAGAGCTACAGGGAGAGGCCATAGAATGGTCTGAAGACACACGATGCAGATTCCTTACCAAAGCTAAGGGAACCTGGCCCTGCAAATTGCCTGGATGTGAAACCACTTGGAAAACATGCAAAGTTCTTTGGAAAGAAGAGGTGGGTAAAAACTGAGACTCGGGTGCATGAACCTGAATGCCCCGTGCTAACCCAGCTGTGTCTGCCTGGGTACCGAGACTCAGCACACCATTATTCCAGGTTAGTCCATGAATTTCAGTGCACCTCCTTTGAGTAGGACGTCTTTGGATACAACCCTATGTCTCCTTTTATAAATGATTGTCCTTTAAAAAAAAACCTATTCTATCTACAACCAGTACTTTAAAGTTTTGATTTGGCAACCCTCTTCCAAATCACTTTTTTTTAGTTTTTTATTTATACTTTTCAAATTTATACATTTCATTAGAATTACGATCAATTGAACATTTCAAAATTTGAGTTCCTTCTCCCCACCTTTCTGTGGTTCCTTAAATTTGTTTTTTAATACCTTCTGCATATCCAAGTTCATTTAACTTGCTCATTTAATTATCTACTGTAAATATATACTCTTATAAAACTTCAGGTTATTAAAATAATCCTGCTATTGTTTTTATCTGTTTACAATTTATCTGTAAATATTCAATAAACCATTTCAATTTTTTATAAAAAGTTTGTTATCTTGATTTCTTATTCTTCTGGTAAGTTTCACCATTTCTGCATATTCCATAAGTTTTTGTATCCATCCTTCCTTTACTGGGACTTCTGCTTCTTTCCACTTTTGGACAAGTAACATTCTTGCTGCTGTAGAAGCATATGTAAATAAATTTCTATACAATTTAGGTAGTTCTGTCCCCATAATTCCCAAAAGAAAAGCTTCTGGGGTTTTTTAAAATAAAAGTTATTTTGAACATCCTTTTCAATTCATTATATATGATTTCCCAGTAATCTACGATGAAAACAACCTCTTTACATTTCCAACATTTGTTTGATTTAGATATATACATTTTTGCCAGTTTACTTGGTGTTAGATACAAATGATATATCATTTTCATATACCGTACTTTTCCATCTATAAGACTCCCCCATGTATAAGACACCCCCTATTTTGGAGGGCTCAAATTTAAGAAAATGGGGGGAGATGGCACAGAACTGTTGAGCTTTTTTGGGGGGGGGAATTACCCTGGGTTGTTGAGCCTTTTTTAGGGGGAATTGCTTAAAATCGTTCACCCATTGGCATTGCAAAATCTGACTCTCCCTTCGCCAGCAGAAGCTGACAATCGCCCTCCCTATTGCCTCAGCGTCAGCCAATCAACACCACCCATTGACGCAGCAACCAATAACACACACAATAGCCGCTGATGGCCGCAGCAGCAACCAATCAAACATCCACCCTATGGCACTATCCATGTATAAGACGACCCCCTTTTTCTATCATGATTTTCACAGAAAAATACCTAGTCTTATACACGGAAAAGTACGGTAATTTTCCCTTAAACTATAACATGCTGTAAATTTTATATCCATGTTCCACAATCGTTCCCAAGCTTCCATATCTATATTATGACCGAAATCTGTCATCACTCTTTTTTATTTTTAGTACTTCTGAATGTTACTGATGGTGCCTATTTTCTCATCCTTCCAGGAGCTTGTGTTGACAACACCATCCTAAGCAAACAAGGTTTCGCAAACTATGCCAAACTGCCGTCCATGGTGACTGCCCAAGGGGAGGTTGTGGGTGCCCTCTCTCTCATGACATCCCAGACTAGCACACTTCTACAACGCGGCCCTGTTCACTTGACGTCCTTGCTGGACCAGTATGTCAAACAGCGGAACTGTGAATCAGTTGAAGCAAAGGAGACAGGGACTTTGGACAAGTCAGAAGCCCTTTGATGAACTTTCTTCCCATTTCTGCTCATCGCTTCAGGCACAACTTGTATTCTGTTTGTTGCATGTTTGTATCCTGGGTGGGGCAAAGTTGGATGGCTAAATTCTGTATATCAAGTGGGTTTGGAAATGAGGATCAGATCATGAACGAGGTATAGGCTGGAATGCAGATTTCCATCTGGATATTGAGGCAGTACTTGATTCACAGCTCTCGTTGATTTAGCAAGCATGGAAGCATCCCGAGGGAAGTTTACTATCAATTAAAACAGACTTCGCAGGCTGATAAATAGAGAGGCAAAATGTTAAATGCAGCCTAATGTTCAACTCTCTGGTACAGCTTCCTAAAAAATTATGTCACATGCTCACTGTTGTAATATTATTAAATATTTTTAAGCATCCTGCCGTGTGTGTGTTACTGTGTTGGGCTACAACTGGGATGAAGGTAAGCAGTGCACTGAATATAATCTGTGAAACCAAATAGGAGTTCTGTGAACTCAATGCATGCACATTTTATTAATAGGGTGTAACTCTAGTAAGTTGCTTTTGAGGCACTCCAGAGTGGATGAAAATGTTCACTTGCTCTTCCAGCAAGAATACCCCTTAATGGTTAATAGAAATGCTTGCTTACAAGATGTACTTGTTGTATTGTTTTGGGAGGGGGAATGGGTGATAATGAAATGTTATTTATGTAATGTATTGTGTAATACTGGCCTTTCCGGGATAGAATCCAGGGCAGTTTACAAAAACTGAAACAGCAAAAACAAGATAAAGAACATGAAATATGACTAAATAGATAGCAGACACATGATATAACAATATTTTAAAGTGCTAGGAAAAAAATGGATTTTTGCCAGGCTGGCACCAGTATACAGCAAGCCTCCCACAACTGGATCCTATCTCTAGAACAGTGATGGCTAACCTGTGCCCTGAAGGCAGTATTTCACCTCCAGTGGGTGTTTTGTGGACTCTCACGAGCCCCACAAAATTTGCCTTTAAAAAACACACAAAAAACCTTTTAAAAAAATACTGACTGCTCCCATAGGATATGATACAGTGGTACCTCGGGTTACATACACTTCATACACTTCAGGTTACAGACTCTGCTAACCCAGAAATAGTACCTCAGGTTAAGAACTTTGCTTCAGGATGAGAGCAGAAATCGTTCTCCGGCGGCGCGGCGGCAGCAGGAATCCCCTTTAGCTAAAGTGGTGCTTCAGGTTAAGAACAGTTTCAGGTTAAGAATGGACCTCCGGAATGAATTAAGTACTTAACCTGAGGCACCACTGTACTATGATACGATACTGCGATGCCAAAAGGTTTTTGTAGCCTCCAAACTTATTCCCTTAAAAAAAAATTTATTTTTTTTGCTTATTTCTCCCACTGTGATGCCAAACGTTTTTGGTGCCCTCCCCAATGCCATTAAAAATACCGTACTTTTTGCTCTGTAAGACTCAATTTTTCCCTCCTAAAAAGTAAGGGGAAATGTGTGTGCGTCTTATGGAGCGAATGCAGGCTGTGCAGCTATCCCAGAAGCCAGAACAGCAAGAGGGATCGCTGCTTTCACTGCGCAGCGATCCCTCTTGCTGTTCTGGCTTCTGAGATTCAGAATATATTTTTTTTCTTGTTTTCCTCCTCTAAAAACTAGGTGCGTCTTATGGTCTGGTGCGTCTTATAGAGCGAAAAATACGGTAAATAAATGTTAACACCTGGTTTGGCACTAGGCCATGGCCATTTGGTCACGTGGCTCCCAGATGGTTGGTCATGGGTCATTGCGGCCCTCAATCCCCAAAAGTTTATACACCCCCATTCTTGAGAATGAGTCGTACTTCAGATGAAACAGGGAACTGGGGGTTGGGGTTGGGGTTGGCAGGTGACTAGTCATCTAGTTAAGTCAATAGGCAGGATGTTGTGGAAGGAGTTGCTCCGTCAGGGGCTTGAATCTCAAGTGGTTTGGGGCTTTGAAAGCAGGCACCAGCACTTTGGATTGGGCTCTTTGACTGCCACACTGCTATATTATTATTATTATTATTATTATTATTATTATTATTATTTATTATTATTATTATTATTATTATTATTCTACCCCACCCATCTGGCTGGGTTTCCCCAGCCACTCTGGGCAGCTTCCAACAAAAGATTAAAAAGACATTTAAACATCCATCATTAAAAACTTCCCTAAAGAGGGCTGCCTTCAGATGTCTTCTAAATGTCAGAGAGTTGTTTATTCCTTTGACATCTGATGGGAGGGTGTTCCACAGGGCGGGCGCCACTACCGAGAAGGCCCTCTGCCTGGTTCCCTGTAACTTCGCTTCTCGCAGTGAGGGAACTGCCAGAAGGCCCTCGGAACTGGACCTTAGTGTCCAGGTTGAATGATGGGGGTGGAGATGCTCCTTCAGGTATACTGCTCAACTTACAATTTCATAGAATCATAGAATTGTATAAATTTAACAAAAGCATTGCCTGCACCCTTTCAAGCCTATTGTCATAGCAGTAAAGAGTAGGAATTTGCTTTTAAAAAAAATAATGCGCTGAGTGAAAACAGAATTGGAGGCTGTTGAATGGGATGTGGGGTGTTGCCATGACTTTGACGTTTCTGGCCTTTGTGCATCTTTGCTGTTGTTTCCATTTGAGCCTTTTGTGCCCTACCAGGAATGTACGGTTAAACAAGTCCAACCCTCTTTTTTCCTATTGCATTCCTCCAACTTGCCACTGAATGACCTGACAAAACACGTAGCCGTTTCTAGAATCTCTGTGGTCCCAGCATGAGTCATAAATGCATTCTGTGTGATAACAACCAGCTGTTCCTGAAAAGACAAAAATTGCTTTCCCCGCTGGTGGTCTGCCAAGTGACCAGTGAAAAGGCAATAGGCATGATGGAGCAAGTACTGTAGCAGTTCATTGCTCTAGGAACTCTTAATTTGTGAGGAAGGGTATGAGACTTCTGTAGTTGCCAGGCTCCTTTAATGGGGAGCCTTGACAGCTAAAGCAGGTTTGAAACAGGTTAAGATTTGTGGCATAATTAGACATTGGGGAGTGATTCATCTATGTTGTGGCTGGTTGTATCTGCTAAGCTTGTTTAGGAAAGGCATTCAGTGACAATTCCCGCCCGCCCGCCAATTGAGCACCTGTAGAGAGAGAGAAAAAGATTTGAAGAGAAAGGCTTTTTGAACTGAATACCATTTCTCCATAATCCAAAATACGCTTGGGCAGGTTGAGATTACTCAGTGGAGAATGTACCAACATCTTCCTATTTTTCAAAGCCTCAAGCAGGATAACAATTGTAACTCTGTTGAACACCATAAAAATGCTATAGAAATAAATGATGTTATTTCATCTCAGATTAAGCACTGACAATTAATCCTTCAGAATTAGGCACTGGGAGGCAGATGTGCTTGTTACACCAAATGAATCATAAGTCTTCATGAGAGTCGACTACATCATCAGCTGTAGAGGTTTTCCAAATACTAACCTCCAAAACATAACTTTCATTCCAAAGACTACACATCAGAGTGCACATAATTATGCTGTAATGGGATATAAAACTGCAAGAGGGGTTCAGAATTTCAAACCTCGGTGTATGGTAGAAAAGTGGTGACATCTAATCTTGGGACAGAAACTATTAGCCTAGCCAAAATAGGTGAAGAGCCAATGATAGCTAATCTGGACCACAAAAGTCAGGAAATGTAAATAAAGGTAAAATGGACAGATCCTGCAGACATAATTTATGTAGGCAAACGCAGGCAGTTCCCGGGTGCTCTCACACTCAAGTACAGGAATGGTGGGCCTCTGAAGGGCCTAAAACATCTGGAGGACTACATAACTATTGGCCATACTGCCTGGGATTGAAGCAAGTTGCGTCCAGCATCAACTGGAGGCCCAATGGTTCCACATCCCTCTTCTACTATATAACAAAAAAACGGAATCCAGAGGTAAGCTGTTCAGGCTGGCTTTGCTTTCAAGGATTACCTTTGGAGGAACATCCAAGGCTTCATAAACCATGGTTTATGGTGACATGGATAAGCAACTCCCTCCCACTGCACACTGGAATGCACTAGACCAGAGTTCCCCATAATGTCTGAAGCTGCCAGCTCTGGCTTAATGTTGATCAACAAATCAGGAAAATAAACCAGGAGAACATCCTTAAACGGGATTAATTTTGAGACACAGTTGTAGGGCTAAAACCTGCCCCTGGTCTCAGACTCTAGCATGAGCAAGGCCAAAGCGCAGATTTAGTCCACACCTTGGGAAATCCAGCTGATATGTATACAGCTGATGTGGTACATTGCTTTTAGGCACACAAACCATGATTGATGTTGCTAGGAGAGGCGAGGATGGTTTGGAAAGGCAGCTGATAAGCACTCAAAAAGTAAATACAGTATAATATAAAATCAGTGGGCACGGTCTTGTAAACAATTGTCTTGCACAAACCTTACTGACGTGAGTGGGAGAAATGAACTGATGCCCATCACGTTAATAGGGCCTCCTCAGGAGAACTTGCCGGATGATGTGAACAATTAGCACAGCCTAGGAAGCTGCCTTATAGGGAAACTACAATCCCCATCATCCCTGACAACTGGTCATGCTAGCTAGGGATCATGGAAGTTGTAGGCCAAAAAAACATATGGAGGGCCGAGGTTGAGGAAGCCTGATCTAGTCAGTAGTGGCTGGAGATGCTGGGGGACTGATCCTGCAACCTTCTGCATGCAAAGTGTGTGCTCTGCTACTGAGTGATGGGCCCTCTCAGTGATTCCTAATATATTGTTTCATATTTGTCAGGCTTCCTCAACCTTGGCCCTCCAGATGTTTTGAGACCAAAATTCCCATCATCCCTGATTACTGGTCCTGCTAGCTAGGGATCATGGGAGTTGTAGGCCAAAAACATCTGGAGGGCCGAGGTTGAGGAAGACTGATGTATGTGATTGTTTCAATGGTGGTGGATGTGGCTATCGTTTAGAGACGCTTCGTAGGAAGTGACTCATAGATGGAATAAAATAAACAAATGACTACTAGCCTCCTCTTTCTTTTTAACAGCTTGTTTTCGTTGTAACCGACAGTCCTTTTGTGGTACTTTAAAGGTGGACAGATATATTACATGGCACAAGCTATTGTGACCCAACCTGTTTTGTCGCACACAAACACGACCAAATATTTTAAAAACTGTGAGTAACTGCAAGAGGCACAAGCCTTTTATATATTTCAGGGCCATTTGGTCTCGCTGTTAATCCCCCGCACCCCAGAGATGTATATCTCTGTGAACTGAAGATCATCATTCCATGCACCTGACGACGGGGCCTCGCAATTACAAAAGCATACATTACAACAAATCCATTCTTTAAGGAGCCATTTGCAGCTTCTCTGTACTTGCACTGTTTGCTCCAGATAGGATCTGATCCCCCAAGCCTCTTTCAGAAGCATCGGTAATTATTTAAGTAGGGATTTTCGGATTATATATATGGACAGGGTTGAAAATGAAAGCAGTTTGCAGAGTATTTAACAGGAATAATTGCACACACGCAATCCAGGCGAAACTGAGGACTTCTGGCGGCGGCGGGAGAATTTTTGCATAAATACAAATATAGAGATTTTAAAAACAACTCTGGGGGGCACCCCATCCTTGGCAGCTCAGTAGGTACTGAGCATGCTTAGTGAAAGAAGAACATTTAAGGAAGGGGGTGAAACAATCAATGGAGTATCCTGGAAAAATGATAATTGGTTCTGACCAGTAAGCTGTTCCGCAGTGGAATGGACTCCCTTGGGATGTTGTGGACTCTCCTTCATTGGAAGTTTTTAAGTAGAGTTTGGATGGCCACCTGTCATGGATGCTTTGGTTGAGATTCCTGCATTGCAGAGGATTGGACTAGATGTTCTCCAGGCAGTGGCGTAGCATGGGTTGTCAGCACCGGGGGCAAGGCAAGTAATTTGCGCCCCCTAACCCATGGATTTGCGCCCCCTAACCTGTGGATTTGCCCTAACCCCAGATGTAGCGCCCGGTGCGGCCGGCCCCCCCTGCACCCCCCACGCTACGCCACTGTATCCAGGGTCCCTTCCAATTCTACAGTTCTGATTCTGTGGTTGGCCCTGTGTAGAAGAGCACTCCCGTTAGGACCTGAGGATAGGCTATTGCATAGCTGTCAACTTTCAGATTTGAAAATATGGGATCAGCAGCCTCACCTGTCCCGGGGACAGTCTACGGGATATCTAACAATCCGGGATAGCAGCGGGAAGCAGCGGGAAACGGCGCTGGAATAAGGGAATTTCCCGCAAAAAAAAAGGGAAGGCTGACAGCTATGGGCTACTGCAACATTTTGTTGCAGCCGACAGAACTCACTGCCATCACATCACTCACTCCACTTGGCGCGGCTCCGCCCTGATGCTGCTGCAAACAGACCCCCCAGTCCTAGTCGGGCAGATTTCCAAAGGAGAACTTCTCCAGTCGAGGGGGCAACCACCCTGCACGGAGGCAGAAGACCAGCCGGCTTCCACCCGGTCCTCCAAGAGGCAGGGCGGCAGAGGCGAGCCAAAGCGCAGCCAAGCTGCAAAAGGTGGATTAACTCAAGAGCACCACCAGCGAGAGGGCTGGCTGCTTGCGACTTAGCTTGGCAGCTGCTTCCTGATTCCGGTTTGCAGCAGCAGCAGCAACAAACAGCCGTTGCTGCAGGAATTGGAAAACGGAGAGTCCAGGGAGACGGGAGGCGATAGCAAGCATCGCCTCTGCGCGCAGGTAGGCGGCTGATCAATAAAACCATCACTCTCTGCCCACCTCCTGCATCCCACTCTTGCCATGGGGAGGGGAGGGGGGCACCTCCTTTGCACTGTGTGTAGTTGGGAGGGCAGGAAGGAGGAGGAAGCAGGGCGGGTTGCTCGGGACTTTGCCCTGTGGACTGGACAGATGGGGAGTGGAAAGAGAGCCTGCTCTTTCTATTTTTGGTAAAGCAAATGTTGCAGCCTGGCGAAGCGGGATTTCCTGGGACTGAGTGGGGCTGGAGGGTAAAGGGGGGTGGAAGAGTCAGAGAAACAGAGACGCCGAGGAATTTTGTTCCCCCCATCTTCAGAGGGGAGGACTGTGGACCTACGGCCGAGAAAGAGGTCAGGAAATTTCCTAGTGGGGAGGGAAATAGGAGTGTTTTTTGTTCTGTTTTCATGGACAGAAACAGCCTGATGGGAATGTGGACCAGGGAACGAATTGGGAGGGGAGGGCTGTTCTTTTTGTTTTTGTTATGTATTTTGCGTGGTTTTATCTTGTATTTTTGTATTGTATTTTTATGCTGTGAACCGCCCTGATTGCTGCGGAGGAAGGGCGGTATGCAGATTTAATAAATAATATTAGTAATAGGTCTGGGAACTGTGGGATTTGGAAGGGATGTGATGGTTGTCTGGGTGGGGGGGGGGGGAAGGTAAAGGTATTTGGGGAAGTGGGGCTTAAGGGACGGATGATAGATTGGCCCACAGAGGAAGTTTGTCCCCATTTCAAAGACATGTGGGGAGGAGAAAGGGGGATTTTGGTTTCAGGGGGAGATAAATAGGAGGGATTAGATGGATTTTGACATCTATTATGCCTCAATAAAGAATCTAAAGGCTGGGGAATGGTGGTGTCTGGCCGAGAGAGTCATGGGCATGATTTTTCTCCATGGCAAAGGTATAGGAGTGTTTGAAGTTTTGACTTGGGGAAGGGCCCCTGGGGGAAGTGAGGGACTGTCGGGGGAAAGTTGGGAGGGTCAAGTGAACTGTGCTCCACAGCATCAATAGATAGTGGATTATTCTACAGCACAGAGAAAAATGTGAAGGGGAAGTGGGAGGAAAGAATTAGTTGGAAAACTAACAGCTTGGTACAAAAGCAAGGGGGGCGCAAAAGAAAAAGCCTAGAAATGCAGTCCTGGAAAGAAACGTACCCAGAGGTTACTGAAGGGTTGGTGTGTGTGTGTGTGTGTGTGTGTGTGTGTGTGTACTGTATGTTGATTACTCTACACATTGATGTTTTCACTTGATGATTGCAACATCCTGCAATGGCTTGGGTCCACATTCACGCCATAGGTCTAGTGCAGGGGTCAACAAACTTTTTCAGCAGGGGGCCGGTCCACTGTCCCTCAGACCTTGTGGGGGGCCGGACTATATTTTGAAAGGGGAAAAAAGAACGGATTCCTATGCCCCACAAATTACCCAGAGATGCATTTTAAATAAAAGCACACATTCTACTCATGTAAAAACACCAGGCAGGCCACACAAATAACCCAGAGATGCATTTTAAATAAAAGGACACAGTCCACTCATGTAAAAACATGCTGATTCCCAGATCGTCCGCGGGCCGGATTTAGAAGGCGATTGGGCCGGATCCGGCCCCTGGGCCTTAATTTGCCTACCCAAGGTCTAGTGTACTATGATACCACTTTAGGCAGCTATGGCCTTCCCACAAAGAATTCTGGGAGCTGTAGTCCGTTAAGGGTGCTGAGACTCACAGAGCTACAATTCTCGGAGTGGCTTAACTATCAAATCGCTTTCCCCAGGAAACTCTGAGAATTGTAGCTATGGGAGACTAGGGGTCTCCCAACAACTTTCAGCACCCAGAATTATTGGGGGGAAGCCACGGCTGTTTAAAGTAGCATCATAGTGCTTTAAATATCTGGTGTGCATGTGGCACAGCATGGGCCTTCGGAGGCTGAATTTTTGTATTGCCTCTGACACAACTATTTGTGCTGGAGTGGCTCATTCAACATCAGCAATGAATTACAGAGCAATCAATTGTTGTGCGAGCCTGCTTTCAAGGACCTGATCCTGAATATATGAATTATTTCCGTGGAAAAGCATTGCATTTGGGCAATCGTTGGATGATCTGAAATTTCTGTCTGTGGGGTAAGATCCATGGTGATGCATTCACACATCCGCACACCAGTCTTCACTTGATGTTGCAGTCATCAGGTGATGCACATGCACATGTGTGAACCAGTTTTTATTTCCTTGCTGTACTAGTTAGAGTATTCAGATATTCCAGGATGCGTCTCCAACCTTTGGAAGGAGATTCCTTGGGTCCCTCTTCTATTGCTGGAGTTTACAGTTTGATAATTCTTCCAAATGGATGCGACTTACAACAAAATGTCACTGTGTATTCCCGCCCCCGCCCCTAGCTCTCCAGCCAACAATTCCTTCTAAACAAGACATTCCACTATATCCGCTCCCCTCCCTATTCTGTCCCCCCTCTCCTATCTGCGCATGTGTGTACACACACACAAACCATCCCTTCTTAATGAACTCTAAGCTTGGTACGCCCAGTTCCTTCAGCCTTTCTTCATTTAGGCCCCTTCTCTTCTTCGTAGCTCTTTCTCTTTTCTTGACTCCTTTCCAGCGTTGCCAATGTCACTCCTGAGCAGTGGTACTCAGAACTGAATGTGCTATTATTCTAAATGGAGCCTTGCCAGTTACCAAGTCCAGCAATTCTATTAACTTCCCAAGAACTGAGAACTATGCTTTTGTTGCTACAGCCTAAAAACGTCATTGGGCATTGTTTACAGCGTACCATCAGAAATCGGGGGCGGGTAACCACCAAACTTCCGGTTCCCGTTTACAGCTCCATTGTGCTGTTTTAGGGTCAAAGGGGGTGTCAGCCTTGGTGTCTAGAGAAGGAAACTAAGCTGATGAACGGCTGAGGCCTTGAAAACAAAAAGTAACCCTGCTGTGTTTCCTCCGTCTCCACCTCTGGCACTGATTGACAGCATAATCTTACTCAGAAGTAAGTTCTATTGAATTCAGTGAGGCTTACTCACAGGTAAGTGGGGTTAGGCTTCCAGCCTTAGACTGTGTACGCACTATACCAGGGGTGGCCAACTCCCAAGAGACTGCGATCTACTCACAGAGTTAAAAACTGGCAGTGATCTACCCCCTTTTTGGGGTTCAGGTCAAAGTTGTTGAACTTTTGAGCTTTTTTTAGGAAGCAAGGCCCTGGTTTTTTGGGTTAAGGGCTTTTGGGGGGGGAGCCAAAGTTGTTCAGTTTCTTTGGGGCGATCCAGTGATCTACCTGTTGGACATGCCTGCACTATACCCTTAAAGCACATTCAAAGTGCATTTCCCCCCTCAAAGAATTCTGGGTATTGTAGTTGTAGGGTTGCTGGGACTTGTAACCCTGTGAGGGGTAAACGACAGTGCCCAGAATTCTTTGAGGGAAAGAACATGCTTTAAAAGTGTAGCGTGTTTACGCAGCCTTCCTTTGGAACCTCGGGAAGCCACTTATGTAGTTATGGAAAAAGTTCATGTTTGTTTTAGTTAAGTCATGTGCAAATCAGCATTTAAGAAATGTAAAATATTACCCATGGAATTTTAATTGTAGCTATTGTTGCAGCTGCTGCAAATGCCCTCAGTATAAGAGGTGTTGCCACCCCATTATCCTTTATTAATATCCTGGCTTTTTCAGTTCCTCCCTTGGTTTCATTTTGGTGTCACCTGCTTGCTAAAAGCTCTGTAATGTTGTCTAACTGGGCCATTTAAGTGCTGCTCATGACTGACACAGGTGCCCTGCTCTAAAGAACCAGACCTATTGCTGGGAGTTAGATCTGTCAGTGGCTGCTGGCTATACCTATTTATAATACATTTATGCCTCCTTTCTGGAAACCACCAAGGCAACGTCCAGAAAATCAGAAGATGAGAACAACATAGTAAGAAACATGAGACTACAATACTATTTAAAGATGTGCAACGCAAGCCTAACCATGGCTGCTCTACATTTGTGTCCAATGGGGCTTACTCTCAGGAAAGTAGGGTTAGGATTACAGCCTTGAAAGGCCAAATTTGTCACCCTAGAGCCTAAACAAACAAAATAAACGAAAGCCCCAGAGTCAGGAAGCAGGGTTCATCGGTTTATATGAACAAACAGGGCATAGCTACTTTACCCTAACCCTACATCACAGGGAGGTTGTGTAGATAAAATGTAGGGAGGTAATCCACTTTGAGCTTTTGGGAAGAAACAAATAAATAAATGGTCTTTGCGCGGGTCTTATAAGACCTTCCTTACGTTCTCCCCGTCCGCGGCATGTCACCCTGCTATATCCAGTTGCAACTCCACACACCTTTTTTAATATGCCGGCCTGTAACAAGAAGCTGCTGTTTATTAAGCCGAAACCTATTTTTAACACCCAAGGCAGGTGATGCGATGTGAGTGGTTGGAACTGACAGATGGCAGGCCGCTTGGAAGCCTTTAAAAGCGGCTGTCCCCTGAATAGGGCTTCCCCAATGCAGGTCCTTGGCACTCTTTATGTAGCCGTTCTGGTTGTTGTTCGCGCAGGTTCCAAAAACCTGAGTCATGTCATATATATAATATATATATATGAGAATGAAAACATGGGCTCAATCCAGTGGGGAGGTCTCCTGTTCCAGTCTGAAATGAGCAAGTCGAAATGAGTGGGAAGAGCCACTACTGTTCTCCTGAGTTGTTCCCCTTCACTTCAACAGAGTGAGCTTCAGCTAGAAACCAGTGGAGAAGGAAACAAAATCCATAATGTGGAGGCCTGTGTCAGGGCTTTCTAAGCTATGAATTCACTTTCCTGGGTGAATTTGCTGCACTCTTTCTGGCTGCTCCGTCATAGCTATGATGTAGTAAAAGGGGCCAGGGGTCCTGCCTTCCCTCAGCACCAGCTAGTGGCCCAGCTGTGTCTCTTATCTGAACAGGGATAGCCTAACCTCTGTCGTCTATGCTCTGGTAACCTCTAGGTTAGATTACTGCAATGTGTTATACCTGGGTCTGCCTCTGAAGACTGTTCGGAAACTTCGGCTGGTTCAGAATTCAGCAGCCAAGTTTCTCACCGGGGCAAGACGGTTTGAGCATATAACACCAATCCTGGCCTGACTGCATGGGATGCCAATTTGTTTCTGCTGGTTTTGACCTATAAAACCCTTAAATAGCTCAGGATCGCAATGCTTCAAGGAGCGCCTCAGACTCTGTGATCATCATCTGAGGCCCTTCTTCATTTCCGACCCACCCCCCTGTGAGATTTCTGGAGGGTGGCAACACGAGACTGGGCCTTTTCTTTCTTTTCTTTTTAAAACTTTATTCTAAAACCGAAAAAGAATTACAAACATGAAAGAATTACAAACATTCGAGACTGGGCCTTTTCTTGGGTGGCTCCCCGATTCTGGAATGCTCTTCCCGGGGAGACTTTCCTGGCACCATCGTTACATATCTTTAGTCGCCGGGCAAAAACTTGCCTTTCTAACCAGGCCTTTTGGCCTTCACTATCTGTGGCCTTTTAGAAGTAGGGATGTTTTTAATGTATTTTCCCTTGCCACTTGGTTTTCATGTATCTATGTGGGTTTTTCTGATTTTTGTTTGATTGGTTGTCATTCGCTTTGGGCTGCATTGAGCAAGATAAAGCGAATAACAAATACAGTATAATAAATAATAATAATAATTCAGAGGGCTGTCAGGTATACAGAGAGAGAATGTAAGAATTCAGAGCCCAGGGTCCTTTCCATCAGGGGTGGGAAACCCCAGGTTCTGTGTGTCTGTGTGTGGCGCTGTGTATTAAACCACAGAGCCTAGGACTTGCCAATCAGAAGGTCGGCGGTTCGAATCCCCGTGACGGGGTGAGCTCCCGTTGCTCGGTCCCTGCTCCTGTAACCTAGCAGTTCGAAAGCACGTCAAGTGCAAGTAGATAAATAGGTACCGCTCCGGCGGGAAGGTAAACGGTGTTTCTGTGCTCTGCTCTGGTTCGCCAGAAGCGGCTTAGTCATGCTGGCCACATGACCCGGAAGCTGTACGCCGGCTCCCTTGGCCAATAAAGTGAGATGAGCGCCGCAACCCCAGAGTCGGTCACAACTGGACCTAATGGTCAGGGGTCCCTTTACCTTTACCTTTAATTTGGCCCTTCAGGCCTCTTCACCTGGCCCTTGGGATTCTGCCTAGGCCACGCCCCTCCCCAGCCTTCCATTCTCCTTTTGCCTGGCTGGAATGGGTTCACGAATTGTGAAGGTGCCTCTGGCATGTTTGAATGGAGGATGGAGAGATTGGATGGAGGTGCGTAGCAACCTCTGACTTTTGCATGTCTCGAATGCATCCAGTTCCCAGAAAGGTAGAAATTAAATCTCTTGTTCCGTTTACATTTGCTCTCCTGTCCTCACCCAACCGCAGGCATGTGGCCTTTAGGAGATTGCCCATGAGGGGTGTGGCTCTCAGACCAAAGAACATTTTCCATCCCTGGGTTAGAACCTGAACAGCACACAGAACACCTTGTCAGCTTTCTCCACTACCTTGGGATAGATTTAATTCTATACCTGTGCCTGTGCATGCAATTAGCATATGCAAATATTATGTAAATCGGGGGGCCCTTTAGTCCTCTTCAGGTAGTGTTGTGAGGAGCCGCTCTCAGGAAACCTCAGATTTTGTGCTAAGCGAGAGACTCTCTTTTCTTCATGCAAACACAATTACGCAAATCAATGCAACATGTTTGCAAACGGGCTTTGTTTTGCATTGATTCTGTTCAGCATGTTCAGATCCAGATTGTTGCTGAGAGTGGGGCGTTTTTTAGTTTTTTTCAGTAGTTGCTAAATTTGGAGGTTTGGGGCGAGGAACAGTATATATAGTGACAGAAGGAGAATGAGAAATGGGTGAATGACAACTGCGTTTATGTGGCTGCAGACTGGGGGGGTGGGGGGAGGAATATGACCAGCTACAAGGGAGGATAATTTTGGGTGGGGGGTTGGAAGGGGAAGGAACTTCTTCCCTAACACCTCGTTTTATTTGGTTATTTATTTGCTTATTAAATTTCTATCCTGACCTTCCTCCCCAAGGAGCTCAGTCTGGCAAATTATGAAACAGCAAAATGCAATGAATATATGCAGGTCAGGATTTGTTAAACAAGGTGGGATGTGGAGGGGAGATTGAAACTAATAATAATAATAATAATAATAATAATAATAATAATAATAAATTTATTATTTATATCTCACCCATCTGGCTGGGTTTCCCCAGCCACTCTGGGCGGTTTTCGACAGAATATTAAAAACACGATAAAACACCAAACATTAAAGGCTTCCCTAAACAGAACTGCCTTCAGAAGTCTTCTAAAAGTCAGATAGTTGTTTATTAAGCCCATTTAATGAGTCAAGTTCACAGCAGTGGTAAGTTTTGAACTGTGAGTTTCCCGGCACTTTCCCCTTGCAGCTTATCTCAGTCCAGCAAACACAATCGGTGTATAAACTCTGATTTTTGTAGGCACGGATTTGCTGTTCAGCGTGTAACCAGCTACCCAGATATACACATTTAGGCTCCCCATAGAGCTCCCCATTGGCCGGCCCTGGTCACATTCACACCACATATGGCTTCCCGCAAATAATCCTGGGAGCTTTAGCTTTTTAAGGGTGCTCCCAGGATTCTTTGAGGGAAGCCTGTGCTTTAAGTATCCTCTAAACCAAGGAGGGTCCAATGCCTCAGAACAAGTGGGCCGCAGGAGTACTTTGACACAGAACTTGGTCCGAGCGAGCGATGTAAGGCACACATTTCTTTTTCTTGCAAGTGTTTCCCATTGAATTCGGTGGGGCTTGAATCTAGTTGGACTTGCCTAGGAGCAGGCTGCAAAGGGAGAACCTGTTTGCCAAGGGAGGAGAGATGGAAAATAGGTGTAGGTGAGCAGTTTATCCAAAGCAGCAGCTGCAGCCGCTCGAAGAGTCTTGTGGAACAAGCAGGTGAGATTGATAAAAGGGTTAGCTGCAGAGATGACGTTCTGGAAGCCAGGCTCATCATGGACAGGAGGTGTCATCCAGGCATCCAGCTAATGGGAGGACTGTAGGAAATCAGTCCCAGCAATGGATTATAACCTCTCTCCTTTAAAATATATTTCTCCCCTCCGTCCTTCTCCTTTCCTGAGTGTGTCTTGGTCTAGGGTTTGTTTGCTAAATCCTGCAACTGGGGGAGGAGGAAGACGGAATTTCTGTTTAATTAGTGCTTGCTGATGTTTTGAGAATTTTATTGCGTCCTATTCTAATAGATTATTGAATATTACTTTATTTGATGGGATGCGGGTGGCGCTGTGGGTTAAACCACAGAGCCTAGGACTTGCTGATCAGAAGGTCGCCAGTTCGAATCCCCGCGACGGAGTGAGCTCCCGTTGCTCAGTCCCTGCTCCTGCCAACCTAGCAGTTCGAAAGCACGTCAAAGTGCAAGTAGATAAATTGGTACCGCTCCGGCAGGAAGGTAATGGCGTTTCCGTGCGCTGCTCTGGTTCGCCAGAAGCAGCTTGGTCATGCTGGCCACATGACCCAGAAGCTGTACACCGGCTCCCTCGGCCAATAAAGCGAAATGAGCGCCACAACCCCACAGTCAGTCACGACTGGACCTAATGGTCAGGGGTCCCTTTACCTTTACCTTACTTTATTTGATATAAGTCATTTCATTTTAAAGCTATGCTTTATTATGACTTTTTGTATTACAAGGTTCTTTGTTGTATATTTTGTTGCTTCAAACCACCGTGTGTATAGTAATAGAGAAAGGCAGTATACAAATTAAAAGTGAAATGAAATGAAGGGGAGAAAGCTCACATTTTGCAGCCAATCAAATATAGAAATACAGAAATGAAAGAACATCCAAACTCATGTTTTATTTCCCAAGACGAAAGAACGAGCAGTTGTTTGGTCAAATGTAATCATTCGTTGTCTTCTTTTCATCCAAGATGATGGTTGTTTTGTTGGTCTTCCTCGCTTTTTTAAAGCGTTCCTCTGTGGAAATCCCTACTTCTCTCTGCTTTTCCTTGTGCTGAACTGTAATAAGGACGTTGAGTCTTGTTTTTTGGTCTCTCTTCTCAGCTGCCCTTCTGAATGTGATGCTCAGGAAAGGAGGGCAAGATTCTGACCGACAGCGGCATCTCTGACCCTTCCTTGGCATCCAGAGAGGGCATTGTCCAAAGAGACGGACTGCACAGGAATGGGTAGCCATGAGAAGGACCCATCTTCTCCCAAGAGGGCTCCGCCCCCCTCTCGCTCCAACAGCACTGTGTCTTCCAAGCACAGCATTGCTCGGCAGGTGAGATGTCTCCCCTCTGACCAAGAGCGGGTAGCCTGAGACCCTCCAGATTTTGTTGATCTCCCAACACCCATCATCCCTGTCCATTGGCCATACTGGCTGGGCTGGTGGGAGCTGCCAGCCAATCCTGGAGGAACTGCGTAAACAATCTACACACATCCCAGAGGTTGGTGGGAGGGGCTTTCAGGTCAGTGGGTGTGGTCTAAAGGTTAAACAATGGGTATGTCCTTTAATGCAGGGATGCGGGTGGCGCTGTGGGTAAATCCTCAGCGCCTAGGACTTGCCGATCGCATGGTCGGCGGTTCGAATCCCCGCGGCGGGGTGCGCTCCCGTCGTTCGGTCCCAGCGCCTGCCAACCTAGCGGTTCGAAAGCACCCCCGGGTGCAAGTAGATAAATAGGGACCGCTTACCAGCGGGAAGGTAAACAGCGTTCCGTGTGCTGCGCTGGCTCGCCAGATGCAGCTTGTCACGCTGGCCACGTGACCTGGAAGTGTCTGCGGACAGCGCTGGCTCCCAGCCTCTTGAGTGAGATGGGCGCACAACCCTAGAGTCTGTCAAGACTGGCCCGTACGGGCAGGGGTACCTTTACCTTTACCTTTATGTCCTTTAATCGAGCCTTTGGACTGCAGTGCAAAACTCCAACCAGTTTTCCCTCTGGGAGAACACCCCATCCCTTCTTTCTAATGTTTTTTTTTTAAAAAAAATCTAGGGTTCCGAAAGCTGGGAGGTGGTGGATGAGTTGCGGATCCAGAGCGGGGTCATTCAGGAGCCAGAGAGGCAGGAGGGCTACCTGTTGAAGAAGCGAAAATGGCCCCTGAAGGGCTGGCACAAGGTGAGAGATTTGAGGGCCCCGTGTGTGTTGGGAATTGCTGGTTGTGGGTGTGGTTGGTACTCCTGTTCTAGTGCGATTCCAGACTTCCTGTGGTTCTAAACTGTGGTCCCTTCCAGGCCTTTGGAACGTAGGTTCAATCAACCCGGGACCAGAGTGGATCCCTCACAGCTTCCGGTGCTGTAGGAAAACCAATGTGTCAAACTAACTCATCCCACATTCACAATAAATCACACAAACCCCGTAAGATTCATTCCTATGTAGGCCACATCTTCTGCTCAATCTCCTGTTTCTCTCACGGTTCTCTAGACTGGGGGAAAGGGTATATATGTGAAAAGGGTGGATATTTTTGTTGTGCCTCAGGTGGTTTTTTGACCACACGGATATTTGTGACTTCTTCCTTTTCTTTCTCCCCTTCTCTCTTTCTCAAAGCGCTATTTTGTTTTGGAAGATGGGATTTTGAAATATGCCACCACACGCCAAGATGTGAGTACAGGGTAGGGAGCCTGGGGTGCCTGGGTTTCAATGAGGTGGGGAATCTAAGAGCAGAAGTGGCCAAAGGGGGACGTCAGAGATCAATGAGATTCGTAGGGCAGAGGTCAAAGGGCTGGGTCAGTATTCATTTCACCATTTCACCCTCCCTCCCAGGTCTTGAAGGGGAAGCTTCACGGCTCTGTTGACGTCCGCCTGTCTGTCATGTCGGTCAACAAGAAGGCGCAGCGCGTAGATCTGGACACAGAAGAGAACATATATCATCTCAAGGTAAGGCATGCAAAAGAGGAACCTCATGCAGGTTGCGGGGTTGTGGTTGTGGTAACAGGACAAGATGGGACAGAATAGCATAAGGAACTGAAATGGAAAAAAGGCAAAATATTTATACGGTCTGAAGAGAAATCAGATGGAAAACTGGAAAAGGAAGACTGGGTGAGTGAATAGGAAAGGTCAAATGCCAACCCATCATTTAGCCTTGAGGAGGTTGTTGGGCCTCAATTTCCCCAGTCTGGGAAATGGGAGCATTAGCCTGAGGATGGGAAAGCTGAAAGTCCTGATCTGGCAAATGACACCTAAAAGGAAGTTTCAGTTTGCTTGCCTCCTGTTCTGGATGAACAAAGGTTTACTGGGAAACAAGATAACAGTACACGACACAGTAATGTTTACACTGGTACCTTGGAAGTCGAATGGAATCTATTCCGGAAGTCTGTTTGACTTCCAAAACGTTTGGAAACCAAGGTGTGGCTTTGTAGTTCTCTGGGTCAGGGTATCATGTAAAAAAGAGGTGGCTTGTCCTATTTGTTTGGCTTGCGTTGTTGCTCTGGGTTCAAATCCCAGCTAATGCATGAACACCAGGGCCCATAACCAGGAGGATTCTGTGGGCATGTAGAGTGTGGGGAAAGGTTTCTCCCCAGCTATGGCAAACCAGGCTAGGTGGACATCCTTTGCCATTCATGGCAATTAGCTTTCAGCGCACGTTTTCCCGGCAGTTCCTAAAACATGCAGGAAGCTGAACATGGTATATATCAGTGGTGTCATGAGATCGGTTTGCTACAAGCTTGGAGCCCTCGCCTGCGGACTTTCACAATGCTTTGACTGTGAACCGGATTGTTTTGTGGATTCTGTGGTCTGGATGGGACAATGCCGACAAGGTCTTTATCTGCATTTGCCTTTAAAAAGAAAAAAAGGGGGGAAGCTTTAATTATTACACTACATAATTCTTCGTTATGTTGAAAAATTGTTATGTATTTAAAAACCTAATAAAAAGATCTGAAAAGAAATCTAGGCAGCTTTAATTTGCAGGAGAACAAGCATCTTGCTCTCCTCAGTAATGAAAACTGAGATATTTTGAATCCGATGGCTGCAAATCTCCACGGTTTAGGTTGAGGATCAGCTGTGCTCAGGACCCTATCGGCTCTTGGGTTCAGATTTCAGACATCAGTGTAAACCTCTACTTGGATAGGTATCTTAATTCCCCTGCCCACCTTTGTGCTCCTAACGGTTCCTTCCTTCTAGATTAAATCCCAGGAACTCTTCAATAACTGGGTGGCCAAGCTCTGCTCACACCGCCAAGTGCAGAAGTTGGATGCCTCCCAAAGGCAGTACCTGACAAGTAGCCATGGTGGAAGAGCCTCGCATCCTACACAGGTGAGTTGGTGGGAAGGGTGGGGGGAAAGAACTTTTTTGTGTTGCGCAAGATGTATGGGAAGGGACATGCGCATGGAATGATGTTGGGGTGAATGGACAGAGGACTCCAGTGTCCCTCCTTGGTTCTTTCCCCTTAGTCATATGCAGGAAGAAGAGACTTGGGGCCCGGACTCCAGATGCCTTCTTTATTACACATTCATGATGGTTTGTGCACACGATGGTATCAGCGGGGTTACACGTAGATCCTGCTTTCAGTGCTGTTTGTAACTGCAACAGTTTTGGGGCAAACGCATCACTTCATTTCCAATCGGTGCACATCTTATAACTTCCTGCTGAAATCCTGTCTTTTTTCAAATGAAAAGAATGTTACAGGAGTCCTTTTTTGTGCCACTTTGGTTGTGCTACAGTGCAAGAGCTGCCCACTGGAGGGCAATAACGCTGTATCATTCTGGAAGGATGCACTGTTTTTGCATCAGTGGCATATTGCTGAACAGACTGCCAAAAAAAAAACCCAAACCAGTCTGGAGGGGCCCTTACATAGCTCTGGCAGGAAAGATTTGCTTTATAGGCCAAAGTTAAGCTTTGGTGGTTCCTCTTGGAAATCTTAAGTACATCTAGCAAATAAGTTGTGTTGGCTGCATGTATAACTGAATTTGTACATCTCCAGATGTTGTTGTACATCTCCAGCTTCCAATCCTAGCTAGCCATGCTGGTTGAGGTTTATGGGAGTTGAGAGTCCAATAACATCTCAAAGGTTATAGGTTCCCTACCCCTAGGATGACCAGTATACTAAAGAGCTGCGAGTTCTCCAACACCACTTTATGTGGCTTTGTAAAAGAGTTTAAAGTATATTGGCACTTAGCTGGTTTCACCTAGTGATTTATAGAGAAAAGGGTTGTTGAAATCCTAAAATGACTTTGCCTCTGCTGTTCAGCTTTGTGCCCGGGTCCCAGGGAGAGCTTCCTGGTGAACCAGAGGCTAAAAGCTCCCAGCTGTGGCCTGCAAAGTGGACACGCCTCCCACAATCCTTTGCTCTTAGCTTCCGTTCGGCCCACATCTTCTTGCCTCCTTCCTGCAGGCCTGCAGCTCACGGCACCGCATTCTGATGTCCGAGAGTGCCCCTGCCTTGTCTTCCCTGGCCGGCCCCCGAGACAAGGTGAATTCTTGGCTGAGCGACAGCAAAGGCCTGGACAGGTGCTCAGCAGGTGAGATGGGATCTTCTTACTGCTTGCCTCAAACAAATGCCCTTCCGCCTTCCACCATTCCCAGCTCCCTCCTCTCCGCTCTTCTAATCCAGCACTCTTTCTGAAGCACCGTCAAGCTTCTTGATGTCTGCATTTGCTGTTGCTGGGGAACCCTTTCCTATTCCATTGATCTCTCTCTCCTTCTAGCACCTTTCCAGTAAGAAGGCTTTTCCCTGGGGAGGGTCAGCAGATCAGAAGTGGGCTAAGGAGTTGGAGGGGGGCGGGAACCAGTGTCCAGCCTTGAGAATTAAGGGGCAGCCTGTGGGTCAGAGAGGCTGTGCATGCTGTAGTTCTTTGTGGGAATTTGGCTTCCGAACTATGCTTGAAGTGCAAGCCATCCGCCCCATGCCTCTACAGCAGGGGTCAGCAAACTTTTTTGGGAGGGGGCTAGTTCACCGTCCCCCAGACCTTGTGGTGCGCCGGACTGCATGCACACACACACACACACACACACACACACACACGGCGGAGGGGGCTTCTCTCTCCCCCCAGCCCCTCCCCTCCCCCTGCCTACCTATGGTGCTGCCGGCGCAAGGGTGGGCTGGCTCCGGAGAGGCGCTGCCTAAAATGGCGCTCAGTCAGCTCATCCCAGCCCCCTTCGTCCTCTACGCAGGGCGGGGGAAAGCCAGGAGGAGGGAGGGAGGAGGCGCCGCGGTGTGTGAGAGGGAGAGGGGAAATGGCACCCCCAAAAAATGGCGGTGCAGAAAAAAAATTAACGGACAGAATCCACACGATCCACGGACCGTCAGCAGGCCGGATCCTGAGGGCAAATCGGTCGGATCCGGCCCACGGACCGTAGTTTGCCGACCCCTGCTCTACAGTGCTGCCATGCTATAGTACGCGTTCTCTTCCAAATGCTGACCGACCAAAGAGCCGATGTACTCAACAGACAGGAAGTCCCACCTCCTGACTTCCTGGCCTGTTTCTGCCATGTTAAATCTGCAGACATCGCCCATGCGTGCTCTTTCCGAGTGCAAAATTTTCACACGCGTAACGTTTGGTTTCTTTTTTCCTCAGAACTCTCCGAATGCCAGGGAAAACTTCAAGAGCTCAACCGGATGTTGCAGAGTTTGGAAACCCTGCACCGCATTCCATCTGCTCCCCTCATCTCCAATAGTCAGGTGTGTAGAGCGGCGATGGCAACAGATCATCCTCACCTGAGGCCCCTTTTTGTGTGCCTCCTCCACGAGAGGTCCAGAGGGTGGCCGCATGAGAACGGGCCTTTTCTGCAGTGGCTCCCCACTTGTGGGATGCTCTCCTCAGGGAAGCTCTCCTGGCGCCTTCCTTACATATCTTTAGGCGCCAGGCAAAAACATTCCACTTTTCCCAGGCCTTCGGCTATTTAAACAATCTGTGGCCTTTTAAACTGTGTGCGTTTTTTAATTGCTTTTGTTTGTTACCATATTATGCATTTTTGTGTTTTTATATTGTAAGCCGTCCCGTGGAATAATAGAATTGTAGATTCTGTTATTTGGGTTGTTAGGTTGTTGTTTTCGTTTTGATTATTTATTTTGTGGTTTTATATTTTGATTTTGTGCTGTGAACTGCCCTGAGTCCTCCGGGTATAGGGCAGAATAATAATAATAATAATAATAATAATAATAATAATAATAATAATAATAGAAGATTTGTAAGGGATCCCAAAGGTTATCTAGCCCAACCCCCTACAGTACAGTTGCCACTGGCTATGGAGTTGCTTTCTTGCCATTCCAGTAATGTACCAACCATGGGCTTAGAACGGATTTGCATGGTTATATACCCACTGTTACAAATTGAGGAATTCCTGCTTTGAGTTCTCTGACTCTGAATAAACTTTCGATGGTAGCTGTGGCAGGAGACTCTTTCTTGATTTTTTTACAGACCTCAGCGGGCACGGAGAGACCCAGGAAAGGGAAGAGATCCACTCGCATCTGGTGCACTCAAAGTTTTGCAAAAGACGACACGATAGGCAGGGTGAGCTGGCTTGGGACTGGGGGTGTCTGTTCTGACATGGCAGTGATGGCCGAACTTGGCCCTCCAGCTGTTTTGGGACTACAATTCCCATCATCCCTGACCCACTGACCCTGTTAGCTAGGGATGATGGGAGTTGTAGTCCTAAAAACAGCTGGAGGGCCAAGTTTGGCCATCACTGTGATATGGGGTGTGTGAGAGGATGTGTGTCTAGCTTAGAAAGTGGAGGGTGGCATTTTGCATTATCTTGCTGTTATTGAGAGAGCAATCCTTTCCTGGGACAGAGGAGAAAGGCCTTTTAAGCAGTGCTTTTTTTAAAAAAATGTTTAGGGGTGCTCTCATTTTGACTCAAGAAAATCACCATTTTATAGTTCAAATCGGGGGAAATAAATACAGTAAATGGACAAAAGTACAAAGATTTACAAAACGTTTGGGGTATGCGTACCCCTGCATCCCCGCAGGGGAAAAAAGCACTGCTTTTAAGTAATATGGAAGGGGAGAGGGTGTGATGGGGGAAATGCTCTACTTGGGTGTCTAAACCAGAAGTGTTTTGTCGCCTGCAGGTGGGACGCCTGCATGGCTCTGTGCCCAACCTTTCGAGATATTTGGAATCCTGTCAGAACCAAGCCATCTTTAGCGTCCCTCCGGAATACAGCCAGCTGCAGAGAAGTTTCTGGATTTTAGCTCAGAAAGGTCAGCTTGTGGCAGGTGTTGGCTATTGTTGTTCGCAACGCTCAGGAATGACAGTCCTACTTTACCTTTATTTGTTATTTTTGTTGTGGGTGGAGAGGGATGTCGAAGGTCGACAGAGAGCAGGAGCATGAGAGAGATTGGAAGGAAAGATTGTTTTATGGGCTTGTTACTTTTGGGGGGGGTTAATTCCCCCCATTTCCACAACCTATTCTTTGCCGCGATAAATCACAATGTTGTGACTGAAGCAACCCAGATTCTGTACAAAGGAAAGCTGGATTTTGTGTCCTGCATAAATTGCAGAAATGTTCTTGTTTTACATAACTAGTTCAGCTTCTGCAGAACAAGGGGAGTGTATCTATGGGCTACTTTTAAAATGAAGCTGCATTTTAAATTGCATTTTAACCTGTATTTTAAATTGGTTTTTTTCTTTTCTTATTATGTTTTTACTGTAATTTTACTAGTGTTAGCCGTTCTGAGCCCAGCTCTGGCCGGGGAGGGCGGGGTATAAATAAAATTTATTATTATTATATAAATATATATATACACACACACGCCTTGTTTGCCAATTCTGCTCACACACTTCGCTCCACTTCTTGAGTTTTCATTGGGTGTTACGTACATTTGTTTTCAAATTAGTCAAGGTGGCCTTAAGGGCTAGAAACTTGAGCTCCTTCCTTTAAAAACAAAAGTTGATCATTCCAAGGATTCCGGAGTCCTTGCCAAATGCCTGGTTCCTTATGAATGATGGGATCTGCTTTGAAATGTGCTTTCCTCCTTCGCCAGTTCATGGCTCCCTCAGTAGCGTGCTGGCCGTGCTGACGGCGGAGCGAGACCGTCTCCAAGAACTGCAGCGGGCGCTCGATCTGCAACGCTCCACTATGTCTTCCGCCCAGGGTGGTCGTGGGGGTGGCATCGGCATGGCAGCAGCCGGGGTAAGGCTCCTCCCTCTGTCCTCTGGCAGGCTCGCCAATTGCTGGTTTTAAAACTTTGCTGGTATAGAATTATTACTACTTTTTAAAAAAAATGTTAGATGCTTATACCAAAAAACAACAACCCAAAATATGCAGAATACTGCAGCATTGGCACAGAATAGCTCAATCAGTGTACAGTACCGTATTTTTTTGCTCCATAAGACACACTTTTTCCCTCCTAAAAAGTAAGGGGAAATGTGTGTGTGTCTTATGGAGCGAAGGCAGGCGGGAAAAGCCCCCAAGAGCCGCACACACACTCCGCGCAGCTCTTGTGGGCTTTTCTACGAGGTGGGAGAAGGGCAGCCTGTCACTGAGGGGCTGCCCTTCTCCCACCTCGTAGAAAAGCCCCCAAGAGCTGCGCTCCCTTTCACGAGCCACGTGGAGCGTGTGTGTGGCTCTTGGGGACTTTTCTCCCTCCTGGGGAAAAGCCTGCAAGCGCCACACACACGCTCCACACAGCTCGTGAAAGGGAGCGCTGAGCAGAGCCTGTATGCATCCCAGGCTCTGCTCAGCGCTCCCTTTAAAAATATTTTTTTTCTTGCGTTCCCCCTCTAGAAACTAGGTGCGTCTTATGGAGCAAAAAAATATGGACTATATAAAGTCAAGAGCATGAACTTAATTTCAGGCAGGTAAAGGGAGTCTGACTGGCTCTGCCCCCACTTCTTCAGGTGGCTTTGGGCACATAAACCCCAGCCCTTCTAAGGGAATGCAAACCTTGACCAAAAGAAGTTTTCCATCTTTGATTTATGTACATGCCCAAGTCAGAGAATATGGGGCTCCACAGATGTCTGTTTTTGGTTGTGCATTCATGATGGATTTGGGCTCACAACAGTTCCGTTTTCAATGCTCCTGCGAACTTTTTGGGGCAGGCATACTGCTTTTGTTTCCAGTCGGTGCATGCCAAAGCCCTGTCAAATAGTGCACCACAAACATCCACTTAATTTATTTAATTTTTGCCTCGTGTTTGTTGCACTAGATTGCAAGAGTGCCCTTCCAAATGACAATGATGTGATAAAATTCGCAGCCCCCAAATGCCTCCGTGGAGCCTGTATAAGCCCCACCCCTGTTCTGCCGTCTTCCAGGTCCAAAAAGTCCCACGCATTGGTGATTGCACGTCAATAGGACGCACCTAAAATGGTCGCCACCTGTAGATAATAGATAATAATTTACTATTATTGCATCAATGACATGTTGCAGGATACACCCCCAAAAACAAACAAACCCCAGTTTGGAGGGGTTCCGTATCTTTCTGGTGGTTTTGAGCGCTGGTACCTCATGTTTGAGAAATTTAAGCATTGCCTGGTCTATGATGCTCTACATGGCAATTTCTTTATCTACATTCCTCGGCCCTCTCTAAATTCCTCCTTTCCCCCCTCCTGGCTTCTCTGCAGACACTGGACAATATGGAATGTATACGCCGTTTCCATTCTCTCTCCATCTCCTCGGACACAACCCTGGACTCCTTTGCCTCATTTAACCCTGATGAGGTAAACTGTCCTTTTCTTTACAGCGGAGAAAATGTGCGCCGCTACATGCTAGCTGATAGGAGTCGTAGTCCAAAACGACTGGAGGGCACCAGGTTGGCAAAGGTTGCTGCAGGCTCTTAACCTGATCAGAGAGTATTGCAGAGAGCTCCAGGCAAACCCATAGATGAACTGAGCAGCCATATTCCATTCTGTTTTGAGTTTCACTAGTGGTCGGTCATAGATCTGTTCCGTCATGTTGCGTGAAACTTTTCGGAAAGAAAAAAAAGCCTGCATTTAAATTGTATGCAATTTGTGTGCGCATGAGCCTTTGGAATCCAATTTGGAAGCAAGTTCAGGAGTGATGGATTGGGCTGATCCACTGCAAAATAAACAGACCAGACAAACTCCTGAGTCCCTAAGGCAGGCTGATCCCTTCCAAACCACTAAAAGCCATTACTTACACAGGTTGTGACTCTGGCCATTAGGTTGGATGTTAGATTTTTAAAAAGGACTATAGAGAGATTCATGGAAGGTGAGGTTCATCCACAGCTATTGGCAGTGATTGCCAGAGGCCCTCTACTTTCAGGTTAAGGGATGCAGGTGGCACTGTGGTCTAAACCACTGAGCCTCTTGGGCTTGCCAACCAGAAGGTTGGCAGTTCGAATCCCTACGGTGGGGTGAGCTCCTGTTGCTCTGTCCCAGCTCCTGCCAACCTAGCAGTTCGAAAGTACACCAGTGCAAGTAGATAAATAGGTTCCACTGTGGTGGGAAGGCAAATGGCGTTTCCGTGTGCTCTGGTTTCCGTAAAGGTGTCCCATTGCGCCAGAAGTGGGTTAGTCATGCTGGCCACGTGACCCAGAAAGCTCTCTGTGGACAAATGCTGGCTCCCTTGGCCTAAAAGCGAGATGAGCGCTGCAACCCCACAGTTGCCTTTGACTGGATCTCTTGGCAACATTTTTTTTCTTTCTCTGCCCTCTAGCCGGATGTCCTGTTGGTTAAAGGTCAGGAGCAGCAGCTCTCCAATCGCAGCATCGTGTCTCTCTCCGACTCGCACACGGAGTTCTTCGATGCCTGCGAGGTTTTCCTGTCGGCCAGCTCATCTGAGAACGAGGTTGGTGGATGTAGCCATTTGTGGGGGGGAGTCTTTAAAACAGGAATCTGTGGCCCACTAGTTGTTCCCGGGCTACAGCTTCCACCATCTGGAGGTACACAGGTTCCCCATATAAATAAACAAAATGATTGTGGTAATTGAGAGCAAATGGTCAAAACCCATCATTTATGGTGACACACATCAACAGGTGAAATTATAGCTGATCCCAGCATAATCTTCCCTGCCGCAGATTAATTGCAAGGTGTTCTTACAGGCCGTTAGGAGAGAGTGGTTGTTTCAGTAGAAAACCCACCCTTTAGTGCTCAATCAGAACAAACGTCAGTTTGGGGTTTCCGCAGATGGACGTTTGCTCTGGTTGAGCGCTAAAGAGCAGGTTTTTGCCGGGAAAGCTCTGGAGCATGAAAAATGCTTAGACACAGAGCTTTAAAGAGCAGGCTGCGCCTAGAAAAAGTTAAGGAAAGGTCAGTGTCTCTACCTGCTGATGCCTGAAAAAATAACCAGCAACCTCTAAATAGGACTTCTAGCTTCCTACTGTGGGAAATGGCTGCCTCCCACAATAATTCAGATTGTAATTTGGTTTTTGTGTGTGCTTTTTTCTTTGATTTGGATTATGATTGGATTTGATTTGTTTTTAATGGAAAACTAATAAAATTATTTTAAAAAAGAAAGAAAAAATAACCAGCAACCACAAGAAAATGCACAATAATGTTGCCCAATTAACTTCCTGCACATCTGAGCTCATATGCTTATAAACAACTGTTGGTGAGTGATTCATTTTTTAAAAGATAGGCCTTGGCAGCATTTCTTTTTAAAAAAGCAGTGGGAATGGTAAATAAATTGGATTTAGATTTTAATCCAGCTTTTCAGGGTATGAGCTTGTGTCAGAGGCTCCATATCTGTGTAAGGTTTGTTTTTTTTAAAAAAAAAATAGAATTACATTTTTGTTGCTGTTTCTTCACTGTCGTCTTTTTTCTCTCTCTCTCATCCTTTTGTGAATTAGCCAGCAGCAAAGCCACTCCCCCCTGCCTAGCAGCTGCTGTCCCCCCCGAATCCCCCCCCAGTGGCCTATTCCCACCCCAACTCCTCACATACATCTGCCCAGATCTTTTATGTTCAGTCTCTTTCTCTCACTCCCTCTTCCTACTAGAAGATCCAGGCTTAGCCCAGTTCTACAGTGTGTTCTCTTAGGCCTCTCCTCCTCCTGCTGCTGCTTTTCTATCACCTTTTCCTTTTCGGACACAACTCTAGGTGCCTGCTTCAAATTGAGAGACTCAGGAGCACTATGGTATTGAATTTCACAATCCCCTGCTTGCATGCAGCTCTTCCCATGAGTCTTGAAGGCGTCTGAGGGAATGGCTGGGCTTTTCCAACTTGCTATTCCTTTGATGTCCAAGGCCTCAACTTGTGGCTTCTTCTTTCGATGGCTTCAAAGAGTTCTGTGTCACAGTCCTTACCGTCTCTGCAATGTGGACCTGGAGAATCCTGTGAAATCTTTCTCTCTTCTTTGTCCTCTGTCTCTCCTTCTACCCTACACTTCACGGGAGAAGCAGCCTTTGCTTCCCACATATCTTCCCCGGCTTCCAGGTTCAGTCATTTTGCTGGGGATGAATTTCAGGGCCAAATTGCCTCTGCCCCATTTTCGCTATAGGGCCAAGAGTACATAAGGCTCAGGGCCTTCCCAGTGGCCTCTCCCTTTAAAGTGAGGAACCTTTGTTCCTCCAGGTGTCGCTGAACTACAATTCCCATCAGCCCCCATCAAGCATGGCTGTTGAACAGAGACAACATCTGGAGGGACAAAGGCTCACCACTCCTGCTTTGAAACTTGATTGGGAAGGAGAATGGAGATTGCGCTGACTAAATCTGTGCTGTCAGTCCACCCTGACGCCATTTTCCAAAAGCATCCCTGTTGGATTTTTGCTGGGCCTTTTTATATAAGATCCGCCTCTGTCCACCTTGCCCACACAGGAAAGTTGCATTGGATTCCATGCGCCTTGCCTAAGTCCTAGCCTTTTGTCCTGCCTCTGATTCCATTTAAACACAACACAGCCACCAACTCCTCTTCCCTGTCGTTCCTCTTTCCTGGCAAGCCCACCACTTCCCTTGGCCTGTGTAACCTCTGTTGCTCCTCCAGGCCACAGACGACGAGTCCTGCATCAGCGAGGTGACTAACAGCATCTTGGAGGAAGCCACAGACATGGCGGGAGGACCAGGGCGTTGCCTCAAAGGTACTTGTTCCAGGAGGTGATCAGGGTGGGTGTGCTTGCAGAGGAGGAGCTACAGAACAGAGCTGCGACTAGGGGAGGGGATAAATCAGGGGCAGGGAACCTGTGGCCTACAACTCCCACCATTACCTCGACAAATGTCCTTGCTCATTGGGGCTGATGGGAGTTGTAGGCGAACAACATCTGGAGGGCACTAAAGAGCAATGAGCTGGAGGTAATCCATCCTTTTTATAAATGTCACCTGCCGTCCCCAAGTATATGCCGACCTCCCAGAGTAAGTTATACAAAATAGTAATAGTACAAGAGTTGGAATAGGCACCATTCACATAACAAATGATTGACCTTTTGGATTTCACTTCCGCAGGAGGTGTGGGGCTGTGGAGAGCAACATTCCTAGGGGATAACTGGGAGCAGGGTGGGTCTGATGCTAGAATTGGGTGCAGCCAGAGCTGAAAGTGGGTGGGACCCCTTTTCTTCCCCTGCCCCAGCCCCAGCCTCATTTCTTGCTCTCTTTTTCTCAGCCACAGCTTTCTCTCTCCCTCCCTCTGCCTCCACACTCCATGGGCTGCTAAGGGTGGGTGGGGAGAGCATACAGATCCCTCTTGCCTGAGGTCTGATCTGATCACTAGCAGAGGGGGCTTCCTCTCCCCCTTCTTTTCCCATCGCTCCCCCCATTTTGACTCTCCCTTCCTAGCACCATCTTGCCTTCCTCCTTCCCTGTCATGCTCCTTCCCACTGTCACGAAACGAGTGAGGGGGCTGCAAGCTTCCCACTCCTTCACTATCACAAGGTGTGGCGTTAGCTGCTAGGTTAAGTAAAGGTTAAGTAAAGGTAAAGGGACTCCTGACCATTAGGTCCAGTCGTGACCGACTCTGGGGTTGCGGCGCTCATCTCACTTTATTGGCCGAGGGAGCTAGCGTACAGCTTCCGGGTCATGTGGCCAGCATGACTAAGCCGCTTCTGGTGAACCAGAGCAGCACACGGAAATGCCGTTTACCTTTCCGCCGGAGTGGTACCTATTTATCTACTTGCACTTAGACGTGCTTTCGAACTGCTAGGTTGGCAGGAGCAGGGATTGAACGACGGGAGCTCACCCCCTGGCAGGTATTCAGACCGGCGACCTTCTGATCGGCAAGTCCTAGGCTCTGTGGTTTAACCCACAGCACCACCCGCGTCCCTTAGCTGCTAGGTTAGATGGCTTTAAAAGCAAAAGAACAAACCCCTGGAGGGTGTGTGTGTGTCCCTGTTATCCACTTAGTGGAGCTTCCATATTCAGAGCCACTATACCTCTGAATATCAGAAGCTGGCATTCAGCACAGCAAAGAAAAAGTATTGCATCCTTAGCCTTCCTGTGACCTTCATAGAAGCATCTGACTGACCGCTGCTGGAAACAAAATGCTAGACATTTAATTTTTTAAAATTTTTTATTTATCTTAGCAGCAACATCTAGTCCAATAACACAACAGTAAAGAAAGACAATGCAATTGAATTCAAATTAAACACGCACAAATACAAATTTGGGTCATGTAGTTCACAAGGGCTCTTTGTGCGGAAATTGTGTATAAAATGGGCCGTGTTCGGCTTCTTTGCAGGGAGGGGGGGGGGCTCAGAGTTTGGGGCTGTGCTTCTTGTAGCACAGAAGCCTCATACACCCACGTCGTGGGCAAACTAGACAGAGAGGGAATATCTAAAAGTCCCTGCCTGGAGGAGACTGATTTCTGGCTCCTAATCTCAAATGCGCAGGAAGAGGTGGAGGAAGCACCGCGATGAGTCAGACAAGGAGGAGGCAAGCTCATTGTCACGAATCACTGCAGAGACAAAACTGGGTTTTTGAATTCAGGTTTGCAAAACAGGGTGTTCCCTGGCTCTGAGGTGATGAAATGTCCCGAAGCAGGGGTTTCGGATTCCGAAGAGCGACAACAGTAAATATGTTTCTTCAGCCATCACCGGGTCTTGCCTCTCAGTTTCACAGCCAGGCGTAGGGTCTCTTTTAAGACCTGACAGGAACTGCTTCTGTCCTTCCCTACAGGCCCAGGCGCCATGCCCTGTGTTGGGGACACCTCTGAGATGAGCCTCGGCCTGCCAGTGCCTCTCCCTTTGTACCTCCCCGGGCCGGGTCCCGGGATCATCCGACGGAACTGCCTCCCGGCCTCCCACGTCCACGCCAGCGACGTCAGCGTCTGGAACATCCTCCGCAACAACATCGGCAAGGATCTCTCCAAGGTCTCCATGCCGGTTCAGCTGAACGAGCCCCTCAACACGCTGCAGCGCCTCTGCGAAGAACTTGAGTACAGTGCCCTGCTGGATGCGGCCAGCCGCAACCTGGACCCCTGTGAAAGACTGGTATTTGGCCTCGCCCTCTTTATTGCCTTAACCAGGCCGCCATCTTGGAACAGGGGTTGTGTTGGTCAGGCGAGAAGGTCATCCGTGTGTATCCCTTGGGGGACCAGCTCTTGGTGGGGAAAAAGAGTTGGAGGTCACATTCCAGGCAGGCCAAATATAAAAGGCTTCAAGGCAGGCCCAAATCGGGGGCTGCGACAGGTGTGGCCCAGGGAGAGTCCTGAGGGCCAGATCGAAGGCCTGCATTTGGCCTCTGGGCCTGAGGTTCTTTCATCCCTTTGGCCTGAATCTTCTTACTTGGCCTGAGATTGAACCCACCCCCTTTGGAAAATCAAAGTCCGCAATGAGACTGACAGAACATCGTCGTTTTTCCCTTTGGGCAGGGGGGGGGGATTATTATTTTTATTTTTAAAGAATTTATTTATTTATTTAGACAAAGTAATAATCATAAATAAATAAGAATAAGAATGTGCACCCCACCACCGAGACCGTTCCATTGTAACTATCCAACCTCCCAAAATGTCAACACCTCTTGCTATGGTTTGACCCCTTTACGTTGTAACAGTACAAATCCTACAAACACCTTCCACATCTCCTCGAAATAATTTCTCCTGCATATTCGCCGTCTTACCTTAATGGCACATGTTAATTTGTCATTAATAGCTATATCCCACACCCCTTTATGCCATTCTTCCATTTTATATTCTGCTTTCCCCTGCCTAGCTATCATAATTCGCGCAGCTGTCGATAAATTTGTGAGCAAGTTCCTTCATAGCCTGCGAACCTTCTACCCCATCGTAAATTGATAATAACGCTACTACCTCTGGACTTTTGGTCAGCTTTAACCCAGTGGTCGTCCTTTCCCTTGGCCTTTACAATCACAGTAGTTTCTCAGCTGGTTATGTGTTGTCCCCCACCCCCACCTTTCTCTGCCCCTAATGTTTATCTCCCTTCCCTTCCTATAGATCTGCATGGCTGCCTTCGCTGTATCGGCTTATGCCTCAACGTACTACCGTGCCGGCAGCAAGCCATTCAACCCCGTGCTTGGAGAAACGTATGAGTGCATCCGGCCAGACAAGGGCTTTCGTTTCATAAGTGAACAGGTAAGGAGCTGGAGAGAGCAGAGGGAGGGGGGCAGGCAGGCAGGGCAGTCGAGAAAGAGGGGAGCACTCATCCGCCAAGCAATATGGCAGGTGCCTCAGGCTTACAGGTCCAGAGGGGTTGGGCGAGTGTTTCTCACGGAGCAGCGAAAGGGATCAGGACTTTGCTTTTTTAGCTTAGGAGGGAAGGAGAGGATGAATGGTGCTGAGAGAGGGGCATGGGTGGGACAAAAATAAATAAGGACTCATCCACACTCCTGCTTGTCCCCAGGGAAAACCCACTGCATCAGAGCAAATGTCAATCGAGTTTGCTTCAGATTGATGTTTGCTCCGATTTAGCACCAAAGAATGTGTTTTCCAAGGGAAAGTGGCAGGGGGAAAGGCAAAACTGCTCAGACCCATGTCTAGAAAGAACAAGAGAAGTGGGAAACAGATTGGACCCGTGCTTTCTAGACATGGGGCAAGTGGAAGTGTGTACCCAAACCCTTTGTCTCCCTGCTCTTACTCAGAACGGAAGACTTGGGGCTCCGTCTTGGGCTGAGGGCATTTCCTTCCCTCAGAGGTCCTCAGTGGACAGTGCTGCCTAGTAGGCAGAGGCCAAGGAGAAAGAAGGATGAGGGCAGAAAATGCCACTTGGAATCATCATGGCACCATATGGGGTGCCGTGCTATTTCTGTTCTCGACACCAAACTGGGATGTGATCTTTTATTTTGAGGATATTTTGTGAGCATCATTGATAGCCACTTGGGGCTATCAAGAGTTGAAATAAAACCTGCAAAGAGATTGTGGTTTCCATCGTCAGCAGTTCACTGGGCCCAGGATTTTTCAATAAAAGTTTTATTTGCCAGGCACTTCCTTCAAGGAACACCCCGTTTTTACCTCAAAAGAATCCTGTGAGGTAACTTAGGCCAAGTGTTTAGGCCCACCTAAGGCCTAAGGCTGCATACATATTACCAGCTTAAAACACAGCTAGGTTTTTCTTTCTTCCTCAATTTAGATCCATGCTTGTTTGGGGGCGGGGGGCGGGAATGCATCCTAACACAGAAGTTCCTCAGAAACTCCAGGATAGATATGGATTGAGGCTATCATCGTGTGTACAGTCCTCCTTAAACCTACGATGGGAGCACATTGGATGCAGAGTATACAGGTGTGGGTACACAAATTAAACCTGTTGCTCTGTGCAGAATGCGGTCCCTGAACCTGGATGTTTAATGTGCAATCCAGAGAACATTTGTAATCTTTAAATCCTGTTAAACCACAACCCCCAATTTAAGAGTTCCTTTTTTTTGAAATGGCACATTTTTTGAAGGTGTCCACCCCTGAAATGCTGATGGCTTATTATCTTCCTTATGCCCCCCCCCTGCCCCCACCTAAACTGCAGGTCTGCCACCATCCTCCTGTTTCGGCTTGCCACGCAGAGTCTGACAACTTCGTATTCTGGCAAGGTGAGGCTTCAAGGTAAAAGCAAATACATGCTTGGAAAGAGTGTGCAGGAGGGAAAGAAAATAGCAGCCTGGAGCTCTCTTTGGGGGTGGGGGAGTGTGTGCTTTGTTTCTTGGGTCAAAAAGACCGTTCCAGGTTGTCGACAGAGTTCCGGCCCAAATCAGATTTTAAAACATTTGAGGGGTCAGCTCTTGACCACGAACGAGTGTTTTCTGAGCATGTGTCCCTTCCTCACTGATAAGCAAAAGCATGTGTGGGGAACCTGTGACCCTCCTTATTTTGCTGAACTATATCTTGGGCCCTGCTTACTAGGGGATTATGGTGGTTGTAGTTCAGGAAGATCTGGAGGGCTGAAGGTTCCCCACACTTGGACTCAAGCAAAAACCTCTTTGCATTTGACAATAGGAGGCCAGGATGGGCTCTGTCAGAAAAGTCAACTTGCGGGTACCATTGGCCATAGCATTGGATTTTCTTTCTTTCTTTCTTTCTTTCTTTCTTTCTTTCTTTCTTTCTTTCTTTCTTTCTTTCCTTCTACATCTTCCTTAGAACAGTGTTTCCCAAACTTGGGCATCCAGCTGTTTTCGGACTACATCTCCCATCATCCATAGCTAGCAGGACCAGTGGTCAGGGATGATGGGAATTGTAGTTCAAAAAAAGCTGGAGGGCCAAGTTTGGGAAACACTATCCTAGAAGAATGCCTTTAGAGTAGGCTCATAATCTTCACAATTTGGCTTACCTCCCAAAGACATAATTAGTGTGACCTCACTTTTCATATTTCTCTCTCTCTCTACCCCCCACCCCAAATATTTTGTTTTGCTTAGATATGAAGTGGAAAAATAAATTCTGGGGCAAATCCTTGGAGATAATCCCCGTGGGTACAGTGAATGTCCAGCTTCCCAGGTGAGTCGCCCGTCCTGTTTCCTGCCCTTTTGATCCTTGGTGGATTTTCCACCCACCTCCAGACCCTGGATCCCCCTTTCTTTCTTTCTCCCAACGAAAGGTTTGGGGATCACTACGAATGGAACAAGGTGACTTCCTGCATCCACAATATCTTGAGTGGGCAGCGCTGGATCGAGCACTACGGCGAGGTGCTGATCCGGAACACGAGAGACAGCACCTACCACTGCAAGATCACCTTCTGCAAGGTAGGTTCTGATCCGGGGCTGTTTTGTCTGCGTTCCTCCCTCACCCCCCTGCTCCTTCTGTTCTGTGCTTGCCCCTTCAAATCCTGCCCCGCTTGGCTCTGAACCCAGCCCCTGGCATCTGAATTTGAACATTCCCAGCACTCGCCCATCCCAGCACAGTCTTGGTCTACATTTGGACTGGCAATGACTTCATGGGGCATTGCTCTTTCTCAGCCAAACCTGGAGATACCCAGGATTGAACATGGGACCTTCTGATTGCAAGGCAGGTGTTCTGCCACAGAGCTACGGCCCTGCCCTCTGGTGCCTCTCCCTCTTTCCTGGAACATCTTGTGGTACCTGGGTTCTTCTCCTTGGACTGCCTCACCCCTGCTGCTCAGTGTCTTCATTCTGCACTCCTCACTCCATCTTTTTTGAGCTTTCAGTCTCTTTCCCCCTTCTCTCCCCGCCCCCCGTGCCTGTTACTGGAGATTCTTCACTCTGCGGCACTTTAAACCTTGGTTAACCTTAACCATGATTTAAAGATGAACAGGCAGCTTGATGGTGCATATGGCAAAGATAACAGCTGCTTCACTCCTTCTGCTGCCACATTGCTGAGACTTAACCTATGGTTTGGCTTAGCATTAGGTTTGAACTGGGGCTTCTGGTTTCTTTCCTCCAAACAAACCGTGAGCAGTAAACTAAATAAGAAAACCTTGGTTGTTTGAAGAGAAACAAAGCATGAGCCCAGGTTTGTAAGTGATGCTAATCCAAACCATAGCTTGGCTCTTGGCACTGCAAAAGCAGGGAAGGTGCAAAGTGGCCGCAATTTGCATCTATGTATCAGCATGCTATGGGACGCGGGTGGCGCTGTGGGTTAAACCACAGAGCCTAGGACTTGCCGATCAGAAGGTCGGTGGTTCAAATCCCCGCGACGGGGTGAGCTCCCGTTGCTCGGTCCCTGCTCCTGCCAACCTAGCAGTTCGAAAGCACGTCAAAGTGCAAGTAGATAAATAGGTAGCACTCCAGCGGGAAGGTAAACGCCGTTTCCGTGCGCTGCTCTGGTTCGCCAGAAGTGGCTTAATCATGCTGGCCACATGAACTGGAAGCTGTACGCCGGCTCCCCCGGCCAATAAAGCGAGATGAGCGCCGCAACTCCAGAGTCTGCCACGACTGGACCTAAGGGTCTGGGGTCCCTTTACCTTTTTACCAGCATGCTGCATGGTCCACCTTTAAACCATGGTTAAGCTTAACTATGGTTTAAAGTGGCATGCAAACCAAGCCTGTCTCTCTCTCTAACCACCCTGAGATTCCCCTCCCCGCTCTGGAGCCCTTTAAATTCTTACACTAATGCCTGACCCCCAAATTGATTCCCTCCCTTTTACTCCCAGGTTTCTCCCTGCCCTCCCACCCTTCAATCTCTCCTTCCAGCCCTATTCGCCCCACCCTGTTCCTGCCTGCATTGACACCTGATTGTGTGGAGCCATCCTCCCTGCTCTAACCGCACCCTCCCCTCTCTGGCAGGCGCGGTACTGGGGTTCCGGGGTCAACGAGGTGCAGGGCGCCATTTTCAGCCATAGCGGCAAGGTTATCCACCGGCTCTTCGGGAAGTGGCACGACGGGTTGTATCGCGGCGTGGCCCCTGTCGGCAAGTGCATCTGGAGGCCCAGTAAGGAACTGCTTGCACCGGGGCAATGGGGGAAACTGGCAGTTACTGGTGCTCCTGTAGGTCTTCCCCCACAGTGGTTGATGAGTCCGTTCTGAAATGCTACAGTTCCTTGAATGCAACAATTCCACAATTCTTTGTGGAACCTGGATTTCTGATGCGGGGGGTGTTTGGTCTTAGTTTGAAACCAGAGATCAAATTTATCAAATTTCTAGCTATTGTTGTTGAACCTTGGAAGCACATGTAAATATGGCTGCTAAAGGTGTAGAAGCTGTGGGAGGGATTGTTGCTGGGTAGGGTCTAAGTAGCCCAAGGCTCCCCTACCATGAAGCAGACATCTTTGGCAACATAATTTGGGGGCCATTAAGGGTAGCCAGCTGATCTGACCCATGGAGCGCAAATCACTAAGGTGTTCTCCTGGGGAAGCCCTATTGAAAGGAATGGAAACTGTGCAAGAGCCACCATCAAATGGATCCTTATCGTGTATAGCATTCTTCCATGCATCTGTGAATCTGTTTGCCCATCTTTTCCTGAACCACTTTTGCCGTCTGAGTGGGAGTGATATCTTAGAATCTGAGGAGGCGAGGAAAGTAATAGACTAGTAAGAGAGCTCCCAGTTTCTTAACACCCTCATCTCATAAGAACCGCATAGGAATCAACGAATAGCATTTATTGCATTGGTCCATAACAGAAAGGAACTGCAAGAAAGAAGTCTTCTTGTTCCTCTGGGAAGCATAGAATCCTTTGTGACATCAGCAGCCGTTGTCCTAATTCCCTCCCTCATCTCAGACCTATTTGCTTGTCCAGCAACCAGCATACCCCATTTTAAGGAAACAGGAAAGCTTGCCTTGCTTAACATGTCTGGAACGTTCGAGGATGAATGTGGGAACATAAATATGCAACAGACCAGGGCAGCTATTGTCTGGAAACACAACTATGTGATAGTGCATGACTTTGAGAACGTGGGATACAACCTTTGAGACAGGCAGAAAATAAAAACAAATTCTGTTCAACTAACTCTGGGCCACAAAGCAACAAAGCAAACAATAGTGAAAAGGGTGCTTATTCTGGCAAGGAGCACCTTCTTTTGGGCAGGCCTATGTAAATTCAGCAACCGGTCCCCACTCTCATCTCAGGCCACTTTGCATGACCAGCAACCAACACAATCCACAGCTTTTGAGAGATTTAGGTAGGATCAACCTGTCAGAGTAAGTGGGTGGTGGGCACCTGATCTTCTGAAATCTTTCTCCCTCTGCCTTTGTCTCCCCTGCCATTTCCAGACCCCATGCCTCGAGACTTCGAGAAGAACTATGGTTTCACTCAGTTTGCCTTGGAGCTCAACGAGTTAACGCCGGAGCTCAAGCGTCTCCTTCCCTCCACAGATACGCGCCTGAGGCCTGACCAAAGGTGAGGGCAGGAAAGCCATTGGGGACTGTCTTTTCCACTTTTGTTTCAGATAGCCTACGTTTCTGCTGGTAAGGTGTTCAAGGCAGCTTCCGTTCATAGAAATCCCCGTTTTTGTAGCATCCATGCTAAAGCTGATATACACAAAAATTAGGGAAATGAGCGAACATAAAAAATGCAAGGACCAGAAATTCACAGAAGACTGGAGTAAATTTACAGATTATATGAAAAGTATTTGTGATGATCAGACTACGTTTGTAGGTTTGCAAGAAGTTTTGTGAGAATTATTGGAACTATTGCAAAAAGGGATTGAGGGAGGATGGTTAGCTAAGATAATTAAAGGCAATATGAATCTAAGAAATGCATAAAAAGTGGTTAAAACGGTGGATCATCACAGGCGCTGATGGAAGTCCAAAAAAAAGATTGTATAAGTGGTGAAGTTTTGTGGTATGTTTTATAATTTATATGGTAAAACTAATAAAAATTATTAAAAATAAAAATAAAAATGCAAGGCCATTGTAAGCTTTCCTGCATATCCTGGCTGCCATTTACACCCCATAGACGTGCGCACACAAGTTTTTGATATGAAAAGGAAATGAATACAACTGGGTTTGGCGCCCTTCTCCTCGCAATTTCTCCAGGTACCTAGAAGAGGGAAATGTGCAGGCCGCAGAGTCGCAGAAGCGGCGAATCGAGCAGTTGCAGCGAGACCGGCGTCGGGTCATGGAGGACAACAACATTCTTCATCAGGCGCGCTTCTTCAGGTGCTTCCTCCCTTACTTCCTGTTGTTTCTTCCTCCATGGAGCCTATGGCCAGGTTTTTGCATAAACGCCAACCCATGGTTCATGTAAGCTGTGGCTTATTTAGCAAACCAGGAGTTAGCCATGGTTGGTGAAGCAAAGTGTCCTGTTGCGAGGAGGTGGAACTCGAGTCTCCTTGCCATTTAAAGAAGCAGAGCAGAGGATGCAAAATTAAAATTAAAGATGTAGTCTTCCTTGATTTGCATCTATATACAGGTTGCGGGATTCATCCTTTTTTGGGACATGATTCTTTTTTATTTTTGGAAGCATATAGACCACACACACACACACACACACACACACACACACACACCCCATAGGTTGCATCCTGTCAACATCCTAGTTCCCTGCTTCCGAGGGGTGAATCAAAACATGTCCTGCTTTTGAAACATGAATTGGTAGTGACTCCAGACGCATCTCCTCTCGCCAAACCGTTAACCCTGACTTCTGAATGGGCTCCTTTTCTTCTTCCTTCTTCCTGGCAGGCGGCAAGTGGATGCAAATGGCAAAGAATCCTGGTTAACCAACAGCAGCTACTGGAAGCTGAGGGCGGAGCCTGGCTTCAGCAATATGGACAGCGCCGTCTTGTGGTAGCGGTTAGCAACCGCGGGAGCGGCTGTGTCTGCCCGCCATCTCCCAAAGCAGGGGGGTTGGGCGGGGGGTAGGAGACCAGACAGCAAGGACCCCCTTGCTAGATAAGCACAAAGGTGACCAAGGCATGCAATCCTGGGATTACCAGCACCTCGTGAAGTGGAGGGACGCCTTTCGGTGTTGCGCCATGCACTTCCAAAGCAGCCCTACCCCCCTCGCACACTTGAGGAAGGCGACCGTGGTCCATCTCGCCTCCTCAGAACTGCTGCCTGCTGGCTAGGCAGACCTTGGTGTGGAGCCTTGGGTTGCTGCGGATGCTGACAGGAAGCACTTTAACACCAGCCGAATCACAAATCGGCTCCGGGGCAGAAGCAGCGGGGCCAGCGAGACTGGACGCCCCCCCCCCCAAGCAACTTGAAAATGGGAAACCGCTCTTTAAATTTTCGAAGCCTGCCTTTTGCTCAGAGAACAGTGGCAAATGTGCGCTCCAGTGTGGAGTGGTTGTTTGCACAGCAAAGCCTGGATACCAGACATTTTGGGTCCTCCTGACTACCTAGTAGTTTCCTTCTGGGGGGTGGCTGGTCGCGCCCTCCCTCCCCTCCTGTTTGTTTGGTTGTTTTAAAGTCGCTCCTGGTGGTTGTTCTGAGGTAAAGCCTGGCCTAGGTTAGGAATTCCTGCTCCGGGAGCAGATTATATGTGAAGCTGTGGTAGCCCTCTGAGGCAACTCTCTTTCTCCCCGCAAGGCGGCTGTAGGACAGGAATTGGGTTAATGTCGCTCTGAGCCAGAGATGCCTGGTATGGCAGAGACTCCAGGACTTTTCCCCACGCCTTAAGGAAGTCCTCTGAGTTCTGGGCCACTGTTGGGGCTTATAGCATTGAATCAGGACATTGTGTGTATGTGTTTTGTTTCCCTTCATCTCTGGTATCTCCTTCCCTCCCTATTTGCTAGGATTGTAAGCCGTTCTCCTCCTCCTCCCCAGTCCTTCAGCATTTGAAGCAATAATTTAAAAAAGTGGGGAAACACTGGCACTCCCACAGTCCTTTGCAGAAATTTGTACCTCAGCATCAGGTCTCTCAGAACTTGTGATATTCAAAGCTGCCTCGATTATGATTGAATGTAGAGGTGTGTGTGTATCATGGGAGCAAAACACATATTCCGATCTCTTTCTCAGCTGTGGCAAGAGGAATATAGACTATCCTGAGGCTCAGGTCCTGTTTTGAAGGGAGGGAAGAAAGGAGGAAGTTCTGGCTGAGTCTAGAGCAGGCCCACACAAGTTGTGGCCCACCAAGCCAATGCAGACCAGCGAGTGTTTGACAAAATCCCCACTATTGTTGCATTTCCAGATTTATTGAACACCAAAGGGGTTGCAGTACACATGGTTAATTTGGCTTGGTGGGTTACAAGCTGTTGCAAGCTCAGTCCAATGGCTCCGTTCACACCTAAGTTTCCAATTTTATGGTTTGTGTTCCTGGTTTCATCCCCCACCCAGTTTTCAAACTCTGTTTCGGGAAGTACTGTAACTGGAAAATGCTGCATGCCTTTATGAAGTTACAAAGTTCAGGCACAAGTATGAGACCATCATGCAGAACTCCTAGGACCATTTTCCACGCTCCTATATCCTGCAAACCTGTCTGAGCTTTCCCAGCACTATTAAAACGAACATCTACTGCCGAAGTGGAGAAATGCAACATGTGAAGCAGCCCTCAGTTCTCTGAATTCCCAATCTGGATGCAGGGCAGCCTAGGGACATCACAGCTTTATATATTTTTAGCGTCCAGACTCTATGTTCTTTTACTGCAGTTCACCACTGTGTCGCCCAACTCACCCCGAGGTGGTCAAGAACCTTTCCCCGCTTTTTTTCTTGTTTACTGGCCCAGCCTCACCATTTACATGGGTCTGAAGTGGGCGGCATCATTAACTGAATGTCTACAAAGCACTTTGGTTCCCTGCCTTGCTGGTTTGCACACTGGTTGGAAACTGAGCCTCACTTTTCAGCTTTGATCTTCTATTTTATTTTAAGAGATACTTCCTGAAAGGGTTTTGATAACCGCTGCATAGGAGGGGGAGCTTTAATTTATTCCCAGTTATTCGCTCCTCCCTCTCTGCCCCTTCCCGAAGATTTCTTGCCCAACAGATCCAGATTGGTGTCCTGTCTTGTTGTCTGCCCCTCCTTTCTGTGTGCTGGTTGTCTTTAATGTCTCGTCTGGCCCACAAAGCAGGTCGGCCTGCTCTTCGTTCACCTCACCTGGCTGGTCCAGTGATGAGCCGCCGTTCCGTCTTCTGCGACCATGTTGACTGGCCTCTGTTCTGTCTTTGTGTTGTGGCTTGAACACTCCACGGCGTGTCCAATAATAAAAACAAAAGATTTCAGAAAAGTTCCAGCGTGTGGCGGCCATTTTGTTCATCCTCCTCAGCCGGCAAGCATGTGTGATCAACTGCTTGTCCCTCACCATCAGTAATTGAATAGTAAAGGTAAAGGTACCCCTGACCATTAGGTCCAGTCATGGACAACTCTGGGGTTGTGGCGCTCATCTCACTTTACTGGCCAAGGGAGCCGGCGTACAGCTTCCGGGTCATGTGGCCAGCATGACTAAGCCACTTCTGGCAAACCAGAGCAGCACACAGAAATGCCGTTTACCTTCCCGCCAGAGCAGTACCTATTTATCTACTTGCACTTTGACATGCTTTCGAACTGCTAGGTTGGCAGGAGCAGGGACCAAGCAACGGGAGCTCACCCTGTCGCGGGGATTCGAACCGCCGACCTTCTGATCGGCAAGTCCTAGGCTCTGTGGTTTAACCCACAGAGCCACCCGCGTCCCAACTGAATAGTTAAAAAAAAAAAAAAGCCACCATTCATATGCCCCTTTTTGACTGCTCAAATTGCACAGTACATATTAACCCCCTAAAAGCAACTGTGGAATAGGAGCCATTTTTTTAATCAGGCCCATATTGCAGGTAGCGGCCAGATGTCACTTCACAAATCTGTGGTTGTGGAAAGGTTCAAAAGGGTGAATTGCTGCCAAAGATACTGTGCTACAGCGCTGGTTTAAGATGATTTTGACAGTTGTGTGTTAACTGCAGCCACCAGCCCTGCCATGGTGCAGGAAAGTCTACCACTTTCTGGATTAGCAGAGTGTGACAAGCAGCCAGAGGAAGTACTTAACTACAGTGGCTCTCAGTACATTTCTGAGCACAAGTCAAAGTGTTGGTGCTGACCTTTAAAGCCCTAAACGCCCTCAACCCTGTATACCTGAAGGAGCGTCTCCACCCCCATCGTTCTGCCCGGACACCGAGGTCCAGCTCTGAGGGCCTTCTGGTGGTTCCCTCACTGCGAGAAGCCAAGTTACAGGGAACCAGGCAGAGGGCCTTCTCGGTAGTGGTGCCTGCCCTATGGAACGCCCTCCCATCAGTTGTCAAAGAAATAAACAACTCTGACTTTTAGAAGACATCTGAAGGCAGCCCTGTTCAGGGAAATTTTTAATGTTTGATGTTTTATCGTATTTTTAATACTCTGTTGGGAGCCGCCCAGAGTGGCTGGAGAGGCCTGGCCAGATGGGCGGGGTATAAATAAATTATTATAATTTATCATAATCAGGGCCATGCCTGCACCAAACCTTTAAAGCAGTATACCACTTTAAACAGTCATAAGTTCCCCCCAAAGAATCTTGGGAACTTTAAGAGTGCAGAGTTGTTAGAAGACCCCTATTCCCTTCATAGAGAGCTGCAATTCCCAACAGCACTCAGCATCCTTTACAAATGACACTTCCCAAGATTATATTTTTTTTTTTTGGGGGGGGGGGGGAGACCATTAGCCTCTGCTATGTTGCAAGGAATACTGGAGCACACGACTTTGGCCCATGAGGTGAATCCACTTGGGGGCAGAGGCAACAATGGCTTGGTCTGGACGTGAGCCTGTCGGTGGGGAATGAGGCATAAGGACACTTGGCACAGATAATTTGCCGTAAGTTTCTTTTCCTGTAGACAAGTAAACAATGATGCTTGGCGTCCTAACCATGACCCAGTGAGGTACACCAATACTATCTCCGAACTACAGATGGGGATACTGTCTTAAAATATAAATAATAGGTACCTTACTTCCTGATCCAGGCAGAAGAAATTTGACAGACATGGCAGGCTGCATTTGTCACGTGGAGAGACACCCAAAGAACTAACAGCTTTACAGTTTATTTAAAGAAATTCTTAAGCCAAAACGAAAACTCAACAGGCAGCCTGTACACTGCTATCAATAAATATTTGCAAATGTCAAGAATTTTTGTTGTCTTGAAAAATAAAATAAAAAAAGAGAGAACCTCAAAACACCACAAAGACCGTTGTGTCTTTTACATCTACATAATTTTTTTGTTTTGTTTTAAGAGTGTAAACAGTTAGGAGAGCTGAGCCTAACTCCCCCCTCTGCCTCCGAGAAACTCAGCCGGGTTTGGCGAGCCACGGGGAGCGCTTAAAAGGGGAGAGTGTCCCATTTGATTGTCTAGCATAATTAAAATTCACTTCACCAAATGACCATCAAGTCTTTCCAGGATTATAAAATACCACCAAGATTTGAGGGAAGGAAGGGGGAGAGGAAATCTCTTTAGAGGAGGAGGTGGAAGTATAAAAATACAACCTATGTCTTTGCCTCCTGCTTTCCATAAAACTAATTACGGAGGGCTTTAAATATGATCATTTTGGACACAATCCACTGTTCATTGTAGACCTGCCCCATTGAAATGTATGGTGTCTCTTGTTTTATTTCTAGGGAGGCATGCGAAGATGCCCAGGTGACTTGCCCCTTTTTTTGCCTTCTGCTTTGGGGATCTCACCAAATCAAAGTGTGCGCTCTGCGGCACACACAGCTAAACAGTGAGGCACAATGCTACAAAAATTAGCCAAGGGGCTTTCTGTACGGATAACCCCCTATGGCTCTGTACAAGAGAGCTTGCTTCCCCCCTACTTCACCTCTCCTCCAAACTCTCTGCGTAGGCATCTCCACATCTGGCACAAGAGGACTACCTGAGAAACCTGTCCCTTTATACCAGGGATGAGGAAACCTGCGGCCCTTCAGGTGTTACCAGACTCCAACTCCCAGCATCCCCAGCCCCTGTGGCCAATGGTCAGGGAGGGTGGGACTTGTAGTCAAGCAATATCTGGATGCCCATAAGTTTGCCATCCCTGCTGGTTCCATTTACTAATTTGGGGCACTGGCCTTCATTGAGGGCTCATGGCTGTTGTCTGGCATGTAGGAAGCAGGGGGGGGGGGGGAGAAAGAAAAAGGCAGGCAAATCTTTGTGTTGCATAAATCCCACCTAAGGCCTGTTCTGTTGTTGCTTTTGATGGATGGCAGCTCTTCCTGCATTGCCCAGGTATGTCAGGTCTGATGCTATTTGAAGAGAGTCCATGTTGCAGGGCTATCCCCACCCCCACCAGGAATCTCTCCACATGTTCTTGGACCTTGAATTCTGGTTCTTGAAATCCCAAGAGATGGAGGAAGGTGTTTCAGCATTTCCAAGCCTGCCTAAAGGCAGTGCTGGGAGATGCCCATCTGAGAATACGCTGGTTAGTTAGCGGGGCTTTTTTTCCAGCTGGAACTTGCCGGAACTCAGGCGGGCGCCATTGCCATTATTATAAGAGAATGAGGGAGGTATTCATGGTGAGTTCCAGCAGCTCTTTTTCAAGAAAAAAAGCACTGGTTAGCAAAAATGAGTGGTTTGCATTATCACATGTTTTCAAACCATCGGCTGGGCCTGGGATGAAGAACTCCAGAGCTGGCTTTAACCTCTGGCTTGTTTACATGTTCTAGGGCTGAACTGAGAATGGGAAGGCAGTCATCACCCTCTTGTCAAACCCAGGGAGCTTAAAACAGAGTATTTATCTCAGATGTGTGAAATTCACAGTTTACTTGAGAAATGGCGACCCACGAATGGCCCAAGAGCATTTGTAAGGGAGCATGGCTGTGACATCCCAGATTTCTGGCTGAAGTGAAGGCAGGCTGCTGCCTCAGGGGTAGCAGTTCTCTTGCCCCAAACTACGTATCGTCACCTATAATGATAATTGCACACGACTCCAGAGCGAGGATGTGGGAATGCCTTTTAAATGCACATTCACATACTCATTACATTGAATGCAATGTGGTGCGGACAGACATGATTAGAACTCAAATGTGCATTCTGGCCTGTGTTGAATTGCATCGGATTCATGCTTGAGGTTCCCAGTCCCCCTCTGGAGTGGGCCAAAAGATACTGATTTTGCAAACAAAGTCTCAGAACTGCCATGATTTTCAAGGGCAGAATTTTTCTCAAGCAAATTTTCCTGATTTCTAGCTGCTCCCCACCCAGGAATCCCAAACAGGCATGCTGGGGAAACCAGAGTATGAACGTAGTCATCTCAATCTGGATCTCGTTTCATGTGATGTCAATGTATGAATAGGTGTGCAGGAGCACGGGAGGGGATATGCCCTCAAAATATACACTGGAACGCCTACCCCATTCTAATCAATGCACCGCAGTGGGACGATCTCATACAGACACACATCTGGGTTTTTTCCCTGTGGTTCCCAATTCAGCAAGTGAGGAGTACAACGAAGCCTGCTTCTGTACGCAGATTTCCTTGGCTGGATCAGGGTTGACTTTAAACAGACAAGCACCGTGTGGCTTTAAAAACCCATCCCACCCAAAGTTGGATTTTTATTTCTGAATTTCTCCCTGGGCTTTGAATCTCTCAATAAATTTTGCTTCCGTTCTCCCCAGTGACACATCCACAAAACTAAACGTGGGTGGGAGCGGAGACAGGAAGCTGCCCTGGCAAGCGCAGGCTGTGCTGCTGCACAAATGAGTGAAAGCTCTTCGGGTCTGAACATAAGCCCAAGATCTGAACTCGCCGCCACCATGCGGGCATCTGTCCACAAAGGGGAGCGCATGTTTTAACGCCAGCAGACTAGCACCTGGAAGTGGCTGAAAAGGGGCGGAGGGCGGGGAGATACAACTACATACAGCTTCATTTATGCCATCGTCATTCTTTCCGGCAGTGCCCATAAAGGTGCGAAACTTTTCCCCAAACCAAGAAGGGGGTCTGTCCATTTTCCTTTTTACAGGTTACCCCTGATATGAACGGAGGAGAGCTGGATGGTGAGAAGGCCTCCACCCCCACCCCGTGTTTCCCTGACAGGTTTCTATCCCGCCTTCCCACTTCAGTTGCCATAGAAGCCATAATAGCCCCCATCCCCTCCTTCTTTGTCATAGAGCTCCCCGTTGCGGATGGGCGGGGAGCTCTCGGCGCTGGAGACGTAGGGGGACACGCGGCGGCGCTTGCACTCGGCTTCGTACAGCCCGGAGTCCGAGGAATCGGCCGACTTCACAGAGCCGGGCTCGGCCCAGCCTTCGCTGTCCTTCCCTTTCTCGTCGACGGAGGGCACCGCCTGCAAGTCCCTCATGGGCCGGAACCAGCTCAAGGCCCCGGGGGTGGGCTTGGGGTGGTGATACTGAGGTGGGGAGCTCCAGGTGGCAGGGGGCCCAAAGGGATGCTCCTGGTAATAGGGCAAGGAGGGGTGCGGCGCCGCCTGTAGGGCAAAGGGCTTCATCCCGTACGGCATGAATTTGTTCCCTCTGAAGTCGCCCTCGTAGGTGCCGTATTCCAGAGGGGCAGAAGGGGGCTGCTGGGAAGCGAAATACCAGTGGTGGGTCTCCTTGGGCGGCAGAGGCAGAGGGGCCCGCTCCCGGTTGTAGAAGCGGCTCTGAGGGAGCGTGTACTGATCGTGCAAGAAGGGCTGGAAGCGGCTGCTGGTGAGGAGCTGCTGGCAGCTGGCGCCACTGGGCGGGGATGGAGTTGTGCGGTCTCCTTCGGTCGTGGTGTACATCCTGGAGGACAGGAAATGGACAGGGCGAAACAGGAAGTTAATGTCTTAAATGGGACAGCACACCATTTTCAAAACCCACTTCAAGCCACAGCTTCTGCTTCTTGGCTTTATTGCTGTCTTTATTTGCAGGCCACAGTTTGTCATTACGGAATCGTGCCAAACCAAAGTTACAGCTTCCTTTAGAGCCGTGGTTTGGTGTGCTATCTGAACTGATCTACTGTATGAAATATTCCCCCCAGGTGCTAGAAGGGAAAATAACCTAGCTCTAAACAGAAACGGTTGAAGTAGGTGGGTGTAGGAGAATGTGAGCATTTTTGCAGGATTCTGATGCAGAGTTTAAAAATTGAAATCGGGAGATCGCCACAGTAGTCTCCCCCCTGGGACCGACGTGTACTCGAACAGGCAAGCCAAATTGACATTGGGTAAGTAGAAGAGAGACTTACGAATCAAAGTTGTCCCGGAAGCCTTTAGCAAAAGGATTGTGGTCTATCTTCAGCTGGGTGATCTAAGTGAAAACAAAGGAGAAAGCTATTGTTCTGAAGTTCAGTACCAGATATCTCTAACCAAGAGAGCGTCTGGCAACCAAGGAATCACTTTTGGATGTCATGCTAAATTAACCATGGTTTACAGTTGGCTTGTTTCTAACAAACCATGGTCAACATTAAGCACACCTTGCCAGCTCGGATTATTATTATCATTTATAGTTAAGGTAAAGGTAAAGGTACCCCTGCCCATACGGGCCAGTCTTGACAGACTCTAGGGTTGTGCGCCCATCTCACTCAAGAGGCCGGGGGCCAGCGCTGTCCGCAGACACTTCCGGGTCACGTGGCCAGCGTGACATCGCTGCTCTGGCGAGCCAGAGCCGCACACGGAACGCCGTTTACCTTCCCGCTAGTAAGCGGTCCCTATTTATCTACTTGCACCCGGGAGTGCTTTCGAACTGCTAGGTTGGCAGGCGCTGGGACTGAACGACGGGAGCGCACCCCGCCGCGGGGATTCGAACCGCCAACCTTTTGATCGGCAAGCCCTAGGCGCTGAGGCTTTTACCCACAGCGCCACCCACGTCCCATCATTTATAGTTATTGACTATTAAATTTCTATCTCACCTTCTGTCTCAAAGAAGCCCAGGATAGCAAATGTCAAAATGTTAAAACATAAATAAAACATTTATTTATTTCGACTGCATCAGACCAACACGGCTACCTACCTGAACTTAAAATAAGCTGTTTTAGATAACACTACAAAGCTGTGGTTAAATAAAAGAGAAAGGTAGATTTGAATGGGGTTGGTGGGCAGCACACAAGCGTGAGGCTTGCTGTGGCTTGTTATCATCACACTAAACTATGCTTTGAACTCTCCCACTTCTTTTTATGAAGTCACAAGCACCATAGCTTTTAGTATCTTTATAAAGCTATGTTAAACATTTGGTGCCAGTCAACATCATCACTGCCTACGGAGGTGGTAGAATCTGTCTTCTGTGAGCTTTTATGGGCTACCAGATTATGTGTAATAAACACACAAGTTGTTACTCTGTTGTTGAGGAGGACATCACCCCTCAGTTAAGAAAAAATGTCTTTTTGCCAGGAATGTTTTGCCACAGGCAGAAAGTTATTTTCACCCTAGTTTGCAAGCCTACCATGATAAGTTTATATGGCTACACAAATATCATAGGTATGTATTAACTAGTGCATTATATAAACTTGTGGCAAGCAACACAGCTCCCCTTCCTCTACACTCTCACACTCTCGCTTATGCTCAGAAGCACTCGAGTTTCAAATACTTTCGGCATGTTCTGAGGTTACACCGATGCTGAAATATGAAAAACCTGCACTCACAGATTCCAGGTGAATGCATACCTCAGTTCCCAAACCCTGCACAGACCAATATGACCCTCTTTCCCAGACCCGACCCGACCTCTTCTATCCCATCTGTTATCCAAACGGTGAGCAGTCGCGACTGAGATTGCAAACTCACGTCAGCATTCTGGTACGCAGTAACGGCAATGAACTGAGTCTCGGGGAAGGTGAAGGTCTGGCTACAGATGGAAGGGTGTACTTTGTCCACCTCGCCGTCCTTGGCCTCGGTGACATGTAGACGGGGCTGGTACTTGTGCAAGGACTGTAGCACGATCATCTGTCGGACAAACAGGACAAGGCACAAGATCCATGAATAACGTTATGTCAGTATATTCCATGACATTAACTCTCCTGGTTTTGTTTGTTTGGAGGAGAAAACTGATTTAGGAAGCCACCATTACCTGTGTGACATTGTTGGACGCTCCTTTGTTATTGGTGAGCTTCAGCTTCCCGAAGGAGATCTCCTGCCGCATCCAGTGGGCTCCGGTGTTGGGAGAATCTGGGTGCATGTACGTCCGATTCCCTGCCGGAAAGAGGGCATTTCTAGTAAGCATCTCTCAGCCTTATTGCCTAGGTCCAGGTCAAAGCACAGACAGCCCTAGTGTTGGTCTACACAACAAACATTTAAACTGCTTTGAAATCACTCCAGCTGGATTGTCCTACAAAGTGTCAGGAGCTCGTCCTACACTCGAGTAGGACCCTGGCAGAGACATATGCCTGACTGGCATTTTCTCTCCCTACTGGTCTTTCGTTCGGGAGCTTCAAAAGCTTTCTTCAGTCCAAACATTACAGCGACCGATGCCAACAGACACACTTGGGGATTCGCAGAGTCTTCGCAGCTTGCATGACAGAACCCCAGCAACTCAGCACTTTGGCTAATCTACTTTATTTACACATACACACACACAGAGCACTGCAACATGGCTCCCTCTCTCTCTAGCATCAGACAGCAAAGAGAAAGGACAAAGGACAAGAGTCCCACTTAACGGAACACAGTAACACAAACATCCTGTCTCCGTCACTTCCCACTCTGTGGATTCAAAACATATACCGTCATGTGAAAGACAACAATCCCATGACTGCAATCATGGAGCAGGAATTCTAACACAAAGAGCCCTAAGGAATTGCTGGACTGTGGGACTGCTGAGAGCTCTTCCTTAGCTCCAACAAGCATGCCAAGGGTTTCTTGTTGGAAGTCGTGATAAATAAGCAGTGTTGAAAATTGTTTCAGAGCTTGTAGCATAGCACAGAGAAGCCAGGCCTGGTGTTAAGCACACTGGGGTGCACACACCTGGCTGAACTGACACTTTGCCCACCTGGCGTAATAGGATGGGTGCCAGCTGGCTGCTCAGTTCCTGTCCAATTATGGTATTGCAGGTGGGTAAGTCTATGATCATGAGAGGCTGGCAGCTGCAGCAGTGCAGGCAATGGAACTGGGCACGTAGCAGCAGCAGCAACTGGGGACAGTCATTGCTGCGGGTTTCATCTATGCCCCCCACCCCTGCATTATGTAGCCAGGCCCAATAGGAAGCAAATTGATGACCTTGTCCAAGATAAGATCACAACCGGGACTATCATTTCAGATTCCCGTTGCAGGTGGAAGAGGCAAGAATCACAGCAAAATTTAAATGCCTGCTGTTGGAAAGATGGAAGATTAATCGTAAGTCGCTGCATAGAATTTAGAGGGTGGTCAGCAGCTGAATCTCTCAAATATAAAGCAAAATGCATGCATTGATCCCAGCAAACCAAGATGGTGTAAGGAGTGTACAACGTAAAAAGCAAAAGAAATTTTGTGTATGTGTACTTTGAAAGGGTTTAATGATTCACATGGATTGATCTGTAAAATAAATTTACTGAAAGTGAATTATATTTCATTTGGTTATTTGTTCACTCTGTGTGTGTGTGTGTGTGTGTGTGTGTGTGTTTCTTCTTAAACTTACATCCTGCCCCTTATGTACAGAGAACTTCAAGGACTGTTAACATTATAAACCATTCAAACAATAAATGCTCAAGAAATTGAATTAAAAATGGCAGAGTTAATACACCACAGCAGGCTAAAACCATGTTCAGCTAATATTTAAAAAGCTCTGGGAAAACAAAAGAAGGCCTTTGATTGGCACGCAAAGAACATGAGTGTATAACGTCAGGCAAGTTTCCCTGGAGAGAGCATGTAGTTACATTCTTGAGCTTTAAAAAGAAAGGTACCAGCATTCAAGTTAAATGGAAAGTCATGTCCTCTGCCTTGGATGCTCAGCTCTTAATACTAAATGCATGGGGTTTAGGTAGTGGCAAAGGACATGCACAACGTTATCGAAACATTGGTTCTGTGCAAAGCACTGTGCTTTAACAAGGAAGCGATTCAGTTTCTTCTCTGGACCACCAGATGGGGCTGTAGCTCCTGAGAATGGGGAGGTGGGGGCGCTGCAGAGCAAACAGGGCAAAGGCAGCAGCTGCTGGACTTAAAAAAAAGAAGATATACTGTGATTTCATTTCCAAAAGTATTTGGCTAGATTTAAATAAACTTTTTTTTTTTAAAAAAAAGTTAAAACTGTTGTGATGCCTTTGTTCAAAAGTTCTCTGCGAATGCTCTAAACTGCCCTGGGTATGTAAGACTTGAGGACTAAAAAAGTTGAAGTAAATAAATTATCAATTAAATAAAAGGGAATCCACATTAGGGGAAAATAAAAGTCTCCCCACCCACCCACTGCTCAGCAAATTCATGAGTAGGAGAAAAAGGGGGGGGGTGGACTTCAGAACTCTCCCTTGCCAGATTCATTTAGGGTCTAATTAAAAACTGCCACCAAGAACGAAGGGTTGAATTTGGACTCCCGCCGAAAAAGGTCTTAAATAACCCAGCTAGATTAGAATAATTTCCCATATTCAAAATTCTTCAAACTTTCTCATGGTTAGAACTTTCATATACAACTTTTTGGAGGAGAGTCATTACGTTGAATTTGGCGCAAGATTCACACGTGAAGTAGAAGTAAATGCAAGAAAGCCCACAAGAATTTGCAGGGTGCTTTCCCCTCACTTTGCACGAGTCCTGCAAAACCTAGATGTTGCTTCTCTGGCTCATTTCCACACAGCCTAGCAGGATAAGGCCCTGAGTAATTTAACAGTTGTTGGGGGGAACATTTAGCTGGTATTTGTGTCATCACAGAATTGTAGAGTTGAAAGAGACCATGACAGGTAATTTATTCCACCCTCCTGAAATGCAGAAATCTTTTGCCCAACATGGGGCGCGAACCCACAACTCTGAGATGAAGTCTTATGCTCTGCCAACTGAGCTACTGAGGTGGATTCTTCTTGTATTTCTATCATTTAGGCTGAATTGTTAGGGAAATGGTTAGCCTTAGTGTGTATTTGTTAATATGAGCTCTTCAATTGCCAATCTAATTTTTTAATGACAATTGAAATGCTGTTATGTTTTGCAACGGTTGGTTTTTTTAAAATGGTACTATATTTTAGAGCCACTGTGACATAATGGTTAGAGCATTGTACCAGGACCTGGGAGAGCAGGGTTCGAATCCCCAGTGGCGTAGCGTGGGTTGTCAGCACCCGGGGCAAGGCAAGTAATTTGCGCCCCCTAACCCGTGGATTTTAGCACTCGAGTGCGAGCGCGCCCCCCCCCAGATGTTGCGGCCGGCCCCCCTGCACCCCCCCATGCTACGCCACTGGGGCTGGGGGCAAGCGAAGGAGCCAAGGACCCCCCCAAAGGCTCAGCAGGAATTTATTAAATTTATTATTTGCGGAGCCCCCGCGGGCCGAGGCAGCCGAAGCCCCCTCCCCTTGCGCGCCTCCCCGCCCCCTCCTCTCCTTGGGCTGTAGGTGGAGCCCACGCTCCGAGGCGCTCCAGATCCGGGCTTGGCGAGCGCCTCTCCTCCTCCCGGCCGGGTCCGGGGGCTTCCAGCCGCGCTCCGTCCTAGCCCGCCCCCCCCCCCCGCGGCTGAGACTTGCGCTGAGAGCCGGAGCCAGCGGCGCCCCCTTCCGCCGGGAGACCCTCGCCCGCCCACCGGCTTCCTCTCGGAGGGTTTTGGGGAGCGCAGGGCGCGGCGAGGCCCCTCAGAGCTCTCCTCCCTCCCAGTTGGCAGAAGCAGCCGCAGCCTGTGGCTGGGCCGAGGGGATGGCGTCGGCGTCGGGGTGCGGAGGCTGCCCGTGCCCGGCATCGGTGGCAGCGTCGGCGCTGCTGCAGCGGCTGCTCCTCCTGCGAGCAGTGAGTGGAGCGCAGCCGCAGCGCCGGCGGGGGGCGCGCACGCCCTAGGGCGCAAGGCTGGCGGTGGCGGCGGGGAGCCCGGCAGAGGAAGGAACTTGTCCCTTCCCTCTGGACTCGCGCCCCCCCCATGTTGTGCCCGGTGCGGCCGGCACCCCTGGCACCCCCCACGCTACGCCACTGCGAATCCCCACTCAGCCATGAAGCCCCTCGGGCCAGTCACTGCCTCTCAGCCTAACCTACCTCACAGGGTTGTTGTATGGCTGAAATGGGGGAGGGGGGAGGAGAACGATATACACCACCTTGAGATCCTTGGAATATAAAGGTAGTGTATAAGTGTAACAAACAAATGACTAAAAATAATTTTTTATTACACAAACTTTCCTGATGTGAGCTGCTTTCTGAGAATGGTTTACCATGGGAAAACATATATAAAGAAACTAGCCATGATGAAGGAATGAAGGGGGAACAAAGGAAATGTGTTCTGTAGCAATGTTTTTCCTCAGATGATGTTGGACTACAATTCCCATCGCTTCTCTCCCCTGACCTGGCTGGGGATGATGGGAACTGTAGTCCAACAACATAGGAAGACCTAAGTTGAAAGAACACTTGTCAATAGGAAGTGGTCAAAAAACTGTGGCAAGATTTCAAGCACTGGGGAATTCAAAACTTTGCTGCTGTTCTGTGACATTTTGGTTAGTCCTAATAAAAGTCATGGCCCAACTGTGGATTTTGTAGATTCCCTACCCATGGGCTAATATGTCTAACTCTGCACTGGAAGATAATTCCTCCCTCATACCTGGCATATTTCCTTCTGCTTTGCCGCACTGCACCCATTTCCCGCCTTGGTATCGCCAATGGTGTTGATCCACTAACACAATGTCCACAAAGATGCTGTAATGGGCGACAGGGTCCAGTCCAGAGATGTTGAAGCTCAGAAATGGGAACATCCTCCTAAACAGTGTTGCGGAGGGAAGGGGAGAGAAAAAAACACAACCATTTGTAAAACAGGAATAAAATAGCCCCACGTTGCTGGGTTGGTTGTTTTGAGGTTAAGGCACAAGGCACAAGAAGTTTGCGAAATGAATGTATTAACATCATTTGTTAAGAGCCGCTGTCCTGAATTCAAACTGCAGTCCCTACGCAATTATTCAAACTGGAATAACCACATAAACACTGCCTCAGAGCAAAATAAGTCTGTGAAACCCCAGCCTTCTGCCTCCAGACTGTGACCAGCCAGAAGCTCAAAGAGCACGATGGAGATAATAAACCAAAGATTGTAATCTTCAGCATCTCAGTCATATTGTACTTCTGAACATCAAATTTTCAATACGGTGGAGATAAACAAGAGATCAAACTTTCATCTTTGGCTAGCTGGGTGAATGGGCGCTGCTAGAGCTCTCTCTCTTGCATTCGTCTGAAAAACCTGTCTTAAAAAGCTTACCATCACGTCTAACTTTGAGACAATGAACTCCAGCCCATGAATTTACATGAAGGGGAAAGAAAAAGCTACAAGTGTTCGGCTTGATTCCATGAACTCAGATATTCGGAACAAGAAGACTGGGCTTGCCCACACTTCCATGTGTCTCACGCCTGAAATCATAGAGTTGTAGAGTTGGAAGGGACCCCAAGGGTCCTCTAGTCCAACCCCCTGAAGAGTTTTCTGCTTCACCCACACTTTCTAGGCACAGTTTTCCCTGTGCCCCACTCGTTTCCCAGGGGAAAGCTGCTCTTTACTGCGAAATCGGAGCAAACGTCAATCCAGAGAAAACCTGAATTGTTGTTTGCTGCGATTGAGCACTAAAGAGCAGGTTTTTGGGGGGAGGGCACATGGAAGCAGCGGGACAAGAAGAATTGTGGGAAAGCCCTTACACCACTTAGACTTACTCCTGAGTAGATATGCATTGGATTGCACGGTTATAACCTCTCCCATTGTTTATCTAGGCTTGATAGTCTATGCAGGAGGAGGCAGAGGGCCTTACCTTCCAAACACAGAAAGGAAGAACTCCTTGGGAGGAAGAATGGTGGATGTGGAGGAGGTAACTAAGGGTTTACATTGACTTTAGATTCAAAGCATAGTTTCCCCCAAAGAATCCAGGAAACTGCAGTTTGCTTAGAATGCTGGGAACTGTTTCTCTGTAAACTACCATTCTCTAGGGAAACCAGGACTGTTAAAGTGTACAAATGTGATTTAAATGTGTGGTGCGGACGTAAACCTACGTTGCCTTGTTTGGATTCCATTGTTCCACCAGATAATTTGAGGGTGCGTATGGGACATCAAGATGATTTCTTTCCTCACAACAGCCCTGTGAGCAAGTGATCTCTGTGTGATAATTCAAGATAATTCATTTTTTTAATCGTCTGCTTCCTTGGAATCGTCTGGAGGAGGCCATAAAACACCCCAGGAGTCTTTGTGGCTCAAAGCTTAAGCAGGGAAGCGGAGCCTAAATGCTTATCCCACAGAGGACTGTTGTAGTAATAGGGGGGGGGGGGCGGCAGCCTGGGTTCTAATGCTGTATGGAAGAAGCCTTTTGACTCCTTATCTCTTCCCACAGGAGATAATCTTGTCTGTATTCCAGCTGGCTTCATCAATTACTGCACCCAGCCCTAATAGTTCAGTGCTATGATCTACTTTCCAGCGGTCAATATATTTCCAGGACATTCCCCACACACACACACACACTCCCAGCAGAACAGCTCCATCCAAATGACACTCGCTCCATCTTTTCGTTCTAAGCGGCTTGAAGTGACGGCGACAGATGCAAAAACAGCTCTGTTTCCTTCTTACCCCCCCTGACCTTTACCAAATTCTCTACCTCGCCACTTCCCTCTTGGCCCCCCCCCCGGCCCCCACCCAATCCCTCTACCTCACTCCCCTCCCCTCCACAAGCTTCCGGTTCAGAAATAGACGCAGCTTCTATTTTCAGAGAAAGCGAGAAGGGGACAGAAAAAGAGAAAGACTTGGGACGGATGGCCAGAAAAGGGGAGGGGGATGAACACCCAAGAACGCATGGATGGCTGTGAGAAACTTATTCACGCGGCACGTCTAAAACCTTTGGATATCTGAGGTGGAAAATTCGAAAGATAATAGGGTGGCCTTATTTCAAAAAATGAAAACCAGGACACCCTGAAAGTTGCTGAGCTGTTTTTTTTTTTTAAAAAAGGAAACCACCAAAAGTTCCGCCTTTGAAATCCAGGTAATGTTTGGGAAAATCCGGATATATAGCAGCTCTAAATGACATTCCACCCCACTCCCTGCCATGTAACACACAGAGATGCACACACAGTCCAAGCCGCAAAGAGTTTGAAGGCAGCCCTGTATAGCTTTCAATGTTTGATGTCTCATTGTGTTTTTATATTCTGTTGGAAGTCGCCCAGAGTGGCTGGGGCAACCCAGTCAGATGGGCAGAGTAATTAATAATAATAATAATAATAATAATAATAATAATAATAATAATAATAGCTAATAAGAAGGAAGAGCCCCAAACACAGCAATTGAAAGCACCTAGGCTTCCCCCAACTGGGAACTGTAGTTTGCTGAGGGTGAAGGGAATTGTAGCTCTGCGAGGGAGTAAACTACAGTTCCCATGAATCTTTTGAGGGGGAGCAATGTGCTTTTAGTGTGCTTTACATTTATGGCATGTACCTAACCCCCGTCTAAAGAGTCCGCCCCTCCCTAGAAGTTTATTGGGCTGATAGTTCTAGACTCATGGGAGTCAATGGACATGACTAACGTAGGCCCATTGGTTTCAATGGGTATACCCTTGAGTGGAACTTACTTGTATACAACCCAACTTTTCATTCCTAACACACTGATTGCAGACATTATGTAAAAGCCCCACTGAACTGGAGCTTCATTGCAATGGTTTGTGCCAGTGAACTGGGTCAGGCTTATGCAAATCCCACCCTTTTGGGTGACTAAAATCTGCCCACGGGGGAAGGTGCCTCACTCTGTTCCAGCTTTGTTTTAAAAAATACCACGGCAGTGTACCATAAAATCATTAACGCATCATAAAGTTATAAAAGCGTAGAATACAGAACCAAGTCACCAACACTGTATCAAATTAATTATTTTTAAATGGGCAGTGAAACAAAAAAAACAACATCTATGGGGGGGAGGGAGAGAAAGGGAAGTGAAACTTGGCCACAGCCTTCCCAAACTTCGGTGCATTTCTGTTTAAATGACACTCGCCCTTTATAAATTTTCACCTACACCTATACATTAGCATATGCAAATCTTGACCTCTATTTAGTTATTAAATAAAATGCATATGCCGCTTGATTATAAAACATTATGCATATGCCGCTTGATTATAAAACATTGAAATTGAATATAAAACATTGAAATTGAATATAAAACATTGAAACTGTCAGTTGAAAAAAACCCAGTTGAAAAACTGGTCTTTACAAATATTCAAAAGAATATTGACATCGACAGCAGCTAAAAGGAAATAAAACACATGTAACTTCTACATGTCTGGCTGGGCTTCCGGAAACAAAAAATGTTTTTAGCAGATTTTGCCGGATATCAGTATGTGCTTTGCCTCTTATTTGGCGGTTCAAATATGTCCCGCCCCCCTCCCCCCGCCATCTAACACTATCCATAAGTGAGGTTGGGATGGAAGGAAAGGAGAATGCAAAATGTATTTTGCTGCTGATAAATTGTGGTGGGGGTGGGGGAAGAGGAACTGGAGTGATGAAATATAAATGATGAGGAGGATTTTCCCTCCTGCTACAGCAAGAGGTGTTTTAAAAAAAACTTAGATATATACAGTATACTAAAAATACGAAGCTTCATATATGACTAAAACATAAATTATTAGGAAAGTTTAGTCATAGATTTGCAGTCATCGTGCTTAGGCACAAGAGGTTGCTTTGGAATGTCCATGAATCATCTCTTAATGCCAAACCAAAACACCTTCCAGTCGCCTCTGTAAGCCCCCAAACCAGTCAGAAAATGGCAGACCATTTCTGGTATGTGTACATTTAATGTGGATCACTGAGTATGAGCTAAGGAAAAAATTAACAGCCAGGTTAATAGCCCCTCCAGCCACCCCCAATTCACCCACACACGAATAGAAATAGATTTTGCCATTTTAATAAGGTGGTGAGTGGCATTTTCCGCTCTACCTTGCAGTCAACACCACTGCGTAGGACCATCCTAGGTGGGCTCCATGAACAGAGGTGGGGGCAGTCTTGACTTGCCCCACATTCAGTACGGCACCCACAATCTTCCCCAAAATTAAATGAGTAGCAGTTTCGCCGTGATGCAAATTTCCCGATCCTGCTCAATGCTTTAGCATTGAATTATCTCATGAGAAATTCCCTGGAAGAGGTGCTGCAACGTGGTATTATCTAAGTCACACTTGAGTGTAAGTGGACAGAGTAGTTTGCCCTGGTTCCTATGCAAACAAGTAGCGGCTCAGTTAGGCCATTTTAGGAGTAGAAGTGAGAGCTGGACCATAAAGAAGGCTGATCGCCAAAGAATTGATGCTTTTGAATTGATGCTGCAGGAGACTCTTGAGAGTCCCATGGACTGCAAGAAGATCAAACCTCTCCATTCTTAAGGAAATCAGCCCTGAGTGCTCACTGGAAGGACAGATCCTGAAGCTGAGGCTCCAATACTCATAAGAAGAGAAGACTCCCTGGAAAAGACCCTGATGTTGGGAAAGATGGAGGGCACAAGAAGAAGGGGACGACAGAGGACGAGGTGGCTGGACAGTGTTCTCGAAGCTACCAGCATGAGTTTGACCAAACTGCGGGAGGCAGTAGAAGACAGGAGTCCCTGGCGTGCTCTGGTCCATGGGGTCACAAAGAGTTGGACACGACTAAACAACAATAGAAGCAGATTTGGGGGTGGGGAAAAGAGATGCAGAGCTTAGGTAGCCCGGAGATCTGTGAAAATCAGGTGCCCCAGCATAGGTGAGTGGACATTTTCCCCACTACGACAAATCCACCACAAACCACAGGATCTTGTGACACCTTAAAGACAACCCCAATTTCTCTGAACATGTGGAAAAATAGTATCTTTGATACAGCAATGTCTGAGCATCTCACCACACACAGGAAGGCAAATAAAGGCACAACAAATAGAGACACCTTCCAAGAAACGTGGGCCCCTTTCTTTAGCTATGTTAATGACCAAAATCAAGACTTTCTTATATCAGCTGCCCAATATTCTCAGTGGAGGGGTCACGTTAAGTAATATGTTTGAATTTTGACTGTGTAAGTGCATGTCTAGAGACAATGGAAAAAACAAACACTGCTGGCTAAGGGTTTAACTGTCATTTTATTTGTGTTTGTTTAAAAACCCATACAAATTTTTGACATTTGCTTGTGCGGACTTAAAAGACCTAACAGACTATTGCCATTTTGCGAGTGGGATTCATTCACATACCGGTAGGTTCAGGTACTGCAACAACAGTCAATTTGGTGCTCTAGTGCAACAAACCAGTATCAAAACCTGGACTTTTTGTAATAAGGAAAGTGAGGGGAACGTGCAGCAGAAAGTATGGGATATTTGCTTAACCCAACATCACACAACCTCCCTGCAAACCAATCAGAATGAACACTCAATAAACTGGTCGTTTGGAAGCGCCCCAATATCCTGCAAGACTCTTCATTGTTCAAAATATACTTTCACCCGACAGTTCAGACTTTGCTCGCTGCCTCAAGAAAATGCGCTCACATGCTACACAGCATTTATTACATTTTATTTAACACCCACGAGAAATAGAAATACAGTGGTACCCCGCAAGACGAATGCCTCGCAAGACGGAAAACCCGCAAGACGAAAGGGTTTTCTGTTTTGGAGGCGCTTCGCAAGACGAATTTCCCTATGGGCTTGCATCGCAAGACGAAAGCCCATAGGGAAATGCTGGCGGTCGGGAGCAAAGACTTTCGCCCACAGCCGGCCTTCAGAAGAGGACCTCTTCTGAAGGCCGGCGGGGGGCAAAAGTCTTTGCTCCCCCCGCCTGCCTTCCCCCCGCCTGCCCTGGTGATCTTAAAATGCTGGCGGGCGGGAGCGAAGCGTTCGCTGCCGACCCCCAGCGTTTTAAAATCTCCCCGGGACAGCAGAGCAGTCTCTGCTGTCCCGGGGAGATTTTAAAATGCTGGGGGTCGGGAGGGAAGCGTTCGTGTCCCGGGGAGATTTAAAAATGCTGGGGGTCGGCAGCGCTTCGCTCCCGACCCCCAGCATTTTAAAACGCTGTTCCGAAGCGGGGAGGGGGGGCGGGAAGACCTGCCCCAGCCGCCCCACTTCGGAACGCTGTTTCGAAGCGGGGAGGGGGGGCGGGGACACCTGCCCCAGCCGCCCCACTTCGGAACGCTGTTCCGAAGCGGGGAGGGGGGGCGGGAAGACCTGCCCCAGCCGCCCCACTTCGGAACGCTGTTCCGAAGCGGAGAGGGGGGCGGGGACACCTGCCCCAGCCGCCCCACTTCGGAACGCTGTTCCGAAGCGGGGAGGGGGGGCAGGAAGACCTGCCCCAGCCGCCCCACTTCGGAACGCTGTTCCGAAGCGGGGAGGGGGGGCGGGGACACCTGCCCCAGCCGCCCCACTTCGGAACGCTGTTCCGAAGCGGGGAGGGGGGGCGGGAAGACCTGCCCCAGCCGCCCCACTTCGGAATGCTGTTCCGAAGCGGGGAGGGGGGGCGGGGACACCTGCCCCAGCCGCCCCACTTCGGAACGCTGTTCCGAAGCGGGGAGGGGGGGCGGGAAGACCTGCCCCAGCCGCCCCACTTCGGAACGCTGTTCCGAAGCGGGGAGGGGGGGCGGGAAGACCTGCCCCAGCCGCCCCACTTCGGAACGCTGTTCCGAAGCGGGGAGGGGGGGCGGGGACACCTGCCCCAGCCGCCCCACTTCGGAACGCTGTTCCGAAGCGGGGAGGGGGGGCGGGAAGACCTGCCCCAGCCGCCCCACTTCGGAACGCTGTTCCGAAGCGGGGAGGGGGGGCGGGGACACCTGCCCCAGCCGCCCCACTTCGGAACGCTGTTCCGAAGCGGGGAGGGGGGGCGGGAAGACCTGCCCCAGCCGCCCCACTTCGGAACGCTGTTCCGAAGCGGGGAGGGGGGGGGCGGGGACACCTGCCCCAGCCGCCCCACTTCGGAACGCTGTTCCGAAGCGGGGCGGGGGGCGGGAACACCTTCTGAAGGCGGGCGGGGGGCGAAAGTCTTTGTCCCCCCTGCCTGCCTTCCCAGGGGCTTTTAAATCGCCCCGGACAGCGGAGAAGTCCTCCGCTCTCCCGGGGCGATTTTAAAATGCCGCCCGCCAGCATTTTAAGATCGCCCGGACAGCGGAGAAGTCCTCCGCTCTCCCAGGGTTTTTTAAAATGCTGGGGGTGGGAAGAAAAGCCCTTGTCCCCCCCCCCCCAGCCTTCAGAAGAGGTCCGGGGACAGACTGTCCCCGGACCTGGTCTGAAGGCGGTTTCCATAGGAACGCATTAATTGATTTTCAATGCATTCCTATGGGAAACCGTGCATCGCAAGACGAAAAAACCGCAAGACGAAGAGACTTGCGGAACGAATTAATTTCGTCTTGCGAGGCACCACTGTACTTGAAAGGGAAAAAATCAGCGTTCCTTCAAGGCTCCCTATTGTACAGATTCAATGGGTGCCTAATTTATAAAATCAAGTGGTTTGGCTCTGCCCAGGACTACCCTTCTCCCTAATCCCAGATATGCAGATGGGCTTGATTCAACAAGGGCTCTGGGACAACCTGGAAACCTGTTTTCAGAGTCAGGGTTTAGGCCTGGTGTGCATGTAGCCATAACAAAGAAGTGTCCCTGACCATGTGCAGAGAGTGCATGACTCAATGGTTTACAGTGGTACCTCAGGTTACATACGCTTCAGGTTACATGCGCTTCAGGTTACAGACTCCGCTAACCCAGAAATAGTACCTCGGGTTAAGAACTTTGCTTCAGGATGAGAACAGAAATCGTGCTTTGGCAGCATGGCGGCAGCAGGAGGACCCATTAGCTAAAGTGGTGCTTCAGGTTAAGAACAGTTTCAGGTTAAGAACGGACCTCTGGAACGAATTAAATACTTAACCAGAGGTACCACTGTAGTTGGTAAATTACCATAAAGGCAAATGGCTATTTTAAACCAAAACCAAAACCACCAGGGCTGTAAGCATCACACTTAATTAAACAAATTAAAGTTTTAATTGCAGGCTGACATTCTCCCTCGCCCTGGTTTTTTTTTTGGGGGGGGGGGACGGACGCTGTGATGATGGCAAACGCGTCCCAAGGCATGTTATGAATGCACAGACACTTTGCTTTAAGTCAGGGGTGTCCAAACTTTTTTCAAAGAGGGCCAGATTTGATGACGTGAACATGCATGAGGGTCTACCAAAGTTGCTGACCTTTTTTTAGGATTTAAGTTGTTGACCTTCTTTTAGGATTTTACACCAGGAAATAAACTGCCGCAGGGGCAGGATGAAACCGACTGTTGGGCCGGATTAGGCCCCTGGGCCGGACTTTAAACAAGCAGGTCTGGATTCACTCTGTGCCCCTGGGCTGGAGGCCACCTTTGAACCTTCATGGCATTTTATTCCACAGAAGAAAAAAGGCATATGTCATAAATGGAATAAGTAAAACTGTTAGGACACTGTTGGTTGTCTGTAGGAAGCAAGCCTCACAGAGGAGCAGTGCTTCTTCTTGAATGAACTCTGATACAAAAAAAAGAAATCAACAGTGAATAGTCCATTCAGAAGTAAGTCCCTTGAGTTCATTGGGATTAACCTCCCCAACACACATAAGTGATGGTGATCATTATCAGTGGGGTTTTTTTCAGGGGGTATTCAAGGGTACACAGTACCACCACTTCTTTTTAAAACTAAATTTTATTTTCACATTTTACAGAACGTAAAAAATATTATTTCATACATTTAATGTGGATATTGACTCCCCCCCCCCCTTTCTCTGGTTACATAAATTGCCTCTTCTTTGTTTTGCATCTCCACCACCTAATTATAATTAATCACTTATATTCAAAATTTTAACATCGCAATATGCGTGTGTTTATGTTAATCCTGCCAATGTTTTAAATTGTTTACAATAATTCTTTAAATATAAATGATCCCTGCTTTTTATTAAAATTCTCTCTTCTTGATTTCTTAATCTTTTTGTTGTTGTTAAAAAGCATGGCACTTACTGCAGCAATTTCATGGTGAGTACCGGCACGTATTTTTCCTAGGGAACAAGCACTGATTATGATTATATGGTGCTTATTTTTGTACACCGCCCATCTGACTGGGTTACCCCAGCCACTCTGGGCTACTTCCAACAGAATATATAAAACCTAATAAAACATTAAACATCAAAAACTTCCCTTTGCAGCGCTGCCTTCTAAAAGTACCATCACACTGACATCAGTTGGGACCTATTATTATTAATTATTATTATTATTATTATTATTATTATTCCCAATGGAAAAACCACTGCTATTTGAAGCTAGCCTGTTCTTCTCTCCAAAAGAACTGGACAATTTTTTTTATTTACAGCACTTCCGTCTCCAAAAGGAAGTTCCTTTTAAAACACACACCACCCCCAAAACTGATCATAAACATTCCCCCTACAATTCTGAGTCTACATAGTTTCCAATCACCGTATAACACAATGGGGAGATTTGATCAATTTTTGCATTGGGAATCAAACACAGAATCCACGTCAGCTACTCCTGAAGGCTGCACGTTTGAAATGGAAAAGGGGTAAAACTTCTGAAGAGCAAACTAATTTCGTGGAATCAGAAGCTTCCTTCTTGCCAGCTGATGCACAACCAACTCTCCTTTCCCTCTTCCCTTGCAGACACAAACACACACCTGACCCCCCCCCCAATCTGGGAGCATCTCTATGCAAAAAGAAGTAATCCATTCTTCAATGGTCTCCCCAGGGAAGGCTAGGTCAATATTTTAATACTATTAAACAGTACATTTAAATCCCAAGAGGAAACAGCCCACCCCGGAGGCAGGATTGAAAGTCCTGCTGGGCCGCAGAAAGGAACAACAAGTCTTGCCCTTCCTGGTTTACCATTTTCTGACCAGTTCCCTCAGCCTGACACACAAACGCTGTGTGCCTGGCCCATTAAACCCCATTCAAAAGTCACAGGGACGTACTAATATGCTACTGAGATCAAGAAAAACGCAGGCAGCTTGCTTTGCCATTAGGAAATAAAGCCTAAAGAAAAGTTTGCTTTTCTTCCTCTTCCCTTCCAACCAGTGTTCCTTTTGTGACATGTCTCTTAGACTGCAAGCCCTGAGGGCAGGGACTTTTCTTGTTATCAGTTATAGGCCCTTCTGAGAGCCTTTTATCCAGCCAAAGAGCAGAGTAAACAACAAATACTTTAAATAAATAAATCCAGAGATTTTGGTTCGAGGTCAGGTTTGAGTTCCAGCACCTTTAAAACAAAAACAAAACAAAAACCCACAGGTTTTTTTCTCTTGTCCCCGCCTACTCCAGTGACAGGATTACCCCCCATTGTGTAGTTCTGAAGTTCTGTAATTAGAGATGTTGAGGTCCAACCCAGGTAGGTGAAATCAGTCAGAGATTTTGCACATCTAAAAATTACATTGAGGGAGGACCCTCATCAGTCAAGCAAGTCAGCAGAAAAGTTAAAAAATAGAAAAGTCTAAGAGGTTTCAATTAGAAATATTTAAGTGATTTGTTTTAATAAAAAGATTTTAAGGATCACAAATAAAGGTAAAGGATCCCTGGGCGATTAAGTCCAGCCAAAGGAGACTATGGGGTTGCGGCGCTCATCTCGCTTTCAGGCTAAGGAAGTCAGTGTTTGTCCACAGACAGCTTTCCAGGTCACGTGGCCAGCATGACTAAACCGCTTCTGGTGCAACGGAACACCGTGACGGAAACCAGAGCGCACGGAAACACCATTTGCATTCCTGCCGCAGTGGCACTTATTTATCTACTTGCACTGGTGTACTTTCGAACTGCTAGGTTGGCAGCAGCTGGGACAGAGAAACGGGAGCTCACCCCATTACACGGATTCGAACCGCCGACCTTCTGATCGGCAAGCTCAAGAAGAGGATCAGTGGTTTAGACCACAGCGCCACCCGCATCCCCAGATCACAAATACCTTGTCAACAGCTAGGCTTGAAGGCAAGGACCAGAGCAACACATGCCATGTTTTCTGCCAATTTTGGAAGTCACATCCCCGATGCCCTTTTATCTAATTCCAGAGGTGTGTGGGTTGCTTGCGGTCCTGCGGCGGAGAGGAAAAAGTATTCTGCACTTGCTCAGAGGCATCTCGTACTTTTTCTGATGGAGCAAAGCCCTGGCATCTAAGTTCCAGGGTAGAACCGTAGTCCAAATTATAGCTTTGTGGCAGGGACCATTTTGCCCTTGCAGATTAAAAAGGGACAAGGAGCATTGAGGATCACTCATGGGTGTACAGTGGTACCTCTGGGTTAAGTACTTAATTCGTTCTGGAGGTCCGTACTTAACCTGAAACTGTTCTTAACCTGAAGCACCACTTTAGCTAATGGGGCCTGCTGCTGCGCCGCCGGAGCATGATTTCTGTTCTCATCCTGAAGCAAAGTTCTTAACCTGAAGCACTATTTCTGGGTTAACGGAGTCTGTAACCTGAAGCGTATGTAACCCAAGGTACCACTGTATATCTAAACAGGGGGTTGCTTCTGTTCAGAATGTCTGCCTCCATATTGCATGCCCTTGAATTTATGGAAGAAGCCTGTGTTGGCCCTCAAAATCTGGTGCGCTGTGCCATCAAATGGGCACCAGCAGGAATTCCAGTAATGAAGCGGGGAAAGAGAAAAGAGAGAGTACATAATCGTCATCCTGGTTTTATCCTTAAGAGACTGACAACTGGAAGGTGTGGGGGTGGAGAGGAAATTAATACATGGCCAAGAATCACGTATTCTCTAACTGCCGAGTCATATTTTCCATGGACCTTGCACGGGTCAGAGGACAACTGCTCAGCCAGTCTCCCAAAAGCAGGGAAATTTTCTGTAAGGCTGCATATTTCACAAGTGGAGTCATTATCCATGCATCCCCTCTTCCTATGGTCTCCGAAGGGTAAGGATGCTCAGTCAAAGCCTTTTGGCTTTAGCCCAGAACTCTCAGCCTCTCCCTCCCAATGTACAGAAAAGTGGCTAGGGCAGAATTAACGTGTTGAGACAGTGACGGTCATAGATGGACAACCAGCTGCAATAATACCAATGGTCTAGTTCACCAGGATACGGTGGGGTGAAAACTGCACAAATAAAGGCATGTTTATTACCACTGCTGCTAGTACTACTAAAGTTATTAAAAATACTGTTTTGGCCATGTCAGATTTTACAAGACAAAAGGCCTTCAGGACACATCAAGGGTTATATAAAAAATAAACGGAATGTGCATTTACAGGTTGGAAAACGCCGTATTTTCAAAGAGGAGAATGGAAAGCAGACAGCTGCTGTGGTTTGTGACTTTGATATCACCTCTTTGACAAGGTTTTGGTTTCGCAATATGACAGGTCAAAACTACAGGAAACTTACACCTGACCTAACGCTAGTTCTTCTCTTTTGTTTCCAAGAGTTTTAATTACTTGGTGATGAGGTGATTTGTTGATGAGACTTAGTGACAGGAGCTGGGCTATTCATGTGATTACTCAGTGAGCAGAAAAAGCACTCTCTGCATGGTCAGGGGCACACTCCTATTCCTTCATATTGAGACTGATTAAGTCCTGTTTGGGGGGGGGGTCAATATATCTCTGACATTTTGAGACCCTATTTCCCCCATCCCAGGTCATACCAAACAGAATGGAAGAGGGGAAAATATCGGGATGGGGTGGTTGTCCTTTCCGAAATGGTAAATCATATCTATAAACGTTCTCGGTTCCACCTATTAAAAATAATGTTGCCTCTGAAAAATGTACTGAACAATTAAGAGTGAAGAGAAATATTAATTAGGAATATGACTTCGAAGCCTGCTGGTTTAGATTCATCACCTAAGAGGAAGGATCTTACAGCCAGGAACTCACAGCTCATTATGAATAGACCTCCTGGGTTTTAAGTTACACATTTAAAGTGGAACTGGTGTTAAAGAGACAAAACTCCCTTGGTCTTCTGGGAGACACCCAACTAGAATGAAGATTCATTTGCCAATCATTCCATAGTTATGAAACAAAACTGACAATAACTGCAAGAATGCACCTCACGTTTATAGCTGGGTCCCCCCCCCGAATGTAAACATTATAAAATAACAATAATAAAATGAAAAATAATGTTATCTTCCACCCCACCTCTAGTGACCTGACATAAGAATAGTACAGCTGTGTCGCATAGTGCTGGTCTGACTGGGGAAGATGACCTGCCCTCAAGAGTATTTTCCCTGTAGGCATACCTTGGTTCTCGAATTTCATCTGTTCCAGAAGTCCGTTTAACTCCCAAAACGGTTCAAGAACCAAGGAGTGGCTTCTGATTGGCTGCAGGAGCTTCCTGCACCCAATCGGAAGTCGCAGAAGCTGAGCCGGACGTTCGGCTTCCGAAAAACGTTCAAAAACTGGAACAATCACTTCTGGTTTTCGATCGTTCAGGAGCCAAAACGTTTGAGTTTAAAGGCGTTCGGCTTCCGAGGTTCCACTGTAATACATCAGTAATTGTCTAGAGACTGTTTCAAACCTGTAAGGTCGCTTCCAGATGACCTATTTATTGAGCATTCATCCTGATTTGTTTGTGGAGAAGTTAGATGATGTTGGGTCAAGGCAAGTGTTATTTCATGCTTTTCAGGAAATTTCCCGCCTCACTTTACCGGTCACAAAAAAGTCCATTCATTTGGGAAAGCAGGTTAGTTGTGAAAGACCTCCCAATCAACTGTAGTTGTGCAGCCTGAATTTGCCATAAGGTGACTGAATCCCACCCGAAAATTAGAAGCAGAATAGGAAGTGTCCTAAATTTCCAGCTTTTTTTGCAAAATGGAAATAACAAAAGGGAAGGGAAGAGAAACATAAATCATTAGTCTTACAGCTGATGTATCTGAAACCTTTATTTCCTCCTCACTTTTGGACTTTGAGGGTTCTGTTGTTGTTTTTATTATGTAGGTACGTATTGTAATAGCTCTATCAATACTCCTGCTGCTAAACAAATGAATAAATGAGCAGAAGAAAAGGACTGGCACAAAGCTTTCTAACTAACCAATTCAGTCTGGTCTGGTCAGCTCAGAGGGACCTCAAAGGAGCTGCATCAGACAGGAAGGATGCATATATAAAAAAAGAACAGGAGGTTGCCAGCATGCGAACGGAAATGTATGCTGTCTTCTCAAGTTTCCCAAACCATCACTGAGCTATCAGGGATGTTTTAAATGTAACCACAGCCCGGGTAAGAATCCGAAAAAAAATTAGCGCAAGCTTCTGAGAGTCACATATTTCTGTATCCACCAATAAAGGAATGCTTATCTTATCAATCATCTGCCTTTTTGAAAAGAATCTGGTTAAATCTGCAAACTACAAAGGACTTGGTATAGGCGCCTTGTTTGGATATTCAAAGCAATTTGATAAAACTTAACAGTTCAGTTGTACACAAAAACTACCCCTCACTGACAAAAGGAAAGGGCATCCTTAATATTTTCTTTTCCTTTTTTAAATCCCTTTTATGATCGTACAACAATTTGGCCCTTGTTTAAAAAAATGGGGATGTGTTGCTTAGATTTATCACTGGTTATTTTTACTTGATTAAAAGGCTGCAGTCCTACATTCTTTCTAGGTTGCAAGTCCCACTAAAACTGAAGAGGACTTAGTTCAGAGTAGACATACATAGGCCTGCGCTGTAAAACAGGTTCTTAAAATTATTATCCTGACCAATTAAGCAATTAAATTTATAAATGGTTAAATCTGGGGATCATCTGTATCATAACTATTTTTGTAAAAAAAGTTTTTATATGCAGAATTGTGTTTAAATGTTTGTATAGTTTTTATACATTTAATTATTTTATTTATCGGTCTGTTTTTAATTGCTATTGCCCTTGGTTTATGGTTGTAACCATTTAATAACTGGATATTGGTTTAATGTGTGTTTTACTTTTGTAAACCGCTTTGTGATTTATTTATTTTAAAAAATGTAAGCAGTATAGAAATAGTATCAGAATAAAATAAAATCAACAGATATTTTATTATTGTAAACCTGCCCTTGGTATCTTGTGGTGAAGGGCAGATAAGCTATCTAATAAAACAATGAATGAATGAATGAATGAATGAATGAATGAATGCTGCAGTCGATCAGATTTCCAATCCCAGATGGGAATCTGTGGTCATCTGCCAGGATCTCAGCACCTAGCAGGCTTCACTGCTGATGCCTGCCCTGGCCCTCTGAATATTGTTGAACAGTTGGCTCTGGCTGGCATCTTAATTTTCTACAATGCCCCGGACCTAGCATCCTTCTAGGGAGCTACAGAAAATGTCAGTTTGATGCAGCCACTCATCTGCCAGGTAAGTCCAAAGGGATCCTGGGACTGAGGGGGTGGCGCACTTTGCTCAAGACTCCATCGAACCTGGCGACAGCCTTGGCTGGGGTGGGTGAGCAATGGGGGCCAAGGCTTAGAAAAAGAGGAAACTGAGATGCTTGTCATCTATGTTTTGTTTTGTTTTTTTGAAGACATAACCTGAACTGACCTCTCCTGGTATGTTTACTAAATTATGTAAAAGAGCAGCTCTCAGAGAGGCAACAGGAAATAGGTTTGGTACTATTAGTAGCAGTTAGAGTCAGGTGTTGGGACGCAGGTGTTGGACAACAGCCAAACTGAGATGTCAAGTGGGAAATCTGCCATTGATTCAAAGCATCTGCAATTGCTCTCAATTTTGCTTTGCGGGGGCGAGAGGTGGCTGCTTAACCTTTTCCCCATCCCATTTCCCTGACTTAAATTCCCCACCCCAACATAGCTGCTATTAGCCATGGAAGGTTCTCATGGGGGTGGGGGGAATTTAAGCAGAGGAGAAGGGTTAAACTTGTGCTGTCACCCCATTGCAGCCCCAGCTTACCCCGATCCAGTATCAAGTCTGATTTGACCCACAGGGACTCACATGGAGCAAGAACTATTGGACAAAGTTTTGGGAAGTTCTCTCTATGGCTATGTTCAAATATATAAAAGGATGTCACATAGAGGAGGGAGAAAGGCTGTTTTCTGCTGCTCCAGAGAAGCGGACACGGAGCAATGGATCCAAACTACAAGAAAGAAGATTCCACCTAAATATTAGGAAGAACTTCCTGACAGTAAGAGCTGTTCGACAGTGGAATTTGCTGCCAAGGAGTGTGGTGGAGTCTCCTTCTTTGGAGGTCTTTAAGCAGAGGCTTGACAACCATATGTCAGGAGTGCTCTGATGGTGTTTCCTGCTTGGCAGGGGGTTGGACTCGATGGCCCTTGTGGTCTCTTCCAACTCTATGATTCTATGATTCTATGATTCTATGTATAATAGTATATAAGGACAAGGCAAAATAAGAGAATGTTTGATGGTTTTGAAGCAAAGGTCCACATGACAAAAATCCATCCTTAAGGGGCACTTTAATAGTTTAAGTAATAAAAGGAAATCTTTAAATACGTTTCTTTTATAAAGGAAATACAAGCGACAGGGGCCGCAGCTCACTGGTAAAACTCAAGCTTTGCCTCTGAAGGCCCCAAATTCCATCCCTGGCACATCTGGTTTGAAAGATTAGCAAGAGCTGTGAAAAATTCAGCTTGAGAACCAGTCAGTCCACAGTGGCATCATAGGCAAAGTTACTTCCACTTTCACATAAACCATGATTTGCATCCAAACCAGCATACAGTGACATGCACTTTGCTGCCGAACCAGGATTCAGCCCAATTCAGTTTATTGGCCCAAACAAAGTGTGAAATGGAATATCAAACTTATAAAGCGAAAACAAACCAGGTAGTAAACAAATACAAACTAACGATACCCACACAAACAAAGAACACTCCCATCTAAATGACACTCAGCAACTAATATCCATTATTACAATCTACAACATGTGGCTTTGCAGCCGCTAGCAGTTCAAAACTGGTTTGCAATCCTGGTTTGGTGGGCAAGTGCCAAGCTTAGCTTGCTGGGCTTGGATGGAATAGCATAATACTATGGTTTCCACAAAAGAGAAAACCATTGATTGAAAAAGTGAGAAGAGCGTGGAGTATGAAAACACAAGATTCACTCTTGGAACACTGAACCATACTTACCTTACTAACAGTGACCATTCAACAACAACAACAAAAGGTAGTTGATAACACAGAGTCTTGGAGGGAGGGGTATGGAAATTTGTCAGGACATCTTTGTCCCTTCCGCCCAGTTCTGAACTTCCCTACTCCTGGATTGTAATTCCAGAACACTGTATCTGCTGTATTGTTACTTGCCTGAATTATAATCTCTTTCTTAAAGTAAAGGTAAAGGGACCCCTGACCATTAGGTTCAGTCGTGGACGACTCTGGGGTTGCGGCGCTCATCCGCTTTATTGGCCGAGTGAGCCAGCATACAGCTTCCGGGTCATGTGGCCAGCATGACTAAGCCGCTTCTGGCGAACCAGAGCAGCACACGGAAACGTCGTTTACCTTCCCGCCGGAGCAGTACCTATTTATCTACTTGCACTTTGACATGCTTTCGAACTGCTAGGTTGGCAGGAGCAGGAAGCGAGCAACAGGAGCTCACTCTGTCACGGGGATTCGAACCGCCGGGTCAGCAAGTCCTAGGCTCTGTGGTTTAACCCACAGCGCCACCTGCGTCCCATAATCTCTTTCTTACTTCCAAGTACAAGCCTCTGTCTGCATGTGTTGGGTGGGAGCTGGGACACATGCAAGGATTGCGGTGGGGAGCGGGTGGTGGGAAATCAAGTTTTATAGACTGAACTTTTCAGAAGGGGAGCCAAAACCCATCCCCTCTCCTCATCGCCGCACCACAGCAAAACAACAAAAAGAACTAAACAGGGCGTGTGGTGGGCTGCTGACTTCCTGAGCCAACGTTGCCAGGGGAACGTGATACGGGCCACAATAACCACTCAGAGCCGACAAGCTTCTCAACCCAGTACCTCCAATCCCACCTTCGCCCCTGTTGCAAACGCAGAACTTTGCAGGTGTTGTTACATCTAGCCACTTCTACTGTAGAGCACGTTCTCTGTATTTTAACCTTGCCTAACAATGCCACCAAACTGGTTCCTGGCATGCTCATCTTGCAGACAGAGGAACTGAGGGTAACAGACTACCTACTGCCCATAGCTATACACAGGCCCTAAGTCACAACTGTGGTCTCTAGACCAGGGGTTTTCAACCAGGGTTCCGTGGTACCCTGGGGTGCATTGAATAAAGTTAAGGGATGCTGCAGGCAACATTGGCCTCTGTCCCTCTTTCCTTCCTTGCCCCCTCTGATGCCGTCTTGAGTCTCTGCCTCCCAAAGCCTTGCATGGCTGTTTGTTGCAGCAGCCCTGGCTACAAGCTCCCCAGGTGAATGGTGCCTTTATGGCTGGCCAGGGGTGCTTCCCAGGCCCCTGTGGGGCAGTGTGAGGAGTTACCTCTCTTTGGGGCAGGGGAGCAGCTCAGAGACCAGCAGTGACAACAGCGGCTGCCCAGAGGACTCCCAAGGAGAGGGGAGAGGAGGCTGAGGGAACCCTCCACAAGGGAAGGTGTTCAAAAATGGGTGAGAGGCTGCCAGCTTTGAAGGCGAGGGGTGACATAACTGGGCTCCTGAGCCCCACAGGAGTGCCACAGAAAGAATTGGTCAAGGGAGCCGCGGACTCAAAAACATCGAAAACCTCTGCTCTAGACCAAGCTCCTACCACAAATGAAGCAGATTTACCAGTGTCCTGTAACAAAGTACTTTGTCACATTTTCCTATCCCATCCGCACAGATGCAGTGTTAAATGTACACTGCCCCACCACGTCAAAGGCAGGAATATTTACATGTTTATTATATCTGCATTAAAAGTATCCATTTCACAGGCCTTTCTGTGGAAGCTCATTGCCCAATATACGCCCACTTGTCCCACTTTTGATGCACGTTACTAGCTGTTCCATTGGTTAAATCTGAAAATCACAATATTTCATCGTTGGGGGAAAATCTTTTATTAAAATGCATCCACTGATTTAGCCAGCCTCCACCCCTCCTCCAAATCATAAACTAAGGCTTAGTTATTAATCTATAGGCACAAGAACATCAGGCCTGGGTGCTAAATGTGGCCTTCTGGGCCTCTCAGCCTGGGCCCTCAGGCCAGACCTTCCATTGTCCCTGCTCTGTGACCTCCTTGAGTGCTTTTGCCTGGTTGGAAAAACTTTTAACTGAAATCGTTTATCTTACTTTCCTGAATGAAGGATGGAGAGATGCTCCAATAGCCAACAGGAATGTGCCGAAAAGCTTCAAGGTGTGAGGAGGTCCTAGGCATACTCTCTGGTGGGCTCCTTCCAGTGTTGGTGGCGCCCTTGATGTTACCTAGCAGAAAAGGTTGTGACCCTGCATTTTAAATTCCCCACAATCTCCCTGACAGAGCACCATTCTGGGGCATCATGGGAAATCTTAGACGAAGGCTCACTGACCCAGCTGCGCAGCACAGGGACCCCAGGGAGATGTGCGCAGAAACCTTTGACGTTTGACAGGGTGAATGTGGCCTAGAGTACAATGGGAAGGGTCAAATCCAATCTTCTGCCCATGTCTGCTCTTGTCCCACCCATGTGGTCTGTCTGTGGTGCTGTCCACTAGCGGCATGCAATCTCCCACTTCCCAGAATGTTGCTCATGGCGGGGAGAGATGTGGCACTTGTGCTGAAAGAAAGTTCAAAGGAGGCAAAATTTTGTCTGAATAAAACTGCCTTAGCACAACACACAGAGAGGCCTTTGGGGAGTCTCTCGATATGAGAAACTTCTGAAGTTGATTGGCAGCCACCTAGAAAACCTCTCTCTCTGGTCCCGATTTGGGACCTAGTTTCTTTAGCGGTATGTGCAAACACTCCCAGACTGCTTTTTACAAAACTTAAATGGTCAAGGAAACTATGGAACTGTATCATCTTCATGTGGTTTGGCCCTATGTCCAGGCATTTGGACACTGCTGGGTCTTCCCAAGCCCCCTAGAATGGACTTATGTGTCCGTTTCAGCGTTTCTCATTTTGCTAATCTTAAGTTCAATTATTCACATTTCCACAAGAGTATGCAGGGTTTTTTTTTAATAAAAAGAAAATCCTCATGAACATTTATCATTCTAGTTCAAATTTCTTGTTCTTATATGCAGTTTTCATCAATATACATATTTTTGGCAAGCGTTTTCCCCAATGTATTTATGCATGTGTTAGTTTTGCTGTGCCTAATGCATGCATTTTTGTACACATTGTTTGGTTGGAGAATTGTATTGAGAATTCACAGTAATGTGCCTTTCAAAGGCGAGCCGTCTTCATGTGTTGGTTCAAGAGGTGCAAATTAGATAATTTCTCATTGCAATGCAAACAAAAATAGTATCTCTCTTAATCCTACACCCCCTAATCTGAAACCGTACCTCCTGCGAATATTTTCTACCTGTCTACGATAAAACAAAAAGAGGAGAGTGGTGTTTTGGAATTTAACTCTCAACGCTAACCTTCTGTTCTTGAGTTTTATGCCACAAAACCTCAGAAGTTTGGCAGTACTGAAGGCACAAACCTCGCGGCAACAAATCAAACACTGTATTATCAACAAAGGGGTAAAACCATTTCTTCAAACACTTCATTCAACTCCCCACCTGCACCTCCAGAGATTTTACATATGCAAGTACACACACACACACACACACACACACACACACACACACACACAGCTAGCAGCAGACTTGGGCAGAGTGCTGTCCTCTACGCAACACAGCCTCATATAAGTTTAACAATTATTTGATTAAATCTGCATACATTTCAATACAAATAAAGACAATATTTCTGAAGAAAATACAGTGGTACCTTGGTTCTCAAACTTAATCCATTCCGGAAGTCCATTCCAAAACCAAAGCATTCCAAAACCAAGGCGGGCTTTCCCATAGAAAGTAATGTAAAACAGATTAATCCATTCCAGACTTTTAAAAACAATCCCTAAAACTGAAATTTAACATGAATTTTACTATCTAACGAGACCACTGATCCATAAAATGAAAGCAATGAACAATGTACTGCAGTCACACAATCAATCATTCAGTAGCTGAACTGGGTTCCACACAGTCACAAAAGCTAAACAAAAAAGAGCCACAAAAACAAAAAACCACAAAACAAATAGCAAAAACAGGCAGACCTCAGCGTAACACTCCAAAAGGATGTGTGGCACTCAAATCGGAAGCGTAACACTCAAAATGGAGCACGTTCGGCTTCCGAAAAAGTTCACAAATCGGAACACTTACTTCCGGGTTTGCAGAGTTTGGGTTCCAAGTTGTTTGAGTACCAAGGCGTTGGAGAACCAAGGTACCGCTGTAACTTTCTTATTTTTTAACTGCCTTCTGTGAGGCCAAGTAGGGATTTGAACCTGTGACCCGATTCCCCTGCCCCCCCCACCCTGTCCTAGTCTGCCATACTAACCACTACACTGTGCCAGCTCATGCTCTCTAAGAGCTGATGTTTTAAAAAAAGGTTAGGTATATTTGTTCGCTCCCTGAACAATGGGCAATCATCCTGCCATTGCTACTGCAGATGTGCACAGTGATATTGCCTCCGAATTGTCAAGTCAAGTCATGGTTCAGGAATGGGACCAGGCTTCCTGGGCAACAGAGATGCTTCTGGGATGCTCCTGCATCTAATCATGGATTACATCTGGTGCCTTCTTGGGCACATGCATAGGCCCAAGGCATAGGCAACCTTCGGCCCTCCAGATTTTTGGACTACAATTCCCATCATCCCTGACCACTGGTCCTGTTAGCTAGGGATCACGGGAGTTGTAGGCCAAAACATCTGGAGGGCCAAAGGTTGCCTATGCCTGCCCTAGTCTTTATCCGCTATCAAACTCCCCAATTATTGCACATCCTCTGTAAGATACAAATGGAACTGAAAGGTGCTTTCAACACTTTGGGGAATATGGTGGGTACATTTTGCTATGTTCTGTTCACACGAATGGACCTGAGATAGCCTGTTGGAAGAAGGGACAAAATGTCTACATCTGCCATTTTTAAAAGTAACTTCTTTGTTTCCCAAACAGTTTTTTAAGATCAGTTTTTAAATCTGCATTATAAAGCTTTTTTTATCTAGGTGCTACTGCACAATTTCTTTAACAATTTTTAAAGGCAATATAAAAAAATGTGTTTTAGCACTAATTAACAGATGGGGGAAATAAACACAATGCAAAAATGGTGCCAACGATAAGGGAACGGGGAACCATCCCTGCCTAACTTAATGTTGAACTTTGTGCTAAAATGCTTTTGAAGTTTTAAGTGCTACTGTGCAAGCTTTTTAAGAGAGAGAGGTGTGTTGTGTATAAAGGCGTTTTACGGCAAATTTTAAAAGAAAGATCAATGGGGGACAAAATCATGCTAATAAATGGGTTTTGACAGGAAAGTTGCTGGGGAAGTTTTGCCAGACTATAGATGCATATAGACTGTCATCACTGCACATGTCAATGCTATGTCTTTATGCCTTAAAAAAGACAGAAGAACGATTCTAAGGTGGTGGAGAATGCACTAGGTTTTGTTCTTTCTCGTATAATTATTTTTGGAACTTCTGCAAAAATATTAAAGGAGCATGGGGAAACACAGGAGGGCAACAATTTGTTGACAGTAGTCTGTAGATGCCCCACTTGAAGGTTGTGGATGAAGTGTGGCTCCTCTCCAGTGAAAAGGCAAAAAGGAAAGGATCCCTGGACAGTTAAGTTCAGTCAAAGGTGACCATAGGGTTGCAGTGGTCATCTCGCTTTCAGGCCGAGGGAGCCGGCATTTGTCCACAGACAGCTTTGACTAAACCGCTTCTGGTACAACGGAACACCTTGATGGAAACCAGAGTGCACGGAAACGCCATTTACCTTCCTGCTGCAGCGGTACCTACTTATCTACTTGTACTGATATGCTTTCGAACTGCTAGGTTGGCAGGAGCTGGGACAGAGCAACGGGAGCTCACCCTGTCACGGGGATTCAAACCGCAGACTTTCCAATCAGCAAACCCAAGAGGCTCAGTGGTTTAGACCACAGCGCCACCCGCGTCCCTCCCCAGTGAACATCCAGTGTGAAAACACCCTCTCCCTAATTGAGCTGAACACAGATGATTCTTCTCCTGTTTACCCTCACCTTCCCCTGCTGCCTCTCCAGTTCTGAAATTTGCTTTGTAAGCTCCTTGAGGCAGGGACCACAAGTTCCCCATCCCTGTGGTACAGCTTCCATCATGTTGGCTCCAGTATCCCCTTCCTTTGTTTTTAAAAAGAATAAAGTTCCTCCCTTCTCTGGCACAGCCCTGTTAGTGAAGGAGAGTCAAACCACACGGAGAAGCCCTGTTCCTCATCTTTCCCTCCAAAGGTTTGGAAATTTCTTTTGTCCACATTCAAAGGAGGCCACTTAAAGAACATGCGTGTTGACAGCTTCCCCCCAGGGCCACAGCACTGGCACTGTGCACCAACAGGCCCTTGGAGAAAGGAAGGTTCAGTGGATAAAAAATTAACAGATATAAACACTCCCCGTGGGTGTGAGAAAGATGCAGCCAAGATTTGTGCGGAAGAGACATAATTTGAGTCTCGGAGAAGTGGCAGGCGGCAGGGCGGGGTGGAGAGGGAGACGCTTCGAGGAGGGCAACAGGGCAGCAAGCCCGCAACTGGCAACTTGCTCCGTGCTCATGGGGCAGCTTGGAAATGTATCACGAGCCAGAAGCTTGCAGCTGATTTGCCACATATATATGGCAGGTATATATCCTGCCTTTTCAGTACCATTGAGCACAGCTAAAGTGCATCAAAGCCAACCATAAAATACAATTACAGTGGTACCTCGGGTTACATACACTTCAGGTTACAGACTCCGCTAACCCAGAAATAGTGCTTCAGGTTAAGAACTTTGCTTCAGGATGAGAACAGAAATCGTGCTCTGGCGGAGTGGTGGCAGCAAGAGGCCCCATTAGCTAAAGTGGTGCTTCAGGTTAAGAACAGTTTCAGGTTAAGTACGGACCTCCGGAACGAATTAAGTACTTAACCTGAGGTACCACTGTAACAACAACAACAACAAAAAGGATTATAAAAACAGTGGGGGGGCTCTCAAATTTCAGTGGCACACAGTGGAATGCTAGAATTCGGCACCACTCGGCCTCTCGCGTTCTGTTCCATGGCCTTGTTATGTCGCCCCCTGCAGCTACTGTAAAACCACCCCTGAGAGAAACAGAGACAAGTACAATGGGTAAAATAGAGGTATCGGATAAAAACTTAGCCATTAAACCAAACAGTGTCATTAAGAATGTATGGCATAAGACCAAGGAGATCAGGATTCAAATCTCCACTCGGCCATTGAGCGGCCAGTCACAGCCTCTCAGCTTAAATTTACCTCGAATGGTTGTTGTGGGGTTTACCGTATTTTTCTGTGTGTTAAGACGATGTATTTTGCTTCTTTGGTTTTTTTAGTGCAAAAGAGGGGGTCGTCTTATACACGGGGGTCGTCTTATACATGGGAAAATACGGTCCAGAGCTTCAGCTGCTTGTTCCGCTTCCACTATCTTCATGCCTTGCTTGACTCTAGTTCCTTCTTACACTCCCTATTGCTAGCTATCACTTACTCACCTGCCCGCCCACCCTGCCTTGCCTGCCTGCCTGCCTCTCTCAGCAGCGACGAAATTGGGCGATCTCGGGTGTTTAAAATACTGATTTCTTAATTTAGGGTTCAAAAAAATAGTCTTATACATGGGGCAGTCTTATACACAGAAAAATATGGTAAATACACAAGAAAAACATGGAAGGGAAGAACCATGGAGAAAAGGGTGGGGGCAGAAAGGCAATGAATCAATTAATACTAAACACCTGCCTAAAAAGAAAGGGTTTTGCAATGCAAAAAAAACCTATACAACGAGTGGGCAACTGAGCCTCTATTCAATAAAGAAAGCCTTTCTCTAGTCTCCATGAGCCAAGCCTCCATCATAGTCAGGATGTAAGAATATTATATCTGTAAGACCGTAGGCTGTATGCAGGCTAGTACAGTATATCATATTATACACATACCATTTGCATGAACATAGAACATCCATTTGGATGTCTTTGAAATTGCATTAGTGTTGTGCTGTGTGCACAAGATACCTTGCCCTCATTGCAGCGGTTCTGCCCAGACTTTTCTGCAACCAGGCAATGGAATTAGAAAGAAAAAGAACCTTACCCTTAGACTCCGAGCGGATTAAGCTCATTGCATTTCATTGACATGAGATGCGATGGCCACCAGCTTACATGACTTTTAAAATGTCATTCAGAGACTGTATTCAGAGGCCTTGTACCTCTGATTGCTTCAGTTGGGAGTTCCCCCTGGAGTCCCATTTCCTGGGAAGATACACCAAGTTTTGTGATGGGCTGAGCATGATCCAGCTGCTCAGCCCCAATGATGAAAGGACATGAGAGGGAGGTGCTACCAGGGGAGAATGATGGGTGCAATACCCTGCCTGTTAATCAGTTCAGGTGTCTAGAAGTTTGTCCTACAGAGGAGCCCAAGTCGAAGATGAGGATGAAGGGTCAATAAATGCACAAATAGCTTCCTCCACCTAAGAAACGCTTACAGCACTGGAACAGAAAGCAGCCCGGAGTGTTTACTGAACTCACACCTTATATAACCAAAGGATGTCCGTGTACATGTAAGAATTAGATGTCTGAATATTTGCAACAGTAGAGACCATAAACATGTGAAGTGTCCCTTCTCAAAAAGTTGGTTTTAAAGGACTGGTTGTTTGGTACTGCCAACATCTCTGCAAGCAAGGTTGATTAATGTAGCCTAATGAAGGTACCCAAGTATCAGATTCCCTAACAGATGAATCACACAAAGCTTTTGGCGGACAGGAATGAGCAAACAAATTGAGGAAGTAATCAGGAACTGTATGGCTTATACTGTATTTGTGAAAAATCCCAGAAAACATTCGCCACAAGCCCAACAGAATATCCTAACAGCCCATGGGGAAAATTAACTCTAGATACACATAAGGAGACCTTTAGATGTTGACCAGCCTGCAAAATAAGAGGTTTATCATCATGGTGGGGGACTATTATTCTAAATGCCCAGATGTTTCATTCTCTGGCAAACCACTACTGTATAAGCAACGTACAGTGGTACCTTGGGTTAAGTACTTAATTCGTTCCAGAGGTCCGTTCTTAACCTGAAACTATTCTTAACCTGAAGCACCACTTTAGCTAATGGGGCCTCCTGCTGCCGCTGCGCCGCCGGAGCCCGATTTCTGTACTTATCCTGAAGCAAAGTTCTTAACCTGAAGCACTATTTCTGGGTTAGTGGAGTCTGTAACCTGAAGCGTATGTAACCTGAAGCGTATGTAACCCGAGGTACCACAGTAATTTGATTTGTCTGCAGTCTTTACCAGAGAAGACCTTCCCAAGGAATTAGTGACTGACAATGGGCGACAACTTACCTCATTTAAACTAGAACAATATTTCTACAGCAATTTTTAAAAATTACAAGGCTGTTCCATCCAAGAGAGAATTGCTTGGCGGAAAGAATGAACAGATTACTAAATGAGAATTTGTAACTGACCATTTCACAACAACCCTCAAAAGAGGCAATTCTCAAAACTCTGTTTGCTTAGTAGTTACCAAAAAGTTTAGTTTAGCTAAGACAAGCCAAGGGAATGTGTGCATGGTTTTTCTTTTATTCTGGCAGTGAGAGAAGCATTGTGGTCACCTGAGGAAGTCCCTATTGTGTGAGTCAGCACTGGTGTAAGCTTGAGGAACATCCCAGTTACAAGGAGGAGGTAACACTCCAGCCTAATTAATTCCAGAAACAAGTACCACATCTGATGCAAGCAACACCTTCAGCATGGTTTCTGATCTCCTACTGTGAGTCCCTTGTTCAGCCGGCAAGCTCATCCCACCTTAATTAAATTAAGTAGCCTTTTTGCATTTCCTGAGAAGCCCAAGTATGCTGAATTCCCCTTTCAGCAAAGACAACAATACCTTGTTAAAATACTTTTATCAACAGAGAAGTCTCTTTCGGCTGGGCTTTCAACCTGTGGCATCATATCAAATTAATTCCATTCAGGATGTCTGAGGGCCTCTCCACCTACTGTATTTTTTGCTCTATAAGACTCACTTTTTCCCTCCTAAAAAGTAAGGGGAAATGTGTGTGCATCTTCAAGGAGCGAATGCAGGCTGCGCAGCTATCCCAGAAGCCAGAACAAAGAGGGATCGCTGCTTTCGCTGCGCAGTGATCCCTCTTGCTGTTCTGGCTTCTGGGATTCAGAATATTTTTTTCTTGTTTTCCTCCTCCAAAAACTAGGTGCATCTTATGGTCTGGTGCGTCTTATACAGCGAAAAATACGGTATGTATTTTGTCGTGCAATGTGTTACAATCTTATTTGCAAGCTTGGATCCTTTGTGGAAAAGCCTTTTCAGATTCAAGGTGAAGCTGTTTTGATACATTTTCTTTATTACTGAATGCATTGGGCATCCCCAGTTGAGTTCAACTTTTCAGTTAATTCCCCAAAATCAGGTGTGTGTTTTGTGAGTACACTTTGAGTATTCATCAATTCCTGCATAGATGCAATTCATCAATTCCTGCATAGATGTACGCTAGCAGATGTGATATCATTACATAACTACTCCCTACCCTGTTACATGAAAATCGCCTTTCGAATTGCTGAAAGGGTGGAAAGCAAACACCAAACTTATCCAATGGCAACTCACAGGACTCATCAACTTTGTTGGATTGGTCATGTTATGCGGATGCCTGATTATCATCTTCCAAGGCAACTACTCTATTCCAAATTTAAAAATTGAAAGCATAATGCTGGTGGTCAACAAAAGAGGTTTAAAGACTGTCTCAAGGCAATTTTTAAAAAATGTAGTATAAACACAAACAATTGGGAAACACTTGCCTGCAAGCACTCCAGTTGGAGAACAGCCTTTACCAAAGGTGTCATGGGCTTTGAAGACACTCGAACTCAGGACGAAAGGGAGAAACGCGCTAAGAGGAAGGCATGCTTGGCAAATCCACACCATCATCAACTCCTGCCCGGAAACCAATTTCCCCACTGTGGAAGGACGTGTGGATCCAAAATTGGCCTCCACAGTCACTTACGGACTCATTGTTAAAACCATGTTTATGGAAGACAATCTTAGTTGGCTAACAATGATAGCCAAAGAAAAAGATATTCCTAATGATTCAGAGGTAAGGTCAAGAAGAAACCACTCCAGCTTTGATCTCACAGATGAGGTTCAAGAAAGTGACAAGAAGGTCTCAATAAAAACAAGAAGATAGATGACCAGTTGATTTTGTCTCTGGCAACCCAAATACTAAGGAAAAACTTCAGGATAAATCAACAAAAAGTTTATAAGTCTTTTAACGCCAATAAGACCTAGATCCCAATCCTGTTGTTATAAAAGGGAACAATGTGCTACGTCCTGCAAGTTAATCACTTCTGTTGTCTGGAAGTTTGTCCTGAAGAGGAGCTGGTAGAAAAGGAGACAGCCTTAATGGGGAAAGGAAGGAAGGAATTTTAAATTAAAACTGCACCTGATGTCTTGTATTTATGAGGAAGCCAAGATACAAAGGCAGGAAATGCTGCCTGAATAATCCTGGTCCTGTGTGGACACCATGCAATTTCTGTTCCTGTACTAGTTTTTGAGAGTGAGCGTGTGTTTTGTTTTATTTCATATCAGCAACTGTTTGGGTTCATTGGATTTTAGGGCTGTTGCTGCTGTTTCGTGTTTGTTTTACTGGATGTCATTTGAGCTTATACGTTTCAATGACTGAATGTCACATCTAGTATTTTTCATAGACCAGTGACTCATGAATAAATTTCCAGTTGTTGGGGGATGGGAAAGGAGAATAAAGTTATGAGCCTCCATAGCTGTTTTGACCAAAACCTAATGAATGTCCAATGCACCTATAAAAACACACAGGTGTAGACTGTATATTAATACACTTTTGTTTGTTTGTTTGTTTGTTTGTTTATATCCCGCCTTTTCCAGATGGGACTGAATCCCCCCCCCTTTTTTTTTGCCCTGGCCTTTGACATCTGAGATGTATATTTTTAGGACCCCACACTACTTTTGTAAGTTGTTTAAAAGTAGTGTTTTAAATTGTTGCAACCTACCCTGAAACCTTGGGAACGCGGGTGGCGCTGTGGGTTAAACCACAGAGCCTAGGGCTTGCCGATCAGGAGGTCGGCGGTTCGAATCCCCGGGACGGGGTGAGCGCCTGTTGCTCTGTCCCAGCTCCTGCCAACCTAGCAGTTCGAAAGCACGTCAAAGTGCAAGTAGATAAATAGGTACCGCTCCGGTGGAAAGGTAAACGGCGTTTCCGTGCGCTGCTCTGGTTCACCAGAAGCGGCTTAGTCATGCTGGCCACATGACCCGGAAGCTGTACGCCGGCTCCCTCGGCCAATAAAGCGAGATGAGCGCCGCAAACCCAAAGTCGGTCACGACTGGACCTAATGGTCAGGGGTCCCTTTACCTTTACCTTACCCTGAAACCTTAGGGCAAAGGGCAAGTAATAAATTAAATTAAATTAAATTGTTGCTGTTATTGACAGCAAGCTATTGCTTTTCTCTTTTCTTTCTTTCTTTCTTTCTTTCTTTCTTTCTTTCTTTCTTTCTTTCTTTCTTCATATCAATCCTTCCTAGGCAGATTCCAAGTAACATCAAAACACATTAATTAAATCACAATATCAAAATATAACAGATCATTGGCATCCTTCCCACAGGGCAGCTGATGGGAGATAACCCTGAGAGGGGAAGAGGATAGTCTCTCTCTTTCTTCCCCCCCCCCCCACATCTCTCCTGAAATCCTACCCAGAAGGCAGCTGGTGGGAGATGGCCTTGTCAGGGTGTGAGCACAAGATAACCAGGCTGCAGAAGGCTCTGACATCAGTTTTCAAACTTCCCACAACTCATCCTGCCAAGGACGTTCTTACCCCACACGTGCTCATGTGGCAGAACTGGTGCTGCTACAGATGCTGCATGATACCTGTTCCGCCTTTGTAAAAATTCAGTCGTTTGGTGTGGCAGTGCCTGCACTGTGGGATTCCCTGTTTAGGGAAATTTAGGGTAGCCCTGCTTAGGGATTTTTAATGTTTGATGTTTTAGCATGTTTTTAATATTTTGTTGGGAGCTGCCCAGAGTGGCTGGAGAAACTCAGACACATAGGTGGGGAATAATAATAATAATAATAATAATAATAATAATAATAATAATTGTTGTTGTTGTTGTTGTTGTTGTTGTTGTTTTGTTGTTGTTGTTGTTGTTGTTATATCCTGCTTATTGAGATAAAGCAGGTGCCTTCAACTGTGCTCTTTTTGGCACCTGCTCATAATCTTGTTCAGACAAGTCTAGCCAAACGCTTAAGAAATTTTAAAATCTGTGTAAAGTGGGACCTCAGGTTAAATACGCTTCAGGTTACATACGCTTCAGGTTACAGACTCCGCTAACCCAGAAATAGTACCTCGGGTTAAGAACTTTGCTTCAGGATGAGAACAGAAATCGGGCTCCGGTAGCACGGCGGCAGCAGGAGGCCCCATTAGTTAAAGTGGTGCTTCAGGTTAAGAACAGTTTCAGGTTAAGAATGGACCTCCGGAACGAATTAAGTACTTAACCTGAGGTACCACTACATTTCAACTTTTGTGTGTTTTTAAGCGTGGTTGTGAGCCCCCCCCCCCCCCGATTTTCCTGTTTTATCTTCTGTAAACCGTTTTGAGGTTTGTTTGTTCTTTGTTGTTTGTAAATTTTATGAACTAAACAAACAAACGTCTGCTGTGGACCTCCTGTGAAGAGGATTATGGTGCATATTTTCTAAGACACACCCTTGCTTCCCATGCACCAGGCCTCTTGGCCACCGTTGAGCCCTGTGTGAACTGAGGCCAGAGAAAGACCCACCCATCATATTCCCCTGTGCCTACACAACGCTGAAGAAGAGAAGCAGTGGTTAGACAAGCTGTATTTCAGGGAAGTGCAGCCCTTTGAGGAATCCCTAACAGGATCTGGAGGAGCACAGGCGTTCAGCAAAACCATTGCCGGCTCCTTGAGCGAGAGATGCTGTCATTGCATCGTGCCAGTTTCTCACCACGTTTGCCCTTTTCATCTTGGCCCAAAGTCACAGTCACACACACACACACACACAGGCTGTGGGGAGGCCTAGGCATGCCTAGGCTGCTGTCCCATCTCTCTGTTGTCACCGCTTGCCTGTTCAGAGAGGTGAGCAGGCAATGGCAGCCAGGAGGTGGCACACCAGGGTCAGGATACACACACACACGCGCACACACAGTGGCATGGGCCTCACAGACAGCCCCGCAATGCTGACCCCCACCCCCATGGCATCACTGTCTAGAACACAGACAACCTACAAACTAAATACCCAGCCGGTTATATGATATAATAATGGCAAAGACTAAAACCAATACAAAAATGTATCTGGTATGGAAGTAGTCACGCTTCTCCCCAATTGCTCTCCCCAGCAATTGCTCATAGCTGCTCAAGGAAGCCCTTTCACACACCTTTAGGAACAGTGAAATCCCATTTTACAATTTGGTCGTTTAGTCCATTTCCACCTCCCTTGGCAAAAGCCTATGTAAGCCACTGAACATGGTGAAGCTTAAAAATCTGAAATAAATTTGATCAATAAATATAACGGTGCCGATCACAGAAACTCCAGTGGAAAGTATATTTTGCCTACCTGGTGAGTGACACCAAAAGCGTTTTTTAAAAAAAGTGAACCATAGATAAAGGTACCCCTGACCGTTAGGTCCAGTCGCGGACGACTCTGGGGTTGCACGCTCATCTCGCTCTATAGGCAGAGGGAGCCGGCGTTTGTCAGCAGACAGCTTCCGGGTCATGTGACCAGCATGACTAAGCTGCTTCTGGTGAACCAGAGCAGCGCACAGAAACACCGTTTACCTTCCTGCCAGAGCGGTACCTATTTATCTACTTGAACTTTGACATGCTTTCGAACTGCTAGATGGGCAGGAGCTGGGACCGAACAACAGGAGCTCACCCAGTCGTGGGGATTCGAACCACCGAACTTCTGGTCGGCAAGCCCTAGGCTCTGCGGTTTAGACCACAGCACCGCCCGCATGAACCTTATCAGACACTAAAAACACAGAGGGACAGACATTTAAAGCACATTCAGTGTGCATTTAAAACATAGGACTTCCCTCAAAGAATCCTGGGAAGTGTACTATGTTAAGGGTGATGGGAATTGTGGCTCTGTGAGGGAGGAAACCACATTTAGAATCAGAATTGTAGAGTTGGAGGGGACCACAAGGGTCATCTAGTTCAACCCAGGCAGAGGGCCTTCTCGGTAGTGGCGCCTGCCCTGTGGAACGCCCTCCCATCAGATGTCAAGGAAATAAACAACTACCTAACTTTTAGAAAACAACTGAAGGCAGCTCTGTTTAGGGAAGCTTTTAATGTTTGATGTTTTCTCATGTTTTTAATATTCTTTTGGGAGCTGCCCAGAGTGGCTGGGAAAACCCAGCCAGATGGGCAGGGTATAAATAATCATATTACTATGATGATGATTATAATTAACCCCCTGCAATGCAAGAATCTTCTGCGCAACATGGGGCTTACACCCAGAGACCCTGAGATTAAGAGCCTCATGCTCTACTGACTGAGCTATGCCAGGATTCTCTGAGGAAAGTCGTGGCTTATGAATACTGCGTGGCTCTTGCCAGATACAACACAGTCCTTCCTTCTTGGAACTGAAGGTTTCCTCCCCAACCTCCTCAACCCATTGCTTTATTTTAATGCCTTTTTGAATGTTTCTATCCCACCTTTCCCTCAAGGAACTCAGGACGGCATGCACGGTTCTCCTCCCCCATTTTATCCTCACAGAAACCCTGCGAGGTGGTACAGGCTGAGAGACTGACTAGGCCCAAGGCCACCTAGCGAACTTGATGTCTGAGTGCGGATTCGAACCCTGATCTCCCACTGGGATCCCAAGAAAAAGAGGGAACGTTTGGAGCGGCGCACATGGAAGTTTTGCTTCGGAACTGGCTGCGGACCATTTTATGTCAGCGCAGTTTCAGAATAGAATTATTCTCTTGTGTTGGTATCTCTTTCCTTCCCCCTTCCTTTCCCTGATGGTGGTGGCGTGTCGCTGAAGCGCCGGGAGCACAAGGCGGAGGGGGTTTCTTTTTCTCCAGATTGCAAACCCTTGAAGGGTGTTCAGGAAATGAAGCGGCTTTAATGCATTTAGACTTTCAACACATTAGGAGCGGCTTGGTTACAGCATCAAAGTGACACTCTGTGTCTGGGGCTTGAGAGAAAGGAGAACAAGGAAGGATGAGAGAGAAAGAGAAAGAAGCAAGCAAGGGGGAGAGATCAAGAGGCTGCCTGGTAAACAGTGCGAGAAAGAAACAAAGAGGAGTGTGAGTGTGTAAGAGATAAAGGGGAAAGGTGGCATTTCACAGGCAAAAGCTGCCCACTATGCCCTATTTGCCATTCATAAATGTTATTTTTTCGCACTTGAGAATAGGATTCCATGAAGACTACAACAAGTCATTTACATCGGACTAGATTATAGTCGTCCCTCGGAAGTCAAACGGAATCTGTGCCAGAAGTCCAGTCAACTTCCAAAACGTTCAGAAACCCAAGGTGTTGCTCCCGATTGGCTGCAGGAAGCTCCTGCAGCCAATCGGAACCTGCATCGGACATTTGGGTTCCAAAGAACATTCGCAAATCGGACCACTCACTTCGGGAGCCAAAACGTTCAACTTCCGAGGTACAACTGTACCTTCGAGGTCCCTTCCTCCTCCATGGTTCTGTTATTCAAAGTGTTCCTGTTTAAAAGAGAGGATGTGTGCATGTGGAAGAAAGAAAGCCAAAGAAACAGAACCAAGAACCAGGTCAGAACTGCCTTACTGGATCACACAAGAAACTCGTTTTAGCCCTGCATCCTGTTCCAAAATAGTAGACAGCCAAATGCCTCTGGTAAGCTCATGAGCAGGCTGTGAAGGGAACAGCCCTCCCTGGCAGCCGTGTACTCAGAGATATAGTGCTTGCCGACATGGAGGTTCACTCCAGCTGTCACACTAACAGATCTTGCAAGATCCATCCTCCATTGATTTCTCTACTACTTTTTTTCCTCTTTTTTTTAAAGCCAGCTACTGTGGATCGCGGGTGGCACTGTGGGTAAAACCTCAGCGCCTAGGACTTGCCAATCGCAGGGTCGGCGGTTCAAATCCTTGCGGCGGGGTGAGCTCCCGTCTTCGGTCCCAGCTCCTGCCCACCTAGCAGTTCGAAAGCACCCTTAAGTGCAAGTAGATAAATAGGGACCGCTTTATAGCGGGAAGGTAAACGGCGTTTCCGTGTGCTGCGCTGGTGCTGGCTCTCCAGAGCAGCTTCGTCACGCTGGCCACGTGACCCGGATGTGTCCTCAGACAGCGCTGGCCCCCGGCCTCTTAAGTGAGATGGGCGCACAACCCTAGAGTCGGACACGACTGGCCCGTACGGGCAGGGGTACCTTTACCTTTTACCTTACTGTGGATCTAGGGATGTGGGTGGTGCTGTGGGTTAAACCAAAGAGCCTAGGACTTGCGGATCAGAAGATCGGCAGTTTGAATCCCCACGACAGGGTGAGCTCCCGTTGCTCGGTCCCTGCTCTGCCAACCTCGCAGTTCGAAAGCACACCAGTGCAAGTAGAGAAATAGGTACCGCTCCAGCGGGAAGGTAAACAGCATTTCCGTTCGCTGCTCTGGTTTGCCAGAAGCGGCTTAGTCATGCTGGCCACATGACCCGGAAGCTGTACGCCGACTCCCTCGGCCAATAAAGCGAGATGAGCACCGCAACCTCACAGTCAGCCATGACTGGACCTAATGGTCAGAGGTCCCTTTACCTTTATATTTACTGTGGATCTTGGAGCAATGCATAGAGAGAAAACACAAGAGGGAGAAAGATAAGGTGAAGGAGCAGAAAAACAAGAATAGACTTAGGTGGTAGGGGGGAGGGAGAGAATAGCATGAGGACAAAGGAAGCAGACGGGGGGCAGAAAGGTGGGAGAGGATACATCGTCCAACCTGACTCAGTATTTTTATCCAGAAATATGTGCCATTGTGTTCAAACAGGGTTCACTCCACGTAAATGAGCACAGGAGTGGAGCCTAATAAAATTGGTGTGGAGAACCTATCGCCCTCCAGATGTTGCTGAACTACAACTCCCATCAGCCTCTGCAAACATGGCTAATGCCCAAAGGTGATGGGAGTTGTAGTTCAGCAACATCCGGGGGGGGGGGGTTCGCCACACCTGTTAGAGGATGCTTTTTTGATGATGGATGAGATGTTCCTCTTTAGGGCTGGTCCAGGATTTTTTGGCACCTGAGAAAGACCCCCAAATTGTGCCCCACCTATCCACCAGGGAAGAAGGGATGAAGGAAGATATACATCAAGAACAAGGGGCAGGGGAGAGAAAGCTACATTGGGAATCTTCTGCCCTGGTGGATCCTGTCACCTGAGGTGGTCGCCTCACCTTGTTTCATGAGTGGGCCAGCCTTGTTTGCAAGATAATTAATCTTATTTTGCTTCCAAGACATTAAAGGTCTGCTTGGGTGGTGCTGTGGGTTAAAGTACAGAGCCTAGGACTTGCCGATCAGAAGGTCAGCGGTTCGAATCCCTGCGACGGGGTGAGCTCCTGTTGCTCGGTCCCAGCTCCTGCCAACCTAGCAGTTTGAAAGCACGTCAAAGTGCAAGTAGATAAATAGGTACCGCTCCAGCGGGAAGGTAAACGGAGTTTCCGTGCATTGCTCTGGTTTGCCAGAAGCTGCTTAGTCATGCTGGCCACATGACCCGGAAGCTGTACACCGGCTCCCTCTGCCAATAAAGCGAGATGAGCGCTGCAACCCCAGAGTTGGCCATGACTGGACCTAATGGTCAGGGGTCCCTTTACCTTTTACCTTTATATGCACTCAAGCAGAAACAAGGCAAAAAGCAATTCCTGGTTGCAGGGATTGCAAATTTGAATTCTCCCACATTGGAGGTGCTCCCTGCACCCAGAAAAGTAGCACGTGAGGGAGAAGGCCAGGATAAACCCTCCCATCCGAGTAGTCTATATCTAGAGGTGATTTGTTGGCTTGCTCCTAATAATAGAACATTCAAACCACCACTGCAGCCAGAAGTGGTAACATCCAGGAAAAAGCTTTACCACTTAATTCTGCTGAATGTTGACATTTTTATCTGTACCTCTGTCAAAGTCTACTACAGTGTTGGAGGCATCCTGCCTCTTTTCTCCCAAGGCTGTTGTACACACCATAACAGTTTTTTAAAGTTCATGGCCTTCCCCAAATAAACTTCGGAAATGTAGTTTATTCCCCCCACAGACCTACAATTCCCTTAATAAACTACAGTTCAGTCCTACCATTTGGCAGGGAGGTGGCTGCCCAAGATGGCAGGTGCTGGAGACTAAGAAGCAGCAGAAAGCTGGTAGCTTGCCACCCTCAGATACAAGGGATAGTGCTGTCAGATAAACAGTGTTGAAGTAAAAGCCAGCTGCTTGCCCAGTCAATATCTGTATGGGGAATCAAGAAAGGCAGCGTCTTGTTCACCTTAGCACAGTGATGGCCAAACTTGGCCCTCCATCTGTTTTTGGACTACAGCTCCCATCATCCCTAGGTAACAGGACCAGTGGTCAGGGATGATAGGAACTGTAGTCCCAAAACGGGGGTGGGGGGGGGGGAGTTTGGCCATCACTGCTAGCAGCAAAAAAGGCATTGGCTTGGTGATTTGCTCCCACCTAGTCATGTCTTGCCTTCTGCCATGCTGCCAATGGGGAAAGATATGTTTATTTCATAAAAATTATATACTGTGCAACTATAAGGGGGGGGGGGGAATCCCCAAATGCCGGTGGCAAAAAGAACAAAGTAATGAAATTATAAGTAAAAACAATTATTTTAAACATTCAAAAATATTTCAGATCAAAAGCGGGTAAAAACACAGGCCAACACTGAGGAGGCCATCTTGTCAAAATACCCTCCCAAACTGGGAGATGCCCTTCTTGTGATGATGCCCACAAGGGAGGAGGCAAGCCATTTCCCTCAAAGTCTCTAAGGTGGCCCTGAGGACAATCTTTAAAAATTAATCTAACCATAATATGGTTCCCTATGTTTCTAAATTTTGAGGGCTAGCAAAAGAAGCAGAATGAAGAAAGAATTAGAAATCCGACTTACACTTTAGATGAAGAAAGTCTCTTCATTGCACCGGAAAACATCTTGGCTTTCTCACAAACTAACTCCAGCTCCTCAAACTAACTATCCTCAAATAGTTGCTCTTCCCAAAGTCCTCAGCCAAGTCACTCAGCAGGGGGGCAGGTCACAATGGAGGACATGACACCATGACTTTAGCTACCCTGCTTAACAATGGGCATGGCTCCCCTTAATATTCATTTTTTAAAAATATATATTTTAGTGGGTTAAGCGGTTTTATTTAATTTATTTTTAAAAAGTTCAAGACCCCTTTTCATGCAGCTCAGTGATTTTCTGGAAAGGACAGGAATCGCCACACGAACACACACGCTTTTCAATATGGTGGGGTTACCAAAGGAAAACACTTCTAGCCTAGACTATGGCTGCTGTTTCTCACTTAATAGTTAAAAATAACACCCTGTAGTAATCTGTCCAGTATTATGATGGTCAGAAGCAAGACTTCACCCTTAGACCTCCTCATCCCCGTTTCTGCCCAGTGTGTTCTGCCAATAAACAGCTTTCCTTAGGCTGCAAGGAAGTGAAATGTTATGAGTTTGTGGGTGTCATGAGTTTGTGATTAAGCAAATGGCTTTGTTTCAAAGAGACCCAAGATTCTGGAGCAGGAGGTCATGCAAGTTCAGTTCTTTGTATGTTCTTTGTATGTGCCCAGCAAAAGATGTTTTATCACGTTTTTAATATTCTGTTGGAACCGCCCAGAGTTGCTGGGGAAACCCAGCCAGATGGGTGGGGTATAAATAATAAATTATTATTATTTTTAAAAAACCAAAGGCCAACATACTACAGATCTGGATAGGATTGTCTATACAAAAATGGTTCTAGCAGGGACCAAAAAGAGTACAGTGAAGGTGTCTGCCTGATCTCAATCGGCAGGCAGTTCCAAAGTGTAGGTGCTGCCACAGTAAAAGATTCATTTCCTACAAATGCGGAACAAGGATTATGTGGCAATTGTTCTAACGGTGTGCCAGTTCTGATATGAGAGAGGGAGACACTCAAGTCATTTGAGAAGGGATGTGGCGTGATGTCATGGAAGGCACTCATTAATGGAAATAACTCAGCAATGTTTAACAATGGAATTGGTGTCGTTTTACCAGCCCGTTTCATTTCTTAAAATTTCCTTCCCTTCCCCATAATATTAGCTTGAGGAAACCATAAATCAAGAAACCATAAAGTTTCAGAACGGTTATTACTGTACCGCACATGCGCACTCTTCGAAAAATTAAGTATTTTTAAAAACAGCTTAATCAATTTGAAAGACTGCATTTTGCATTTTCTGCAGAAACAGAGAAGCTGGCAGAGCTAATGGGCAACCAAGGTTAAGACTGCAATTCTATACATGCTTTCATGGGAGTAAGGCCCAGTGAACTAAAAGAAACTTACATCTGAGTAGATGTGAATATATACCTTCCAATATTTCTCTGATGAAAAAAAGGGACATCCTATTCAATAATAATAAAATTTATTATTTATCCCCCACCCAGGTTGCCCCAGCCACTCTGCACAGCTTCCAACATATATAAAAATATAATAAAACATTTTAAAACTTCCCTATACAGGGTTTCCTCCATATGTCTTCTAAAGGTTGTATAATTACTTATCCCCTTAGGCTTGATGGTCGCATAGCTCCATGCTCTCCTGCATTTCCCCATAGAAAACAGGACATCCTACCATACCCTCCAATATTTCTGATGAAAATAGGGACGTGCTAAGGAAAAGCAGGATATTTGGGGATCAAACCAGAAACCAGGACAGCTTCTGTAAATCTGGGAATGTCCCTAGAAAATAGGGAGACTTGGAGGGTCTGCCTTCAACAAATATAGAAGATCAGCTGCCCTCTGTATCAAAAAACTTGTTAAAATGATGATTTGTAACTGGCCTCACGCCTATAGTTTTGAGAAAGAAAGATAAGAAACGTAAACAAGGAAACAGACAATAATACGATGGTGATTTAAATGTCACACATAGCCCAAATTATTTTCACCAAATTATTAGGTGAAAGAGGGAGTGCTTAACTTTCTTTCTTTCTTTCTTTCTTTCTTTCTTTCTTTCTTTCTTTCTTTCTTTCTTTCTCTTTCTTTCTTTCTTTCTCCATCTTCACACTTCTCAAACCCAGCGCCTACCATTAGACAGAATGAGACAGGCATCCGAAGCAACAGATGTTCTGTGTCATGAAAGGCCAGCAAACTGTTAGTTACTCAATTTTTTATTATTCTATTTTTACTGGCAGGGAGGCGGGGAGGTAATTCTGCGATTTCCTGCCTCAGGTGCCAAAATATATCGACTGGCCTTGAGGATACTGCTCTGCACCTTGACTGGGCAGGGAGGTTTTTGGTGGCAGCCCCTTCTACGGCAGCAAAATGTCTTACGGGCCGTACCTGCCAAAACTTTCTGTCCATCGTGGAGAGATTAGACTCCAAGAAGGTTTGTACATTTGATAAAAAAAATATTTATAACCCCCTACTTCATCACAATGGGATATCAGGGCCAACTAGAATCATGACTACCGTATTTTTTGCTCTATAGGACTCACTTTTTCCCTCCTAAAAAGTAAGGGGAAATGTGTGTGTGTCTTATGGAGCGAATGCAGGCTGCGCAGCTATCACAGAAGCCAGAACAGCAAGAGGGATTGCTGCTTTCACTGCGCAGCGATCCCTCTTGCTGTTCTGGCTTCTGAGATTCAGAATATTTTATAAACCTAAAATACTATGCAATAAAAGAGCGGATAAAAATGGGGATGCAGCAACTCTCAGGCTAATACAAAACTATTCAGGAGTGGAAGTTGTTGTTATTTTTTTTTATTTATTATTATTATTATTATTATTATTATTAATCTGCCCTTCGTTTTAACGTCCCAGGATGGACTACAACAATTAAAACACAGTATGAAAAATAGTTTAAAACAAATTACCGTCATAGAAATTAAAGGTAAAGGTACCCCTGCCCGTACAGGCCAGTCTTGACAGACTCTAGGGTTGTGCGCTCATCTCACTCTAGAGGCCGGGAGCCAGCGCTGTCCGCAGACACTTCCGGGTCACGTGGCCAGCGTGACGAACCTGCTCTGGCGAGCCAGAGCCGCACACGGAAACGCCGTTTACCTTCCCGCTAGTAAGCAGTCCCTATTTATCTACTTGCACCTGGGGGTGCTTTCGAACTGCTAGGTTGGCAGGCGCTGGGACCGAGCAACGGGAGCGCACCCCGCCGCGGGGATTCGAACCGCCGACCATACGATCGGCAAGTCCTAGGCGCTGAGGGTTTACCCACAGCGCCACCCGCGTCCCTGTCATAGAAATTAGGTGGGATTAAAATATGCATCTCAAGTGTCAACGTGGTTTAACTATCAATAGTGGTTTTCTGGAGAATTCTGGGAACTGGAGTTCTGTGAGAGGAATTGGGGGGGGGGTGTCTCCTAACAACTCTCAGCACCATTGACAAACTATAGCTTCCATAATTATTTGGGGGAAGCCATGCCTCTTTAAAGTGGTACCACAGTGTTTAAATCGTATGGTGTGAATTTGGCCTCAGTCACAGATGCCCCACATCACGTCTCTCTTTGCCCTCAATGAAAAAGTAAACCTGCGTCTGGACTATACGACTTCAGACTTCAAAGGTGGAGTCTGACCTCAAAACGTTCACTTCACATACAAATGTAGCTTATCCGGGAGAAGAGTTCTAGTCATACCTTCTCCCAAATATGCTAGATTTCTATATGCAGGTAATTTTGGCTTTATATGTGCGTTTGTTGTGTGAGCTCTCCACCCGGAGCCTGAAAATGCATCACTTACAATTCTACCATTCTATGATTCTACACCAGGGTTTCCCAAACTTGATTCTCCAGTTGTTTTTGGACTACAGTTCCCATCATCCCTGACCACTGGTCCTGCTAGCTAGGGATGATGGGAGTTGTAGTCCAAAAAACAGCTGGAGACCCAAGTTGGGAAACCTTGTTCTATACTGTCCTGATTTACCACCTCAGTGACAATAGGCCTAAGACTGCAAGTTTGCTGGGACCAGGGACCTACCTATTTTTGCTGTATGTAATAATAATAATAATAATTTATTATTTGTACCCCACCCATCTGGTTGGGTTTCCCCAGCCACTACGGGCAGCTTCCAACAAAGATTAAAAATACATGTATATAAAGCACAATATATTTATCGAAACAACCACAACGAATAATTTAAAAAACCCAATTTTTACATTTTGCACTTGGGTGGATACAGAAGACGAGCATGCACCTTTTACCAAGGAAGCACCCCTGTGAATTATTTGGGGGGGCATATTATTTAAAAACCTTTGGAAGCAACAGATCAAAAAGGACAGTGCCTGCATTTCTGATTATTATGCCCTTCAGTCTTTGTGCATTTGTGAGTGCCGTTTGCACCGTCCCAGTACAAAATGTGAAGTGTGAGTCAGCCCCACATCTCAAAACTTGAATCTTGTTAGCCCTTTGCTCAACCGAACTCAGCTTCCACCTGATCCTATTGCATGGAGTGTGGCTTTAAAAGGCCCAACATTCAATAGGCTGGAAGAGGAGGAAAGGATTTTGGTGTCTGCCGCAGCCTCTGTGGCTGTGACCCATATCATCTACTGCCTGGGGACCTCGCCTATCTATGAACCTTCACAGCCTTTCAATTCTTTTTTTCCTAATTCCCCCCTCTCTCTGACTGAAAGCAATCCCTTCCAGGGGTGTGAGTGGGTGTCTGTGGACAGCTCAGTGGAAGGGTGGAAAGAACAGCTCTTCTCTGCACACGCCCCCCGCCTGCAAACCACCACCCCCCGCCAGGTAGCAACAGGGGGAAACTCTGGCGATTATGTTTGTATGGCGCTGCCCCCCTCCCTCCACTACAGAGCTGGTGCCTGGGGATTTCCAGCTTGGTTGAAAATGCCTAATCACCTTACCAGGATATCCACAGATATACTGAAAAGAGGAAAGTGGAAAATAAAAGGAGGTTTGGGGGGGGGGAGGAAGTTGTGGAGCCACAATGGTGGTTAATAAAGAGGATTCGCAGACCTGACAGTGAACAGCCTGGAGGTGAAATGAGGAAAGGTGAGAGATTATAAAAGTGTGTGTGTGTGTGTGTGTGTGTGTGTGTGTGTGTGTGTGTGTGTGTTTTCTGCTTAATTTCTAGGAAAAGGGCACATCAACACTGAGAAGTCCTTCACTCCAAACCTTGAAATGTGTGGCCTCTGTAGTTAATCAGCATGGATTAACTTTTTAGAGCAAAGTGCTCTAAAGAAAGGCACTTTATTCTTGCCTTTTTACATCCATAGATTAAGACATTGAAAACCAAGGGCGAGGAGACAAATTAGTTTGGTTTCCCATTTCCACATGAACCTGCCTAACACGCCCTTTCTAAACCAGTTTGCAAACAGAAAAGCAACGATCAATTTTTTTCTGCTCAAAATATTTTTTTAAAAAACACATGAACATTAGGGGAAAGAAGGCACAGAAATGTGCATGAAAATGCACCTCGCTTAAAAAAAGAAAATAAGTTGCAAACTGTTGCAGAAACTAAACTGAAATTAAGACTAGGGAAATGAGAAATGCAGAGAAATCAAAATTGACAGATTCAGCCATCCCTGTTGAAAGCAGATGCAAAGTTTGAACTCTAGAACAAATCAAGTTAATTTCTCCCCCGCCCTCTCTGCGTGTAACAGAGTGAGCACAGAGAAAATTGTCACAAACACACTAATTTCCTTTATTAACAATATCTGTATCCCCTTCTTTGTACAATCAGAGAGACTCATGAGAGCTAAATTTTTACCACTGTTCTGTCTGCATCTTGCAAAGCCAGATGGTGTATTCACACATGACATTCAGTTTGCCCTTTGCATTTCCTAGCTCTGAAATGGGGATGGGGCTCTCTTAAGATCCATATTGGCTAGTAGCACACATTTATCCTGGTTTTAAAAGGGCTCTCTTGCATGGATAAATCAGTGCCCACAAACACCATAAGAGTCGTGATGATATTTTTCATGCCAAGTGAGGAAAACAGAAGTCTGAAAGATGCAAACTAGGATTTGATGACTTCTAGACCTGGGCCAACTCTGCCCACTCACATACCAACCCTCTCTGTCCTTTTCATGCTTGCTTGAAATATCTGCATGCCACATAAGATACACTGAGCTCTTTGGATGAAGGGCAGGTTATAAACCTCACAACAGAGGCAGATTTAGGGGAGCGCCACCGGTTCACCTGCACTGGGCGCAGAGCCAAGAGGGCACCACAACAGTGACTTAGAGGTGGCAGGTGGTGGTTGGTGCACAATTTTTGCACTGTATAATTTTGAAAGCCCAAAGTCCCCCACTGCTCAAAAAGAAAACCTTGGGATCAGTTTACTTGCAAGGTTGCTTTACCTCATATATGCCCACTTAATCACTTCAATCTGTGGAGCTGGCACTATTACAGGTAGCAGATAATACTAGTTCTGCATTTGCAAGAAATTAATCTTTGGAACTCCCTGTGCATTGACATCAGGAAGGCACCTTCAATGTACTGTTTTTGGTGCCCGCTGAAAGCATTTTTGTTCAGGCAGGCGAGCCTATCTAGACATGTGTTTCAATCTGGTTTTTTAGTTTATTACCGATTTTACTTATTAAAATATTTTAAATAGGTATTTTTAATGGCTTTAGACTTATAATTCTAAGTGTTTTGTTCTTTTCTTAAACCATTTTGAGGTTTTATTACCATCAAATGGTATATAAATCATGAGAAATAAAAATAAATGAATAAATAACTTGAACAAATTGAACACAGCAATGAGCAACCTAGTCTCTTTTTTCCTTCTCTTCAGATTTGGCCGGGGATGGGTAACTGGCAGACTATAGTCCAGATGGGTCCACGTCATGCCTCTGTCAAATTGTAGTCAAGTTTTCACTTTCAGAACAAAAGCTTTCCTTCCAAGCTGTAGAAAACAGACATTCAACATTCTAACGTTACAATTCTTCTTTAGATTTTGTATGTACGGTAATATGTACAGTGGTACCTCGGGTTAAGAACTAAATTCCTTCTGGAGGTCTGTTCTTAACCTGAGGTACCACTTTAGCTAATGGGGCCTCCCGCTGCCGTGAGATTTCTGTTCTCATCCTGAAGCAAAGTTCTTAACCCGAGGTACTATTTCTGGAAGTGTCTGTAACCCGAGGTACCACTGTATATATAGGCCTCTATTTACAATGCTGTGCCTGACCTCAGTGGAAAAGGGATGCTGTCCTGGCCTGACAACACTTTTAAAGGGGCTTGGTCATTCATAAGCGTATCAGTTTCAGGAGTAAAATTTGTTAGTGTGTACACATGTGTCCAGTGCAGGTTGTATGGAAAATTAAGTTGCCTCTAAAAAAACAGGCACTAACCATCTCTGGCCTAGCATGTTTTCATAAGCGGCACTAGAAACCTATTTTGAGAACCCTATCAAAATAGAGCTGTCAACCCATTAAAGAATTTTCAATCGATTAATCACCTGCCTTAGAGCTCATTTACAGAGTGAGTCTGTACATGTATACTCAGACATAAGCCTCACAGAGTTAAATGGAACTTACTGTCAGGTAAGTGTGTGTACAATCCTATGCACATCTAATTGAATCTCATGAGGACTTACTTCTGAGTAGGCACAGGATTGCATTGTTAGTTATAAACTGATTATATTTATGTCCATATTACCAGGCTTTCATTTAAAAAAAAAAAAAGAATATTGAAGGAAGCGCAGGGTAGCTCAAAATTAAAAAAAAGAAGTTACTATATTGTTAATATTATAATTCCTCCTTATGGTAACATACCAGAGCCAAAATAGCCTTACAAATAAATACATCAACAAATGTACCTTTAAGACTTAACCACACCCTTGAAATTGGCCTCCACTTTTTGTTAAAAGGGAGAAATGACACCTGAAAGGGAGAGAAGTCCATAACTCAAACTTGACTCAGAATCAACTATTTTAAAAACCTTGGTGAATTAATCTACCAATTGATCTAATCAAAAATTGCATCCTGATGTTGGAGGACTAGAAAGCACAAGAAAGTCATTTAAAACAAAGACACAAGCTCAACCCTGAATGTATATTCCAAGTGATGAAGCCTTTGCATTCATTTTTTAGAGAGGAGGTTTTGTTGGTACTGATGGGGAGAGATCTACAAAGTTTTGCTTGTGTGTTGTTGTTGTTTAAAGGCCTAAAACATGAAAGGAGAACTAGATTCAGCAGAGAACTAAATTTTCATTGAACTAGAACCTACTCTTCCTTTTTCAGGTCCCTTTTACACCATTTAAAAATAATTTCAAAACACACTATGCCAACAACTGCTGTGCCTCAGCCATATTCTCCAAACATATTGCAAAGTTTAAGTAGCAGCGTTTAAAGTCAAAGCTGGCTCTACCATTAGGCAGAGGGAGGCGGATGCCTCAGTTAGTAGATGCTGAAGTGCAGAGGAAAGCCACAGTGAGTTGCCTGGAGATATGAAATGTGTAATATAGCACGTAGCCTCCTTTCTTCAGGCACAAGGAGAACACTGACCCATCCTCACTAGTGTTAAAGAGTCAGTTACCAGTCAGGTAGGTTTCGAGGGGCGCTGCCATCTTGCAAAATATCTTAGCTCAGCCCTGTCACAGCACTGAGGTACAACTGCTTCTTCACAAATTTGGACGCAAATGCCATCCCAGCAGCCCAGCCACACTTTTGGCCTTCTGTTTTTTTGCTCTTACCTCTTATGAGGGACAACCAGCTCCAAGTTATTAAAGAGACGAAGCTCATTTTCACTTCACCGCCTTCACACCCACGACTCGCATTCTCCATGCTGCCCCTCAGCCATGTGAACGTGAGCGGGAGAGAAGGCCGAGGGCCAGGGGCTTCCCGTCACACCACTAAAAACCCGGGTTTCCCATTCGCACGTTAGGAATAAGGCATTCCAGAGCGGGGCCTGTGACAGTCAGCGGGTGTTTATACATTTAAGGTACACCCCTCCACACACACAAAGAATCCTGGGAACTGTAGTTCATTAAGGGTGCTGGGGATTGTAGCACTGATGCTTGGGGAACCTGGCAAATTTAAGGAACAGGTGAACTGCGCTTTAATCGGCTTTTGGTTTTCGATTAATTTGTTCCACTGCTGCTTTATACTGTAGTTTCGTGTGCGCGCGCGCTTTTGTGAGCCACCCAGAGAACTCTTCTGATGCGGCTCGAGTATAAAGGTAAGAAATAAAAGCAAAACAATGCGCGCTGCTAGCCGTTCCTCGAGCGTACCTGCTTCACCTGCGCGCCCTTGGGCGCTTCTCCCTCCCTCCCTGGCAAGACTTTAGGGTTGTTTATGTCCTCCGCGGCGCAGTCCAAAAGCCAACAGCGGACATATTTGCCCCAATTACGCGCCTGCCCCCCCCCCCCGAGAATATTCCCTGCCGGGCCCACCCTTGCCAACCTCCCCAAGATCCTCTTCCCGGCGCGCTCCAGAAGTTCTTGGTGCGCAGCGGGATCCCTCGGTGCTTCCCACCTCTCCTTCCATTGGGATCCCGCTTCCTTCGCGCTGCGATCCTCCAGATCCGCACATTCCTTCTCTCTTTTCTCTCCCCTGAAATCCCTGCCTCCCGCTTCCCGCCGGCCAGACCACCCCGCGCCACCTCCGGGCCGATCGCGCGTTGCTGCTCACCTGCCCTGTTTCGTGATGATCATTTCCGTCTGGTGCTTGTGGAACTTGGCCCAGAGAGGATAGTTGTTGAGCACGACCTGGATCTTCCCGGAGACTTGGTAGCCCGGCACTTGGTAGAGAGGCCCGCGCGGGAACATGTGCTGGACGGCGGCCGAGTAGCAGCCTTCTCCCCCGGGCGCGCTGGGATACAGGTCCCCGGCGCTTGGGTAGATCTCGGCCGCGGACACCGAGAAGCCGGGATTCCCCGCAGGGGCAGCCGAAGAAGGAGCAGGAACCGGGGGAGGAGGAGGAGGCGGAGGTCTGTAAGAGGAGCAGTTGTTCACGGCCGGCCCTAGAAACCTGCCCGATGGGGCCGGGCTGCTCACCCCAAAGCCGCCTCCTCCCTGCACCATCTGTGCGCCGTAGGTCAGCCCTAAGTTGCAGCCGCCTTCTTGCATGTGGGGCTCCGGGTAGTAGAAGCGCTCCTGGGGGACGCCGATCTTCAGCTCGGCGGGGTCTTTGGTCGCCGCTCCCTGGAGGTCTGGCGGCTCCTTGGCGAAACTTTGGCTCTCTGCCCCGTTCAGCATGGTGAGGGCAGCGGCGGTCGGGTTGGCGCTTCCTCCGGCGAGGGAATCCAAAGCGCCCATTGAAGAAAGGCTGGCGGGGTGGGGTGGGGGGGAGCGGGAGGGAGTTGGCAGCAGAGGAAAAAAGGAGGAGGAGGGCTGAGGAGGAGGAGGAAGGTAGGTAAGTAAGTAGGGAAGGGGGGGGAAGTCCCGAGGGTTGGCTCGAAACCCTCAAAGGCTCATCGTGGCTGGGAAAGGGGACACCCAGTGGTGTCCCCTACCCGAGACCAGCCTAGTCCGTTTTATCAACAGCAATCTGGTCCGTTTCCTTACTTGGCAGAACGAGGCTGCTCAATTTCGCTCCTCATCCTTCTTTAGCAGCCGTGCTTTCTCCTGCATCGCAAAACATCGCCAGAAGTTTGGGGTTGTTGTTTATATATTCGCGGCAGCTGATGGGTCAAGATCACAGCTGCTTAACTCCGGGTTTCTTCTCTACTTTTTCTTTCCTAAGGATCTCAAGAGGGGGGGGTTATTTCCCCCCCCTTTCTACTTTATTCTCTTCTTTGCTACTCTGCCCAGCCCATCCTCGCCGCCTCCGAAAACTGCTCTCTCGACCTGCCTCCTATTAAAAGCACAGCGTTCGAGCTCTCGTGTCGGCTTCGCTTCCATTGGCTGAGCGGAGTTTCCAAGACACGCCCACCTCCGCTGCTCCTTCCCCTTCAATGCTACAAGCTTCGCTCCAATGAATTAAGAAGACAGGTCCTTCCAAAGTGATCTCCCTATTATTATTATTATTATTATTATTATTATTATTATTATTATTATTATTATTTCCAACATGCCAGTTCTGTATTCTTGTTTTTTTTGCCTAGTTATATCCCAGAATAATAAATAAATTTATATATGGTTGGTGCTATTTTGGACGGAATATTCCTCCATTCAAATATAAGTAACTATTCTGGGGTTTTTTGGGGGGGGGGGGTTCTTCTGAAACTCAATAAAAAATATATTTTAAAAAATGAATTAAAACCAACTGCCTGAGTAAAACTCTGTGGTGTCAGGGCAATGCTTATATTCTATTTTCAGGTTCAGATGTTGTATGAACTCCTAGTTCCCACTTCAGAGGTTGAGCATGCACAATCAAATCTGCAGGTTGATTATAAGATTTCCAAAAAGGTGGGGGGGCTCACATATATATCTGTGTGCACAGGGAGCTGCCTCCACCTGAGTGTGAACCCTGAAAAGCAGGGTTCCTGACCATGTGAAGAGAGCCGTCTGTGTGAACAGTTCTTGTTCGATATGCAGGGATCAGGCGTGCAAGACCACTTCCTCCCCCTCCCTCGCACCACCCTCATTGCTGCTCTTTAGGCTTCTTTGGGACGAAAGGAGTGGTATAAATGTAAAAAGATAAAACATAAAATATTAAGAGGGTTTTGTTTTTGGTACATCCCAGTCACTGCTTATTAATTAATTAATTAAAGTACATCTTTGGCCCTCCAGATTTTGTTGGATTGCAGCTCTCATCATCCCTGACCATTGTCTGTGCTTGTAAAGCATGGGAGCTGGAGTCCATCAACATCTGGAAGACCAAAGGTTTCCCTGTCTGTACAGAATAATAGAATCGTAGGGTTGGAAGGGACTTTGTGGAATCATTTAGTCCAAATCCTGTAATGTAGGAATGTGCACCCATACAGGGATCAAAACATTGGCGTTATCAGCACCACAACCAACTGAGCTAACCAGTAAGCCTTGATTTAAGACTTTCATAATAACCTCATTTCCTTCGACGAAGTTCTTTTCCGCAGCTTTATCCTCCAATCAACCCTGCGAAGTAGGTTAGGTTGAGAGACGGTGGCTTGCTTTAAAGCCGTTGCCAGCAATTGTAAGCATCATGGGTGTTGTAGTCTACCAACATCTGCAGGGTCACAGGCTCCCCACTTCTGCTTTAAATAATGGGTCTGGAAATTAAGATTTACCATCTTGATTAATTAACAGGGGGGAGAGAGCAGAATAGACCTCATACAACATTACCAGGAGTGATTTGAACATAAATGTGATTATATTGACACCTGGATTTGAGATACTGATCTTAAAATTCATTGACAAGTGCCCCTTTAGAAAGAGTTCACTGCTTTAATATGAAGGAGATCTATTTAAATCAATCCATTTAGGGGATCTTTTTCTCTTTCTTTCTCTCTCTCTCTCTCTCTCTCTCTCTCTCAGCAGAATGTAAACAATTAAAGTGGCTGTAGGTACTTCCTAATTTGAATTTGCCTGTAAACATTCTCAGTTGCACCCAATTAAGTTAACTCTGAGTAGACCCAATTAAATCAATGAACCCAAGTTTGTCATGTCCATGAACTTCAACGAGTCCAATCTGAATACAACGCAATACTACTTTGATGGTTTTTAGTATTACCAATTATAGAACTGAATTTAAGGGACTGGGCCGGGGTGCATTGAGGTGTTGGGAGGAATTATCAAAGTTTAAACATTGTCCTGTACATTCTGATGCTTAAACATAATTGTCCAGCATTTCACTTTGATATGCCTCAATGCCAAATTGCAAAGATAAAGTCATATCCCTGCTCCTCATATTCTCCCACTCCATAACTGAACACTGGCATTTTTGCCATGTCTATGTGTATTTCTAACTCTAGCCGGGGAGTTGAAGAACTACATTGTCTCATTTTTTTGTTCTTGTTCAGACTAAAGCAAGCAGATCATACTTAGGGCATATGATTTGAGATTTCTTACAACCAACTCCTCAAATCCGTTATCAATTCAATCTTATTGGGGAGGGCTGAGGGAAATCCTCCGATGTCAACAGAATTAACCTCCAAGGAAATAAACTCAGAACTGAAGCTTTACATTTGCAAATGTCACAACACAGTGGTACCTCAGGTTAAGTACTTAATTCATTCCGGAGGTCCATTCTTAACCTGAAACTGTTCTTAACCTGAAGCACCACTTTAGCTAATGGGGTCTCCCGCTACCGCTGCACCGCCGCCATGTGATTTCTGTTCTCATCCTGAAGTAAAGTTCTTAACCCAAGGTAATATTTCTGGGTTAGCGGAGTCTGTAACCTGAAGCGTATGTAACCCGAGGTACCACTGTATTAAAAAAGCTCACTTTTCTTCATTCTGGAGTGGTGGCCACTTGCATTACTTGGCACATGCTCAGAATTGTGCTGTTCTTTATTACTTCATATGTTCCAAGTTTCGGTCACGGCACTGAAATCGGGATCCCAAGCGAAGCTTCCCTTCACCCCTGCTTAAAATGTTTGGGGATTAGTGAAGGGTACCCAGTGGCAAGAAAAAGGCACTCTGCATACACCCAGAGGCACTGTCTTCTTCACTGTTACTTCACTTATTTTACAATACAGCTTCCCAGACAAAGCTAAATTTAAACTCAAACAGCCCAAAAACAGCCCTTCACATCATATCAGTATCTGATAATGAAAAAGTGGTGGCTAATTTGCCGTATTCTGGGGACTTTTCCATTTGGAAATAAAAGCAGGTGGTGGACCAACATATACTTTTACATGGGTAGTTATTAACTAAGATCACAAGGTTTAGATCACCCAGATTCCATTAGTTCCAGGTAAGGCATATCATTATACAACTAACGGTTAAATTGTCTTGTTTACACGCAAAACCAAATTTCTGAAATATTAATTACAACTCATTCTATATGTAACTTTATAAGCAATATTGCTGTTAATTTATGAGGATCCTCTTCTCATTCCTCTCTTAAAAATATATAGGACACAGATCTTAATTCACTTATATTAGAGAAGGAATGGTCGTGGTTATTTTTAAAATGTTCCAACAAGACTAATTAGTGTTAACTTACAAAAACTTTTAATGCTATTTATCCTAATGCTGCTGATAGCTGTCAAGAGACAGAATTCATCTGATGTAGATTCATGCACATCTTTTGATTATGTCAATATACAGAAACATTTTGGAAGCGAATCACAATTGGAAATTGAAAAATAACATGATATAACATCCCCGCCACCCCCAAAGCTGAAAAATACTTTATTGGGTTCTTTTAAAATAGGATATAGGAACACCGGATTTAGAACTAATTCTTAACTTGTTGCCTGCTACCAATGTGATATGATGTGATAGCCATCTTCAAATATCTCAAGGCCTTGTCACATGGAAGATGGAGGAAGTTTGTTTTCTCCTGCTCTGGAGGGTAGGATCCGAACCAATGGCTTCAAGTTACAAGAAAGGAGATTCCAGGTAAAAATCAGGAAGAACTTTCTGATGGTAAGAGCTGTCCGACAGTGGAAGTTGTGGGCTGTCCTTCCTTGGAGGTTTTTAAGCAGTGGCTGGGTGGCAATCTGTCATGGATGCTTTAGCTCACATTCCTGCATTGCAGGGGGTTGAACTAGATGACCCTTGGGATCCCTCCCAACTCTACAATTTTATGAGTGGGAGGCTACAGGAGAGAGAAACGGATATACATATAGAGCATGGAGTTGCACAACAGGCCGAAATTCACAAGGTGAAACCTTCCCTGTCTTTTTCACTCCAGGCAGAGGGCCTTCTTGGTAGTGGTGCCCACCCTGTGGAACACCCACCCATCAGATGTCAAAGAAATACAGTAAACAACTACAGTGGTACCTTGGGTTACAGACGCTTCAGGTTACAGATTCCGCTAACCCAGAAATAGTACCTCAGGTTAAGACCTTTGCTTCAGGATGAGAACAGAAATCACATGGTGCAGCAGCAGCGGGAGGCCCCATTAGCTAAAGTGGTACCTCGGTTTAAGAACACTTTCAGGTTAAGAATGGACCTCCAGAACGAATTAAGTTCTTAACCTGAGGTACCATTGTATCTGACTTTTAGAAGACATCTGAAGGCAACCCTGTTTAGGGAAGTTTTTAATGTTTGATGTTTTATCGTATTTTTTTATATTTTGTTGGGAGCCGCCCAGAGTGGCTGGAGAGACCTACCCAGATGGGTGGGGTATAAATAAATTATTATTATTATTATTATTATTATTATTATTATTATTATTCTGAGGAAACTGATGGTGCTATATGAAAAAGAACTATTTCAGCTGGGGGGAGAGTGACAGACAGAGAGTGTTTGGGGCAGCAATCAAAGGTTCTTTGGGAGGGTGTTATTCTGGCAGTTTTCACAAAGTCTTCATAACAGTTTTGTGTTTGAGGTTAGATCAGGAAATCCCTGCAGACACCCAGAGCACCAGCAGGAAGGTCTGTCTGATGCTATGTAAACCAAGGGATGTGCTCCCCCTCTGTGAAGATGGTTTGATGGGCCAGGTTGTCTCTCCAGGGGGGTTGTGTATTGTCCCATCAGACAGAGTTTAGCAGCCATCTCAGCCCATTCACAACTTTCATTGTTTGGAGGGGTTCCTTCTGTCTCTTCCTCCTGTATGCAAAAAACCCTCTTCCGGCTTCCTGTAAGGTCCACTCTGCCCCTGTAAGCTTCAAGGATTCCAAGAAGGGGGCAGAAATGAGATAGGAAACAATAAAACAGAATAAAGCAGCTGCCCATTCTAGGATTTATGGGGAGCAAACACAACAGAAAGCAGAGATCTGTGAAGCAGAGATCTGTAAAATGCTTTCTAAGGGAGCCAGTGGTGTTATGAAACAGGTCCCTTTCTGTGTACAAACTCACTTTCTTCTGTCCTGCTACTCTCCCAAGCTCAGACAGGTTTGGAGAGCTTTGGAATAACTGCAAGAACCTGCAACACCTTTTGACCAGAGGCAACAGTGGAATGAGTTTACATCTCATGCACAAAGCATATTTTACGGTTCTCAAAAGAAAAGAAAGGAAACAAAAAGCCAAAGAAACCCTACTGTCAGATTCTGGCCTAAAATAATTGTACAGTGGTACCTCGGGTTAAGTACTTAATTTGTTCCGGAGGTCCGTACTTAACCTGAAACTGTTCTTAACCTGAAGCACCACTTTAGCTAATGGGGCCTCCTGCTGTTGCCACGCCGCTGGAGCACGATTTCTGTTCTTACCCTGAAGCAAAGTTCTTAACCTGAAGCACTATTTCTGGGTTAGCGGAGTCTGTAACCAGAAGCGTCTGTAACCTGAAGCGTATGTAACCTGAGGTACCACTGTATTCTATACTTTTCTCTAGCAGCATTCACTTCAGCCACAAGAGATGCACATCATATTGTCCAGAAACAAAGTTGATGTTGCCTTTAAAATGCCTGGAATTCACCCTGAAACTGTTGTCTCCTACCAGTGACAGGCTAGCTGCTAGTGGACAGGCATTTTAGATCTCAAGGCTGGGCTTTCAATGTGGCTTAAACCCACGCAACATCTTTTTTAATTGACCAAGGCCTGGCCACCTCTAGGAACAGCAATATTTGAATTTTAGCATTGAAACATTTATGTGTACCCCTGCTGTTCAGCTCTGTATGACAAAAGTCCTGCCTTCCATTGGAAAGTAATTTTGTATAGCTCAAACCCTGGCCTTTACTATTGAATTACTACATCCATATCCCTTCCTTTTAGCTTCACAACAACCCTGTGAGGTGGGTTAAGTGAAGAGTCAGCGACTGGCGCAAAGTCGCCTCCTTCATGCTTCAGTTGGGGGTTGAACCAGGATTTCCCGTGTCCTCACTTGACAATCTGCTAACCATTGCACCACAATAGCTCTGTGTTGGCAACTGACAGAAGCTGGCCCCCAATACAAACTCCTTTATACTTTCACTGGAGGGGTGGCTGTTTTAGTGTATTGCATCAAAAATAACAAAGGCTGCTTCCAGAACACCACTACAGTGGTACCTCAGGTTAAGAACTTAATTCATTCTGGAGGTCCATTCTTAACCTGAAACTGTTCTTAACCTGAGGTACCACTTTAGCTAATGGGGCCTCCCACTCCCGCGTGATTTCTGTTCTCATCCTGAAGCAAAATTCTTAACCTGAGGTACTATTCCTGAGTTAGCGGAGCCTGTAACCTGAAGCGTCTGTAACCCGAAGCATCTGTAACCTGAGGTACCACTGTATCTGTTTCAGGAGTTCAGCAGGAAGTTACGGGACAGGCACTGGTTGGAAATGAAGCAGTGTGACTCCTCTGAAACATCTGCAAACGCAAACCAGTGCTGGATTTGGGGCGGTGGGGGCAGTTCCCCTGTACAGGGCACCAGGTTGAGGGAGCACCCCGAGACTCCAGCCGCTGATTCCTTTTTTTTTTTTATAAATTTTTTTATTGCGTTTCTTTCCATAATTTTATAGGTTACAAACAAATAACATAATTGCAAGAAACAAATTTTCCCTTTTTTTAACAACAAAAACAAACAAAAACAACTTGGACTTCCCCACCCCTTCCGATTCTGCGTTATTTACATTAACAATGTCAGCATTTTGTTACCTTATTTCATGCCTTATTGTAACTTTCCAATGTTATGTACCCAAATTCGATATATTGTATCTCATATTCGATGCCTTTAAAATAAACATAACATGTTCGATTCAAATTGTCTCCTTTTCTCTTTTATCACTTATTTTACAATTTACTTAATCATAATTGCAGAAGCATAACTTTTCCTAATCATGCACTATCTTAAGATTCATACAGCTTGTAGTATTTTTGCAAATAGTCTTTAAATTTTTTCCAGTCCTCCTCAATTGTTTCTTTATCCAAATCTCGGATTCTGCCGGTCAGTTCAGCTAATTCCATGTAGTCCATCAACTGCGTCTGCCATTCTTCCAGCGTGGGTAAATCTTGTGTCTTCCAGTTCTTTGCAATGAGAATTCTTGCTGCTGTAGTAGCATACATAAACAACGTTCTGTCTTTCTTTAGCACTTTCTGGTCCACCATGCCCAGCAGGAAGGCCTCTGGTTTCTTAGGGAAGGTATACCTAAATACCTTTTTCAATTCATTATAAATCATTTCCCAGAAAGCCTTCACTTTTGGGCAGGTCCACCAGAGATGATAAAATGTACCTTCTGCCTCCTTACATTTCCAACATTTATTGTCAGACAGGTGATGTATCTTAGCTAACTTGACTGGGGTCATGTACCACCGGTATATCATTTTCATAATGTTTTCCTTCAAGGCACTGCATGCCGTGAATTTCATTCCGGTGTTCCATAACCTCTCCCAGTCTTCAAACATAATATTATGTCCAACATCCTGTGCCCATTTTATCATAGCAGATTTAACCAACTCGTCCTGTGTGTTCCACATAAGCAGCAAGTTATACATTCTAGACAAAATCTTGGTCTTTGGTTCTAGCAATTCTGTCTCTAGTTTCGATTTCTCCTCCTGGAAACCAACTTTTTTATCCATTTTAAAAACCTCTTGCATTTGAGCATAATGTAACCAATCTCGCACCTTGTTTTTTAGTTTATCCTGGCTCTGCAACTTCCAACTGTCTCCAATTTTTTCAATTAATTCCCAATATTTCGGCCAATAAGCCTCCATATTGGGTCTTTTTCCAGCCTTGGCCTCCACCGGTGACACCCACCTCGGTGTTTTACTCTCTAATAAGTCTTTGTATTTCGTCCAGACTGCAAAAATTGCTTTTCTGACAATATGGCTTTTAAACAATTTGTGAACTTTAACCTTGTCATACCATAGGTATGCGTGCCAACCAAAAGCATTATCAAAACCTTCCAGATCTAGGACATCAGTGTTTTCTAGCAAAAACCAATCTTTCAGCCAGCAGAAGGCTGCAGCTTCATAATACAATCTCATGTCCGGCAGGGCAAACCCCCCTCTTTCTTTTGAATCTGTTAATATTTTATACTTTATTCGGGGCTTTTTGCCCTGCCAGACAAACCTAGATATATCCTTCTGCCATTTTCCAAAACATTCCACTCTGTCCACGATCTGTAGGGTTTGAAACAAAAATAACATTTTCGGCAACACATTCATTTTTATTGCTGCAATCCTTCCCAACAAGGAAAGTTTCAATCTTGACCAAATTTCTAAATCCTTTTTAACTTCCGACCAACATTTTTCATAGTTGTCCTTAAATAAATTCAAATTTTTGGAAGACAAATAGATCCCTAGGTATTTCACTTTTTTTACCACATTCAGTTCTGTTTCTCTCTGAAACCCCTCTGTTTCTGTAAGTGTCAAATTCTTGGTCAAAACCTTGGTTTTTTGCTTGTTCAACTTAAATCCCGCCACCCGACCAAACTCAGATATAAGTTCAAGAGCTCTTTTTGTACTGGATTCTGGCTCCTGCAGTGTCAAAACTAGATCATCTGCAAAGGCTTTCAATTTGTATTGTTTCACTCCGACCTCTATCCCTTGTACCAACCGGTCCTTCCTTATCATATTCAATAGCACCTCCAGGACTGAAATGAATAAAAGAGGGGATAGAGGGCACCCTTGTCGTGTCCCTTTTTCAATTTTAAACTCCTCCGTCACCACATTGTTCACTATTAATTTAGCCTTTTGCTCTGAATAAATTGCTCGTAACCCATTTTCAAACCCCCGCCCCACTCCCATCCCTTCCAAGTTTTTCTTCATGAACCTCCAAGATATGTTGTCAAATGCTTTCTCCGCATCAATAAAAATTAACACCGCCCTTGTGTTCATGTTGGTTTGTAAAAGTTCCAAGATATCAATGATGTTTCTGGTATTCTCATATAAATGTCTACCAGGGAGAAAGCCTGCTTGGTCTTTGTGAATTACTTCATTTAAGACTTTTTTAAGTCTGCTTGCCAAAATGTCTGCAAATATTTTGTAATCCACATTCAGGAGTGAGATGGGGCGATAGTTCTTGAGCTGAGTCTTTTCAGATTCTGTCTTAGGTATCAATGTGATGAAGGCTTCTTTCCACGTTTCTGGTGCCCTCTTCCCATCCAAAATCTGGTTACATACCTCCAACAAAGGTTGTATCAAATAATCCTTCAAAGTCTTGTAGTATTTGGAGGTAAGCCCGTCCGGGCCTGGAGATTTGCCTAGTTGCATGTTCTGAATGGCACCTTCAATTTCCTGAGTAGTTATTATAGAGTTCAAGATTGATCTTTTATCTTGAGTTATTCTTGATAATCCATTTATCTTTAAAAATTGGTCTATCTCAGATTCTTTCTGAGGCCCCTGTGTATAGAGTTCTTTGAAATATCTGTGGAAGCACTTCCTAATTTCTTCTGGTTTCTGTACCATCCTTCCTTCAATCTCTAGATTTGTTATCGTATTTAGCTTTTGTCTTTTTTTCAGCTGCCAGGCTAGCAGCTTTCCGCATTTGTTTGCTGATTCAAAAGATCTTTGCTTCATCTGTTTTATTTTCCATTCAATCTCCTGGTTAGTCAATTTTGAATATTCTGCTTGATGGAATTTAATTTCTCTCAGCAGTTCCTTTGACTTTGGTTTGGTTCTCAATTTTTCCTCTCCCTGGCGTATTTTCTCCAATATTTTATCTTTCTTTCCATTCCAGAGCTTCTTCTTAATTGTATTCTGTTGTATCAGAAACCCTCTCATAACAGCTTTGCTTGCGTCCCAGATTGTTCTTTTTTCTACTGTAGTGTTCAGATTTATCTCAAAGTAATCCTTTAGTGTTTTTTGGGCCTTCTTCACGATCTCTTGATCTCTTAATAGTGTGTCATTCATTCTCCATCTGAAGGAACCGGGTTGAGTTAGTCTGAGTTCTATTTTCAGAGCGTTGTGGTCGGAGCATGTTTTTGGGCAGATTTCCACCTTTTTGGTCTTGGGTGCCAGCCCCCTGGAGGTCCAAATTTGGTCGATCCTTGACCAGGACAGGTGGGCCTCAGAGAAGAAAGTGCCTTCTTTACCTAGGGGGTTCTTTGTCCTCCAAATATCAATCAAATCCAGATTGTCAGTCATTTCAAAAAAAGTTTTAGGCAGTCTGCCGTCTGATGTTAAATTTTGGTTGTAAGACTTATCCATATGTGTAGACACCACTCCATTCATGTCTCCCATCATTATGATGTTAGCATAGTCCAGATAGTCCAACAAAGTCTCATGCAGCTTCTTGAAAAATTCCGATTTCCCGTCATTTGGAGCATAAATTCCTAATAACAATATTTTTTCTCCTTGAGTCTGAATTTCAATTGCCAAAATTCTTCCATGTTCATCTTTAAATAGAAATTTAGGTGACAGGCTCTCCTTAGCGTAGATCACCACTCCTCTTTTCTTCACCTTATCTGAAGAGATAAACTCTTGGCCTAGTCTTTTGTTAACCAAAACTTTCCTGTGGAGCCTGGTTACATGGGTTTCTTGTAAACAAATAATGTCCAATTGCTCTTTCTTCAATATATGAAATAGCCTCCTTCTTTTCTCCGGGGAATTTCCACCATTTATATTCCAACTTAGTAGCTGCAGAGACATCCTGAACTATTCTGTTACACCTAGAGCGGTGTGTCTTCTTTTTCCTCTGGTTCCGAGGGTATAGGCGTCCCTCCGCCTGCTGGCAGAATGGGTCCTGGTTTAGGTAGAGGCCAATGGGCTGCTGCTTCTTTTTGGAGATCTTCTCCGTGGTCGTGCTGGAACTTTTGTAGGTCCTCTGGCGTTCTTATTTTAACCTTCTTCTGTTTGTAAGTAAATGATAGTCCTTGTGGAAATTCCCACCTATAAGGAATTGTGTTGAGTCTCAACAGCTTGGCCAATTCTGAATAGGTGGTTCTCAAATCCAATAACTGTTTAGGGATGTCTCGGTAAATTTCCACCCTTTTCTCTTGTATCTCAATTGAGTTATTAAAATGTAGGCCTAATATTTTGTCTCTCTCTTCTCTTGATCTCAAAGCTATTAAGCAGTCTCTTGATCTATCTTTTCCTTAGCTTTGGCTGCTCTTGTCTTTCCTGTGCCACTCATCAGTCAATGTTCAAGGTCAAATGTTGTAGTCCCATGGGAAAGACAAGCCCAAATTTAAAAACAATCTGGAGAGAGAAGGTAAACAGAAAAAACTTTTCCCAGGCCTTTGTTATCCCAATATCCTCTAGGGGGAGTGCCACCAAAATTTAGTAAGAAGAAGGTAACTTTTCCGCCATTAAAGTCCCTTTTGTTCCATTTTTGAAGACAGTTTTAAAAACAAGTTAGTTCCAAAACACTAAGAAGAGAGTCCTGCAGAGCACTTTAAAACACTTAACAAAGTTCCAGCAAGGTGCCTGCAATTGTATCCATTCAAACTAAGTAAGCTCAAAAATTGCACTTCAGTTACAAAAGTATCTGGAAGTTTGTTACAGTTCCGCAGTTAAGCAACTTCACCCGGCCACCCAAAGATTTGGGGTTAGAGTCTTCCCTCACCCCTTGGGAGACCGCTCCAAGTCAATTTTTAAACGATATTTTTGACTGTATCTTTAGCTGTATTTTTCCTTTAAAGATAGAGTTCAAATGTGCACGAAAGTCCCACTTTAAAGCCTTAAGGCTTCCCTGTTCGCAGCGCTTTCCGCTCTTTGAACAGTCTGCTTTGATCTTGAAAGCAGTGCCGGAAGACGGACTTCCTCTTTCTCGTCTCCCGGTTTCAGCCGAATTTCTTCAAATTATTTCAACAAATCTTAAATCCTTACTCACGGGTTTGCAGTTTCAGGCTGGTATCTTTGGAAGAAAGGTCAGCGCTCATCCGTGACAGCCGCGCGGCTTCGCCTCCGCAGAAAGAGCGATGAACTCACAGCACCGCTCCCCCTCCTTCACTCCGGAGCCCCTTACGGGATCCCTTCTGCGAATTTGGGGTCGCTCCAGGTGCCCGCCGAGTCCCACGGCCACAAACTCACTCTGTCCGTGGTTTATCTTGATGGGTTGCCGCTGCGCCGTAGCGAAACAACCCTTTTCTGCGGTGCCCCTCTTCAGAGCTCGAAGAGGTCCGCCATCACGGTTTCGCGCCGCCTCCGGAAGTCTCCAGCCGCTGATTCCTACGCTCTTGCACTATCAGGGGGCTCCTGCAGGCAGGAGACTCGTTTTTCCGGACCAAGCGTAGGTGGTTCTTGGGGGAGCCGCAGGCGCTTCCACAGGCGAGGGAGGGACATTGGCATAGCCAACAAGGGGCTCCTGCAGAAGCATGGCCTCCTAACAAAAGCCTGCCACCTGTAATGTCCTATTGGGGGGAACTTTTACCTGTGATCTCCCCAAAAAAGCTCAACAAGTTTTTGGGTCTCCCCTAACAAAAATCCTGGCTATTTCCATGCGTGAGGGGGAGCTAAGTGTCGGGTACTTATGTGCCCTGGATTGGAGAGGGCAGGTGGCTCTCCTCCACCTCCTCTTCTCTGCCCCTCCAGCACTGCTTCCAAGTACATAGTAAAGGTAGGACCATTAGGTCCAGTCGTGGCCAACTCTGGGGTTGCGGCACTCATCTCGCTTTATTGGCTGAGGGAGCCGGCGTACAGCTTCCTGGTCATGTGGCCAGCATGACTAAGCCGCTTCTGGCGAACCAGAGCAGCACACGGAAATGCCGTTTACCTTCCCGCTGGAGCAGTACCTATGTATCTACTTGCACTTTGAGGTGCTTTCAAACTGCTAGGTTGGCAGGAGCAGGGACCGAGCAACGGGAGCTCACCCCGTTGCGGGGATTCGAACCGCCAACCTTCTGATCAGCAAGTCCTAGTCTCTGTGGTTTAACTCACAGCACCACCCGCAACCCTTCCAAGTACATAGTCCTCTTTGAACTTTTTCTACAGGGCCAAGGAGCTGCTGCAGCAGGGGGTGCCAAATTGGACCCTCCCTCATTACCAGAGTCTTATTACCCAAGTCTGCCCCTGGTGCAAACAAAATTGGAGTGCTTATACTTGACCCTGGTTTCAACACTGTATCTGCAGATGTTTCAGGGTGGTCACAAATCTTCAGTTGCAACCAGTGCCTGTCCCATAACTTCCTTTATGAGAATCCTAAAACTTTGTACTCTTCCAATGTTCCACCGCTGCTTTGTTCCCCACTTTTGTTGCGCCGCAGTGCAAGAGTCACCCCTCCAGATGACAATAATGTGGTAACAATGAATATCACAGAGCAGCTAATAAAACAGAAGGAAGTGTGGATGATCCAGTATAATTCCACCACCAGTGCGTCATTAATGCTTCAATGCCATGCTGCAGAATAAACCTGCATCATCAAAAAAATAGAGAATGTGTACTGCGATATGCAGATAGATGCAATTTAAGAAATAATTTCAACAGAAGGACCATAGTGAAGGTGCCTATGGCCAGGTAATCTGCTGAGTCTGCTGTCTGGCTTGCTAACTGTTGATGGGCAGCTTCCAGGATTAAGTCGAGCATCCTGTTCTCACATTGGCCTGTGGGAAGCCTGCAAAGAGGACCTGAGCACAACTGCACTTTGCCCACCTGCAATTCCTATTACTGCATGACTGTAAAACACAGCCCTCATGTAGCCACTGATTTGCCTAGTCTAGTTCTTAATGAATTCGCCCAATCCTCTTTTAAAGCCCACCGAAGTCTGTGGCTATCACTGCCTCCCTGGGGGCGAGTTCCATAGTTTAGCTAGGAGCAGAGTACTTCATTTTAACTCTCCTGAATCCTCTTCTCTCCCTTCTTAGGGTTCTGTATATTTAATCCCAGTTTGGACAGTCCTTCAAATGGAGAACAGTCCTCTGTAAAGAAAGACACATGGCCACCCTTGCTGGGGGGGAAACAAAAATAAATCACTGCTAACGTGGCAGGTTTCCTCCCCTACTACCCTGTCAGGAACCTTTTGCAGAAAGTTTTTTTCCCTACCTTTAAAAAACACAACACTTATTAACAAATACAAATAGATTTTTTATTTTTTAAAGTACAGTTGATCCTCAGCCCCCTCCATCTCCAGTATATACCTAAAACTGGCAGGTACTTTTCCATTTCAGATGAACCTGCAGTGGCCTCTCCTTCTAACAAGAGCCACAGGCAACTGAGGGTGACAGAGCTCAGCTGAAATCAGTGTCAACGTGTACTTTAAAAAACCTGGATCTTTTGCAATCACTGACATTCCTGAAATGTCATTTTTTGTTTTAAGTCATTTTGGCTACTTGGGCCTAGGATGCAACACATGGGGAAAAGATGTGGTATTCTCAGCTTCCCCAAGTGAAGCTGGCACAGTAACTTCCAAATTGTTTACTGCAAGAAATTATCTGGGGGAACTCTGAAAGGGCTCTCTCTCAAAAGGAGGCTGCCCACCGCATCTCTGCATGAGTCACTGCTCTGGCCTTGGTGGCATTCAGTTAGCTTCCACTGGTTGGTCACGTCTCTCCATCAGGTGTTGCCTCCCATTCAGTTGCTCCCAGTGGCAAGAAAGGTATTGGAATAGCAGAGCCTCAAGTGTGACCCCTTTGCCTCTCTCAATGAATCACTCTTTTCATTGGAGAGGCACTCTTAGGCTAGCAGTGGCTCATGCAGAAACACAGGGAACGAATTTCTTTGAAAGTGGGAGTCCTTACTCTTCACAATTACACAGATCAAGGGCTCATTCACACCCGCCCGCCCCAAATTTCCCCCACAGCAAATCCATGATTTATCACTGAATCAGAACAAACAGCAACCAGGTTTTCCTCAGAGAATAATAATAATTTATTATTTGTATTCCGCCAATCTGACTGGGTTTCCCCAGCCACTCTGGGCGGCACCCAACAAAAAATAGGAAAATCACAATACAACACCAAACACTAAAAACTTCGCGGAACAGGGCTGCCTTCAGATGTCTTTTTAAAATCACATAGCTGTTTATCTGTGTTACATTTGACAGGAGGGCGTTCCACCAGGCAGGCGCAACCACCGAAAAGGCCCTGTGCATGGTTCCCTGTAACCTCACCTCTCATGATGAGGGAACCACCAGAAGGCCCTCGGAGCTGGACCTCGGAGCTGGACAATGGTGGTGGAGATGCTCCTTCAGGTATACAGGGCCAATTGCCGTGTGCTCTGATTTAGCACTAAAGTGTGGGCTTTCCAGGGGGAAGTAGTGGGCAAAAACTGCTTAGACCCATGCTTCCTAAACATGAGACAAGTGGCGCTGAGCTGGATGAGCCCGAAAAGTATGCCTTGCTCTCATTTTATTTATTTGCTTAATTTAGTATGTTTGCACCCCCACCTTACTGCACACAGTTTATCTGTCTATCCATACCCCCACCCCTGCCCCATACACAGCAAAGCACAGAAGGGCAGCCCGGAAGTTAAAACATACTAGGAACATATAAAGCTGCCTTTCTGTCAACCTGTCTAGCTCATGGTTTCAGATAGAGTCTTTCCAAGCCCTAGCAATATGTGCCAAATAGAGAACCTGGGGCCTTGTGCATACAAAGCCCGTGCTCTGCTACTGAGCTACAAGAGGAAACAGCAACATGTTAATTCTTTTAATTCAGTAAAAAAAGTGTGCCACAGCAGCTACCAAATATTTGGGAAACACCGGTGTTGCATAAACAGTATTTCTTGGAGAGTTTCCATTATATTACAAGGCCTTTGGCTTCAGAGTTATATGGGCAGTACAGTGGTACCTCGGGTTAAGTACTTAATTCGTTCTGGAGGTCCGTACTTACGGTAACTTGAAACTGTTCTTAACCACTTTAGCTAATGGGGCCACCTGCTGCTGCCGCGCCACCGGAGTACAAATTCTGTTCTCATCCTGAAGCAAAGTTCTTAACCTGAAGCACTATTTCTGGGTTAGCGGAGTCTGTAACCTGAAGCGTATGTAACCTGAAGCGTATGTAACCTGAGGTACCACTGTATACAAAAGCTTGAGAGTGGGAGTGGATAATCTGCGATTTTCCAAGCACTGTTAGATTCCAACTTCTATCAACTTCAGCCAGCAAGACCAGTGGCCATAAACATCTTCTGAAGATCCACAAGTTCTCTAACCCTTCCCTCTACCACGCTGGCTCTCTCAGAGAGTGTCTGGACATTTCCTCTCAACACCGAAGTCTGCAAAAGGGTTCTGTGTAACACAGAGGTTTGCTTCTTCAAAGGGAGGTTGGCTTCACAAAAAGATGTGTCTCGCTTACTTTCTGTTTATTGTCGGAAGATAATGTTCCCTCTATAATTCCCAGCCCAGCCCTTTGTGTTGGGAAGAATTTGTTCGTGAGAACTCATTAGGAAGAGAAGGGAAAGTGTTATAACGAGAAGCGGCCTCGATGTAAGAATGTGTTAATTCATTCTAGCTTTACTTTCTCCTCGGCAAAGGAAAATATAAATAAATGTAATGAATACCTTGTGTCATCAAGTCAGGAAGGGAAGAAAGCAAAGCATAACATCCTTACAGAAGAAATCCCCCTGCCTTCAGCCAACCTAAGTTAGTATGATGACTGCCCATCTTGGATTTCTTCAAGGACATACAAATCTGCTTTTACTGAGTCAGCCTTTCTCTCAAATTTTATAATGTTTTTATTAAATTCTCAACAAAAACAAACAACAACAAACACCACCACAACAAACACAAGCAAGCAAATATATACACCAAACAGTATCAAATCCATAAAATGGGATTCTCCAAATCCCATGACTTCCCTCCCCTCCTCCCCTGGTTCCTTACGTTTCATTTTCAACTGCATATCATTTCTACTCCAAATTATTTTTTCTACCTCAAATTTCCTGTACTATTTCTAAAATGACAAGTGCTCTTAAAATCCTGCCAATGTATTAACCTGATTACAATACTTTTGCATATACATAATAAACATTTCCCATTCTTTTTAAAATTTATTGTCATCTTGATTTCTGACCTTTCCAGTTACCGGTAGTTTCGCCATTTCAGCATTGTCCATTAACTTGGTTTGCCATCTTTGGGCGGCCGTCGTAACATACATAAACAATTTTTTCTGGTCTTTTGGTATCTCCGCTCCTACAATACCTAATAAAAAGGCTTCTGTTTTTTTAACAAAGGTTACTCTAAACATTTTTTCCCCATTTCATTAAAGATCAGCCTTTCTCAATATTGCCTACACTGACTGGCAGCAGCTGCCCAGGGTCTTGGCCACAGGTCTTTCTTTGCCCAGCCTTAACTGGAGATGCTGGGGTTTGAACTTGGAACCTTTTGCATGCAAAGCGGGTGTTGTACCACTGAGATATGGAGTGATTGCCTTGCTTCTACTGTTTGCAGACCCTTTTGCATTGGTCTTTGGGAAGGAGGGACCCACTGCTAAATTGTGGCCTAATTCAAGATGGGTCATAATAGCAGAACTACCAGCAATTCAAATATGCGGTTTTTAAAAAAGGGGTTTCCCAGTGTATGCTTGGTTTAAAGGTGGGTCCCATCTGAGAAGGTTGAAGACTAGAGCAAGAGTGCATTCCTTCCCACACAAATTGGCAATATTTGATGCTGGGCTTCCCAGAACCATCTCGTTGGCCACTTTGAGGAATAAGCTGCTGGACTCAGTAGGTCTTTGGTCTCATCCACCAAGGTGCTCCTTCAGTCCTAAATCCATTTCCCCACAGTTGCTTGCAGTTCCTGGCTAACTTCACCATAATTAAATGAAACACTTGCACCCTTTTAAAATATACAGTGGTACCTCGGGTTAAGTACTTAATTCATTCCTGAGGTCCATTCTTAACCTGAAACTGTTCTTAACCTGAAGCACCACTTTAGCTAATGGGGCCTCCTGCTGCCGCCGCATCACCGGAGCACGATTTCTGTTCTCATCCTGAAGCAAAGTTCTTAACCCGAGGTACTATTTCTGGGTTAGCGGAGTCTGTAATCTGAAGCGTATGTAACCCGAAGCGTATGTAACCTGAGGTACCACTGTATACAGTATATGAATCAATGTACTGTGAGAATGGCCCAGTCCAAGCCTTCTATTGTCTCATTGGGCTCTGGGAAGGAGACACATCCAAGCAAACTGTTTCTGCAAAGCCCTGTGGGCCCTGAAGCCACCTTCAGTATTTAGACAGTCTGTAGATACCGTGGTACCTCTGTCTAAGAACAGTCCTGTTATCAGACAATTCAGGCAACACACTCCGCAAAAACGGAAGTAGGTGTTCCGGCTAGCGAACTTTGCCCTGGAAGAAGAATGGAAGCCAACCGGTGGAAGGGCACCGGCGGCGGGAAGCCTCATTTGGGAAAGCGTGCCTTGGTTTAAGAACGCTTTCGGTGTAAGAACGGACTTCTGGATCGAATTACGTTCGTAAACTGTGGTACCACTGCATTTAAACAAGCAAGCACCCAACTCTACCCTGACTCATGTTGGCCACATAGCACTGGGACATACCAGGCCTCTGTGATGAAAGGTGACAAGTTTGGGGGCTTTTTTAGTTCAGGTGAGTAAGGGGGAAAGTAGGACAGGAGCGAGCCAGCAGTAAATTACACTGAGCGAGTTAATTCGTTATTAACAAAATACCTGTCTGCTCCCGTCTCTTCGCTATCCCTCAAGCCCTCTGCTTCAAGCACTTCCCAGCTTGTCCCCTCCTCTGAGGTGTGGCCAGTGTCCCCCCACCAGTTGCCAGGTTCAAAATCCTCTTCCTCTGCACCTTCCATGGGGAGCTCTTGGTTGGGCGGCTTCCCCCACTCTTTCTCATTGAGCCAGTCCCTGACACAGAATTTTAGCCCCCAGAAGGTTGACCAACTCCCTTCCCTTCCAGTTTTTTGTTGGCATTTGAAAACAGTTTTACTCTGGGAGGTGTCCCATTGTATCTTCACTGTCATTTTTTAAAAAATGTACCTTTCCCCCCGCCTTGATTTTTTTTAATGTTCCTGTGGGGAGGGAGAAAGAGAGAGATGATAGATAGATGATAGAGATGATAGATAGATAGATAGATAGATAGATAGATAGATAGATAGATAGATAGATAGATAGATGATAGATAGATAGATATAGATAGATGATAGATAGATGATAGATAGATATAGATAGATAGATGATAGATAGATAGATGATGATAGATAGATAGATAGATAGATAGATGATATAGATAGATGATAGATAGATGATAGATAGATGATAGATGATAGATAGATAGATAGATAGATAGATGATAGATAGATAGATAGATAGATAGATAGATGATAGATAGATAGATAGATAGATAGATAGATAGATAGATAGATATAGATAGATAGATAGATGATGATGATAGATAGATAGATAGATAGATGATAGATAGATAGATAGATAGATATAGATGATAGATAGATATAGATAGATGATGATAGATAGATAGATAGATAGATAGATAGATAGATAGATGATAGATAGATAGATAGATAGATGATAGATAGATAAGATAGATAGATGATAGATAGATAGAGATAGATGATAGATGATAGATAGATAGATAGATAGATAGATAGATAGATAGATAGATAGATGATAGATAGATATAGATAGATGATAGATAGATAGATACAGTGGTACCTCGGGTTACATACGCTTCAGGTTACATACGCTTCAGGTTACAGACTCCGCTAACCCAGAAATAGTACCTTGGGTTAAGAACTTTGCTTCAGGATGAGAACAAAAATCGTGCAGCGGCAGCACAGCAGCAGCGGGAGGCCCCATTAGCTAAAGTGGTGCTTCAGGTTGAGAACAGTTTCAGGTTAAGAACAGACCTCCGGAACGAATTAAGTTCTTAACCCGAGGTACCACTGTATTGCATTTCTCTGGTATACTGTTGCGTTTATTTTAATGGAAGCTGCTTTGGAGAATTAGTGTTAATCTACAAATAACTGAAACAAGTAAAACAAGAGATGTAGGTCTGAGAGCTTCTTTGAACCACATTGTGTATTGATAGCAAGCGATATGAAGGCAAGGTTGAGTGAACTGGGGAAAGTGGGGGAAGTTGTGGGCGTTTTCTTCTTATTCTTAATAAAGACCTTTGTTTCATTTTTGAAAACACCAAACAAACTATGACTAACCTGAGTCTCGGAGTGGAAATGGGCGGGGAGCCTACCCACATGGGAGCATTTGCATCAAACTTCACCTAATGTTTCTCATTTCTAAGCATACAGATGCATGTGAGCAGAAATCGTTCACTGGTGAAGGCTGCATCTGTAACAGCTGGCAACCCCCTTGGGAAATAACCAGTTCAATACCCACACTGAAATAGCTGCTGAGTCACTGCACATGTGTGCCTATGCGTGTGCACACACACGCGCGCACACACACACAACTGGCAGCTTAAGATCAGCCGGAAAGTTGCAGGTGCATGAAAGACGATTTGAGTTTGGTGAATTCATTGTGGGTGCATTATTAGAGTCTAGCCACAAGGCTACGGAATGCCTTTCAGCCAAGGTTTCACCAGAACTCAAGGGCACAATCCACCGGGAAGTTCTCCTGCACAAGCCCTACTGAGATGAATGGGGGCTGGGCAAGAGTGTGGCTTGAGCTCTGAGAACCTGTTCTTTCGTGCTCCAATCTGCTCCCTGCAGCAGGGCTGGCTGGGTTTCCTATTCTTCTGGTCTATCGGAGGCAGGAGATGCCTCTGAATACCAGTTGCCAGGGAGAGTATTGTGGTCCTCAGGTCCTGATTGCAGCCTCCCCGAAGGCATCTGATTGGCCACTCTTGGGAACAGGGTGCCAGATCACAGCACACTTAACAAAACACAGTTCCCAGGATTCTTTGAGATGGGGAAAGGTGCTTTAAATGTGCAGAGTGTACACAGCTTGGATAAACTTTTAGAATCATAGAGTTGGAAGAGACCCCAAGGTCCCTTTCATCCCCCAAATTTTTTGATTTGAGTTTCTACTGAAATGAGGCTGCATCTTAATGTTGTATTTTAATCTTGTTTTTAAGTTGTATTTTAATCAATTGTTTTTATATCTGGTGTTAGCCGCCCTGAGCCCAGTCTTGACTGGGGAGGGCAAGGTATAAATAAATTTTTTATTTTTATTTTTATTTTTATTATTATTATTATTATTATTTTGTTGTTGTTGTTGTTGTTGTTGTTGTTGTTGTTGTTGTTGTTGTTGTTGTTGTTGTTGTTGTTGTTATCAAGGGCCATCTAGTCCAAGCCCCAGGAATCTCAGCTAAAGCATCCATGGCAGATGGCCACCTGAACTCTGCTTAAAAACCGCCAAGGAAGGAGAGTCTATCACCTCTTGCTGGAGGCCATTCCACTGTCAAACAGCTCTTACTGTCAGAAAGTTCCTGCTGATATTTCATGGGAATCTCCTTTCTTGTAATTTGAAGCCATTGGTTGGTGCCTTACCCTCCAGAGCAGGAGAAAACAAGCTGTCCCCACCCATGAGGGCTTTTGTTTACCTTCTTATGTGACTTGGTTCAATGACTTGGTTCGATTGGAGCTATTTGCACTGCGCAGATTTTCCAGGAATCTGATCCTGAAAAGAAGGACCCAAAATGCCTCATGGAAATTTTTTTAAAAACGTGGAGCCAACAGAGAAAGCTTGCCAGCTTCCTTGTGTTTTCCTTGCATATGTGAGCATTGTGTGCATGTGATACAGCATGTGGGTAGACCTTCAGGAACTGCTTCCTCCCCATCCCTCTGCCCCCTCCCCAATCTACCCCCATCTGCTCGGCAGTATCGTGTTCAAGCTGCTTTCCACACTGCGGTGGACTTGCATTTCTGCCTGCAAAGAGTCATTGCAAATGCAGTGCAATCTATCCCTAAGCGAGGCAGCTGTTCTCCTGCAAGCAAATTTGACACAATACTGTCTCTCTGTACACACACACACACACACACACACACACACACACACAGCCCTCCCTCTGCCTCAGCTCCACACATGCAAGCAAGTGCGCGCATACACAAAAACAGAGGCGCGTGCAAGGCCGCTCGGAAGAATCACCCGTTAATTATAAGGTTAAGGAAATGACAAACTGTTACATTTCAGGCCTGACATCTTGACTCAGCTTCACTGTACGTCTGTTTGTCTGTGTGTGAATGCCACTTCCTGCAAGATGCTTGCCCCCAAGATATTGGCCGTTCTCCTGCCTTCGATGCAAGCTGTCGCATCTCATCAGAAAGGACCACTCTTGGAGATGCAGGAGGTTTTCCGGGGCCTCCCTGCTTGCTAGTTGGAAGGTCTTGCCAAACAGAATTTCACCCAGACGCTTCAAAAGGGGAGGCCAGGAAGGGCCTCAAAAGGCTATCAAATCCACCTGTGTACACTCTTTCGCACCAAGGATCTAACACCCATTAAAGGTAAAGGTAAAGGGACCCCTGACCATTAGGTCCAGTCGTGGCCGACTCTGGGGTTGCGGCACTCATCTCACTTTATTGGCTGAGGGAGCCAGTGTACAGCTTCCGGGTCATGTGGCCAGCATGACTAAGCCACTTCTGGCGAACCAGAGCAGTGCACGGAAACGCCGTTTACCTTCCCGCCGGAGCGGTACCTATTTATCTACTTGCACTTTGACGTGCTTTCAAACTGCTAGGTTGGCAGGAGCAGTGACTGAGCAACGGGAGCTCACCCCGTTGTGGGGATTCGAACCGCCGACCTTCTGGTCAGCAAGCCCTAGGCTCTGTGGTTTAACCCACAGCACCACCCGCGTCCATTAGTTATGTCTAAAAAAATACTGCTCCCACTTGTGGCCCAGCACAGGTAGAACGAAGACAGAACCCAGGTGGTGAAAGGTGGAGCCCAGAGAAATCTGAGGGGATGAGGTGGAGCGAGGTAAAAGTTGTTGTTCTTGTTGTTTAAATTTGTATAAATTACAATATAAAAGAATCAAAATGCACAATAAAATTAAGAACAGAACCAAACTGATAATCCCCCCCCAACACATTTAAAAAGGCATTGGATGTCAATCAGCCCAAGGCCTGGTTGAAGAGGAATGTTTTTGCCTGGCCCCTAAAGGTGTGTCATGAAGGCGCCAGGCGAATGTCCCTGGGGAGAGCATTTCACAAACGGGGAGCCACTGCAGAAGAGAAAGGTCAAGATCAGAACCTGTATTTTGTTGACTTGTCAGAACCCAAACCCTGGTCTTCTGTCGAGATTGGATAAACTTGTAAAATACCGGCAGGTGGATAAGCCTGCACTTTGGCCACAGGAGAACCACCGAACCTCCACATTCCCTGTGTGATTAAGCTGCATGCTTAATCTTCTTTGCAAAACCATCTCTGTACAATATCATCACCATCAGTATCATACCTTTATTGGAATCACTTAGAAACATTCAGAATAAATAAGCCAGTGCGATCTGGTTGCCATTTCAACAGTACAGTCATTTGCCAAAGGGAAGAAGAGGCGAGCAATCTATTTCATCTCTGTGGGTCTCCAGCAAGGGCAGGATCCTGTAGCGTACTTCGGAGACAAAAAATCAAATAGAGGAACTTAGCTACTGTCTTGGTGAGCTCCTGATCTCTCCCCTGTAATAAGAAGCGTAGAATAAGAACCGTCTTTGGTTTCCATGTTGGAATACATAGATGGTCTAAAAATTGTTGGCGGAGATCATCATACATTTTACATTTAAGGGCCATGTAAGCTAGAGTTTCCACCAGGTGGGCATCACATGGGCAGATCCTATCACCTTCTGCCATACCCGCAAACCTACCCCAAAGGAGGTTAGAAGGATTAGAATTGAACCTAGCCAGCGAAAAAGCCCTTATTTCTTGCGGGTTAAACAAAAATTGCAAATAATTAAGGCTAGTTTCCTGCACCCAAGAGAGTCGAAAATAAAGAGGGGGACATGTTTTTTCCGCAGCTGAGATTAGTTCCTGATGATCTATGTCCCACAACCTAGTTTTTAACATGGCCTTGGTGATTGGGGTGTGCAATATCAGTCTGGCTTATGAGATGCTTCTTTTCAAATGACCATTTTGCCCAGCCGCCTTCAGCTTCAGCAGATGTACAGTGGTGGTGAAATGGCATCCCTTTTCGGCGAAGGTGACTCGTAGCTCTGGTCACTGAAGAGGCATGCATACCTGCTGTGGCTTGGATTGGAGCGGCACTTCTCAATTCACCTGCCTACACTTGTTATTTATAAGCCTACCTTGTGCCAAAAGGTCTCTAGACATGCTCAGTTAGTACAGATCACACCCAATATTTTTGGAGTAAAAAAAAGCGACTATGGCGTTGCGGCGCTCATCTCGCTTTCAGACCGAGGGAGCCGGTCCAGCCGAGGGAGTCCACAGACAGCTTTCCGGGTCATGTGGCCAGCATGACTAAACCACTTCTGGTGCAACGGGACACTGTGACGGAAACCAGAGCGCATGGAAACGCCGTTTACCTTCCTGCCACAGCGGTACCTATTTATCTACTTGCACTGGTGTGCTTTTGAACTGCTAGATTGTCAGGAGCTGGGACAGAGCAACGGGAGCTCACTCCATCGCAGGGATTCAAACTGCCGACCTTCCAATCGGCAAGCCCAAGAGGCTCAGTGGTTTAGGCCACAGCGCCACCCGCGTCTATTATGTTTATGTTTATTTTATTTTTGGAGTAAGCATAACTTGCGTGATCATTTGTCCTTCCTTATGGTCCATAGGGATGCGGGTGGCACTGTGGGTTAGACCACAGAGCCTAGGACTTGCTGATCAGAAGGTTTTCGGTTCGAATCCCCGCGACGGGGTGAGCTCCTGTTGCTCAGTCCCTGCTCCTGCCAACCTAGCAGTTTCAAAGCACGTTAAAGTGCAAGTAGATAAATAGGTACCGCTCCAGCGGGAAGGTAAACGGCTTTTCCGTGCGCTGCTCCGGTTCACAGGAAGCAGCTTTGTCATGCTGGCCACATGACCCGGAAGCCGTACGCCGGCTCCTTCAGCCAATAAAGTGAGATGAGGGCCGCAACCCCAGAGTCAGTCACGACTGGACCTAATGGTCAGGAGTCCCTTTACCTTTACCTATGGTCCATTACTTATCAGAGGACCGTCGTGTATTTGAAGGAGTCCTTTACTGGCAGGGACGCGGACTTATAAAAAATATTGGGGGGGCCCGGGAAAGCTCATGAATAATAAATAAGCTCATGAATATGCAAATAAAGTGGCGCCGCCTCCTCGTGAGCGAATAGGGGAGAGCGTGCTGCGCCTATTAATCAGCTCCAAAGGAAATTGGGTGGAGCTTTTGCTCGGGAGGGAGGGCAGGAGGCATGCAGCCTGCCCCTCCCTGTGCATTTTGGGCTGGGGGAGGGGCGGCGATGGCGCTCTGCTGGAGGGGCGCCGGAGATTATTGGGGGGGCGGAGCCCCCCCAAACGAATTTTTGAGGGGGCTCGGGCCCCCTCAAGCCCCATGGAGTCGGCGCCTATGTTTACTGGAAGGGCTGCCTGGTCTAAGGCCATTTTAAAGGTAGGGCACCTTCAGAAGGGAGACAAGCAGGGGGATGGAAGTGGTCAATCCTCAGTGACCACCTGAACAGCAGATTGAGCTGGACCCCTGGTCACAGTCCTCTCCACTATGTTGTGATGTCTTGTTTTTTTCTGTTGAAATTGTCACCATAATTTCTACATAGGCATATAAATTAACCCATGCTAATGATTTGCAAATAGCCCCTGCCCTTTCGTTTCTGTTGTCTCTTTTTTGGCAATGCATAAGTGGCCACCCTAAATATAACCCAGATGGGAAACCCAAATGGAACACTAAAAGGGGGGGGGGGGGAGGAAACGCTTTCCAGGAAGCGGACACTTCCAGACAGTTGCTATTTGGGGGTGGGATTCAATCACCTCCTGACAAATGTAGGTTTCACCTTTGAAGTTGATTTGGAGAACTTGTGCAACAACCTTCACCCTCCCCAAATTGTGGCGTTGTTGTTGTTGTTGTTGTTGTTTTGTGCTGGGGAAATGCAGGGTTTACACCTGCCTGATGCAACTTTATCTAACCTTCCTGCAAACAAATCAGGAAGAATCCTTAATAGACAGGTTGTCTGAAAGCAACCAGTGTAAGGGAATCAGGTACTTTTGTTCTCTCTCTCTCTCTGTGTGTGTGGTCATTAAATGTAAGCAAAGGCAACCTATATTTTGAATGAAGAAAGTGCTGCTAAGAATAAACAGAATGTCTTCATACCAATAGGGAATAAACCACGGGCCAACCCCCACCCACCCCCACTTAGAAACACAGAATTGTAGAGTTGGAAGGGACCACAAGGATCATCTAGTCCAACCCCCTGCAATAAAGGAATCTTTCACCCAATGTGGGGCTTGAACCCTGAGATTAAGAGTCTCATGCTCTTCTGACTGAGCTTTAGGGAGTAGAAGCAAAAGGCTGAGAGGAGGGTGCGAGCATCCCACATCAACTCTCCCTTAGAAATTAAATGCTGCTCTCTTCCACCAGAGCCTTAAAAATGGACTCTCCCAAAATCATATGCTTGGAAAATCCAAAATATAAGTCCATTTCCTTGCTCTGTGGAAGCCAGTGTGCATAAAGTGGCCATTATGCTGGTCTAAGACTGGAGGAATCTCTTGAGGCGAGGAGTATCTGAAAACACACACAACTGTTGTGGTGCCACAAAGAAAATAAGTCATGGTTCTGTAATGAAAAAACCCAGCAGCTTCTGAATAGGTGTCCTTCCAATTTCTGTGTTTACTTATTTATATGGGGTGGGGTGGGGGCACCATGTTTCTATTCCTCATTGCTTAAGACAAATCTGAATTTAAATCCTTAAATTCTAGAGATACACTGCTGTGAAACTGTACAGAAACCCAAGGCTTTCTTTGGATAAATAAGAGTTCGTTCTGTGACTGACATTGCAGACAGGCAGGCCTCAAAACTTTCTCCAGCCCTTCTTGCTTTGAAAGCAGAAGCTTCCTAAAGGAATTAACAGGCCGTGTTGAGCCAAGCGGGGAAGGTTTTGTTACACAGTACTGTGGTGGCTCAGAGAGGGGGGGGGGCGCAGCTGAATGAATATTGGCCCACATGCTGAGGGAGAAGTGAAGATCTAAGAACCTGTTCTGGGATATTAATCACTAGTTTTAGCTCCTTGTCAGCATCCTTTGGAGGGAGAGGGCTACCAGGCAAGCACTCCTTAATCTTCTGGAAGGAAGTGAGCTCCAGTTACAGGAGCACAACCTGATCCTTGCCAGTGTAAACAGAGAGGAACAGGAAGGAAAGCCATTAGCATAGCTCAGTTAATGCCATCCAAAAACAGCTTGAAATTGGGGGGAGGAGAGAGAGAGAGGCAGGCAGACAGACAGACAGAGAAGATTCCCAAGGGTTAATCCCTTTCCAGTCACATCTCTTCTCCAGGGTTGGACATGAAGGGAGGACAGACAAGGTCAAATCCTACTTCAAGGGCAAGGTGGCCGCTCTATTTCTGGCTTGTCGTCATCATATGCCACTAAGAGGTATACTGCCTTTGAATGTGGAGGCTCTATTGTGGCTCAGTTGTTGGTGGACCTAACCTCCACTGATGATTTTGCCTCATCTCCCCTCCCCACCCTCACACCTTTTTAAAGCTTTTTAAACTAGCAGCCCGTTGCCAGGTTTTGGCCTGAATAAAACACACAATTTGATTATGGGCATAACTGGCCTTTCCCAAATCAGCATATCGGTGATTTATTTACATGTACAGTGGTACCTCGGGTTACATACGCTTCAGGTTACAGACTCCGCTAACCCAGAAATATTACCTCAGGTTAAGAACTTTGCTTCAGGATGAGAACAGAAATTGTGCTCTGCCTGTGCAGCGGCAGCGGGAGGCCCCATTAGCTAAAGTGGTGCTTCAGGTTAAGAACAGTTTCAGGTTAAGAACGGACCTCCAGAACGAATTAAGTACTTAACCCGAGGTCCCACTGTATAGCGGAATTGTCCTGCAGACAGTAATGAGGGTAGGGTTGTGTGTGGTGGTGGTGGTGGGGGAATGGACAGCAGAAATGCCTCGAAAATCAAAATAATACCCAGCTTTACAATCCTGTCCAATCAGCCGTATTAGTGTTTTCCCTCAGTTTCCCAGTCTCCCTTGAGATATTTACAAATGAAACCAGAAGCAGCAAGTACGTTTTACAGATTGTGTAAAGTTTGTGAAACAGCTGTAAGAGTGATCTGGCCTTCCTGACAGCTGCGCAGTAATCCGGCACTCTGGGTGGAAGGCACTCTGCAGATGCTCAGAGACATGCTGCCCCTGAGCAAAGCCCTGGCGGTTGAAACAGCCTTCAGGGCCGGCATTTGAACCTTGAAGTAAATGCCACCCAAAGTTCCCAGCTCCTGGTTTTTAAAGCAAGAGATTGCAAGGGCCGGCAGCAGAGAGGTGGGGCGGAGGGGGGGAGGGAGGGAAGAAGAGCTGGAAACAAGATAGGAGAGCCCTGGGGCCAGAGTGTGGGGGGCTGGCAAGGAAACATTGGAGAGGGATTTGAGGGAGGCACCCGTCTTGGAACGCTTCCAGTTCCAAGAGTTATAGTATGAAGAATATGTGTGACCAATTTGCCAAGTCCTTCCAGCTCAGGAGGGGAACTGGAATGTCAGCTTCCTTGGAACCGCAGGAGAGGAATGCCGGTGGTGGGAGGCTGGGAAGCATGTATGGCTTCCAACGGAGAAATGTGATTATTATTCCACATCTGGGGAAAGGACTATTTTACCCTCCAACACCAAGAACCCAGGGCCACCCAACCAAGCGGGAGATTCAAGACAGACAAAAGGAAGTACAGTGGTACCTTGGGCTACATACGCTTCAGGTTACAGACTCCGCTAACCCAGAAATAATACCTTGGTTTAAGAACTTTGCTTCAGGATGAGAACAGAAATTGTGCTCCGGTGGCAGCAGGAGGCCCCATTAGCTAAAGTGGTACCTCAGGTTAAGAACACTTTCAGGTTAAGAACGGACCTCCTGAACGAATCAAGTACTTAACCCAAGGTACCACTGTATTCATGCAGCGACATTGGCACACCAACTTAGGCAACTGTAGAAAAAAGATGGAGTCAAGTTCGTGGAGGATGAGGCAATCAATGATGGCGGAACTGCGCTGCCAGGATCACAGAGCCTCTGAATATTAGCCCCTGAAGAATAACTACAGGTGGCGGGGCCATTTCCCTCGGGCCCCACTGGTGAACTTCCTGTAAGCATCTGGTTGGCCACTGTGGGGAAACAGGATGTTGGATGAGATGAGGCCATTGGTGTGATCTGAATGGGTTAACCCGTTGCAGTTGGGTCTGGGCAAGGTCCAGGTGACCGTATTCATAAGTCAAAGGCGGCCTTTGTCTCTTCTTGTTCCTGTTGCCTACTGTGATGGGCCTTGCGCTTCAGACTCCCGCCATTTTGGACCACTCTGCTTTGTTTGGTTTTCCCTTTGCCTCACAACCCTGCTGTTGGATCCTGCTATTGGAGGAGAAGGAGGGCCTCCCCCCAAATACAGAGGATTGCCACAATATTTTGAAGTAGTATCACCTGAAACTCGGGGAAGGGATGCTTCAGATACCCAGAGTCTACGTTTACCTCATCACACCTCCAATCTTTTCCCTTTCTTCTGTTGCCCATCTTCTTCATTCCTAGCCCAGTACTCCCCCTGCCCTTCCATCTTGCCTCTTTCCATCTCTTCCTCATCCTCTACCCTGTCCCTCCATCTCTGTCTCCTTTTTATGCACCCACCCCCTTCCCCCTCCTCACCCACCCAAATTCCCTGATGCCCACATTCGAAGAAGAAGGTGCAGGCAGGGATCAGCGTCTGACAAGACCACTGACCCTTTTTTTTTGCTTTTTCTTTCTAAGAAGTTGTAACACATGTTATATTTACCAGTTCCCGTCCCCGCCCCCCCCCCCACCTCTCCCTTAGCGGTCAGTACCCATCATTTCCTCGCCTTTTAATCCTTCTGATGAAAGGAGCAGCCCCTCTGGCCATCCGCCCCAAAGACTCTGCTTTCCAGAGTTACACTAAGTCGGGCCGACAGGGTTTGGAGTAACCCCACAAGCGGTTAGAAAGGGGGGAAAGCTTGTTTTCAGACACAATCTGGTTCCCTCTGAAACAAATTGTGGTGTACAGAATCCATGCAAGAGGTTAGAGGGAGAGGTGGAAAGGATGGCAGGCCGAAGAGGCCTCTTCACATGATGAAAACACAAGCCACCGTCTTCCCCATTTATTTTGGATTCAAATGCATGCCTGCAATTGGGGGGGGGGGGGCAGTGAGCGAGACAGCATCATCAAGTGGCAGGTTGTGGGGGCTATTAAGAGCAGGGAGATACATAGATAGATAGATAGATAGATAGATAGATAGATAGATACCTTGGGTTACATACGCTTCAAGTTACATACGCTTCAGGTTACATACGCTTCAGGTTACACACTCCACTAAGCCAGAAATAGTGCTTCAGGTTAAGAACTTTGCTTCAGGATAAGAACAGAAACCAGGCTCCGGCAGCGCGGCGGCAGCAGGAGGCCCCATTATCTAAACTGGTGCTTCAGGTTAAGAACAGTTTCAGGTTAAGAACGGACCTCCGGAACGAATTAAGTACTTAACCCGAGGTACCACTGTATCTGGTTTTACAGGGAGAATTGTGAGAACAGAGAATTGTAAGAAATTATTCTTGCAGCAACCCACCCCAAAATGAAGTTCGATCCAACGAAGCCAAATTGCTACGTCCTAGGCAAACAAGTTCAATATCAAAAATGCAGGAAAGTGTTCTCGACTTTATCATCCTCTTAATTCTAAAACTTGAGTTTGTAATTTTTGCCATTCTGTTCCCCGGGGTCTGCATAGTTCTGCTCATCTCTATTCTGCTCCAGGCCCCACCCCTTTCCTTACTTTAGTCTTGCAAATCAGATTTTAATCGGCAGGATTCTGCCACTTCTGTGGGCTTTATCCTAGGTGCATTGTTGCTCTTTCAGGGAGATTGTTTTCATGTGCTTTTGTCTGATTGACTGGGGCGCTTCCTGTGATGAGGTGAGGAGCGTCAGGTGTGAAATTACGTTGCATTTCAAAGCTGCAGGTGTATCTTTTTGTATATGATTTCCTTTTGTGCATTGCCTGGAGATGTTTATTGTTAAATTACTGTTACTTAAAATGTGGAATTATTCTTATTTGGTTTTGGATGTGGGATTTGTCTTGCGTTATTTTTATTTTTTTTAATACTGACTCCCTTTTTCTTGGGATATACAAACCCATTTAGATTTCTGTTGAGAAATGAAGCAGGATGTAAAACATATAACTATCACCATGTATACACTTATTAAAAGATGCCTGCTTCTTGGGAGAAAAACAATGACAAACCTAGACAGCATCTTAAAAAGCAGAGACATCACCTTGCCAACAAAGGTCCGTATAGATAAAGCTATGGTTTTCCCAGTAGTGATGTATGGAAGTGAGAGCTGGACCATAAAGAAGGCTGATCGCCGAAGAATTTATGCTTTTGAATTATGGTGCTGGAGGAGACTCTTGAGAGTCCCATGGACTGCAAGAAGATCAAACCTATCCATTCTGAAGGAAATCAGCCCTGAGTGCTCACTGGAAGGACAGATCATGAAGCTGAGGCTCCAATACTTTGGCCACCTCATGAGAAGAGAAGACTCCCTGGAAAAGACCCTGATGTTGGGAAAGATTGAGGGCACAAGGAGAAGGGGACGACAGAGGACGAGATGGTTGGACAGTGCTCTCGAAGCTACCAGCATGAGTTTGACCAAACTGCAGGAGGCAGTGGAAGACAGGAGTGCCTGGGGTGCTCTGGTCCATGGGGTCACGAAGAGTTGAACACGACTAAACGACTAAACAACAACAACATCACCACCATGTATACACTTATTAACTGCAGAAAAATTTAAACAGTAGCAGTAACTACAGTAGCATGTCTTCCCACACACACACAGGCTTCTGACAAATAACCACCCTACCTTGGTGGTTTCCTGTGACGTGATCATAGTTTCTCTCAAGTGATACTCAATAGTTTCAGATGGAAGAGAAGAGGAGTATCAATTACCACACAAGCTTAAAAACAAAAATGAGGTCCACCTGAATGGAAACCGAAACCCCAGCAGTAGCTGTAATATTTAGGGATCCACTACCTTCCTCACCCCAACTTGCCCTGCATATAATCAAGGAAGGAAGGATGTTGGAAGGAGAAATTATAAATAGGAAGTTATCCCTTTTGAGGAAGGCAGAATAGTACTAAGTACCATTGCCCAGGCAGAGGCAACGCTCCATTGGAGAAGCGAATAAAAATCTTTCAATGTCAATTGATGAAGTCAGGGAGTAAATTTGAGGGGTGTTGCGTGAAATAAAAGATTGTTGTGATACAAAAGAAGTCTGTTTATTGCCTTTGCACCCCACCCCTTGGAGTGCAGATCTCTGGCCCCCTCTACTGGAAATGGTTGACCTGGTAAGGAAAGATTCATTAGCAAATATTCCTAAGCTACTAGGGCTCCAATAGGCCGCTGCTGGTTCTCAATAGAAGAGAACCCACCAATAGGGCATTGACATTCTTCATAGTTTCCTCTCAGTCCCATGGACAGGGTGGGTAGGGGGTCGCAGTCTTCCCTTTGCCTCCAAAGGCCCTCCCACACGTTGGACTTCTCAGCAGCTTCTAACTTGCCCAATCAATATTGTCTGCACTGTGCCTCTTGCTGTTTTTGCGGCATTCAGATTACAAGAAGAAGAAGAGGAGGAGAAGTAGGAGTTTGGATTTCATATCCCACTTTATCACTTACCCAAAGGAATCTCAAAGCGGCTAACATTCTCCTTTCCCTTCCTCCCCCACAACAAACACTCTGTGAGGTGAGTGGGGCTGAGAGACTTCAGAGAAGTGTGACTAGCCCAAGGTCACTCAGCAGCATGTGGAGGAGCGGGGACGTGAACCCGGTTCACCAGATTACGAGTCTACTGCTCTTAACCACTACACCACACTAGATTCTCAGTCCAGGAAATATAACCACAACACCCATTTTATTGTGGGTGGTGGTGATATAGCTGGGACAGCTCAGTCGGTAGCGCATGGGACTCTTAACCTCAGGGTTTTGGGTCTGAGCTCCACGTTGGGCAAAAGGTTCCTGCTAGATGACGATTGTGGTCCCTTCCAATTCTACCATTCTGTTTCTGTGATCCTACGGTAGTTGCAGTACTTTCAGGAGCATCTTTTGGAAGTGTCCATCCCATCATGGATTCCAAGTCCCTTCCTTGAATACTCCTGACCCCTTTTTGCTTCTTCCATTTCAAAGATTCAAAAAGCCAGTGTGCTGGGCTAGCAGTGAGAGTAGTGGACTAGGATTTGGGGAGAACCAGCCTCAGATCCCCCTGCCCAGCCCCAAAGCTCATTGGGGACCTTGGACAAGTCACTATCTCGCAGCCTGGCCTACCTTGCGGGGGTTTTCTGGGGGAACAGGGGAGTAGAACCAGGAATATTGCCTTGAAATCAATGAAGGAAAGGCACAGCATAAAGTAAATCAACCACCCCTCACTGTTAAAGCTGGCCATGGCCATAGGCTGCCGTACCTTTATGTCATGGGCAGGCTGAATGCAGAGGAGTGGTGGAGGCACCAGCTGGGGAACCCCTAAGGGAGGATGGCTCAGAGCAAAGGAGCCAACTCCTAGGGGCCATGGGAGCCCCCCAAATAAAATATTTGAAGGGGCTGGGGCCCCCACAAAGTTGATGGCCATTGCCATTCAGATGGGAGTGTGTGTGTGCACTGTGTCATGTGGTCGATTATGTGAGGCAGGGCTTACCTGGGCCCCCACAATATTTTATTCAAGTTGGCACCCCTGGCTCAGAGCCTGGAGATGGGTGGTAGTAGGATGATGAGCGGTCAGAGAGAGAAGAGGGAGCAGGTGTTGGAAGCTGAAGAGGTAACAGGGTTTAGTGAGCACGAAGAAGCTGTGGCAGAGAATGGTTCAGAGGAGGAGATGAGTGGGGGCCAGGAGACAGGGATGAGGTGAAGAGTTGGGAGCCTGTGTGGTATAGTGGTTAAGAGCGGTGGACTTGTAATCTGGTGAACCGGGTTCGCTTCCCTGCTCCTCCACATGCAGCTGCTGGGTGACCTTGGGTTAGTCACACTTCTCTGAAGTCTCTCAGCCCACTCACCTCACAGAGTGTTTGTTGTGGGGGAGGAAGGGAAAGGAGAATGTTAGCTGCTTTGAGATTCCTTAGGGTAGTGATAAAGCAGGATATCAAATCCAAACTCTTATTCTGAAGAAGCTGGGCAGTCTCTGTTGCGACCAGCTCCCCATCCCAGAACACAGAGAGGAATGAAGAGGGTGAAGCAAAGAGAGACAAGAATCTAGAAAAGGAAATAAGAGAGATGACCGAGAAAGTGGAAGGAAACCAAGGCCGGGGTTAACAGGGGGAAGACAATGTGACTGCAGTCAGGCTTAGGTTCAGCAGGGCAGCCTTCACCAAATCGGTGCCCTCCAGCTGTTTGAGACGACAACCCCCCTCAGCCCAAGCCAACACAGCAAAGGCTGCAGTGGGTTTTTAGGGACTAGGAAGTTGTGCCAAATACTTCACAGAAAAGAAGAGCTTTGGGGAGGAGGCCTCGTGGAAGTTTTCTGGAAAGCAGAGGGGAGGGGAGACCTGAAATCATTTGAAGAGTCCAGAGGATTTTGCGTGAATCACCCTCCTTAGTGTTATTTTAAGAGCATGGACGAGCATGGTGCTGTGGGTTAAACCACAGAGCCTAGGACTTGCCGATCAGAAGGTTGGCGGTTCGAATCCCCACGACGGGGTGAGCTCCCGTTGCGCGGTCCCAGCTCCTGCCAACCTAGCAGTTTGAAAGCACATCAAAGTGCAAGTAGATAAATAGGTACCGCTCCGGCGGGAAGGTAAACGGCGTTTCCGTGTGCTGCTCTGGTTCGCCAGAAGCGGCTTAGTCATGCTGGCCACATGACCCGGAAGCTGTATGCCGGCTCCCTCGGCCAATAAAGCGAGATGAGCGCCGCAACCCCAGAGTCGGTCACAACTGGTCCTAATGGTCAGGGGTCCCTTTACCTTTACCTTTAAGAGCATGGAATGGCCATAGCTCAGTGAGAATCTGCCTTGCACACATAAGATCCCAGGTCCAGTCCCTGGCGTCTTCAAGTAGGGCTGGGAGAGTAACTTGCCTAAAATGCTGGAGAGCTTCTGCCAGTCCGTGTAGACGATACTGAGCTAGATAGACCAATGTGTCTGACTCTGTATTAGACTCCTGTGTTCCTGAGTCCTTGGGCTGGGTGGCTTAGCTGAAGGCTAAGAAGGAATTTGGTTGCATTGGTGAAGAAATCAGTACCTTGGAGAGCTCCTGTCAAGCACCAATGGAGAAATGTTAAGTTAATTTCATTGCTTCGCTCCACACATATTTCCTTCAGCTGTCACTTCTGTGTAGGAGACGACATGAGTGCTGTGGTCAGTTTTGCTCTGTGCAGAAGCAGCAAGGACACAGTGACACAGGAGCATATGTCGTGCAGCTCCTGCAAGGAAGACTGGCACAGAAAGGAGTGGAAACTAGCAAGGCGACAGTCAGGAATGGTTTCGAACAGGCAACCAGGCTTATACAGGTCATGAAAGGCCATAGAAGCAAATTCTGTGGTGGTGGCAGGGGTGGGAATGCACTGGAATCGTTCTTCCAAGTATGAATAGAAAAACTGAAGGAAAGCAGACATGGAGACCCAGCAAGGGAGGCAGGAAGGGAACCTTTTTAAACAGAGGGTTGCATTCCTATAGGAAGGAAATAGGCAGGGTTCACATGCCACTAGTGGTGGGTGGGGCCAATGCAAAAAGTGGGTGGGGCTAAAGTAACAAAATGGCTGATGTACCTGTCTCTCCTTCATCCATCATTCTCTGTTTCAGTATCTGTGTCTGTCTGTCTGTCTGTCTGTCTGTCTGTCTCTCTCTCTCTCTCTCTCTCTCTCTCTCTCTCACACACACACACACACACACAAAGATACATACAGTGGTACCTCGGGTTACATACGCTTCAGGTTACAGACGCTTCAGGTTACAGACTCCGCTAACCCAGAAATAGTACCTCAGGTTAAGAACTTTGCTTCAGGATGAGAACAGAAATCGTGCTCCGGCGGTGCAGCAGCAGCAGGAGGCCCCATTAGCTAAAGTGGTGCTTCAAGTTAAGAACAGTTTCAGGTTAAGAACAGACCTCCGGAATGAATTAAGTACTTAACCTGAGGTACCACTGTACATCTACCCACACAAACCCACACAAGCAAGCACCTTCTGCTGTCTTCATTCCTGCCCCACCTCTCTCCCCAGGCCTGGAGAAGGATGCATGGAAGAAGCTGGAAGGCTACATATGGCCCCCGGGTTGTAGGTAGATTTATTTTTATCTATTTATTTTCTTATGTTTTTTACATCCTTCCTTTTTCCATTATGGAAGCCAAAGTGGTCTCCAGGAAGTCACCCACCCGGGCACTGACAAGACCCAGGTAATCTTCAGAAAAGTGGTGGCCTCATATGTCTTCAGAACATATCCTGGGATTAGTGAATAGAGTATCCAACTTGGGCCAGGGAGACCCAGATTTAAAATATCTGCTTGGGTCAGTCATTCCTTCTAAGGCTGTGTAGACACTATACATTTGAAAGCACATTCAAAGCACATTTCCCCCCTCCCTTCAAAGGATTCTGGCCACTGTAGTTTGTTAGGGCTTGCTGGGAAGTGTCACTCTGTAAGGGGTAAACTCCAGGGCCCATGATTCTTTCAGAAGGAAAAGTTGTTTTGAATGTGCATTAAAAGTACTGTTCCGTCTGTATGTAGCGATAGCCTTTATCTCAGAAGAATGTGGTAGAGATAAACTGAAATGGACCTAGTGTATTGCAGTAGCTCCAGTTACATGGAGGAAGAGTAGACCAGAGATGTGATGAACAGAGGTAATCAGAAATGTCTACATCCTCTAAGGCCTACTATTCATGGAGATGATGATGGTGATGATGAATTTGAGTCATTACCCTTCACCCGAAGGTCCCAGGGCGGGTCACAATGATTTAAAATACAGCAATAGAAAGAGATGAAAACAAAGTATACCCCCCTCTGAGGAAATGTGGCCCTTAACAAAGTTTCCTTGCCCTGATCTGGCTGATGTTGCAAATCCTTCTCAATCCCCAAAGAGTATCAAAGTTCAGGAGCATGGCCTCTAGGAGTGATTATTTATTGCCAGGCTAAGCACCCCAAAGACGAGGTGAGCTCCCGTTGCTCGGTCCCTGCTCTTGCCAACCTAGCAGTTCGAAAGCACGTCAAAGTGCAAGTAGATAAATAGGAACCGCTCTGGCGGGAAGGTAAACTGCGTTTCCGTGCGCTGCTCTGGTTCGCCAGAAGTGGCTTAGTCATGCTGGCCACGTGACCCGGAAGCTGTACACCGGTTCCCTCGGCCAATAAAACGAGATGAGTGCCGCAACCCCAGAGTCAGCCATGACTGGACCTAATGGTCAGGGGTCCCTTTACCTTTTAAGCACCCCAAAACTGAGATTTCCAGCATGTGCCCTTTGTGGGTGTGATGGCACGCCAGATTTCATTGTAGAAATGCCACAATAACTTAAGGGTTTGGGTTTTTGTTTTGTTTTTTACATGTCTGGGTTTCTCTCTCTCCTCTCCTCTCCTCTCCTCTCCTCTCCTCTCCTTTTTAAAAAGAAAGTTATATAAGTCACTCTATTCTCCCAGAGATGGGTTGGTTGGAAAGGAAATAAATAGACTCTGCATTCGGTGAGTTGCCATCCAGAAATGGAAAGGATAAAAAGTGGTGGTGTGTGTGTGTGTGTGGCAGTTTGATAATTTCTGTCCCCTTGTCTTCATCAACGCTGCAGCGAGCTGCATCTGCAACGGTGCCGAAGAGTTTCCAGGTGACCTGGTGGACCACGTTCCCGAATCAGAACGCGACTTGGTGGCGCTGGGGAATTTCACGTCAGCGAGGAAGTTGGCGGATCAGTCCTGAGACAGCAAATTGCTCAACCAAGTCTGGGAGGGCTGTATTTTCCATATGAACGGATGTAGCAACACTGGATTAAAGAAGAAGAAGAACGATGATTAAAAATGAAAAGCACGCTTTGGCCTCGATTAATCAAAAGCGGCCTCTGCTTTTCCTGTACTTAGGCAGCGGTACTCTTTGCTCTCAGTTGCTCTTCCATTTCCCATTCAATCAGAGAGCTACCTCTGGTCTCACAGGAGCCAGAATGATCTCTTGCCTTGTACTACCCAGTGACAAGTACCAGGAGCCAGGGGATTCTGTTCAAAGGAAGTGAAACTGACCAATGAGAAACAGACTCATCTATTCAAATCTGATGCTAGCCCTCCAGTGCCCTTTCAGTTTCCAAGACAAGCTCCCAAGTATACTTCTCTTCCAGGAACTGGCACTTAAATCAATTAAGAACTGGTGTAGGTACAGCTGCTGAAATCGCAAAGTTGCACTGGGCTGCTCCCAGGGGTGCCAACTTTAATAAAATATTGTGGGGGGGGCCCAGGTAAGTCCCACCCAGCATAATCAATCACATGATGTGGTGCACACATACCATTTGAATGGCAGTGCCCATCAACTTTGAGGGGGCAAATATTTAATGGGGGGTGAGGCCCCCTCAGCCCCTAGGAGTTGGCTCCTATAGCTGCTCCTGGCCTAGAAGATGTTGTGCAGAAAGTCTGCTGGCTTAAGAACATGAGAAGATCTTCGCTGGATCTGACCAAAGGCCCATCTAGTCCAAAAACCTTTTCTCAGTGTGGCAAAGGCAGCAGAGGTCCATAGGAAGCTTGTGAGCAGAAGCTGGGCATTCTCCGCACCTGTGATTCCTAGCTCCTGCTATTCAGAGCTCCCACAGTGGAGGGAGCACACAGCCATTTTGGATAGTAGGTGCTGCCTAGTGTCACACGCTTTGCATTTTCTTCTGGGCTCAGGGGAAAATGAGAAGCTACGTGGGTGCCTGCTGTCCTCACTAAGCCTCTGAGCATGTTAATGCACTACAGTGGTACCTCGGGTTACAGACGCTTCAGGTTACAGACGCTTCAGGTTATAGACTCTGCAAACCCAGAAATAGTACCTCAGGTTAAGAACTTTGCTTCAGGATGAGAACAGAAATCACATGGTGGCAGCGGGAGGCCCCATTAGCTGAAGTGACACCTCAGGTTAAGAACAGTTTCAGGTTAAGAAGGGACCTCCAGAACGAATTAAGTTCTTAACCTGAGGTACCACTATAATTCCAGGAGCATCTATGGACAGGTACACAACCAGCCCATTCCCTGACTGCTTGTGGTCTTCTATCGCCTCTTTCAGTTCAAACAATGGTAAGCCAGTGTGGTTTAGTGGTTAGAATGTTGGGCAATCAACTATATATGTTGGAAATTTATTCTCCCTCAGTCCAACCTTTGCACAGCTCAGTCCAACAGCTTTGCACAGCTGTTGTGAGCATAACATGGGGAGATGGGAGAATCACGTACCAGTGCCTTGAAAGAAAGGTGTAAACTGAAATAGATGCCTACCTGTGTCTCTCTGTGTGAGAGACACAAAAGTGGGATCATGGTTGCAATCCAACACGAACTTACCATCGTCGGTCCCATTGAAGCCAATGGGCTTTACTCCTGAGTAGATACGCATCTGAGGAAATATGCGCTGCAAGGGGGCCAAAGTGGCGCCAAAATACAGCTGCTAAGACTGAGGCTATCTACGAACATCTACCTCAATTTAACAATGCACTTTAAATGAATGAATGAATAAATGAATGAATAACTTCGACTGAACAATGCGCTATAAATAAATGAAATAAAATAAAAGCGCTTCCTTCTTGCTGTTTGTCGTGTGAGCAAGGCCACACAATGGGCAGAGGGGAAATAAATCTGGCTCTTAATTAATAGCAAGAATTAGTGGATGGGCACGCATTAATGCTATAAAAACTCAGTCCTATGCAGCTGGAGGAAGCAGAGTGGCGGGGATGGGAAGAGAAATGGATAAGCGTTTGGTGTTGTGTGAGAAAATTCAAAGTGACAAATGACGGTCCCTGTGCTTTAATTGATGTGACGCTGGGCTGACATGGCAACTTGGGGAGAAGGCGGGAGGGGGAGGGGAAGGGGGTGACTAATGTTCAAGTGGTGGCGGGGAACCCAGTCCAATCCTATGTTAGAAATAGGTCAGGAGGAAGGAGATAAAAGCAGTTTTAATTTCAGCAGCTAGTTCAGTAACATTTCTCTCCCTCCCACTCGTAACGGCTTCCATCTCTCCCTTCTCTCACTTGCAAAATTCTCAAAGCGCAAGTCCCACATGGCGGCAGCTGATCGGAAACACTGGCCAGGCCCCATGACAAGAGGTGAAATGGGGCGACTTAAGTGGGTTATCAAACTCAGGTTTGTGAGATTCCCGGAGGGAAGGAGGCCGAGAGATCCATGCAACACAGGCTGTGTGACCTTTGGCATAAGTCGTGTGAGGAGTGGGAGAGAAAATTGGTTCAGCCTAATTCACAGACTCTTGAGAGTCCCACGGACTGCAAGAAGATCAAACGTATCCATTCTTAAGGAAATCACCCCTGAGTGCTCACTGGAAGGACAGATCGTGAAGCTGAGGCTCCAATACTTTGGCCACCTCATGAGAAGAGAAGACTCCCTGGAAAAGACCCTGATGTTGGGAAAGATGGAGGGCACAAGGAGAAGGGGATGACAGAGGACGAGATGGTTGGACAGTGTTCTCGAAGCTACAAACATGAGTCTGACCAAACTGCGGGAGACAGTGGAAGACAGAAGTGCCTGGCGTGCTCTGGTCCATGGGGTCATGAAGAGTCGGACACGACTAAACGACTAAACAACAACAATTCACACATATTTAAAACAATACATGAATCAAAACACAGCTACCCTCGGAAATATGTGCTTCCCCAGTTTTTCTGATGCAACTGGACCCCACCCACCTTTGAAAAAAGAAGAAAATGCAAAATATAACATAACACAATGTGATGCAATTATTTATTGAAGACTGAGATATCAGAGGGAAAACTCTCACACACATTCAATACATTACCCTAGATGCATGAAATTTAGTCTTCAGTTGGATGGTACACATAGCATATTGTGTATTATTATTAGTAGTAGGCATAAGCTTTCCTGGAAGTGGACTGTAGTCCACAAAATGCAATGCCATAATAAATGTGTTAGCTTTTGAGGTTCAAAGGGTTCCTTGCTGTTCCAACTCTCAAGGCTAGCATTACTTCAATAATGGTGAGGAGCTTTTTGGGTTAAAAATGCACCCATTAAATCACCATTGCTCCATCTGAGTAGGACACTTGTATGAATTCCCACTGAATTGCATCCTGTGTTTATTAGTAGAAAAGGAGAGTCCATTTGGTTTTTCTACTTCATGCTCCCCAATGTGGTCGTGTTTCCCATTTTAAACTGCAGTCCTATGCATGTGTGGTGTAGTGGTTAGGAGCGGTAGATACGTAATCTGGGGAACCGGGTTCGCGTCTCCGCTCCTCCACATGCAGCTGCTGGGTGACCTTGGGCCAGTCACACTTCTCTGAAGTCTCTCAGCCTCACTCACCTCACAGGGTGTTTGTTGTGGGGAAGGAAGGGAAAGGAGAATGTTAGCCGCTTTGAGACTCCTTCGGGTAGTGATAAAGCGGGATATCAAATCCAAACTCTTCTTCTCTTCTTCTTCTACTAAGAAGTTGAGCCCCAAAGGGATGGGTGGCTTCTGTGAAGCGACAACACTTGTAATAAGTTACCAGAATGAGTTGGTGATAGACAAAAAGGCTGAGTCCTTCTCTTTTAGTAACTCCTCGCTGGTAAAAGCAGATCTCTTCCTCTCAGGCTTTGATTCCTTCCTTGCTTCTTCAGAATGAGTTAACATGTGCTTATCGTTAGCTTTTTGGTTCCACCTTGGTCACAAGTAAAACCGATACTTAGAATGGCTTTGGTTGCTATGAGGAAGAAACTTTATCCTTTCAACCAGCCGTCTTACCAGGGCAGTCTTTACTCAGGGCTGCAAGGGGTGCAGTGCATCCAGGCGCCGAATTTTGGGGGCGCCAAATGTATACCTGCTGTATACCGGTCCCTCTCGATGGGCGGCAGTGAAAAGCAATGGAGTGAAATTCCCCGGCCCCCTCCTCCGTCGCTCTGTTACTCCGTAGCGTAAAATATTCCTGACGAGTCAGGAAAGAAAAACAGTTTTTCCCTCTGTGTCGTTGTTACAGGTGAGCGAGGTCAAGAACTTTGGCTTCCCCCCTCCCAAAAAAGCTCAGTGAAAGTTAATTTGGAGGTGGCTAAATTAAATTTGGGGGCACTGGGCAGATCTTTGCACCCCCACAGCATATATGTGTCTTACGAGACTCGTTCTTTCTGCAAACCACTGCAACATATGTACCAAACGCCAACACCATCTCCATTACTGAGCTGAGGTCACGTGACATGTTCACACATGCTTTGGGAAGAAATTGTTCCGGTCCAAGGGCAATTTTTGACTGCCACTGTGCTTACAAGCGTGTTGGTTTCGTTTTAAATTTCAGTTTTGTTGTCTTCTTGTTTTTAATGTTTTGCTTAAATGGCATGTTAAATGATGGTCTTCTAACAAGTCTTTTGTAAACCGTCCTGAAATCCTGATCACATAATGAAGGGCGGTTCAAAAGTCAATGCACTTGGATCAGGATTTGCTTCTAGGGAAGTGTGCATAGGATTGCAGGCAGCCTTACATGTGTGGCTGAATCTGGATGGTGTGTGTGTGTGTGTGTGTGTGTGTGTGTGTGTGTGTGTTTAATTCATTTATTGAGCACAGAGATCTAACCCTCCTGATTGCATTGCACTCATTTGATTGTCAGCAACCCTTCTAGCCTCAGAAGGGTCAGAAAAAGTTCAGACTAATCGAGATACCAACAGCTTATATTGACACATCTGGCTGCTGCAACCTGCCAGGCATGGACTATATTTAGAAAGAAAGTTTGTGTGTGTGTGTGTGTGTACACACACACACACACACACACACACACACAGAGAGAGAGAGAGAGAGAGAGAGAGAGAGAGTTATTTATTTAAAACCATGTTTTCCATTTTTCTTTTCAGACTCAAACGTAGCTGACAAACATCTTTCAGAAAACAACTAAATAACGAATGAACAGAAAGTTATGTTTAAATTAATGTAAATGGTCCCCTCCATCACTTTTATCCTTGCAACAACCCTGTGAGGTAGGTTCGGATGAAAGATGGCAGCTGGGCACAGGGTGGTAGCATTGGGGAAGCATCTCGAAACTGAAGCAGAATAAATCCACCGGGGCTGTGGGTTAAACCACAGAGCCTAGGGCTTGCCAATCGGAAGGTCAGTGGTTCGAATCCCCGTGACGGGGTGAGCTCCCGTTGCTCATTCCCAGCTCCTGCCCACCTAGCAGTTCGAAAGCACGTCAAAGTACAAGTAGATAAATAGGTACCGCTCTGGTGGGAAGGTAAACGGCGTTGCCGTGCGCTGCTCTGGTTTGCCAGAAGCGGCTTAGTCATGCTGGCCACATCACCCGGAAGCTGTACGCTGGCTCCCTCGGCCAATAAAGCGAGATGAGCGCCGCAACCCCAGAGTTGTCCGCAACTGGACCTAATGGTCAGGGGTCCCTTTACCTAACACGCTATTATTGTGACAAGAACATGTTGCGGAATGCACCCACAATAAAACACCAGTCTGGACGGTCCCTTTATATCTGATGAAGATCACAACAAGGCCCTTATCACGATCTTAAATCTCCCTCCCTATTCTTGGGAACTTCCACATTCTTTTTTTAACAAAAAAAGCACTATTTATTTTGTATGAACGAAACGCACAAAGGTGCTCAAATTAATGTTTTCCACCACATCAGCTTGGAAATCCACCCTACTGCCCAGCAACCAATGAGAACGAATGCTTTTCTTGTCACAAAGTCTCATCAAATCTGCTCCTTCTTACCAGATTTCCTAATCCCACCTCCAATAAGTGGGCCTTTGCCAGCAGCTTTTGCCTTCAACTCATCCAGTTAGTTCTGCTCCTCCTCCTGTTTTCACTTGAAAGCTTTGTCTTCTTCATCTGTTTCCTTTGCTTGCTTCTTGGGATGTTTCAAAGGCTTCTTCTCACAACTGTCCCGTTCTGACATTTTTTCTGCTGCCTGCTTGCTTCTCCCCTCACCCCAACTTCCACATTCTTCATCAGGGCTTATTATGGCACAAGGTTCTATAATGACAGATATAATGAGGGCCACGCTAGGTGTGTCATGGTAGGATTACAAAATCAAGAACAGCTGCCGCTTCAAAACATGGTTCTGCGTTTAAAAATAGACAAATCCAGCTGCTGTATTAATCCCACCATGTTTGTGTGGGTGCACTTGTTTAAGGGTTATAGAGAAACACAATTTCCGAGGCTGCATCTCTTTGGAGAGCCAATCCTAACTTAAGCAGGGTTTTCAAACCTATTCTTTCTCAGGAGCCCCAGGTCCCCACAAGCTTGTTTCCTAAGGGCACGAGATTCTCACAGGTCAAGGAAGAGAAAATCCAGCCCAGATGCCGATATTAAGAGAATTAAATAGCCCTGAACACATATTGAGCTGTTGAAACACAGGAAAGAATGTAGATCTACTCATGAATACACAGATATAAGATACACTTGACCAGTAAATCATAATTTGGAATTTGTACAGAATTTCAAATATTAGATTGATCTGAATGTGAATTTGCATTAAAATACCGCATATGTAGCTATCATCTGCTAATAAAAATATTATAGCATAGGAATGATAACATAGCTGAATAATAATTTACGGGTGCAAGACTATAATGTTTAAAAGCATGCACATTAGAAGGTTTACGGCACTTTCAAAGGAACTTAATTGGTCTGGCTAACCATTTTCACATACAGTTGTACCTTGTTTTTTGAACAGCTTAGTTCTTGAACATTTTGGCTCCTGAACGCCGCAAACCTGGAAGTGAGTGTTCCGGTTTGCAAACTATTTTTGGAAGCCAAACATCCGACGGGGCTTCCACGGTTTCTGATTAGCTGCAGGAACTTCCTGCAGCCAATCGGAACCCATGCTTTGGTTTTTGAACATTTTGGAAGTTGAATAGACCAGAATGGATTCCATTTGACTTCCAAGGTACAACTGTACTTCTAAAGAAAGAATGAAAACTCTGAAAAACAAAAACAAACAGCAACTATCGGCCCAACTCGAGAGCATAAAAATGAGGGTGGATTATATCAGAAGGTGAATGTCGGTGTGGATGAATGGCCTATGTCAGGGTTTGCTATCACCAGGCAGCTGCTAAGGCCGCTTAATATTTGGAGGGCCGAACAGCCCTAGGCCCAGCTAGGGAGCCACAACAGCAACTACCACAGAGAAAACTATCATCATCGACAGAGAACTTGGCCATTTTTACAGAGGGATTCTATATACACATTAAGCAAGTTTTGAGTAAAAAAAAGTGACTATATACAAATATGTACACAGAGCCAATGGTATGTTTTCCAATTCACAGATTCATCAACTCAAAGCACCCTCTTAGATGGGTGAGCCGCTCCCCTCTGTCCATGCGGTCAACACCGTCCAAAGGGAGAAGGCAAAAAGTGAAGTGGAAAGGCAGCACCTTCTCCCAGTGGCGCCATCCAAGAAAGACTTTGGAGCAGGGGTCCGGGACAGCTGCAAATATAACGTTTTTAAGTGCATTGTGCAAATGTGACACTAGACGGCGGTGGTGAGCTTATGGCAAATTCAATATATTTTTCAGACTGTTTTTCTTTTTTTAAAACAAAACAAAACATTTTCACAGCGCTTTTTATATGGGTCTAGATTCCACCCAGATTTTGAAATAAGTGAAGCAAAACACATCATCATCTAAAAAGCCCTCCTTTCCCCGGCTACTAATTCCATTAAGTTCAGAGTCTAAACTTACTTGATTGTGACACTGGTTCCCAGAATTCTTTGGGGAAGGAATGTGCTTCAGATGTGCATTTGATGTGCTTTAAATGCATGGCATGGATCTGCCCTATGTTCCACATATTGCTGTGGTTCTCATGGGCGCATCTTGCGCAAGAAAACACCACTGTCCTCTTTCCGGTGACCGCCCCCCCTCATTTGCAAGCAGCGTTTTAAAGGTAAAGGGACCCCTGACCATTAGGTCCAGTCGTGGCCAACTCTGGGGTTGCTGCGCTCATTTTGCTTTATTGGCCGAGGGAGCCGGCGTACAGCTTCCGGGTCATGTGGCCAGCATGACTAAGCCGCTTCTGCCGAACCAGAGCAGCGCACGGAAACACCGTTTACCTTCCCGCCAGAAGGTATTTATCTACTTGCACTTTGAGGTGCTTTCGAACTGCTAGTTTGGCAGGAGCTGGGACCGAGCAACAGGAGCTCACCCCGTCGCGGGGATTCGAACCGCCGACCTTCTGATCAGCAAGTCCTAGGCTCTGTGGTTTAACCCACAGCGCCACCCACGCCCCTAAGCGGCGTTTTACCACCCTCTTATAGAAATCAATCTCCTTTCTGAACAGCTCTGCTGGCTCCCCAATCGTGCCAATGCCCTGCCTGCCGATTGATATCCTCTCGACGAGCCCCACGTGTGATCTTGTCTCGGCATTTATGGCCAACAGAGACTGAGCAAATCAGACAGCGACTGCCTGGCACTCAAACACATTTCACAACCCTGGGATTTTGACACCTCTCCATTGACATGTCCTTTTTTGCCCAACTCCTCAAGTCCTTAGCCAGAGGTTTTGGATCCAGTATCTATTTCAGATTGGGAGGGTACGCTGTGAAATGTGCTGAGATACACCAGGCTGGTTTCTGTGTGTTGGCTTTCAGAAAGCTGGAAAACTTTGCTGCTCTTTTCCCATTGAACTGCTTGGTTACTAGACAGGAAAGTTTCGCTTGAGCTGGGGCTTAGCAGGGAGGGGTCAGCCAGGTAGGAACGAACCAGTTTTAATTTCCAAGGCTCAGCTTGGCACTCTTTCCTCAACCCCTCAGTGGGTTGAGGAAAGAGTGCCAATGAGCACGTGCAAAGTGCATTTGCTGCACCACTACATAATCACAACCAGCCCCTCCGTGTCTAGTCTAGGGAGAAGGACTTCCAAATTAGAGCTCATAGCTTTCTGAGCCCAGAACCTCTTTCCCCCCCTTTCTAAATCAGTCAATCAATGGGTAAGAAACAGCTTCTGATTTTAACTGTTTCATTTTTGGGAAGATGAGCAGTATCTGTTCATGTTAATTCACTTTTTAAAGATGGAACTCCTACCCTCCTGCAGTAAAGTTTCATCTTTCAACTTTTGCCTTTCGTTTTGGTCAGTTTCTCTTTTGCTGATCACCCTGCCCCCCCCGCCCCCACCAAAGAGCTTAGCTTACAAGAACAAAACAAACACTTTGCAAGATAGCCTTTCTTCAAGCCCTCAGTTAAGGAGGCAAACACCCTATTTCTTAGCAATACCATTGCCGGGGGGGGGGGGGAAATAAATTTACATGTATGTACAGGGATGTTTGCATGGAAGGTGAGTCTACCAAGGGAGCCCCTGCCTCCAGACTGAAGTGATATAATCCAGAAATTCTCCTCATAAGATAAAATTGAGTAGCAAGCACGACAGGTCATATGTTGTGACTTACGGGCTGACGTTACATTGCTTCCACTTGGAGTTAAAATAAAGACACCTCAATGTTGCATGCAGACCTGGGTTATGTATTTTCTCTGAATGAGTTGCCCTCCCTCTGAAGGAGCAGTTGCGTGGTTTGGGGGTGCTCTTAGATCCATCACTGTCACTAGAGGCCCATGGCCTTTACCAAATCCAAATGTTTCTGGACAGTGCCTGATCCAAAATGCTCCTTGACGTGGATGACTTTGCCCTGCTGGCCGCAGTGGCGTAGCGTGGGGGGTGCAGGGGGGGCCGGCCGCACCGGGCGCAACATCTGGGGTTAGGGCAAATCCACAGGTTAGGGGGCGCAAATCCACGGGTTAGGGGGCGCAAATCCACGGGTTAGGGGGCGCAAATTACTTGCCTTGCCCCGGGTGCTGACAACCCACGCTACGCCACTGGCTGGCTGGGGCCATTTTAAGTATATCTGGCGCCGTGGTGCAAAGATCCCTCTGGCACCCCCCCTCCCCGTTTACCAGAGTTGTCAACCTTTTCTCAGGCCTCTGCAGGGATCGCTCTCCTCTCGCGGAGGCTTGGGAGGCAAGCTGCACGCCCGCCAGCCATATGGTTGACGGGGCACAGCTGGCGGGCGCGCAGGGAAAGGGGAGGCCGCCGGCAAAGCCGTGCAGCTCCCCCACTCGCTGGGGCGCCCCTGAGAGGCCAGCGCCCTGGCGCAACGCACCACTAAGCCCAATAGGAAAGGCGGCTCTTCCGCTGGCGCATACGTCAGTAACCTCGCAATGCGTCGTATGGGGTATTCCCTTGTGCCTGATGCAGAAGTTGCGGCTAGTGGAAAACGCAGCTGCTAGAAGGCTTAGTGGGGTTGAAAGATCTGTGCTGGCTGCCTATTAGCTGCTGAGCCAAGTTCAAGGTTTCGTTGTTGACATTTAAAGCCCTGAGCAACTTGGGATTGGGGTGCCTACCAGATACCTCCCTGGCTAAAAAAACAAGCAGGTTCTTGTTCCACACCAAGTGGATTGTCACTTGCTGGCAGCGCAGAAGAGGGCCTTCATAGGGGCCTCATTCACACCATAAAATGAAAGCACGATGACACCAGTTTTAACACTCATGACTCCCCCCATAGAATTCTGGGAGCTACCATTTGTTAAAGGTGCTGAGAATGCTGAGATCCCCTTCACAGAGCTGCAATTCTCAGAGTTCCCTCTGGAGAGTGAATGATGGTCCAGAAAATTCCGGACCTATGCAGGGGCAGAGCTACCTGCCACGGCACCTGGAGTGGTGCGGGGGTGGAGCTAGCTGGCTGCACGGTGAGTGTCCCTAGCCGCCTGCCACCTGCGTGGCTCGCCCGGCGAGCTTTGGGAGGGGCACTGCTAGCCGCCCACGGAATGAGTGTCAGAGGGCACCACTAGCTGCATGGGGCATCATCATCCCTAGTGGCCCGCTGCCCACGCAGCAAGCGTCCGGGGGCACTGCCCGCGTGGCAAGTGTCCAGGAGCGCCGCCTGCACAGCGAGTGGGGTGGTGGGGTGGCGATGTCACCCACCCTCACGGCTGACACCCAGTGCGCACCACACACACACCCAGCACCTGCCTTCCTCTGCCAGTGGACGTATGGCAACCCATGTCAGAAGTCTATTTCGTTAAAAATAGCTCAAATTTTTGCAAAAACAGCCCAACAACTTTTGTGTCCAGATTTCCCCTTTTTGAAATATGGCAACCCTAGTTAAATTGCTCTGGAAATCTTGGCTCTGTGAGGGGAATAGGGGCCTCCTAACTGCTCTTGCCACTGTGAATGAACGTCCCTGGAAAATAGGGACACTTTGAGGGCCTGTTACAGCTGAATTGGAAAAAAAGTCAACTGGCTTTTCTACGGAATGATGTCTGTTCTGGTTCAGTGGTAAGCAGAGGGTTTTCCCGGGAAAAGCAAAGCAAAACCTCTCAGACCCACACCTAGAAATTACGGGACAATGGGGAGTGTGGATGAGTCCATAGTGTAGGCAAATTGAGGTTAGGCAATTGCTCCAAAGGCCATGGAGCAAATCCAATGGCAAAGGTATCAGAACTCGGTTCAGTCAGTTTAACTCTCCGGCTCTTGGAGGGTGTTGTCTCTTCTCTTCTGAACTTTCGAGATTATATCTAAAAAAAGTAAAAATCAAATTCTATATAGGCTGTGGTGAAGGAAAACAAGATCAGCAGCTGGTGTTTCTGGGTGCCAAAGGGCACGAGCTGAGGGAGGGAAGGCTCCCTGCTGGAAAGGAGGCTGCCACAGATATTTCCATGCCACCCGCTGTTCCCGATTTCCATTTCCCATTGGCTTTGCTTCCTTTGCTTTCCTCCTCTTTCCCACCCTCCTCTCTCTCCCCCTGTCTGGTGCCAAAGGCCTTCAACCAGCAAAAGGAGATGCACATGCAAAAGAATCCCAAGGAGTCCGTTCAGACAAGCACCTCGGATTTGGCGGGGGGTGGAAGGAGGCTGGCAGCAGCTGACATGGCGAGGGGGGAGCTTGCGGGAGAGGCTGGATTGATAAACAAACACTCTTTGATGTTTGATACTGATGACCCTAAATTTAACCCCACTTACCGCTTTGGAAAATGTTACCCCCAACATAGATCAGCTCTGACAGCTGAGATCTACCCCCTTGGCTGGGTTTGATCAGGCATTGTCCATACCAGAGGAAGGGGGAGATATATATACTATACAGAGAGAGAGAGAGAGAAGGGGGAGTCTTGGGGGGAAGAGTCATGTATAGTAATGTCATGGGAAGTTCATTTCTGTCACCTCCTGACAGTGAGATCACTTGCCCCGCGGCCTCTCCATGCTCTCTGTGTCTTGGGTATTAACACGCATACACACAGACGATTTGAGGGGAGGGGGTCCCAGCGCTCCCCCAAAGCTGTGGCCTGTCATTTCCACCCCCCACCTTCCTCCTCAGCATCCCGTGATCCGCGAGAGACGTGCCCACATGCCAGATCCATGCCTGTCTCCGCAGTTAATTTTAGGTCACCGGCCTTTGATCTCTGGCGCACGTTGATATGTTTTCTGGGGAAGGAGCGAAATGTTGGCCACCGGGGGCCGAGGGAGCTTGGCGCTGTGAAAGGGAACTCTTCTCACATTGGTGTCAGTGGCTGGGGGCCAGGCGAATGAAAAGGCTGCTACAAATCCCCTGGCAATGGGGCACGGGGGAAGAGGACTTGCTTCGCCTTCGCGACAAGCGCCTCCAAACTCCTCCGCCGGTGGCTGCTCGGAAAATGAAAAGGCCAACACGACCATCTCCACTTGACTGGGGGTTGGAAGGGAAAATCATAAAACCCTTAAAAGGACTCCGGTTTGGGCTCTATAAAGGAACAGGTTCAGTGTGGCTAAGGCCATGTTCCTCAGGAACCTTGGTTTCCCTTCCATTCTCAGATGCACACTCTGAATTCAAAATGGCAGCAGGGAATCTGAGGCTGTTTGTATATGGGCCCAGAAATCTAAGCAGGCTTATGTGGGAATCCGTTACCAAGGCCAGCATCACAGCCCAGCCCAGGCCCACGCAACACATCTGACAGAGACCAGGAATGCCGTAAAACTCATTGCAGGGCTCCCTATGTAGTCTTCAGACCTGAAATTAACATTCAATGTGTTTCTTCTTCCACAGTTATTTTTATTTTTTAAATGACACATGGTCCGGGATGGAGGCCGGAGAGGCAGGTAAATAGCTCCCCCATTGGAATCTGTCATCTGATCCATCGGCCTGTGCACAGGAGAGATGTGGATCCTGATGTTGTTGGAGTATAATAATAATAATCTATTATTTATACCCTGCCCATCTCTAAGCAGGGCTGCCTTCAGATGTCTTCTAGAAGTCAGATAATTGTTTATTTCCTTGACATCCGATGGGAGAGCATCCACAGGGCGGGTGCCACTACCGAGAAGGCCCTCTGCCTGTTTCCCTGTAACCTCACTTCTCGCAGTGAGGGAACCACCAGAAGGGCCTCGGGGCTGAACCTCAGGCTGAACGGTGGGGGTGGAGACATTCTGTCAGCGGCTGAAGGGAGCTGAGCAACATTCGGAGGGCTACAGATTCCCCATCCTAGTGGAAAGCTTTCAGCAGCTCTGACAGCAGGTGATTAATGGGTAGCAGAAGAGGCAATCATCTACCCCAGCCTTTGCCAACCTTTGGTGCCCGTCAGCCCCAACCAGTGCTGGCTGCATCTGATGGATAACACCCCAACATTACTCTGATGACTATTGCAGCACATGTCTTTTGATGCAGTGGTCTCTCAGGAGCCGGCTGACTCATGTGAGAGCACGGTACCACTGCAAGCCCCAGCAATGGGTCACCCCCAGGACATTCTGGGATCCAATCAGAAGCCGGGATGGCTTCTGCAATTCTGGGAATGTCCCGGGGAAATAGGGACAGTTGGAGGTTTGGTGATAGGAGTTGTAGCCCAACACATCCAAAGAGCACCCAGGCATGATGGGTACCCAACGCACATACTGTACCATAGCTCATTCATTTCAATGAGGCTTGCACAGAAGAACTTCCCAGTGGATTGTGCCTGAAGTTGGCATCTCGCTTTGCTTCCCCACTTCTCCTTGTTAGTTGGGTTTCTCCTCTTTTAAGTGGAGGGTTTTTTCTCCCCCCCCCCCAATCTCATTAGCCTATGCACTGTCTTCTTCCACATCTCACATACAAAGCGAACCAATTTAGTGCTTTCTTTTGATAGATGAACCAGGCCTTTTCTCCTGGTCTCCCTCTGGCCTAGTGGCGCTCGAAGGATTTTTAGCGCTACAGTTGCCTATGAACCATGTGATCCATTGTGACAGGGAGGGTGAGCTCCCGCAGTGGATTTCGGCTGCGCCTCCCTCCTCCTCCTCCGCCTCCACCCCCACCCCCCTGTCCCTGGAGGCTCATCGTCACCTAGAAGGTGATAATAGGAGAAACACGTTCCATTTTCTCACATTAAGAATGGGAAGGGTGACGGATAGGAACTGTGATCCTGTAAAAGAGAGAGAGGGAGAGATTCATATAGCTCCTCCTCCACTTTGTGCTCCAAGGTTTATAATCCCAAGGGATGCCCAAATATAGAGCTGTGCCAGGGCTTTTTTGTAGCGGAGCGTTTGAGATTGAAATCTGGGCACTTCAAACCAAAAAGGCAGAAAACAAAAATCAGGAGGAAGCAACTTTGCACAGAAGATATTGCAAAAGAAGAAGAAGAAAACATCTGAGGAACTCGTTCTTCTTACTCAGACTTGCTTGCAAAAATCCAAATTCATATCACCCAATCAGAATTGTTTGTTACTTTTTTTTGCATTACCACTTATGAATAGTGGTGGATTTAGGCGTTTTGGTGTAGAAAGGTATATAAAGAAATCAAAGCTACTTTTAACACAATTACCTTAAAAGTCATGCACAAAAGGTTGGTTTCAGTGTACCTCTACACCCTCCAACATTTCTCCAATGAAAATGGGGACATCTTATCCCATAGTAATAGTAATATAATAATACTTTTGTTATTTATACCCCACCCATCTGACTGGGTTGCCCCAAGCATTCTGGGCAGCTTCTAACTAATATAAAAACATTAAAAAAACATTAAACATAAAAACCTCCCTATACAGGGCTGCCTTCAGATGTCTTCTAAATATTGTATAGCTACTTAACTCCTTGGCTTGGGGGTGGGTCGCATAACACCCTCCAACATTTCTCTGAAGAAAATAGGAGACATTCCTATTGGAACTCCTAAGTTCCAAACAGTTCTAAGTTCAAAGAAGTTTGAAGTTTTAGAGACTCTCAAGCTGTGAGATAAAATCTCAGCAGTGAAGCTGGCCTTTATAGCAGAAGCTGGTGGCATTAATGTGGAGGGAGCAACAGTCAAGGAGCATGAAAAATGAAAGGAACATTAATTTTGCTGTGCTGAAGGTAGGGTAAAAAGGTAAAGGTAAAGAGACCCCTGGCTATTAGGTCCAGTCGTGGCCGACTCTGGGGTTACGGCGCTCATCTCACTTTATTGGCCGAGGGAGCCGGCATACAGCTTCTGGGTCATGTGGCCAGCATGACTAAGCCGCTTCTGGCAAACCAGAGCAGCGCACGGAAACGCTGTTTACCTTCCCACTGGAACAGTACCTATTTATCTACTTGCACTTTGAGGTGCTTTCGGCAAGTCCTAGGCTCTGTGGTTTAACCCATAGCGCCACCCGCGTCCCTGCCGAAGGTAGGGTAGCCAGATGCAAAAGTGGCTAGGGCTCCTGCACATTTAACAGCTGTGCAGAAGAGCATATTTCAGCAGAAACGACCTCTTTGACACAACAGGGGCAAGACAGCAAAATATGTTATTATTGTTGTTCCATTTTGACTCCTCAGGAGAGATGTTTGTGGAATTGTTTGCCTTGGGTGACAAAACTGCTCAGGTAGGCATTGTGCACCTGGACTCGGGGCTGCCATTTGCTGTTCTGCCTCAGGTATCACAATGTGTTGGGCTGGCCCCATCCGGCCCATGCCGCAGTGAAGCCGCAATTGTGAAGGTAAAAGTACGCTTCTGAGGGTAAGCGCATCACCTCCCCAGCTTCATCAACTAATTAACCTTTGTCTTCTTCTTCTTCTTCTTTTAAAAAGTATTTTAAAACTCTCAAACGCAACCTGTTTCCATGAAGAATAAAAAAACCACAAAAATCTCACACATGCAGACATTTGCATAATGCCTTCCAGTTGTTAAAAACGAGCAGAATTTATGCCCCTCTGCCGGTCCCCCAAACTGGTTTCTTTTTCCCCCTGCGCAACCTTTGAGACGAAAGAAAAGTTTATTCCTTTCTTCCAGTTCACATGACACAGCAGGTTAAGAGGGTGGTTTAAGCACTGCACATTTCAGGGCTGACTCATCCCTGCCTGCCTGCGTGCGGACAGGAAGCTGTGGGAGGGAGGGAAAGCGGTTTTGACTCCCTCAACAGGTGAGTGGAGCGTTGTGAGAGAGCGAGAGCGATTTCTTTGCAGAGCTTTGAATCTGGTTTCCTATAAAAAGGGAAGCTTCCCTGAAGCGAAGGCAGCAAGGTGCGTTGGTCTGGGAATCCTGTGACATAAGCCGCAGGCTCTCCCAAGGGTGCCTGTGAAGGTGGACGGGGGGGGGGGGGGAGAGAGAGAGATGTGGTTCTGTGGATGTTTGCCTCTTTCAGCAAGGCAGGCAGAAAGACAAGTCACTGGAGGATTATGGGAGTACAGGGGCCAAAAGAATCTTCCCGGGAACTTGGTTATTATCCTTTGTGAGCTCTCTTTGTTGTTGTTGTTTAGTCGTTTAGTCGTGTCCGACTCTTCGTGACCCCATGGACCAGAGCACGCCAGGCACTCCTGTCTTCTGCTGCCTCCCGCAGTTTGGTCAAACTCATGTTGGTAGCTTCGGGAACACTGCCCAACCATCTCGTCCTCTGTCGTCCCCTTCTCCTTGTGCCCTCAATCTTCCCCAACCTCAGGGTCTTTTCCAGGGAGTCTTCTCTTCTCATGAGGTGGCCAAAGTATTGGAGCCTCAGCTTCAGGATCTGTCCTTCCAGGGAGCACTCAGGGCTCTCTTACATCTCCATTAACTACAGAAATAGTTTTCAGACCGAGGACCCTTCCTAAATTTATTATAAAAATGATTGCCTTAATAAATGTTGGAAGGTAACTTATACTGGTGTACGTACTGTGCATTTAAAGCAACCCCCCTCCAAATAACCCTGGGAACTGTAGTCTAGCCCTCACAGAACTACAATTCCCAACACACTTGGCAAACTACGATTCCCATAATTATTTGGAAGGGGGGATTGAGATACATGCTTTAAAAGTGTGCTATAGATGCGGCGTGAGTCAGAGCGCTGTCCCGTCCATCTCAGTATAGTTTATTGCTCACACCAGGAGTAGCCAATGTGGTAGCTCCCAGATGCTGTAGCACTACAGATCCCATAATCCCTGACCATTGGCTGCACTAGTCGGGGCTGATGGGATCAGGAGTCCAACAAGATCTGGAGGGCCCCATAGTGGCAACCCTTGATCCACATAGACTGGCAGTGACTTCTCCAGGGTAGTTTAGCAGTCAATCCCTCTTCCCAGGGAACTCTGGGAATTGTAGCTCTGTGAGGGTAATGGGGGGGTCTCCTAACAACTTTCAGAGGCCTTAACAAACTACAGTTCCCAGGATGCTCTGGGGGAAGCCATGACTGTTAAAGTGATATGATGATGCTTTAAAATGTAGGAGGCAGATGTAGCAAGCTGCAGTTCCCAGGATGCTTTGGGGGAAGCCTTGACTGTTAAACTGGTATGATGCTGCTTTAAATGTAGGAGGCAGATGTGGCCCAAGGTAGACAAGCTAGTCTTATCCATGAAAACTGGTCCATTGGAGCAAATGGGGCACTGGCCCACTGACCTCCTTCAGCTGTCTGCCTTCTTATTTTAAACCAGCCCAGTGCATGCCCTTGGGCAGGCTTCCTCAACCTCAGCCCTCCAGATGTTTTGGCCTACAACTCCCATGATCCCTAGCTAGCAGGACCAGCGGTCAGGGATGATGGGAATTGTAGTCTCAAAACACCTGGAGGGCCGAGGTTGAGGAAGCCTGCCTTTGGGTGTCAGAGTCTTCCTCCTTTATCTCAGTTTTGTTCTTGTAGAACTCAGCAAGGAGGTGGATAGGGACAAAACGAGAATCAACTGGCTCTGCCTGTCTCCGTCTCCACTGGCCTCCCTGCTCTTCCAGGGCCAATGGGCACCTGCCACCACTGGGTCTTATCACCGTCTCATAGAGCATAGCCTCCAACAGCCCTGTAAATTCTGGGACTGTCACGAAAACTCTTAATAATGGCTTCGCGCGGTGGGTTAAACCACAGAGCCTAGGACTTGCCAATCAGAAGGTTGGCAGTTTGAATCCCCATGACGGGGTGAACTCCCGTTGCTCGGTCCCTGCTCCTGACGACTTAGCAGTTCAAAAGCACGTCAAAGTGCAAGTAGATAAATAGGTACCGCTCCAGCGGGAAGGTAAATGGTGTTTCCGTGCGCTGCTCTGGTTCGCCAGAAGTGGCTTAGTCATGCTGGCCACATGACCCGGAAGCTGTACACCGGCTCCCTCGGCCAATAAAGCAAGATGAGCGGCACAACCCCAGAGTTGGTTACGACTGGAGCTAATGGTCAGGGGTCCCTTTACCTTTACCCTTTGTCCCACAGAGTCCCGAATTTATAGTTTATAGACCGCTTATTTATTTGAAGCTTAAAGCCAGCTGCTTTGGGCACATTCCACTGTGGAAAAGCAACTTATAACTAAGCAAAGCTAGATTAACTTTTGCTGGAGACCGCTTCGAACCTGAAGCAGGCCTGTTTTTCAGGGAAACTTATCTGCCATCGCTGCCACTTCTCACTGAGGAACTAACACCTCCAGCTCAGCTTCAGAGAAATACCGTTGTTTCTGAGAACACTGCTTGAAAACCTGTATACTACATCATAGTAATAATAGTAATGGCATTTGGGTGGCCACATCTGTGTTGGCAAATAAGAGGAAATGCACCAGAGGACACAGATTTGCATCTATGTGTACAAATTTAGAAACAATGACTACAATATAAATTGAATATAAATTGAAATACATCTCACCATAGCAGGGAGGACTGTGCTTCTGTGATCTGCTCTGCACCTGCTCAGATTGCTGCCAAAGTGTGCACTGCAGATGGGCAACTTCAAGGCTCCTGAAGCAAGTCTCCCTTCTTAGGGTTCTGGATCTTTAAACTGGACTTGGACTGAGCTGCCCTTTCAGTAAGTTACTTCCCCAAATACCTTGCAGGCATGTGGTCCCTTTCCTGAAGCATTGCGATCCCTGGTTCTCCCCCCCACCCATACCTTGAAAGGCAGGGGAAGCAAAAGAAGGCCCAGTCCCCGTACCTGGTGACTTCCTTGGGCAGACCAAGTATCCCTATTTTCCATGGACAAATGCAGATTTACAGAAGCCATCCCAGTTTCTGATTTGATCCCGGAATGTCCCGCTTTTCCTTAGGATGTCCCTATTTTCATTGGAGAAATGTTGGAGGGTATGGATTTATGTGATCCTTGAGCCACAGAGATAAGTAACTATACAAGCTTTAGGAGACATCTGAAGGCAGCCCTCTATAGAGAAGTTGCTTAATGTTTTATTCTGTTTTTTTATATATGCTGGAAGCCTCCCAGTGTGGCTGGGGTAACCCAGTCAGGTGGGTGAGGTATAAATAATTGTTGTTGTTGAATTGGGCTTCTCTATTTTCATCGGAGAAATGTTGGAAGGCATGCTTAGGAAATGTTTTTAGAATATTGGGTAGGGGCAGAAATAGGCTAACATTTGGGTGAGTTAGGGGTTGTAGATTTCAGAAAGGGGCTATCTATCTCCCCCCACTCCCATCCCACAATATTACTTTGAAATTCCTCATTAAAACTCATCCAGTTTTAGTGGAAGTTCCTCTAAATGTACACATTTTTGTCTGCAATATTATCTGATTCACACATTTTTGCAGGCAATTTTCCCTTGGCATAATGCACTTTATATGTTCTTTTCACTGATATGCATATTTAAATGACACTTTCCCCCGATTTACACATTTTTGTACACATTGTTTGGTTGGGGAGCTGCATCACAGATTTCAGAGAAGTGTGACTTTTGAATGACGGCTGTGCTTCCGGTTTGTGTATTGTTTCGGAAAGCATGAGCTGGGTAAGTTTGCATTAAAATCTTAAACCATCTTGAATTTATCCCCCTTTCCAAATGCTAGGGTGTGTGTGTGTGTGTGTGGATACAATGAGGATTCATCCCGATTTGCTTGCAGGATGTTTGCAGGTTGTCCCGCATTCATCTCACCCGTCGTAGTGCATTTTCCCTTCACTTTCCTAAGCACAAAAACTAAGGTTGGGGGTTCTTTTGTTTTAAAGTGGATTTGTTGTGCTAGGATTAAATGCAAGGAAAGGAGGAGCAGGAAGAAGAGAAAAGCATGGACATTTCAGGAACAGAGAAAACACAGGCCAAGGGGTTATGATGGCCCTGTTACCTTTTGGGGAGGGGGCATAGGAGACCCTTCTAAATGCACACAAAGCTTCCCATATTCTCTCTGTGCCCCTTTCTTCCTTTTCTTTGCACTTCTCACCTCCACTGCTGCCACGTGGCAGGCGTTGGCCAGGCTCAATCGATACTGACACATCTGTGAACCTCGCCCACGATTGCCCACACTTGGGCTGGGCAGGCCAGAGTTCCCAGCGGTGCTCCACTAAGTGCTTCACACTTCGCAGCCACAGATACGAGGGTATTACTTCCAGGCCTGGGTTCAGCAGGAGGGCAAGTGGTGTTCTTGAGTCTCCCGTCAAACACCTCTGACATTTTGCTTGTTCATTTGCTGGCTCACTCTCCCGCTTACCTTTCCACCTAGAAACTCTCTGGCTCCCACAGTTGCAATGCCAAAGCTGAGCACTGGAACATAACAAAGGAGGTCAGTGCTTCTTACGAAAGGACTTTTTGAGATGCAGTAGTAGTGGTGGTGATGCACACGAGCTGCTAATTTGCCCAGAACCTAGGAGAAACTCTGCCCTTTCTTTATAAGAGAAGTGCTGTTTCTGAATACTCTCCGCCCTGTATTTAATTTTTTTTGGGGGGTGGGATTACCTGCAAAAACTGCATGTGTCTCACCTGAAGAAAAAAAAGCCAAAATGAAACAACCCACATTTATTTATGCATAGATTCCCTGACCAGGAATTCTGTGTAACTCTGCACAATCTTTTGCAGGCATTATTTGGTTGGATAACATAAAAGGTATAAAGTTTCTCATTTTTCAGGATAAAAGGAACTCTTCTTGGCTCCAGCCCTCTTGTGGTTAAGGACGGAATAAAGTTATGCCGGATCTCAGGCCTCCAACCTTTTGGAAGGAAACGAAGGCTAGATACCCATTAAACACAGCTGGGTCGTTCTTTTCCTCAATTTGGATTGAAGCAGATGGGGGGGGGGCACACATCAAAGTGCAGTATGTCATAAGAACAGGTGTCCCTATTTTCCAGGGACAGTCCCAGATTTAAAGAAGCCGTCCCGGTTTCTGAATTGATCCTGGAATCTCCAGCTTTTCCTTAAAAGGTAAAGGGACCCCTGACCATTAGGTCCAGTCATGGCCGACTCTGGGGTTGCGGCGCTCATCTCGCTTTATTGGCTGAGGGAGCCGGCATAAAGCTTCCGGGTCATGTGGCTAGCATGACTAAGCCGCTTCTGGCGAATCAGAGCAGCGCATGGAAACGGCGTTTACCTTCCCACCAGAGCGGTACCTATTTATCTACTTGCACTTTGACATGCTTTCAAACTGCTAGGTTGGCAGGAGCTGGGACCGAGCAACGAGAGCTCACCCCGTCACAGGGATTCGAACCGCTGACCTTCTGATTGGCAAGTCTTAGGCTCTGTGGTTTAACCCATGGCGCCACCCACGTCCCTCGCTTTTCCTTAGGACGTCCCTATTTTCATCGGAGAAATGTTGGAGGGTATGTAAGAAACAACAGGGCAGATGTGGGTTGTGGCTAGTGTCATATGTACACCACTTCCCAAACCAGAAGTGGGAGACTAAACCGGAGTGTGTACACACAGCCTAAGACTAACAAGCCAGCCGTGCTGGTTTTCATGGAATGATACACAGCACCTTTCCAATGATCTTATTTCTTGTGAGTTAGCATATCAGAGGTGATGAACTTGTGGCCCTCCAGATGTTTGACTCCCATTACCCCCAGCCTGAATGGGCAATGATTCGACTGTGATGGGAGCTGTAATCCAGCAACATCTGGAGGGCCACAGGCTCCCCACCCCTCATGTACCTCTTTTAATCCTCTGCTTTTGTGGGCCAGAGAACACAGTGTACCAGTAATATGAATGCTGAGCACTGACCCCAAACTGAAGTGTCTAAACCTCCCAGTGTAAGGTACTTTAAATACTCCTTGCAAACCATTTTCAACACTCCAACCCTATCAAAAGTTAATTAGATAACTTGACCGCATAACTGTAATTTTCTTATGCACAGGGAGAAAGACAGGGGAAAAGAAGAGGCCAAATTATGTTTGGGGTACAAAAGTGGTGGTTTCTGTGGAGACATTTCTTTTGTCCCTGCCTTGACATTGTAAAGTGATCTCACAAAAGGACAGGTGAAACCTCAGCGTTCAATTGTGGTTTGGGCTAAAGATCAGTCAAAAGATGGCGGCTTTCAGTTTTAACACACAGGAAAGTTGTAAACTAAAGGGAGGGTACATGAAACTCGGGCAGCGTACATCATTTACTCTGGCTCATAGCGATCCCACCAGTGGCTTTGGAATCGTGTACACACAAGGTCACCCATGATGCAACAGAGCTGTCCTGGAACTCATTGAGAAATACTGCTGCTTGATGCGCTTTCTCTCAAACCATGTGTACATCGCCTCATTCTCCTGATCTACTGATTTGGTTTTACCCTAGGTTTGCTGACTGCACCATACGCTTAAAGTACTCTCTCTTTTTTGCCACTTTAACAGTTGTAGCTTCCCATGTGAAGAATCATGGGAGTTGCAGTTTATCCCCCACAGAGCTGCAATTCCCCACATCCATAACAAACTACAGTTCCCAGGTTTCTTGGGGGGGGGGGATGACTACTTAAAGTGGTATGACAACTTGTTTTAAGTTTATTGTATGGATGTAAACTGGGCTGGGGTGCTTTATACCTTTGTAGCTTGGACAAAGGAAAAGAGCCCTGGTGGATCAGACAAAAGTCTACCAAGTATAGCAAGGTTGAGTTAAAGGTAAAGGTAAAGGACCCCTGGACGGTTAAGTCCAGTCAAAGGTGACTATGGGGTTGCGGCGCTCATCTCGCTTTCAGGCCGAGGGAGCCGGCGTTTGTCCACAGACAGCTTTCTGGGTCACGTGGCCAGCATGACTAAACCACTTCTGGCGCAACGGGACACTGTGATGGAAACCAGAGCGCACGGAAACGCCGTTTACCTTCCTGCTGTAGTGGTACCTGTTTATCTACTTGCACTGGCGTGCTTTCAAACTGCTAGGTTGGCAGGAGCTAGGACAGAGAAACGGGAGCTCACCCCATCGCACGGATTCAAACCACTGATCTTCCAATCAGCAAGCCCAAGAGTCTCAGTGGTTTACACCACAGCACCACCCGCATCCCCACCAAATTTAGCATCTCCTTCCTAACAGCTACCAGCCAGATGCCTTTGGGAAGTCCACAAGCAGTACAGCCCCGTTGTGTGTCCCAAGCACTTGGTACTCATGTGTACTTCCTCTGAACATGGAAATTCCATATCAGATTTTTAAGTTTTGGACTTTGAGCTGTTAAAACCTTTTAAAAAATAAATAAATGCCAAGCTGTTAGCGTAGGATAAATTCCTGCCTCCTGGTGTGTACACTGGCTGGTTTTATCCACTTGGTTTTAATGCCCCAAATGGATATGAGTAATTGAGACTATCAGAATTGCTTCCACTGCAATTTAAGTCACTTTTAGAGTAATTTCAACTTGTGTTTTCTAGTCTTTTTTGGAAGCCACTTTAAATGAATTTTACAGTATAAGGAAAAATGACGGGGGTATATATATATTAAAAATAAAATAAAATAAAGGCATATTGTTGCACACCACACCAATCACCAAGTGCTGTGAGATTCCAGGGGTCCCAGGGTCCATATTTCCTTTTGGAAATGGGGCACAGCAGAGATTGTGATACCTTTATGCCAAATGGTTAATTTACACATATATAACCTGAGCTTATGATGAAGGGGTTCACGGTGTTAACACTCCAAAAGGGTCTAGTTTCTCCCATAGTCGCAGCCTTGGCTTCCAACAGAAATCAGCCATTGTGATCTGACCCTTTCTCCAGCTTGCTGCCTTTACCAGCCTTCAGCCAATTTTCCTCTAGCCTAGTAGTTCCCAATTAGCTAAATACTGAAGACCCCTTATTTTTCAAAAGGCAAACCATGGACCCCCTACTTTTGAAAACTCTGATAACTCTATGGTAGTTACCTCTGCAAAGCAATTTTTTGAACAAAAAGGATTTTAGGTATGCTAAAATTTTCACCATTGTGATATACCAGCAGCTAAACGTTGCAATATTTCGATATATCGGCTGAGATTATCATGTGATATTGGCAATGCCTTGAAATCAAATGCCCTGCTCTCCCTCACAATATATCGCTACATATTGCTGGGGAGTGATACATTGGTGCATATTTCTGGTGTCGTGATGTAATTTCAAAACTGATTTTTGCCAACGTATTGAAAAATCGTATAGTGCTAAAACAGACCGTAACATTTGTAATTTTACCATGCAAAAATGACAACAACAAAAAATAGTTGGGGGGAGGCAAGGGTTGAGGCCGCAGACCCCCTGGGTATGTTCCGTTGACCCCTAATTGGGAACCACGGCTCTAGGTCACCTCACAGTCAACTCCCAGCTCTGCTTCAAACTCTAGCTTTGCCTTCTAACTAGCTATGAGTTGAGGGACAGGGCTCTGGCATCTGGCATAGAGCCTTTGTTTTCTTAATGGCCCATTACCTTTCCTTTGTTCTCTGAATGGCCCATCTCCCAGGCGTTCGCCTGAATGTGAGAAGCTGGGTCCAGAGAGTAGGAGTCCTCCCTGCTGATGCACCTAGTGGCTCCATCCCCACTCATGCTCTTAGCAAGCATGAGAAAGGACTGTTTTTATGTACACCGCTTAGAAATTCAAATAATTAAGTGGCATATACGGTAAATGTCTTCAATAAACAACAAAAAGAGAAGGACTAACTTACACAGGTATGTGAAGCACCTCACTATGGGCTTTTTGATGTCATGAAGGATGGTCAGTTAGATTCTGCAGGGTATACAGACCCCACCTTTTGGAAATGCTGGACCCTTTGGGTGGCATGTTGCTGAAGTGATGTCTTCAAAAGTATTTCCACACCACAAGGACTAGAAACTTGTTAAAAACAAGCCAATTGCTGAAGCTACAACTTTGTAAGTACTCTGCATAATTCCCAAGGATTAATTTGTAAAGAGTGGTGTTGCAGCTCAAGCTTGCCTGGAAAACCATGGCCTTTAACCCAAGTTTGTGCAGCAGCGAGAGAAATGCATTTTTATTATATTTTTTGGCAGCTTTTTCTTATATCTTCCTGAGGTTAAGCCCTGATGAGCATTTGGGTAGAATCGGAGGAAAGATTGCTTCTTGGTGGGTTGTTTTGTTTATTAACTAATAGACTTGTGCACTTTAGGTTTGAAAGGGCTACTTTCTTCACAGGTTGAAGCTGCACTTTTAAAGGTAGCCTAGAAGAAAGAATTCCAACCAGTATAGCATCCCTATGCTGGGAAGAGCGGCACCTGTTGGATTTCTACGTAGCACAGATGACTGCTAAAGGCATAGAAAGCAGAGCATAGAAGGGACCTGAGCTCTGCATTTAAAGCCAGAGTGTACATCCATTGCTTGGGAAACTTGAGGTTTAAATACGGTTCTGAGTTTAAAATAAGTGTTAGCAAATCATCAAAGGGAGGCAGGCTCCTTCCCCTCCCCGCACACTGCCTCCCTCATACTCCTCCTTGACTCATACGCTTTGCCCTCGCTGGAAACCTTGCCCAGGCAAGTGAGTAATTGCAAGTCAAATCGCAACAACTGTGGTGGCTTTGAAGTATTATCATGTGATTTAGGAAAACAGAAGGGCCTTCTCATCATGAACCGGGGATGTGTTTACAAAAACCAGCTCCGCAGAGCAGGCTGGCTCAGCTCGTGACCCAAATGCAGCTCAGACCCAGAGCCATATATTGTGGCCTGACAAGTCCTTGACAAGCTTAAGGTGTGAGGGGGGTCTCTCTGTCAAGCGCCTCTCATGGGCCTTCCCCAATGCTGGTGGGCTTACCTGATGGACCTACCTGGTGGCAGGAGTAGCCACTTCAATTCTCTGCAATACTGCTTTGTAGCAAAAGACCCACTGAACTTTGAATGTCCATCAGATACAATAAAAAATAAAAAATGCTGCTCCTGACATGGAGGAATAATATCCAGTTCAGTCACACTTGCCTTAGTTTCATCCAGGCTGGACTACTGCAATGCTTTCTCCATTAGGCTGCCCTTGACAACAGTCCAGAACCTTCAGGTAGTGCAGAATGTGGCTGCCAGGACATTAGTTGATGCTGTACACACACAAAAAAAAAGCTCAGCAACTTTGTCTAGATTTTCAGTTTTGGGAATATGGCAACCCTATACCTGAGCCTTATGATCAGATTTGGAAGCAGGTGGAACAAATTTTTACATTTCTAAAATAGGCTAGCTTCTGCCCAAACTCTTTATCCTCCACCCAGGCAAGCAAGCAAGCGACATTAGCAGAATTCAAGGACACAATTCTAAAGCACTAGAGACATAGGAGACAAGTCCTAGGGGCCAAGATTCCTTAGCCCCCACCCCCATAAAATATTTTGTTGGGTTGCCTACCCAAAGTTGATGGGCATTGCCATTCAAATGGTGTGTGTGTGTGTGTGTGTGTGTGTGTGTGTGTGTGTGGCGTCATGTGATCTATTATGCAGTGTGGGGCTTACCTGCCCCCCCCATATTTTATTTAAGTTGGCACCCCTGACTTGAGGGGAGTGAGGAAGAGGGTTGGTGAGGGGGTACAGTTGGAGAGAGGGTATGTAGCCCGGACAGAGTCCCCACCCTGAGGTTTCTCACCCCGGGGTTATCAGATTGAGCTCTAAGTGTGCTTATTTTTAAAGGACATTCTGGTGGAATCTAGACACATAAAAAACGTTGTGAAAATGAGAAATGTATTTATGTTTTGATGTCTTACTGTCTATATTTGTCTATTTTTTTGTGTGTTTCTTTTTTACTCTTTGGTGAATATGTGATTTTAAAAGAGTATATATTGGAAATAAAATTTAATTTTAATTTTTTTTTTTAAAAAAAAAAAACGTTGTGAAAATGCTTTTAAAAAAAAGTTTTGGAAAATATATTGAATTTGCCATAGCTCACCATCGCCATCTAGTGTCACATTTGTATAATGCACCTTACAACACACTTAAAATGTTTTATTTGCAGCTGTATAGCTGAGTCCTCTGATACACTGTTGTCATCCCATGGTGGACATCTTATTCACACACTTAATGCTGTTACGAGGCCTAAAGATTGCCTTGTACTTTCACACACGTTGCCTTTTGATGTGTTAAAACCTTCTGATCTGGAAGCCCCACCTTCTACCCCAGTCCCCAGCCTCCACTGATGCAGTGCCCTCCAGATATTTGGGACTACAACTCCCATCAACCCTGGGCCGGCTGGCACTGATGGGAACTGTAGTCCAAAACGCCCAGAGAGCACCAGCTTGGTGAAGGCTGCCCTCTTCTTGCAGCTTCATGCAAAGGAAGCTGAAAGTGCTTCTCGCTGTGGGTTCTTGTCTCTTTCTTAAAATGTTAAGATTGGGTTTTTCTGGCAAGGCTGAAAGGCTTGGTTATCTCCTTCACACCATCTGGCCAGGGCCTTGTGCTGGTTTGTTGCTCTGCAAGCCACAAAAGATCTTCAGAATCAAGATGAGCAAAGAAGGTGGGGGAAATTAGAGGAGTGGGAAGTGGGACCACAAATAAGGCCGCGTACACAATAGCGGCTTAAAATGCAGCAGGGTCAACTCGCATTTTTGCACTGCTGTACACACCAGAGAGAGTGTGGCCTTCACCCAATGTGGCCTTCACCCAATGTGGGTTATCAGTTTTGCTTCCCTGCGCCCGCAACACACCCCAAACTCCTATTCAGTGAAGCTGTCATCTGCACATGTGCAATGACTGTCTCAAATGTACATACCCCAGCTTAACCACTATTTACGTTTGGAAGCTTCAAGTAGAAGCTGGTTTGAGGCGAAAACGCATTCAAAGAGGAGCATTTCTCAATAAATGACAAAGTAGGTATTATTGAGGCTACAGTTGGATGCCTGCAGCTTTAGAAATGGCAAACTGCAATGTGTACACAGCCTAAAGATTATGGGGAACCCTCATGAAGGCATCCCAAGGGGCAGACCGCATGACTGACACAGATGCACATAATGAAGCTCCAGTGGTGCTAATGAAAAGCAGCCTTTAGAGGCTGAGAGTTTAAACGGATGGATTGGGTGAAGGATTCCTTAACCTCCCCAGCCCCTGGCTTCCACACTCAAAATCATCCCTCCCAAGCCAGGTTCTAAATACCTTACCCCAGTTGGGGTTGTTTCCCCTTTAACGCATATCTGCATATGCGTAAGTGCTTTGGGTTGCCAACTTCTTTTCTGGGAGAAGCACCTGTGCCTTTAACAGGAAGGGGTACAACAGGTGCACTGGAGTCACCAAAACTGCAAATGTGGGCGGGGGGAACTGAACTTGTGAAGCTGCTGAACTTCTGAATCATACAGCACAGGAGCCTCTGTCAGGGAAAGACGTTGGCAACCCTCACTGTCACACTGATAAGGTGCCAGCGGCCCAAGCCTGTCTGAAAGCAGCAATCTCTGGCTTAGAAGCCTTCCCTCTTCTCCTGGGTCAAAGGAAGAGGAACAAGGGGGTTGTGGAAGTTGTTCAGTGATCATGGAAAGTCACTCAGCTGTGCAAGCAACGTGAAGATAGTTTGAAAGAAGGATTGAGGCATATACACCATTCCCATTTTTCCTGCCAGAGAAACAGTTTTGCCAGGGTTGGTTTTTTTTGCATTTGTTCAAAAAACTGCCCAAGCTATTTAACCAGAGGTGTGTGTGTAGACTATAGGAAACAAAATCACTCCTAAACACTATTCACTGCCTCCAATCTCAGATATCCCAGCTGAGACTAGAAACGCTACTTCACAAATTATATGGCCACATTGCAACCCACTGAGTTTGCCACCGAGACTCCATTCAACAGGAAGCTGTGGCCTACCCCCCTCTCAGTTATTATAACACCTGCCTATGTGCTTCTTAATGCTCATCGCATTCAGTGTTCGGTAGTTGTTTTTTATATATATAAGGGGCGGCTCAAGACATTTTGTTGCCTGAAGTGAAAGACAAAATGGCATCCTCGCCATCCCATGTACGAAAGCTGACTGGTTTGGCAGCTGGAACTTATTTCATCACTGGCAATGAGAGGGCGTCCTTCGCCACACCTGAAGGCAGTAAGCTAGATGCAGGTGTGCAGGCTCTGCAACACACACCCCTCAGCTCTCCAACCAAGGGCTACAGTCAAAGCAAGGCCCCTGCCAGCCTCTGCCACCTGAGGTCATTGTGTCACTGCCTAATAATAGGGCTGGCTCTATGAGGTGTACACATTAAAAGTTCTCAGGTACAACAGAGCCACAATTAAGAGCTCTCAAGTTTCATTGATTTTAATCAGAGGGCTGTTTGTTGTTGTTTTTAATGTTATACAGTGGTACCTCGGGTTACAAACACCTCGGGTTACAAACACTTTGGGTTATAGACTCTGCTAACCCAGAAGTAGTACCTCAGGTTAAGAACTTTACCTCAGGATGAGAACAAAAACTGTGCGGTGGCGGCAGGCCCCATTAGCTAAAGTGGTACCTCAGGTTAAGAACGGTTTCAGGTTAAAAACGGACCTCCGGAACGAATTAAGTTCGTAACCAGAGGTACCACTGTATATTTATTTATTGCATTTATATCCCACCTTTTCTCCAAGGTGACACACACGCTTCTTTCCCCTCTCCATTTCATCCTTAAAGCAACCCTGTGAGGTAAATTAGTGCTGAAAGATGGTGACTGAACAGCTCAAATTTCAAGGGGATGTGAAAGTGCTTAACTTTTTCTGGATCAAGCACCTTGTGTGTACACCAGAAATTTAATGTGTGAAGTTTAGCTGTTTCCCCCACGAATGAGCTACAAATGTTTCCGCAATCCCTTTTGTTAGCCAGTGTTTCAGCCTCCATCATTGGGAACTGCCCTTTCTCTTTCTGAACCAATGCTGTATGTCACACACGTTGTAAGTTTTCTCAGAGTGAGACTTGTTCCCTGGCAAACAAGCAAGCAAACATAGGTGCTTTAATTTTCCTTGCCATTAGCAAGCCCAGGTGGTGTAAAGAATAGCACTGGTTTTGAACTGTGGGGACAAAGAATTCTGATCTTAGTCAAAGTATCTCTGTCTCAACTCTCTCATAAGGTTTCTGTGAGGATAAAACAGGATATCACACCAGTTTTGTGTGAGCTTCGCTGGTTGTCAGTCTGCTTCTGGGCTCAGTTTAAGATTTAAAGCAGAGATACTAGGGTTACCATATTCCACAAACTGAAAATCTGGGCAAATCCAGATATTGAGATTTTCCTTTTTTCTTTTCTCAAACAAAGTTGTTGTCCTTTTTTGGGGAACATCTCCCCCAAAATATAAAGTTTGGGCCTTTAAAAAAAATAATTAACCCCCCCTTGCCATACATCCAGATTTTCCCAGACATTTTGCTGATTCTGCAACAATCTCCCTGGACGCCAAAATGCTGTCCAATTCCAGGAAAAATCCAGACGTATGGCAGCCCTAGATACCCAACATGGTGCCCTTCACATCTCCCATCAGATTTAACAGCATGGCTAGAAAACAGAAGTCACGTTTTTGTGGGCGTCCTGTCACCCAGGGCCCCCTAGACCTGGCGCCTATGTTGGGAGTTGTAGTTCTGTGAGGTTAGACAAGGGATCTCAAACTGAGAATTCTCAACATCGCACCAAAAGACAGTTCCCATTAGTCTCTGGAGGAAACGATGACAATAAAAATGATGGTATAAGTTTGAAACTGGAAATGAAACATCACAAGATGGTTGATGTAAATCCTCCTTGGAATGGAAAGCACGATCAGGGGGACAAAGCTCCAACTCCAATGGAGCCCTCATGTAATGAATGTGAATCTGCAGCAACAACAGCAATGATACCAGTTCTACCAGCAACACTCAATTCATTTGCTTTGCTTCGGATAACCCTGAACCCCTTCAACTCCTCCTTGAGAAGTAGTTCTCGTTTGAGTCAAATTGGGTCAGCGATGCTTAGCAACAATAAGAGAAGTCGAACAGCCGTGTCTTTGTGAAGGAGGTGTCACCGTCTTTACCCCAAAGAAGGAAGAGCTTATTAACACCTTCCCCACATTCTTAATAATGAAACAGGCCTCTGCACTGCCTGGGTTAGGGTGGTATGTTCCTCACCCACAGCGAGCATGAAGTATCAGCCACTAATTAAGTTCTAATTATCCCAGGCAAGTTGATTTCCATTAACACATCTGATTCACAAGCAGGTGTATGACGCCTTATTCTTAAAGAAGACTTCATTAGCGCTGCCCCGCACCTGTTTCCGGAAGCTTCCTGTGAGGTGGTAGGGGAAGCCATCTTGCTAATTTAACTACAGGCAGAGGCCTAAAAACCAGCCAATTGTTTTTATACACTCCCCGCCCAACTTATTTCAGACATGTGCCTTCCAACTGTTATTTTTTTCCATAAGTATTTGGAGGCCTCCGTTTACTATACTGGAATTTTAGATAGTCAAATTGTAGCCTTATGAGGCTTTGCCCTCGGGTGGGAAAAATATTGCGCCCGGGAAAGGGAGATGGGAGTCAACAGACACTCAAGGAATAGTTTCGGAGAAAAAGCTTTTATTTCTACCATCCATGAACTGGTAGAAGGAGCAAGTGTGATAGTTCACAAAAACATGCACGAGTTCACAGTCATATGCACAGAGTATATATTCCCCTTCTAGTTCCCTCCCCTTTCTCCTCCCTCAGGAGTTCTGCCCCATGTTGTGTTTCCTGAGCATGTACAGAAAGCTCCTGTCTTGGACTCTTGGCACCCTTCCCAGGAAAGGGGAATGAGAGCGGTTCAGCATGTCCAAGAAGTTGCAGCTAGAATGAGATAAAAGTCAGTTCTCAGGCCTGCTCTGAACAGAGCCTATTCATTGTAGCTTTTTGAAGCCTTCTTGTACTGATAAAAGAATAACATTTTGCCTTGCCACAGCAAAGCAAATGAGCAGATGTTTAGCTGCTGAGAAAATGATTTTGAAAAGCTTTGAGAAGCTTTGAGCCTGCTTTTTTTGGGGGGGGTGACTTTGGGCCTAGGTGGGGTCACCTGTCCTCACCTTCCTTCAAAATAACCTTGTGAATTCCGGCTGTTGGGGGACTATCCAAATACCACAACCAGCATCAAGTGTTTATTAATAGTTAAGTGCCTGGTGCTATAAGCCTAGAAGGCAAAAATCCCCCTCTGCCCCCCAAAATACAGCAGAAAGATATGCTCGACCTAGCACTGAGAAAGCGTGTGATATTCTGCTGAAATGCCACCTCAGATACCTAGTATAAAGTTTTTTAAACTCCTGGAAATAGACAAAAGATACTTCATATTGGCATGCCGTTGAGTCACAAACACCCCTTTTAAAATATGTGTTGTGTTTCTATACAGTATTGCAAACTCCTGCTCACGTTTACTTGGAAATAAGTCTTACAGTGGTCTGTGGGGGCTTACTCCCTTGTATTTATTTATTTGCTTTAACAAGCTTGTGTAGGCCTTTTTTTTCAGCCTGAACTCAGTTCTGGCACCTCTCAGGTGGGCTCCATTGCCATTATGAGAGAACAAGGGAGGTCTTCATGTTGAGTTCTGGCAACAATCAGACCAAGATAGTTTTGCAATTCAGATTATATTAGTTGTTAAAAGCCACAAGTTTATCTAGGTGGTGCAGTATAGCGATGAAGAGACTATAAACGCTATGAATCAGCGAGTCCCCAGTTTGAATTTTTCCTCTTCTCTGTGTCTCAGACTCAACTAGTGATGGCCTTTAGCCAAGTTCAGTGGTTCTCAGTTATCCAAGTACTGCAGACCCCGTTTTCCCCCCAAAGCCAAGCCATGGACCTCCCTAGTTTTGATATCTCTATGGTAGCTTTTGTTATGTGGATGGTGCCATGGACTCCTTGGGTGGGTTAAATGGACTCCCTGGTGTCTGCAGACCCCCAACTAGATGGATTTACAGGGGGAAGAGACACATTTGTGGAAGGTACAGTTATCAAGGGCTCAGTGGTAGAGAACTGTTCTTCCTGCAGAAGGTCCAACGTTCAATCCTTGGCATCTCCAGGTAGAAGTTGGAGGGACCCCAGTCTGTAATGCTATTGCCCTTCATAGAATCACAGAGTTGGAAGGGACCCCAAGGATCATCTAGTCCAACCCCCTGTGATGCAGAAATAATGTCCTTCTTGCTAGCTTTCCATTACTATCTGGCTGGGATGCCAGACTGGACAGGCCTTTGACCTGATCCAGCTGCAAGGCTCTTCTTACATTCTTAACCCTTTTGCTCTGGGAAGGCATTATGGGTACTGTATAGCCTTTTTGTTTGCCTTGGGGGGGTGTTACGCAGCCCCGTTGCAAAATGACAGCAGCAATGCTTGAATCAGCTTGATCTCAGTTTTGTTTCAGATTTACTGTGGTAGTTTTCACACGCTGGTAATCTTAGAACAAAATGTTTTTTTTCTCTCTCTGTGTGTGTGTGTGTGTGCACACATTTGGGGTGGGGTAATAAGAAATAGGACAGTCTAAAAGGGGAAGCAAAGACTTTCAGCAGAACTAGGAAATTCAGAGGGTAGACGAGATGATGTGATGCACCTCATTGGCTCTGATACGCTGCATTAGTTCTGTAATGTTTATGCATGTTTTTATCATTATGAAAATAACAGATGCTATTTCAAAAACAGAAGAGTTTGTGAGGAATTGTCCTGTTGTGTACAGCCAGTTATCAAGATTTGTGCAAATAGATACAAATGCAGACGCGTGACTTGAGCGACTTATTAATGTTGCTTGATCAATTTATTATTTGAATTTATAATGAATTAATTATTGCTTTATTAATCGCCTTCTAAACCACCGCCTGAAAACAAAGTACATGTAAGATAATTTTAAAAAGAAAAACAACAAATACATTTGGCGCAATACTAAGACCCTAACAAGTGGGCACTTGCGGTGAGCAACCACGTTTATCCAGAACAAAATGCCTCCAGTTGTTTCTGGAAAGTGCAGATAGTAGGCACCTCGTATATCTTGTCAGGAATGCTATTCCACAGAACAGGGGCAGCCATGATAAAAGCCCTGCTCCAAGCTGCTGTAGAGTGGGCTTCTGAGATCTTTCAAACTTGCGAGAGAAACTTTCTTGCAGGCCACAATTACCTACTGGTCCTGAGCTGTATAGAGATTTACATGTTAGTACAGTGGTACCTCGGGTTAAGAACTTAATTCGTTCTGGAGGTCCGTTCTTAACCTGAAACTGTTCTTAACCTGAGGTACCATTTTAGCTAATGGGGCCTCCCACTGCTGCCATGCGATTTGTGTTCTCATCCTGAAGCAAGATCTTAACCCGAGGTACTATTTCTGGGTTAGTGGAGTCTGTAACCTGAAGCGTCAGTAACCCGAGGTACCACTGTACTTATATCTTACAGTACCAACACCTTGAACATGGCCTGGAAGCAGATTAGCGGTTGGTTCAAATCCAGCAAGCAGGATGCTGGTGGTAGTTTGCCCCCACAAGCAACCTAGCTGCCACATTCTTCATCAACTTTGACTCCTGGACCAACCCCAAGATTTAGCTGCATTTAGAGTACATTGCAGTAATCCAATCATGAGGTCGTTTAAGGAAATGCATACCCCTCTTTCGCTGAGCTCAGTTGCTTTTTTCTCCCACATTGCATATGGACCAGGGGAAAGTCACTGCAAGAGTCCCTGCTTTGCATGCAGAAAGTCCCAGGTTTCAATCCCAGCATCTCCACGTAGGTGTGGGAATGTCCCCTGCCTGAAAACCCTGGAGAGCCGCAATCAGTGTTACCAGTATGGAACTAGATGGGACCAATGGTCTGACTTAATATAATTGGTAGATTCCACAGGCCCAGGAACCAAATGTGTCCCTCCAAACACATTTGGCCTGAGAGTCCCCTCAGGTCATATGCCATCTCCAGCCATTCCCACCCTTCTCAAGATACTAACAACAGCCCATTGTTTACAGCAGAACTTACTTCTGAATAGAACCATGTGTGGGATTGTGCTGTTTCTTTCACTTTTCTTTTTGCATTGTCTAAGCTAGTGACCCATCTTCCCAACAGCTTTGTACAATTGCTCTAGATCTGAGGTGGCCGCACCGTGATTAAAGACCAAACGGTCAAGACCAAAATAAGGGAGAGGCGGGGAAGAGAACTTCTTCCCAAAGATGTGTCATGAAGTTACGGCATTCATGAGCACATGATGTGCTAGTGAAGTCCCTAATTTAATTATATGTTGTGTGAAGTTGTTGTTGTTTTTGCTGGCCTTGAATTAGCTGCAAGTTGGCTATAAATTTAAGTTTTTTAAAAAATCACCCCCTCCCCATGCCATTCTTCTGATTTTCATCAAAACCTCAAGTCTTCTTTTGAACTTTTAGAAACAGTGCTTGAAACTAACAAGGGAGGTTTTGTGGGTATATGTATTATTAACTTCCTAAACCTCAGAAGCGCTGCTTATTGCTGGGGCCCCATTTTGTTATCAGAGATGGTTACCTCAGAGATCAGAAGCCAAAAAAGACACTCCCCACATACGTGTTACAAACTCATGAGGGCAGAAGTGGTGCTGTCACATGTCAAGAGGATATGGCTTCCTCAAGGAGTGGACCTGCTGAGCCATTAAGGACAGCAGACTGGGAGACAAATGGGCAAAAACGACTGAGAAGGTCACCTGTGTATATTAGATGGGGGGAGAAATGTTATTCTGTTAACACTTGAGGGTGAACCTGCCTGATTTGCACATTCCAAAACAATACGCTAGCCGAAACGCAGCCATCCTTCAGAATTCACACTATGAATTGTGCTTTCCAGCCAAATTGAGGTTTTTTGCCCATCCCCACCTGTGCACAAGCCCCACTGAAAGAAAGAGGAACCCAGAAGCCTTTCTCTTGCACAGATATTGCTCATTTCAATAAGACCTGTGCAGGAGAATTTCCCACAGGACTGTGACACTTATTAATGAGTGGGAAAGCGTGCTGCATGGATTTCCCATCACTAAAGCGTCTTGGGCCAGTGCTGCTCCAGATTTGATATGCATTAGGTATCCCTGAGCATAATGGAGCAATACTTAGAGGACTGTCTTCTTCCACAGAAGTCTGCATTCTTCACCTGAGCCGCTCCCCCCGCCCTTGCCCCCTTTCTGAAGTTAGGTGGGAGACAGGAACTTGTCAATGGTGGCACCCTGGGCGGGGAATGCACTCCACAGAGAAATTTACCTGGCACAAACATTGATTTCTTTTATACAACATGAAGCTGAAACAGTAGCACCCCCAAATGACGGGGGGTATGACCAAGCTTGTAGGAAGGTTGTACAAGTACAAAAGGGTTGAGGAAGAAACAAAAAGTTGTTTGGGGAGAAATGGAAAAGTGGGGGGGAAAGGTGGCAGAATTGGGTGTGCTGCAAAATGTGTGTATCGGGGGGAACACCTGAAACCTTGGAGACCTGCTGTTAGTGTTCTTCAGCCTTGCATCCTAGTATTGTCAGACTACAAGTCCCATCATTCCTGACTGGCTGTGGATGACAGGACTTGTAGTCCAACATCTAGGGACCCAAGGCTTAGGAATACTGGTGCAATAGACAAAACTGAGGTAGAATGACTAGAGGTTTGGCTTTATGTAAGCCAGCTTCCTACATTCCACTGCCAACCCAAGAAACACACAGCCATGAATGAAAATGTTCACCAATTGGCAACTTTTATTGAAGTTATTCTGAACCACAGAGCACAGAGTCTCTTCAGAAGGAAAAAACACACACACACACCAAAGAAAGGGATGGGAACAATACAGACAGACCAATCTCTCTCCCGAGGGTTTTCCACAGCCAAGTATCTAAGGCGGCCTTCCTTGCATCTTCACATTTGGGGCAATCAAGCTGGAGAGATGGGGGCTAGAGCAGAGATGTCTATTTTTTGACTAACAAGTGACGTAACAAATAATGCATTTCTTCTAAGGAAAAAAAAAATACTAAGGGGAAAGATGAGGGGGTCATAAGCTACAGCAATTGGGGAGCTTGTTCACAAGAGCACTTAACATGAATCAGTTACTCCTTAACACACTTACCCAACTTTATATTTGTTTTGTAAGCAGCATTATAAATAGTGGCAAGCAAAGGGCTACACTTTCAAAAGGCATTTGGAGTGGAGATTCTAATCTGTATTAGCAATTGGTATCTGCGTTAAATTGATATGGAACAAAAGACATAAAACAAACAAGGAGGCTGAAAGGACACTCACATAAACATGCACTGTGAAGTGTGTGGAATGAGTCACCCATACTTTAACCATGCCCATTGTGAGAACAAGGAAGGGACCATGACGATGATACTACGTTTAAAGGTCAACACATCATGCTAAGATGAAAACCTGCCCCAAAGATCAATCTAAGCACTGCTAAGACCTCCCTAGTCCAGGATCACTTCCACATGACCCATTTCTTGAGCATTCTTCCTGATTTGATTGCAGGGAGGCTATAAGCCATCAGCTGTTTATTGACCACTCATTCTGACCTGTTTGTAGGGCAGTTATATGATAGTGCATCAAGCAACTATTATCCCATACTTCTCGACACATTTCCCCATCGCTTCACTTGAATTTGCAGGTCTGCAGTTGAATCCCACTCAGAAAGTGGCAACCATCTGCAAATGTCCCTTACAGGACACTTTCCTTTTTGGGGGGATGGGGACCAACAGTCCTCTCTCACTGTTTGTCCCCCCAGGACGTGGTATTCGTGGTAAACCACTTCTGAAGTGATACTTCTGAGCATGGAAGTATCGCTTACCTATTATGGCCAAGTCACTGATAGATCTAACTTCCAGCTCATGCTACCAATTGTACAAACAGAACCAGGAGTTTATTTTGGTACCCTAGGGGGTATATGATGGTGGCCGTGTGACTACCACACCTCAACTGTGCACTTACAATGGTCTGTAGGGCCAAAGACATAACTTTTATGTGGGAGATATTGTCAAACAGACTTGCAGAATGAACCATGGTGCATAATAGTAGTGCCTAATAGAGAAACAGGAATACTCTTTGTCAGCCTCATGTTTATATTCTTCTAAAACAATTCCCTGTGCATTTCTCAGAGGATCAGTAGGGTGGGGTGTTCATGGACACAATGAGAATGGATTTTCTTTGGCCTTACCTAAGGCTACTTAACGAGTCCATGGCAAAGATGAGATTTGAAGTAAGGACCTTCTGGGTTGCAGTTCAGCAGCTTAGCCACCACTCTATGCTAACAGGCATGAAGGTTCTTGGTAGTGAATGACTTTCATATATTCATGGACATTGCTGCCCCCTTTTACCATTGCTGCTTGAGTTTTTTGGTTCCGTTTTGGGTTTTTTTTTTAAGATTGTGAAGCTTTAGGGCAAAGGAAAATATCTGGGTAATATTTGAGCCCTTAGGTTATGGCAGGCTACAGAAAAGAATAATAATAATAATAAAAAAACACCTTCCCATCACCCAACAGCTCCCCCCTTTTTTTGCTTGATTATCATTCCTGCTTCTCATAAACTCTGAGGTAGATTTCACATAGAGAAATGGAAGAAAGGTTACAAGTTGGAAGAGATGCATTTTCAGCCTTGCTCCACAGAACGTGGCTCTCTTCCTACTCAGAAAATCCCCAAATAATCTGATAAATAATGATTTGTGTGGATGAAGGTTTTTTCCGTGGCTAATTTTCAGGTTCTATGTTAAGGGAAGGTCCACACAACATGACTGTCAAGCCCCCCATTGGGTGAGTTGTGCCTGAGAGTACAATGGCCCACAACATTTCTCCATGCTACCCAGAGCCTTTGTGAATTGGGACCATTTGCAGAGGCATCAATAGTACTGCCTGAGCTTTGAACTGATCCGTTTTGTAGCAACAACTCACCCCCAAAAATTAAAAATGTGGGGTCTCCGTGTGGAAGCTTTTATGGGTATAAGAGCCCTTTGTTATAAGAGTATGTGGGAGATGCATGGGTAATAATAATAATAATAATAATAATAATAATAATAATAATACCCCACTCATCTAACTGGGTTTCCCCAGCCACTCTGGGGGCTCCCAACAGAATATTAAAAACACAATAAAACATGATTAAAAACTCCCCTAAATTGCACAGTGTGGGCTTGCTCTGGCTGAAGCAGAGGCAGCCCACACCATGAGAACAGCGAGAGACTTGCCTCAGGTTGATTTGGGGCACCATTAAAGGGCAGCAGAGTGGGAGACTGATAGACCTGGCTTACTGGAAGTTCTCCTGTGCAGGCATCATTGTAATGAATAGGAGGTACACCCCAAACGCCCCTCTGCACTGCTACTTACTAGAGGGAAGCAGAGAAGGGTTCAGCCCCTGAGACTTTGAGGAGACTGAAGGGGGGCGGACAAAGGGTCTGAAGACTGTCCATGGGGTTCAGCTTCCAATGAAACACCTTTCATAGAATCATAGAATTGCAGAGTTGGGAGGGACCCTGAGGATCATCAGGAATTCAGGAATACGCAGTTGTCCCATACGAGAATCAAACCTGCAACCTTGGCATCATCAGCACCACACTCTAGCCAACTGAGCTTTCCCTCTATTTGGGACAGGCAGGAAATGATGGGCTGGGAATCAGACCAATAACTTGGCTTGCAAGCGCACAAGGACTGATATCCATGAATGCTAGTCAACAGTTGTTCTGTCTCCCCTCGTCCCTTTAAATGCATCTCAGGGGGGCGAGGTTGGTTCCAGCTTTTGGGGGAACCCTCAATCAAGCAGCTTGACCTAGAGAGTCCCAAAACTGTCCTGGGGTGGGAGGGGCAGAGGACAGTGAGGAGTGCAGGGCTGCACTGGCATCCAAGAACACTGACTGCGTTGACAAAGGAGGTGGGTATGTTCTCGTTCAGCATGCGGCCTGACCATGTTGGAAGGCCAGCTCCAAATGTGAACCAAGATGGTGTGGGTGCATGTGGCATGGGAGAGGGGGAACAGAAGGGAAGCATAGGGCAAAAAAATGGGCTTACCTCTTCTCCTGCAGCCCACCTACTTCCTCACTTGAAATCACCTGTCCACCCCACACTTGGCAGTGGCTTGGCAGCAACTCACCTTTGAAGACATGGGTCTGTTGCCACCACATCTAGTTTACCGAAGAGGAGCTCAATAAAAGGATGGTTATAATGCTAAGGAGGAATTGCCAATTGTGACAGATCATAGTGTGGACGGGGAAGAGGAAGAGGAGGAAAATGGTATGCTTGTGATGGACTGAAGTCTTTGAAAAAACGAACTGGGGTGGACTGCTAATAGTTTTCTGGGAATAAGGGAGAGGGAATAAAGGAGCTTTTTTTAAAAAAAAAAAATGAAACCTTTCTATTGCACATTTCATTTTAAAAAATTCTATTCTCCTCTTAGTTCCCACATGGATTGGACAGTGAGCCACAAAGACCCATCCCTGTCTGCCACTGCGCATTCTGAGCCCTTGGGATAAGGCAGGCTAAAAATCTCAGCACATACATTGGCTAGTAAAGAACGGGGTGATAGGAAGACAGTTGCCTCAAGAGAAGAAGTCCCATACAGAGCTTTTTGTTTTGTTTTGTCTTACCAAAGCCTGATTCATGGACAGGCTGTTCAAGGAGACACTTCTCACAATACGGAGGCACCTTATGACCGGAAGCGATAGAAGAACCAAAACATGCCAATTGTTTTAGATCAGTACAGAGAAAGATATGCTCAGTAAGGCCAGAGAGAGAGAGAGAGAGAGAGAGAGAGAGAGAGAGAGAGAGAGAGGATGTTAGAATATGAGAAGGGTGTTTACATTTATGCAGTTGTCAAAAACAGTGTCAACATGCTGTCATTGCAGGAGAACAGTGACGCAGAATGTGGCAAGTACACTTCTTGTTATACTGGAACTAACTACCCAAAGCAAGGTGAGAAGTTGTTTCATGAGAAAGGTGGAAGAACAGTCGCCAAAAGAGAACACAGACAGTCACGTGGGGACGCTTTCTGGAGCTCGACTCAAGTCAGCAGTGCACATTTCCTCCAGTGCCAACTCACAAGAGACCAGCAAGGAGGAGGAGAGGAGCAGCTCCTTTTGTGGAAAAGACAAAGAAAGAAAAAAGCTTCCGTGTGTTTTAATGTCCAGTGCAATAACATAAGAACATCCATGCTACACCTCTGGAAGTTGGCTCTATTTCTCAGCAGCATCATTAAAGTGGGCTTTTAATGTAAAAGACCAAGACACTTGAACCAGCAGTTGGTGGCCAAGGCTTTCTGTGTCTGATAATTAATGGTCAACAAGGAGTGAGACCTGAACGTCCTCCTTAGTAGCAGAAAAGGTAGGGAGACTGGACCCACTTGGGACTTTCCTGCTCGCGGGAGGGGCACAAAAACGAAACCTTCCGATTTCTTTCACCTGAGTGCCAGGCTGTCACCTCAGCAAGACCAAGAGTTCCTCAGCCCATTTCCCCTGCCCCACCCCAAAAAGCACACACACAACCCCGAGAGATTTCTCCTACCCTGAGATCTTCCAGAGACACCTAAACCAGAACCACGTAGATAAAGAGTCATCCTCTGCCCTCGGTTCTGAGCGTTCAGATGGAGAGCGGCGGCGGCATGCTCTGTCTGCTAAGCCTGGCCCAAGCGCATTTCTCGCCTCCTATCCCCACAACCTCCACGACTGGTTCAAGCGTTGGAGAAATATTGCAGGCCCTACTCTTCAAGAGCAGGAGGAAGAGACAACCCACTTTAGAAACCAAGGCAGAGAAGAGGGAGAGGGAGAGGCAAAACTCTTCTTCCGGTTCAGTCTACTGGAGACTTGGAGGTATTTTAGAGCGAGCCCCTGTTGCACCACCACTTTTCATGCAGCATCCAAGTTGGGTGGGTGGGAGGGGGGGCCTGGTGAGTGAGGTGGACGGGTCTCACTAAGGAAGCCGGAAGAGGAAGGGCATGGCAGGTGTGCAGGCCTCAGATCTTACTGTTCTCCAGGTGTGAATCAATGTGTTTTATCAAAGCGTCATCTGGGTAACCGATGGGAAAGGCCACCTGGCAGAGAGGGCAGCTTCGGATGTCAGAGTCCACCGTCTCCATCAGCAACTAAAGGATACAGGTCGGGGAAGGAAGTAGATGAGAGAAGACATCATTTTAAAACAAACAAATCTAAGAAGATTAATTGCTTGTTAAAAGGAGATCTCTTAAGTGTTCTGGAGGATAAAAAGCTGGATCCTTCCTAATATGTGCCTGATCAGCAGTGGCTCTGTGGAAGGGTTTGGCTGGTCACAAAGAGTGGGAGGGAACCTCTTTTGTTGCAGAAACTGATCGGCCTCTGTCACAGAAAAGGCGGGGGGTGCAGCGTGGCAGGGAAAGCACATGGGGATGTATCTGGGAAACTCCCACAGGGGATGTACAGCTCATTGAACAGTGATTTTTAGAATCCTCTGCACAGCCCAGTGGGAGTAAATAATAATAATAATAATATGGTAGCATCATAGATTGCTTGCTATATTGACTGCAGGTATAAAATTGTAAACAACGTAATCATTCAAATGGTGTGTTTCTATATAGAAACAACTACCTGTGAGTTCAGATCAAAAGTTTACATTTATGAATGACTTTTGAGAACCAGAGCACCTGCACTCAAGACAATTTGGGAATAAAAATACAGAATGAAAATACGTTTGATATCTTAACGTTTCATTACTCCAGAAGACTTAGGATGCTCCAACACAAGGGCCTCTTTCACATTCCCCCTCTGGTATTTTCCAATTTGCTATTGGTTTTGCTTCTGTTAATTCTTAACGCAATTATCAGTGTAATATAATTTCCTTTAACCTGAAGCAACCACTTGTCCTCCACACCCACTGTTAAAATTAGGTGGTACACGGCGGATGGGCCTCTAGCCAACGCCTTCCCTTCAATTAAAATAAAACAAAACTGGAAGACTTGCACACAACCTAGGCATCATATCATGCTCATTCCAATTGATGAAGAAAACGATTCATTGGCTTCTCCTCCAGGAGGACCCAAAACCTCTTGATTCTTCCAGGCAACTGGATGACCTCTGCTGCCACTCCTCATAAGTGATGAAGTGCTGGAGAAACATCCCCAAACCCTACCCCCTCCTACAAAATGGAATATTAAAACAAGGGGAGTGCTGTAGTAGGGGAGGGGAACCTCTGTCCAGGAGCCAAATGTGGCCCTCCAGGTTTCTCTATATGGCCCTCAGAATTCTCTCTAACCATAAACCCCCACTCCGCAGGCCACATGCCTCACTAGCCCTGCACCCAATGGCAAATGCTTTTGATTGGCTCGAATGCATCCTCTTGCGTCTCTGGATGGAGGATAGAGAGGTATCTGGGAATGTGAATGGAAACTACTCTCCTGTACAATGGCAGAATCTGCACCTGTTGCTCCGCCCACTTCTGCCTGTGGCTCCGCCCACCTGTCATGTGGTCTTCAGAAGGCTGTCCAGAATGGAATACTGAAAATGGCTCCCCACTCCTCTTGCTACAGAGGTGATGTGGCCATACACTCAACCACACGAACTAATGCTGTGCTCACACACGACGTTCTTGTCATCAAAATACAATATGTTGTATTTTCCCAGTTAATCTGGATATATTCTTTCTGGGGAAATTCCAGTATGTTAAAGCACACCCACCACTGCTGCTAACATCCATTTGTGATATTTCACCAACCCATTTACAGTATTAAGCCCCCTTAAAGCCGAAGAGTACCATTTTAACCCCCAGAGCAATTTAAAAACCAGTCCCTCTTCCCAGGGGACTCTGGGGACTGTAGTAGCTCTGTGAGGGGAATAGGGGTCTTCAAACAACTCTCAGCATCCTTAACAAACTAGGGTTGCCAAACTACAGGATTCTCTGTGATGAGATGTGACTGTTTTAAAAAGTGAAATAATGCTGCTTTAAATGTATGGTGCTGATGAGGACTCAAGTCTTTTGCCTATTCAAATAGTCATTATAAAAACCCCTGAAAATATTTTTTAAAACAAAAACAAAACTTAATTTATAAATAAAATAAGCAATATAAGAATTTCTGTGTGGATGATCTTCCATGAGACCGGATGGTGCATTTGAACTGGAATGATGGAATACAAACTTCACTGGGTGCTGCTTACATTGATTGAAGGCCAGGACTGGGCATGCTCAGCCCTGGAGTACGAGGCATCAGTCCGGTGTGTGGAGGTGTCGGGGATAGGGAACCCTGCACAGAAGGAGGCGCAGCGGATGCCCCCGGCTTCAGGGCTGGGGGGGCTTGGGAGGGCCCAGTCGTCTTCGTCCGAGGACTGCTTCTCAAAGCGCAAGTGCTCCTCGAAGGCGTCTCTGGCGTAAACTTCGCCGTAGGGACGGTGCTTTGGTAAGGTGGAAGCTTCCGGCTGCAGCCAGAGGGAGCGGTTCTGCTGGTACATAGCCGCATCGCTCACCTCCGAGTAGCTCCGGCGACCCTGGAAGCTCGCCTTGATGTGGTGGCTCAAGGGTTTGGAGTAGGCCAGATCCACGATGCTCCTCTCGCCACCCGACGACCTGTGCTGTGAGGTGATGGCGGGGGAGGAGCAATTGGGGCCTGGCGAGCAGCGCTGCGGGGCAGGTGGCTGGGCAGGCAGTGGGGCAGGTGAACGGCGTTGCGAGGCAGGGGACTGGCAAGGGGGTGGCGCTGGGGAACGGCGCTGATGCGCGGGGGACTGGCAAGGGGGCGGCGCTGGCGACCGTCTCTGCAGGCCCGGAGACTGGCATTGAGGGACAGAAGATGATCTCCCTTGCTGCGCTGGAGACGAGCACTGAGGACCCGGAGATCGGCGCTGCTGAGCGGGGGAATGGCGCTGCGAATGGGGAGAGTGCCGCTGACCTGGAACAGAGCAGGAGCAAGTCAGAGAAGGATCCTGCTTCGACACTGAGAAGCAGTTGAGGCTGCACTCCCCCACTCCCCCAAATAGATGTCTGCAAAACCAGCCAGCAAAACACCTCCAGCACCATTCGTCTGATTTGTACCAGAAAGAGGTCACTTAAGAGCATAAGAAGAGCCTGCTGCATCATGGCCAATGGTCCATCTGTTCTCAAGGGGGCCAGCCTGTGGGAAATGAGGAACCAGAACAGGAGGACAAGAGCATTCTCCCCTCCCGTGGTTTCCAGTTCCAACTGCCTTCAACTGCGGAGGTCGAGCATAGCCATCATTTGACTATGCGCTGTGCCAAGAAGTACTTATAATAATAATATTATAATAATATTATTATAATAATTTATTATTTAAACCCTGCCCATCTGGCTGAGTTTCCCCAGCCACTCTGGGCGGCTCCCAACAGAATATTAAAAACACGATAAAACCTCAAACATTAAAAATGTCCCTATACAGGGCTGCCTGCAGATGTCTTCTAAAAGTCAGACAGTTGTTTATTTCCTTGACATTTGACGAGAGGGCGTTCCGTAGGGATGGTGTTGCTGCCGGAAAAGGCCCTTTGCCTGGTTCTCTGTAACGTCACTTCTCGCAGTGAGGGAACCGCCAGAAGGCCCTCGGCGCTGGACCTCAGGGCTGAATGATGGGGGTGGAGACACTCCTTCAGGTATACAGGGCTAGAGGCCATTTAGGGCTTTAAAGGTCAGTTCCAACACTTGGAATTGTGCTTGAAAATGCATCAAAAGGGTACCACTCTGGCTGCCTCTCAGCAAGATGGACCTTTGGTCTGATTCACCATGCTCTTCTTCTATTTTGTAATTTGGGCTGGTAGGCAGACTTGCCTTGCCTTCGGCCCTTTCCAGGTCTTATAAACACACTCACGCTCCCCTGGTTTCACTTTAGGAACTGCATGTTATCACAGCTCCTTCTTCCTCTGACCTGCTCCCAAACCCTGTGCCTCCCTGGCTTTTCCCTCTCCCACGCCCCACTCACCACCATTGAGGGCCTGCTCCTGTACAAGCGTCCGGAGAATCTGGCTTTGGAGAGAACTCAGGTTCCTCAGGCGACACAACTCCTCGGTCAGCTCCGTGTAGGCAAGGGCCAGGTTTACCCTGACAAAAGAGGGGGAAAGGGGGAAAGCCCTGAAGGCATATAAACGGCAGCCTCTGCAATAGGAGGCACTTTCTTTGGAGGGTGGGAGATGGGCGAGATTTACACAACCTTTGCCATCTGTTGTAATCTTCAGTGGGTCACCACCGGCAGAAAGCGAATGCAGAATAGCTACCCTTCCAAACCTTCCTCCTGCAAGCCAAGCTTCCGGATATGAACACCACAGTAAAACAAATCAATCTAGCAGTGATCCACTAAACTGGGAGCTGGGCCCATAGTCAGGGCCAGCACCAAGTCTTCAGGGACCTCTCAGCCTGGTGCTGCTGACCACCCTCTGCCAGTGAATGAATGGCCCCCCCACGACCCAATGCTGCTGTTGCCATGGCAGTGGTAGCAACACCACTTACTGCACTCCTTGTCTGGCTCCTGAATGGCTGTTTCAGTGCCAGGAAAGCAGGACGAGAAATTGCACTAACCTTTCCCACACACCCTTAAAATGGAGGAGCATTCAACCATGTAATTCTTTACCTACATTCTTCAGGGGCCATAGCTCAGTGGTTTCTCACCTGCTTTGCATGCAAAAGGCACTGGATTTTAATCTGCACCACCTTCAGGTAAAAGGATCTCAGGCAACAGTATTGGGAAAGGCATCTGGCCTGGAGATATTAGAAAGCAGCTGCCAGCCAGAAGGGGACAATATAGAGCTAAAAACTGTATTGGGAAACCTTGGGCCTCCAGATGTTGGGAGTCATCTCCTATCAGCTGGAGCCAGGAATGATGGGAGTTGTAGTCCAGCAACATTTGGAAGGGCACAGTTTCCCCAGCCAATGAAATAAATGGAGCAATAGCTCGGTAGAAGTAACTTCACATGTCCAAAGGGGTATAGTCCACGAACAAGCTTAACCACTTCAGCTGCTGTTTGTGGCAACTAAGTCATTATGTGGTTGCTTCCTACATCTAGGTTTCCCAAACTTGGGTCTCCAGCTGTTTTTAGACTACAATTCCCATCATCCCTGACCACTGGTCCTGTGAGCTAGGGATGATGGGAGCTGTAATCCAAAACCAGCCGGAGACTCAAGTTTGGGAAACCCTGTTCTACATGAACATCAGCTTACAACCTTTATGTGGAAAGGAACCAGGTATCTTGGCCCACCCACCTGGTTCCTTCCTCTATTAAACTACTGGACCAGTGCGGGAAGAAGCTGCAGGGAACATCATGCTCACTCCAAGGAGATAGAGGAGAGCTGCCACTGTATCTCTATTCAGGTGATTTCCAATTCCCCACTCCCTGACTCACTTGCCAGGGCATGATCTGATGGTAGGCTCACAGCATCAGTCATGGCCATAGGTGCCACCTCCCTGGGTGCTTGAGTACCCACAAAATTCCCCATGAAGGAGCCAGGCACCCATAAATTTCAGTGCCAGGGACATGCACGCTGCATGGCACCCACGGCCCCAGGCACCCACAATCGCAGGGCCAAGTTAGCACTCCTGGTCATGGTCACAGCTTTATTCTCAATGCATGCTTTGTAATCATTGGCAAGATATCCCAAATACACTTTTGATCCAAACTACAGGGTTGCATCCGAAGAATGGAGCACACAAGGAAAACAAACCAGAGGTCTGTGCAAATTTTGCACGGGTTCTCTAGTTGTTCGTAAGCATTTGCTCCTGCGAAAGGTCGCACAAGAAGAAGAAATTAATCTGACACTAACAAAGCTATACTGGTGTGAACAGCTAAAGGGGAAAGGGCTGTGTAACACACCATGGGGAAACCCAACTTCGCTGCGCTCCGAAACAGTAATGTGAACACACATTACTTCTCTCCCTCAACCCTCACCCCCGGTTCCTTTTCACACATTTTATTTAGAGCATTTGTTGGCCCACCCAGTCCACAGAGCCCTCAGAGAATTCATAGAGTACAGTTAAACACATTAAAAACCAATCTAGTAAATCTCCGGCTTATAAACCAGCACTAGCAGCATGGCAGCATTTAAACCCTTGCAGAAACACAATTCTAAAAGGCCAAGGACAATCAAATAGAAAGGTTTCCACCTGGCACACAAAAAAAGAATCTTAACAAAGGTGCCAGGCATTTCATAATTAGGGTGCCACCACTGACAAAGCCATATCCTTTGCGCGAAGTCAGTGTTATTCCCAGAGAATTCTCAGTCCCCAATTCTGAACTTCAGTCTAGCCAGAAATGAGGACCTTCAGTCAGAGAATAGCTTCAGGTACAACAGATAAGAGAAGGCTGCAAAAGTCCAGCCCTACGATCACAATACTGTCTTGAACCATGAGATGTTGTGGAAACACTTCCTCCCTTTAGGGGATGACCCACTCACTGCCCATCAACGCCCTGACAAAACCATCAAGCCTTTAGAAAAGAAGAAGAAGAAGTCAGGTCTTGCCCTGAACTTCTATGTCACCTTGAAATAACATATTGAGTACGCTTATGAGAATGGAGAACCTGTCTGATGAGGTTACCAAAGGTACGTCACCACGTGGACATCTTGCACAGAGAAAGCCGTCGAGTTAAACTGAATGGCTCTGACAAGGGGGGGCAGGACATGGGAGATGGGGTGCACTTAACTGTACCAGACAGCTATCCCCTTCCCATGGATTTGTCGCCAATTGTCTCTTCAAGGCTCCTCAAAGGGGCAGGGGGAGGAATTATTCAATTCTGCCAAAAGAAAATTCTATTGTGTTCTCTTTTCTTTCTTCTCCCGAGTGAAGAGGGACAGCAAATTCCCCTTCGAGGGGTGCGGACGTTTCCCCTGACATTTGGAAGCTTTCGTTGAGGGCTTGTGATAGGAGATGAAATGAAATGTCCCGAAAGATCTGGTTATGAACGACTGTCAGAGCCTGACAAGCAGCACGGAGTGTGCTCACAGAGGATGTATCCTATTGCCAGAGAAGGTATGTCTGCTTCTAAGATGGTGAAGTGTCCCGCCTAGAATCACCTCTGTGGCTACAATCCAAGATGCACATTTAGAGCATCTAAAGATGCCAAGATGGCCAGCTTTAAAGCTCACCACTCTTCCTTCTCGCAACCTGGATCTCCACATTTTTATTTATATGCCACCTCCCACTCACACAATTGTGGGTTCATAGGAGTCCAAAATAAATTACACATTTGTGGGGCAGCAGCATTGAAGCATTTGTTCAATGACTGTGGGAGTCCCGTCCCCCCGCAATTATTTTTTAACTGTTTTATTGGTGTGGGGGGGTTAAGAAAACAAACTTTACTAGATCCCATATATACATACAAATAAAAAAAATCCACAGTATAGCAAAATACATACGAACAAGAAATACACTATAATTATACTTGGTCTGCCGTAGTCAAAACGAAATTAAAAAACTTCCTTCCAGTAGCACCTTAGAGACCAACTAAGTTCAAATAGGTGTATCTGAAGAATAGGTGCATCTGAAGAAGTGTGCATGCACATGAAAGCTCATACCAATAACTAACTTACTATAATTATAATTATATTTATACTTAGCTTTTCTGCATAGTAAAATGCTATTATATTTGTCCATACTTACATTTATACTCAATAAGGAATTTCCATTTATCTTTAAAATTTCATCTTTCTTGTCTGCCTTCTCTCTCTCTCTCTCTAATCAGGTCCTTAAGCTTATTTCCTTGAATGGCAACCTTCCAAATTTTTGTTAAACATTCTTTCACTGTGGGTGGTGACCTATTTTCCCCATTAAATCATTGTATTTTAATATTCTGCTGGAAGCTGCCCAGAGTGGATGGGGAAACCCAGCCAGATGGGCGGGGTATAAATAATAAATGATGATGATGATGATGCAACAAGCATGCAAAAAGTTATTATTAAATTCCCCATTAACTCTTTATGTTTTATTTCTGGGTCTAAATACAATAATAAATTGTAATAAAGTGCAAAATGTTATTAAAAACATTATCTTTACTACCTCTCCCCATAAGATTTTAATCAACGGAAAGGTCCACCAAATATGTTCCAGATCTGCTAGGGTTGCCATATTTCAAACAGTGAAAATCTGCTTCAGAAAAGTTGTTGAGCAAAAATGGTATTGCCAAGATGGACTGCCATTTTCCCAGATACTGCACTGATTTCTGCCCAGACACTGATGACGACTGATATGTCCAGGAACCTCCAGATGTATGACAATGCTAATATCTGCTTTCAAATGTACACATCTCTTAACACTTTCTATCACAGATAATGTGAATTTTACTCAATCTTTGTAGAGTCATGTACCATTCATAGAGCAGTTCGTATTGATTTTTTTGTATGTTAACAAAAAGAGTTTGTGCTGATTCCCGAGTAAAATCCCATCCCCATTCTTGTTCAGAAATTGGTTTAAATTACATGCCCTCTAAGACTATGACACGATGACATAGCTTGAGGGTTTGAAGATGATATCCTTTTGTTATACCTGCAAAAGCCTTCTTTTTATATATAAGGCATTAGTTAGCAACCAAACAGGGGCCCTGACTGGACTGAAAAGGGTTTGGGAAACAGATTTAGGGCAAGAAATAGATGAGACAAAATGATGGATCTTGGCCCTGGCAAAATCCATCTCTGCATATATTAGAAAAAGTACCTTAAAAGTGGTTCACAGGTGGTACTAGATGCCAGTTTCGCTTGTCCATATACTGCCTATGATCCAATCACAATACTGATGGAAACTAAGGGACTTGTTATCGCTTTTGGTTGCGTTGTCGCAACAGGCATTTTCAGATTGATGGCTTGGCTGCACCCACAATAATTCAGGAGCCCATGGATTTCTCACCCCAGTTGTGATTATTGTCCCTCTTTGAAGGTCTAAATGCAGATACAAAGACTGAGGATTTATTGTCTATTCTTGTTATCGACAGCTCAAATCTGGAATGTCTTACAAGGGCTCGTGGGACACAAATGTTTGGTGACTGGGAAAATAACTCATCACTTAAAAGTGATTTAAAGCGCGGGTGGCGCTGTGGGTAAAAGCCTCAGCGCCTAGGGCTTGCCGATCGAAAGGTCAGCGGTTTGAATCCCCGTGGCGGGGTGCGCTCCCGTTGCTCGGTCCCAGCGCCTGCCAACCTAGCAGTTCGAAAGCACCTCCGAGTGCAAGTAGATAAATAGGGACCGCTTACTAGCGGGAAGGTAAACAGCGTTTCCGTGTGCGGCTCTGGCTCGCCAGAGCAGCGATGTCACGCTGGCCACGTGACCTGGAAGTGTCTCCGGACAGCGCTGGCCCTCGGCCTCTTGAGTGAGATGGGCGCACAACCCTAGAGTCTGTCAAGACTGGCCCGTACGGGCAGGGGTACCTTTACCTTTATGGTAGCCATTTATTCCATAAACAAATGAAACTGGCCTTAAACTCCCCGAAGCACCCTTGCAGCTATGCAAGGTTTGGCTTGAAATATATTCTTCCCTGGGAACGACTGACTGTGATGGATAAGACAATTTATGTGCTGTCCCCAGGACATTAAATGCTGCACGTTTGGATATTTTGTATGGACTGGCAAGAAGCAGTGCTGTTTTCTGGAGGAACGCATACCTCTAAACATTTTATGTATCTAAGTTTGGCATTTCTGACAGGCAGTACAGTAGTACCTCGGGTTAAGTACTTAATTTGTTCCAGAGGTCTGTTCTTAACCTGAAACTGTTCTTAACCTGAAGCACCACTTTAGCTAATGGGACCTTCTGCTGCTGCCATGCCGCACGATTTCTGTTCTCATCCTGAAGCAAGTTCTTAACCTGAAGCACTATTTCTGGGTTAGCAGAGTCTGTAACCTGAAGTGCATGTAACCTGAAGAGTATGTAACCCGAGGTACCACTGTATTTCAATATGAGTAGGATAATGAAAGTACCCGTAAACATTTGGGGGGGAGCACTGGCAAGAAGCATTCAGATTTTGTGATTTGTAGATTCAACATTAACCCCAGTCACATCTTCTACTGATCTGAACAGGGCCAATAAAGGTTCAATACATATTACAAAAAGTAAGGCTGATAAGGGGCAACATGTTGGTTTCTGCTTTCCTTCACTGTGCAGCGAAAGGGCTTGTCACGAGACAGGTGTTTACATTCCACAGTCTGTACTGTTGGAGTTTCTCACGGGAAAGGGAGACTGGATGTGACGTACACTGGTTTCCTGTTTTTCACTGTGTGATTCTCTCCAAGCTGTCGAGGAGAGAGGATGCATTATCTGCTTCTGCAGAGGCAAGATGTCTTTCTGTAATATATCAGCTTTGAACTGTAAACAAAGCAATATAGAGTATGTAGTGCGTACTCCTCATCCTTCTGCTGGGCACGGAACTCTGCTTTACACCAACACGTGGTTATGGGCTCCAGAAGTCGGATCGGAGTGCCGGCAAAGGATCGGAATGCAGAGGGACAGATCGGATTGGAATCTGCTCTGCGCGTAAAAGTGATTGATGAGGTATGTACTACTGCTCCGGGCAGCCTGCCAGCTTCTAGTTAATGGCTTTATGGCTGGACTTTGAACTTTTAAAGCCGTTTTGCCGGGAATACGCAAAAGGCTCCCAGGCTCAAGTTACTATGCTGGGGAAATCGAAAGTAACTTTTAAAAGCGCTTTTGGAATAAAGCAGCTGCAGCAGTGACGCAGCAAGATTTAAAGCAGCATATGTGACGCTGAAGGCTAATGCCAAAGTCATGATGGCCCTTCAGGATGCTTGTGGAATTCCTAAGCTCAACAAGAAAAATTATGCGGACTGGGTTCTGTATGCAGAGGCAATTCTGCGGAAAGAGGGTTTGTTTGAGGTGATTACAGAAACCCCCCCAGCTCCAGTTACAGATGCATGGAAAGCTAAGGATTCCAAAGCACGGGGAACACTTACATTGATAGTATCCCCAGAAGAGCTCTGTCTATTGCGTGATAAGACCTCAGCCAGAGAAATTTGGGATTCTTTGAGAGAGGCTCACTTAAGGACAGAAGCTGGATCTACTATGTTTTATTTTAACAAGCTGCATAATATGGCTCTTGCTGAAGGTGGAGATGTGCGTTTACATCTGATGGAAATGCAAAATCTGAGACATGAGCTGCAACAGAGAGGACTCAACTTTCCAGAGGCTGTGTATTCTTTCATGATACTACAATCTTTGGGTTCAGGTTGGGAGTCTGTTGCAACCCAGATTGCTGTGCAGCCAACAGCTCAGCTGACAGTGGACTTTGTTACTGCCGTGGTTTTAAATGAAGCAGATCGCCGGGGTGCTAGCTGCATGGGCAAGGGGGAGTCTTCACAGACGTCATCCCATAGTGCAGTGGAACCACCAGATGGCGCCAAAGCTTTGAAGGCAGTGAAATGCTACTCGTGTGGACGTCTAGGCCATATGAAGAGGGAATGCAAATATCCCAGGGCCAAGACAGAGCAGCGCAGCGAAAGCTCATCGCGCGGAAAAGGCCGAGGCAAAGGCAAAGGTCCGGTGTCTAGGACAACGCAGCACAAAGCTATGGTTTCACGCTTCACTCCAAAGGTTGCAGAGGTCCAGAAGACGTCTAGATCTTTCTTCGTTGTTGATTCGGCGGCGACCCACCACATGTGCAACGATAAGAGACTGTTTGTGTCTTTTACACCGCAGGAAGGTGCGATTCACCAGGCGGATGACCACACTATTCCCAGTAAAGGCTACGGAACTGTTGTTCTTCACAGTTTGGACTTATCGATACAGAATGTCCTTTACGTGCCAGATTCCAAACATAATCTTCTCAGCGTAGGACAGCTGAATGAGCGGAACATTGACGTGTCCTTCAAGAACAAGAAGTGCATCATCACAAAGAAAAATGATTATGAATTGCATGCTGAATATGTTGATCGTTTGTTTGTTTTGTATTATGATGATGTTGTGCAGGATGACACTTGTTGCATTGCAGGTTCTAACAAAAGTTTGCATGCAGAATGTATTCATGATTTTCATCGAAAATTTGGACATTTGCATTTTGAGGCAGTATCTAAAATGCCTGCCTTGGTTGAAGGTATGACTATTAAACCCTGCAGGTACCACATGAAGTGCAAAGCATGCGCAGCAAACAAGGTGAAAATGGCTGCGAAAGGTAAGGTGTCTAGTAGGCAAGCTACGGAACCATACCAGGTTGTTCATGCTGATTTGGTTGGACCACTAGCGCCCTCTTTGGGTGGCAATAGGTACTTCATGGTTCTCATTGATGCATTTTCGAGGTATATTTTTGTGTACAATCTCAAGCAGAAATCAGAGGCTTTTCCTAGGTTCAAGGAATTCTGTGCTTGGTTGGAAAATGTGCATGGTAAGAAGATAAAGAATCTTTTCAGTGATCGCGGGGGAGAATTCACTTCTCAGCAGTTTGAAGCTTTTCTGACTGAGAAAGGAATTCAACACGATTTGTCTAGTCCTCGCTCGCCATGGCAGAATGGACTTGCGGAACGGGCAAATCAGACATTGCTTCAAGGGTTAAAAACCTTGCTGCATGATGCCAATCTTCCAGAGAGTTATTGGGCCGAATCTCTCTCGTGTTTTGTTTACAGTTACAATCGCAGGTTATCTTCAGCGATTGGTTGTACCCCCTATGAGAAGATGTTTGGCAAGAAGCCATACATCAAACACATGAAAATATTTGGTTCTGACATGTGGGTTCATTCACCACAAAATTCCAAGTTAGACAAGCGTGGATTGCATGGTATCTTTCTAGGTTATCAGAAAGGGTCTTACAGAATAATGATGACTGACTCTAAGACAATTAAGCTCACAAGAAGTGTTGAGTACAATGCAAAGTGGGGGGAGAATGTGGGAATTTTCCAATGTTATCCTGATGACGGTGATGAGACTGAGAATAGTCAAAAGCAACCACAACAACCCACACCCACTGATGAAGGTTCTGAGTCTGAATCTGAAACTGAATCAGGTGATTCAGAGGATTTCAAGAGTGCGAAAGCCTCTATGCGACCCTCTGAAAGCTCTGATCAAGAATTGGAGGAACCATTGTTCACAATAGGTCGTTTTTCTCCTAAGAAGGAAGAGGAGAGTGTTGAAGACTTAAGGCTAATTCGTAGGTCACAGAGAGCCACAAAAGGCAAACCTCCAAAGAGATTTGCTGATGAGTTTGCTACGATAGCAGTAACAGCTGTTAAAAGCTCCAAGAAGGTATTTGAACCTTCAAGTTTCCAAGAAATCCAGGGTTTGGATTCAAAGGAAGCTGAGCCATGGTTAAATGCCATGAAGGCTGAGCTTGATTCCTTGGAAAGGAACAAAACATGGGAGCTAGTTCCAGTAGTTCCAGGAATGAAACTGCTTGGAAGCAAATGGGTCTTCAAAGCGAAGACAGATCAAAATGGCAAGATAGTCAGACACAAAGCCAGATTGGTAGCCAGAGGTTTTGCACAGGTACCAGGTGAAGACTATCACGAGACCTACTCACCCACAGTGAGGTATGAAAGCATTAGGCTTATGCTCAAGCTAGCTGCAGAGGAAAATCTGCACATTAGTCACCATGATATTAATACTGCTTTTCTGTACGGATCTCTAGATGAATCACTTTATATGCTTCCACCTGATGGCGTACAGGTAAAACAGGGATTTGTTTGTGCTCTGAAGAAATCCCTTTATGGTCTCAAACAAAGTGCACGGTGTTGGCACACAAAACTCACTGAAGTATTGTTTTCTCTAGGTTTTCAACAAGGGAAAGCTGATCCATGTGTATTTGTCAAAGAGGAGGGGCAAAAGAAACTGTACTGTTTGTTTTATGTTGATGATTTACTATTCTTTTGGAAAGATGTCGCAATGTACAATAACGCCCTAGCTCAACTGAAAGAGCACTTTGACATGAAAGATCTTGGTGAGGTAAACAACTACCTATCTCTGGAAATAGAGAGAGATCAAGATGGTAACATTCTAGTACACCAGTCACGGAAAATTGCTGATGTGTTAAGCAAACTAAACCTGATGGATGCTAACCCTGTAGACACACCGATGACAACAGGTTATCAGGTAGATGACACTAAAGAAGCATTTTCTGACACTACACTGTACAGAAGTGTGCTAGGCAAGCTAAACTTCATTGCCAGAGGTTCAAGACCAGACATTGCTGTTAGCTGTAATTTGCTAAGCAGACAAGTCAACAATCCTAGTGTCAAGGATTGGAAAGCTCTGAAACGCATAGCGCGGTATTTGAAAGGCACTATGCATTACAGACTGAGATTTAACAATCAGAAGTCTGGTGGTCTTGAAATATTTGCAGATGCAAGTTTTGGAAGTGACACTACAGACAGGAAAAGTACGTCTGGAGTTTGCTACATGTACAATCAGGGTCTGTTTGATTGGTCATGCAAGAAGCAAACAACAGTTAGCTTAAGTACTTGTGAAGCTGAACTGAATGCACTGTCTTATTCACTTAAGGATTGTGAATGGTTAGTACAATTGTGCAAAGATATGAAAATTCCTGTCAAATGTCCAATCCAGGTTTACCAGGACAACAAAGCATGTTTGGCTTTGCTGAAGTCTGAAGGTTGTAAGCAAAGCACGAAGCACTTGCAATTAAAGTTGCAGCATGCTAGGGAATGTATTCAGAAGGGACTCGTAACGGTGTCCTATATGCCAGGTAATGAAATTCCTGCTGATGTATTGTCCAAGATTGTATCAAGGGATCAACACTGTACCTATGTGCAGAAGTTGGGTTTGTACTGATATTGTACGAACACGCTGCCCAGTGATGTTCACAGAAAGGGGGAGGATGTTGGTTTCTGCTTTCCTTCACTGTGCAGCGAAAGGGCTTGTCACGAGACAGGTGTTTACATTCCACAGTCTGTACTGTTGGAGTTTCTCACGGGAAAGGGAGACTGGATGTGACGTACACTGGTTTCCTGTTTTTCACTGTGTGATTCTCTCCAAGCTGTCGAGGAGAGAGGATGCATTATCTGCTTCTGCAGAGGCAAGATGTCTTTCTGTAATATATCAGCTTTGAACTGTAAATAAAGCAATATAGAGTATGTAGTGCGTACTCCTCATCCTTCTGCTGGGCACGGAACTCTGCTTTACACCAACACTATCTTGTTCCTCTGCTTATCTGAAAATAATTTGAGTACTGATTGCTTTATGCATAAAACATCACGTGGATGACTGCAGATAGTTTTAACATAATCCTGAAATGCTTTACCAATATCTAATTTATACTACCATATTATTGTTGTTTACTTAAGTTTTGTTATACTTGTAAATAAATAAAAACTTATTCTGTACAAGAAGGACACTGACAAACTGGAACGTGTCCAGAGGAGGGCAACCAAAATGGTCAAAGTCCTGGAAACGATGCCTTATGAGGAACGGCTAAGGGAGCTGGGCATGTTTAGCCTGGAGAAGAGGAGGTTAAGGGGTGATATGATAGCCATGTTCAAATATATAAAAGGATGTCACATAGAGGAGGGAGAAAGGTTGTTTTCTGCTGCTCCAGAGAAGCGGACACGGAGCAATGGATCCAAACTACAAGAAAGAAGATTCCACCTAAACATTAGGAAGAACTTCCTGACAGTAAGAGCTGTTCGACAGTGGAATTTGCTGCCAAGGAGTGTGGTGGAGTCTCCTTCTTTGGAGGTCTTTAAGCAGAGGCTTGACAACCATATGTCAGGAGTGCTCTGATGGTGTTTCCTGCTTGGCAGGGGGTTGGACTCGATGGCCCTTGTGGTCTCTTCCAACTCTATGATTCTATGATTCTATTATTCTAAATGCTTTTTCAGCATCAGTGAAAACAAAGCTGTTTCAATTTTATTCTGACAACTTTCAATTATTAAGTTCGACGCTCTTGTATTACCAGATAGTAAACAGCCTGTAATAAAACCTGTCCAGATGAATATATCTAGTTATAACTTTATTTAAACTCCACGTATATGCTGTAGCAAGAATTTTTATAATATTGATTTAACAAGGACGCTGGTCTGCAAGATGAAGGTAACACTGGATATTTCCTTTCTTGTGAATCAATGTTGCTTTTTGTATTTTTCCAAGGCTTTGTTAAACCTTTAACTGTTCTACATTCTTCAAATAAGTTATTTAATGGTCCTATCAATATATCTTGGAGAAATTTATTACATTCTGCAGGCAATCCATCCAGATCAGGCGTTTTATTATTTTTAAGGGAACTTACAGTGTCATATATTAACTGAGTGCTGAAATCAGCAATCAAAATCAGTTTCTCCTCTTTAGTAAATGTTGGATTTTTTTATTTTTATTTTTTTTCTTGAGGTTGTATTGATGGGTATAGTCTTTTTTTTTAAGGTTTAAAATAATTTAATTGTTTCTTCAATATTTTTAGATATTCTATGTTCTTTTAAAAATACAAGTGGAATCAGGGCTTTTTTTTTACTTGCTCCTCTACTAGTGTACATGCTAACAGATTATCAGCTTCCCGTCCTTTCTCAAAATATTTGAGTAAAATTAAAGGCTTTTTTCCCTGCTTCATGAACATTTCACAGTTCTAACATATTTCTGTATTTCACAGGTTCTGCATAAATATTATCTGACATCACAACCCTGTGTTGCTGTTCCTAATTTCTTATTTTCTCAAACAGCTATTTATTTAATGTGGTGTGCTGTTTCTGCAAATACTGTAACTTGACGTATTTATTAACAAACCTCGTGCAAAAGCTTTTGCCATATTCCAAATTATTTTCCAATTTATTTCACTAGTGACATTATGTTGGAAAAAAATTCTTGCAGATTATTCTGTATTGTCTCTACAATTCTCGAATTTTGTAATATGAATATAGTTAACCTCCAACTGAGGCTTAAACACGCTGTTCTTCCTTCCCAAGTTAAACATCTTGGCACATTATCAGAAATGCTTTGAATTCCTATATCTGATAGTAGCTCATCAGCTAAATAAAGCAGATAAAGGAGAATTTCAAAAAGTAAACTTGTGTTTTTGCTTGGTCTGCTATTGAACAATGTGATTTTTTTTATTAGATATGTATTTATAAAATGTCATTCATTGGTCAGATGCAAAGTTTGGGATCTCCTTAAAGAAGCTTTGAGTACTTTCAGTGTTTCTAGTTTTAATGTCTTATGTCCAACTTTGGGGTTATAATCCCATTAAAGTCCCCTGCATATAACACATTTCCTTCATATTTATATAGGATTCTAGCCCTCATGGTCACAGTGGGTGGGCAGGGGGAGAAGCTTTTAACACTAGAGGCATATTTAGGGGTTGGAAGTGATGCAGCTGTGGTTTCATAGCTCCACCTGCAACCAGCAGGAATCAGCCCTGAAGATTTATATTTATCTGTGTGTGTGTGGTCTTAGCTACAAGCTTGGTTAAACTAAAGTTCGCCTAGAAACTGACAAAACCACAAACTTTTGCATTTCAGAGCCCTGATCCAGAGAGCCCATGGGCACAGAGGGGGCTGCTTGCCCAATGCCCAAGTACTCAGCCCATTTCACAGATGTTGCTCTCAGCAAATCTTACTAACAGCTCTGTTAAGAAGGCTGGTATTATTAATCCCCGTATTAAATGTTACAGGCAGGAGGAGGCGGTGGAAAGATGTGAGATAACAGCTCACTATAGGCCACTCAGAAAGTTCGCATGTGAAATGCGAGGTGAAGCAGGGGCTTCCTGCTTATGCTTGTGCCTTTAACCTTCCGACTATTACCAGCTCTTGATAAAAGCTCTGTGCAGCTCACAAAACAACGCACATGGAAACTGCATGGGGGAAGCGCATTAGGGAATGTGTGGCTGCACACAGTGCTGGTTTTATGTATAAGCTAAACAAGCTATAGCTTAGGGCCCCACTCTGTTGGGGCCCCAAAACAAATTTAAGGGGGGGGGGGGGAAATGGATGTATATTTCCAAAATAAAAAAGAAGGCTGATTGCCAAAGAATTGATGCTTTTGAATTATGGTGCTGGAGGAGACTCTTGAGAGTCCCATGGACTGCAAGAAGATCAAACCTTTTCCTTCTGAAGGAAATCAGCCCTGAGTGCTCACTGGAAGGACAGATCCTGAAGCTGAGGCTCCAATACTTTGGCCACCTCATGAGAAGAGAAGACTCCCTGAAAAAGACCCTGATGTTGGGAAAGATGGAGGGCACAAGGAGAAGGGGACGACAGAGAACGATTTGGTTAGACAGTGTTCTCGAAGCTACCAGCATGAGTTTGACCAAACTGCGGGAGGCAGTGGAAGACAGTGGAAGACCTGGCATGCTCTGGTCCATGGGGTCACGAAGAGTCAGACACAACTAAACAACAACAACAACATTCTGCATGGACTGGTTGCATGTCAACAGGTGCAAATGGCTTTAGATACCTATTAGGTCCATAAATTACCATATAGCATACATTCAACAACAAAAAACAGCGACAATTTGTTGTTGACAAAGGATAGATGGACATATAAAGGGCCCCATTACCTTCAGTGGCTTAGGGCCTCATCAAAATTACTCTGGCCCTGCTCCTGACTATTACCAGCTGTTGATAAAAAGCTCTGTGCAGCTCACAAAACATCACACATGGAAACTGCATGGGGGAAGCACATTAAGGAATGTGCGTGCATGCGTAAACTGTGTGGCTGCATGCTGCAGCTTCTGAACATTTGCGGTGTCTTGATCCCCACACAGAATCTTGCTTCCCCTGTCCAAGTTATGTTAGCAGGATCGGTTCGCGAAAGAAGAGCTTTGTTCAAAGGCAGGCACTGTGTGATTTTTCATTCCAAAACAAAACATCAGCTCTGTAATATGTGAAGTGTGAAGCACACCTCTGAGCGTGCGCAAAATGCATTTTCCTCCTTTCCCCCTCCCATCTCACGAAAAGCCACAGTCTCTCCACACATTTAGGATTAAAACAGTGAGGTCTGTACGTATCATATAGGACACAAGTATACAGGAGCCCCAGCACATAACAATATAAAAATTTAAGCACTGCAAACGTAATAAGAATACTGCAGTCTCCTCTTTCTTTTTAGTTCGGTTTGTAGACTTTCAATTTTAAAGTTTCACACCAGATCCCTTCCTTCCCTCCCAGGGCCGGATTTAGATTAGATGAGGCCCTAAGCTACTGAAGGTAATGGGGCCCTTTATATGTCCAGCTGTCCTCTGTCAACAACAAATTGTCGCTATTTTTTGTGTTGAATATATGCTATATGGTCATTTATGGACCTAACAGAAAGCCATTTGCACATAACAAAATATGTATTTTATCAAAGTAAATGTTGAGCTGAAATATAATTAAGAAGTATATTAATAGTGAAATACAAATAATCATTAAGCTCTAACTTGAAATGATTTTTTATTCACAACAAACTTAATAATGCAAACACACTGGCATTTGGCAATAATAAAAGTTCCTTTAGAAACACAATTTACAAAGACTCATACTTTTTTTGGGGGGGTGCAAGAGAGTGGGGCCCTAAGCTATAGCTTCTTTAGCTTATACGTAAATCCGGCACTGTTCCCTCCTATGATTTTTGAGCCTCCTAAGCCAAAGATCTCTTTTCTATGAACCTACAGTAACTGAGTGAAGTTACGCAACTCCCAGATGTATGCGACGCAAATGCTACAACTAACAAAGAGCTAGTTGCAAGAACAGGAGCAGGGAGGTGGAAAATAGAAAAGTGTTAAAATAGGCGGCCACGGCAGAAGACGCTTTTGATTTCTTGCACCCCTGCAGAAAATTAAAGCAAACCAAAGAAGCCATTTGCAAGAGATTTTCATAAAGGGAATGGTGTGTGGGCCTGAGAAGAGTGAAAGAGAAATTGCAGAAAGTTAGATTTAATAAGGATGAATAATAATAATAATAATGAGTGTTTTTACTATTGTCAGGAAGATCAAGGGAAGCTTGCTTCCTCCAGTGAAAAATCTGCTGGTATAGGGGCCAATGTCTACACCACTCAACACATTCTATACATATTGGCACCAACACATTTTTTTAAAAAAATATGATTTGTACTAGAAGCAGTTTGAAAACATTATTTTCCTGTTTGGGGGTTGGGGATGAATCACAAAACCTGCAAGCTATTCTATGATAATTTTTGTCTTGGCAATATATAAAAAAATCCCATATTTTGTTGTTTCAATGGGATTTTAGAAGCCCTTTTTAATTTTTGCAAAGTGCTGTGGGGAAATACCTTAATCTGTTAATAAAAATATGGGGGGTGTATAAAATTTGTTAATGGGATATTAAATACTATAACTTGTCCCTTGCCAAAGACGTGGGGTGGGTAACACATTTTTTTAATGCATATAAAAAATATGCACCCCCAAGTCTCTTCAGTTGAATTGGTTACTTCCAAATGTGAATGAAGTTGGGCACACATTTTAAATTCTGCCAATCTCAGCTACTTTGTTAACCGACAGATACATTACAAAATCTCCTTGTTATTATTATTGTTATTATTCAAATTTGATGTTCAACAGCAAGTATTTAAACACAACCACCACCAGAGGGTAAAATCTCCAACTAAGTTCTACTTAGAGTAGACGCACCGAAATTATTGGACCCAAGTTAGTCATGTTATTTCATTTCAATGGCTCTTCTGTGAGTAGAAGCAGCAGTCACCAGAGTACCTGCAGAAACCCAATGGCACGTGAGCCCTAAATCTTTACAGCCATATTAAAATCTATACAGTTAAACATGCCAGTGAAGATATATTCTGTACTCAGTGACAGATGAATTAACGAGGGGTGGGGGGAGGAAAGCAATCCTAAGGAGTTTTAAATGAAGTAATTAAATCAGACACACACACAAACCCAATGCAGCTTTTCTGGTAGGCAATGAATAGGATTGTTGCTTCAATCATTTTAAATATATGTCTTTGAAATAACACGAGGACGGGCCTTCTCTGCAGTGGCTCCCGGCTGTGGAATGCTCTCCCCAGGGAAGTTCGCCTGGTGACTTCGCTTTTGCCTTCACTGCCTTTAGGCGCCAGGCAAAAATGTTCCTTTTCAACCAGGCCTTTGCCTGACTTGATCTACACCCTATACCCTTTTTAAAAAAATACTGGCTCTTTTGGGGGTTCTTTTATTGGGTTGTTGGTTTTGTTTTTATTTTATGTATTTGATATTTTATGTGAACCATCCTGAGACCTTTGGGTATAGGGCGGTATAGAAATTAAATAAAAAATAAAATAAAATAAAATAAATAAACAAACATTTCCAGTTTATGCATTCCTCTTTGAGGGTTGCTATCTATACAATAAATGGTGACAAAGTGTGAGAAATTCGCCAGTTTCTGCTTGATGGGACCTTTTTTTGTTTTGTTTTTTGTAAATCAAAACCTTCTAAACTTTAAAAACATCAGTATTTATTTATTTTTTTAAAAAATAATAATGTTAAAGCATTTAATTTTGAGGAATGTTTTTTCAGTGGTTTTTGCTTTTTTAAAAAACCACTATTTTGTGCATTTCACGTTATTTCCATTAACCTGATCTCAACAATCGCCCACACTCTCAAGAGAAGGTAGCACATATGTAAACAACAGGACCAAAACAAGCCACGAAAAGCAACGGTACTCATGCACCACGTAACCTCAGAATCTAGTAGCATGAGAGAATCTTACTTTTCAGGGTTTTTGTTTTCCAGAAACAGTTTATAGACCATACGGCTCCACCAAGAGTCTAGGTAGGTTTATCCTAATCTGCCAAATACCTCGCCCCTTCTCACTGCTGGCAGAAGTTGGATAACTGTGCCAAATTAATCAAACATGGATAAAGTATATTTGCTGCGGATTAATTATATACATGCAGATCTCACAATGTGCTATTAGAAAAGCATATACCGTATATATACACACACACAAACACACACGCTTCACCCCAGTATATGCATTTTTGCACACATTAATTTGTCTGGAGAACTACACTGCAAAATTCTGCTGAATTCCCCCTGGAAGGAAAAAAAAAGCCCTGCACAGAAGTGAAAAATTTCAAAGGTGTTTCAGTGTGTTTGTGTATTGTATGGAAGAGTGCAAATTAAGCAAGCTTCCTTCTAGATACAAGCTGAACTGAATTTATCCCTACTTTTATACTGAGCGTGTATATATTATATCTATAAGAAATGGTGAGCGTGTTGCACTGTATATTTCAAGGCGTTCCCCCTTCTTTGCAGATGAAGGCTGAGCAAGATATTCTCCCCTCCCACCACTGCTTGGCTCCTTCCTCAAGCCCCTGGCAGTGCAATGGAACACAGGGTTCTGTGTGTGGTTTCTATGTGGCTGGCGGGGGGGAGCCTAAATCTATAGCCACTGCGGGTGGAAGGAGCGAAGAGCGAGCCTCGTAAACAGGCCCGCCGCACAACCAAATGAGAAAAAGCACGAAACCACAGCATTATCTACCATCTCGGCGTGGCTCAGTGGGCAGGAGAGCAGAGCTGTGTGGGGAGAGGAAATGGCCGGGCAGAACTAACATACCACCCCTTAAAATAAATTTAAAAACTATACAAGAAAATGCACGGGGCTACCAGCCACAGATACTCCCACTGCTTCTTGTTTTATTTTAAAGATTGTCGGTGCTTGTTCACACACTGCATACAGTGGTACCTCGGGTTAAGTACTTAATTCGTTCCGGAGGTCTGTTCTTAACCTGAAACTGTTCTTAACCTGAAGCACCACTTTAGCTAATGGGGCCTCCTGCTGCTCCTGCGCCGCCGGAGCATGATTTCTGTTCTCATCCTGAAGCAAAGTTCTTAACCTGAAGCACTATTTCTGGGTTAGCGGAGTCTGTAACCTGAAGCGTATGTAACCTGAAGCGTATGTAACCTGAGGTACCACTGTATTAACTAACGGGAGTGGGGACAGGGAAGGTGCTTTTGACCCGAAAAAATAGACTAATGTGCATTTGGAAGATGCGGAGCAGCAACAACACAAGAAAGCCCAGGTTATGAATTTTGGCAAAGTTTAGGACTGGTGATTTAAGGTAGCCAAAATGAGCAGGTAATCTTGTTATGGGAGGTGGCTCCTCAGTACTTCTTTCCAAAGCAAGACCTCAAGTCTGGGACATGTGGAGCAGAAATGAAACAATGCCTCTGAGCATGGGCAGAGGGCCTTTCCTTAGCCCCCTCACCCCACCGTAGGCAAGCGCAGACTGCCTCAGTGCCAGTGGGGTGGGGTGGGAAGACTAGAGTTTAAATCCCCACTCAGCCATGAGGCGAACGGCGTGGGCAGTCTCCCTCGCAGGGTTGTTGTGTGGATAAAATGAAAGAGGGAAGAGACCTGTGTATAACACATTGATCTCCCTGAAGGAATGGTGGGATGTAAAGTGTGAAAAATTAAATAAACAAGCCATCTCACCTTCTGTCTTGGGCACCTTGCCATCTGCCAAGCTGGCATTATGCGGAAGGCGGCTGCAGTCGTTCAGAGTGGGTGAGCGGCTACGGGAAAGTCTCCCCACGCACTCTCAAGAGCAAACTCATATTTTTCACATCTTCCAGGGCTGAGCTGCTGCTGCTCTGGAAGGAAGTTCTGGTGAAGCCTCTATCGTAACAATAAGCTTGCGAGAACCTATTCTTTCCTCCGACCTCAGCAGCCGGGCTCCAGGAATTCAGTCAAAGCTTCAACACCCACCTCCCCAACTGCAACGGAGGGCAACTGAGATATTGCCCAGCAGCAGTTTATGTGGCCTTGTTGTATCTCGCTTTCCACAAGAGGGCGAGGTCAGCAAAATGTGGTTGCAAAATTCAAACGTGCTTCTATGGATGGAGGGGGGGGGTGGAGGGAGGAGATGAAAGCCAGAGGGGCCTTTTAGTCTGCTACAGCAAGAACACACAAAAATGTCCCCCTGGCACCCTGAAGACTAACCCTTTTATTGCACTACAGGCTACTGTGGAGTACAGTCCACGTTTGGCCCCAGAATTCACCATCTACATACTCAGGGTTTCCCAGCTGCTGCTTGGACTACAACTCCCATGATCCCTAGCTAGCAGGACCAGTGGTCAGGGATGATGGGGAGTGTAGTCCGAAAACAGCTGGAGACCCAAGTTTGGGAAATCCCCGAGTCACTGAAAGGTAAAACTTCATGCATGTCGTGAATGTTTGCACCACAATAAATCTGCTAGGCTTTAAAGGTGCCGTAAGACTATTTTCTTCTGTCCTCCTATGAAACAAAGGAGGCTCTTTTCAGCTTGAAATCAGACCAATCTATAATCTATGCCGGTAGGGTGGCTCCTTACGCATTGCCGAAACAGAGGACAAAAGGGGGATACAGCTCTGCATAAAATTTGCATGTGCCGATCTCGCTATATGGTATTTTTGTAAGGAAAAAAAATGTTCATGCGCTGCAGTTCGTATCACAACCTCAAGCAAGCACACATCCTTTTTAAAGCAGGGACCCTGGGGCCCTCGAGATATTATTGGAATCCATGTCTAGCCCAACAGCGTGTGATTGAGAGCCACAGATTCCCCACCTTCGGTTTATTGTCCATGCATAGCCAACGTAGGAGGACTATGATTGGTTTTAGCAGTTGCCCTTCAACAGTGGACCCTAGTGCCCTTTGGACTATGAAACCCAAAAGCTTGTAGAGGAAGCGCATATGAGTCATGTTTCCTTTTCTGATAGTTCCCGGGGAATGTGTGAAGGGGGGAATTTGCGTGCCCTTCAGAGAAAGCCCTCGCAGGCGTCAGAAGAAGACAGATCCAGCCCCCTGGGGTCTCAAACCACCGCAAAATTCACCTGCGAAAGCCCTGCTGAAATTAACAGGTGGCTCTTTGCACAGTCCCCATTCATTTCAGTGAGGCACCTGCGGGGGCTATTTCTCAGCATATCATGCCCCACAGTGCTCAAGGGGCTGGTGTAGAAGCTGTCTGGCCTTTCAGCCTCAGGAATGCACCATTTCACACTTCCAACATCATCACTATCGCTGTTGCTTTTGTTCTTTTAGCAATCGGCAGCGGTAGGGCTGTAGTTTTCGGTGGCAGAACATCGGCCTTGCATGCTGGAGGGCCCATGGTTCAGGCCCCGCCATGTCCAGGAAGGGTGGGGAAAGGCCTGAACCCTGAGGAACTGCTGCCAGCCAGTGTAGACTAAGGAGATTGTTAGCCGCTTTGAGACTCCTTAAAAAGCTAAAGGGACCCCTGACCATTAGGTCCAGTCGTGGCCGACTCTGGGGTTGCGGCACTCATCTCGCTTTATTGGCTGAGGGAGCCGGCGTACAGCTTCCGGGTCATGTGGCTAGCATGACTAAGCCGCTTCTGGCTAACCAGAGCAGCGCACGGAAATGCCGTTTACCTTCCCGCCAGAGTGGTACCTATTTATCTACTTGCACTTTGAGGTGCTTTCAAACTGCTAGGTTGGCAGGAGCAGGGACCGAGCAACGGGAGCTCACCCCGTTGTGGGATTTCGAACCACCGACCTCCTGATTGGCAAGTCCTAGGCTCTGTGGTTTAACCCACAGCGCCACCTGCGTCCCTTGAGACTCCTTAGGGTAGTGAAAAAGCGGGATATCAGATCCAAACTCCTCCTCCTCCTTCTTCTTCTAAGCTAAATGGGCCCATGGGTCCGACTCAGCACAAGACAGCTTCCTCTGTTCCTAGTTTGGCTGCACCTTTTAGGGTAAGTCCTCACAAGCTAGCCGACGATAAAAATGTTAAAAACAAAGCAAGCAAGCGCATGATAAAAACGCAACCAGATTCCACCCCCCAGAGATGCAAAAGAGAGAGGAATTGTGACTCACTTGGGCTTCCTGGAAAAGGGCAAAGCTGCTCAAAGAATCTTCTGGCATAAGATATATATATTTTTCTTATCTTTTCTGGATATGATAATCCAAGAGTTCTGGCTTTAATATTTGTAAGGCCCTTTCTCTTTTTAAACCTACTGCTACTCACCCCAAATCCTTGGGATGCTATAGATTAAAAATTGAATAAACAAACTGCCACTCACTTTTTCGACTATGCTTAGATGCCCCTGCTGAGTTCCTGCTGTGAGCCTGAGCCGCCTCGTGCCAGGGTGGGAGGCCAATTTGCCCCCCCCCCCTTACAACCCTAGTGCGTGAAAAAGCTATGTGGGCACTTTGGCCAAAGCTGGCACAGCTAGCATGACTCGAGAGTGAATTTTAGGTATGTGGGATAAGCCTCTCCCTCCCACCGTCCCTCTCCACTTGGAGCTTTCATTTTCAAATCAGAGAGAAATGAAAGGAAGAGGGGGAGATAATGAACGAACGAGAACGTGATTAAAAACCTACAGTCCCCTCCGCCTTTCTGTGGCTAAGGTTTTGGGGAGAAGTGACTAGTTCAGGAAGTTTAAAAGACCAAAGGAAAGAAAAAAAACCTCTTCAGAATTAAATTGTGCGCTCCGTATTGCCAAGCAATGGAAAAGCAGAGTTTACAAAAAACGGAACTGCATTTACAAGAAAGGCAATTACAAGAAAGCTGCAAGCGCTGGTCGCTCCTTCCTCTCAAGGACTGGCACTGCTGGCAATCTTACGATGCCTACATGGACTAAATAACGTGGCGCTGTGGGGACATGCCATGTGCATTTGTCCACGTCAAATTATGGGCAAGTATCAGCTCATCTATGTGACCAAGAGTCCAGCGCTCCAGCCTCACATACCCCTTCCTTACTTTTTTCTTTACTTGTGTTGTTGTGGTTAATGCCAGGCTGAGAGGAGGGAACCCCTGAAATAACGATTCAATTGTCAGAAGTATAAATTGGATGGAGGCATGGTTATATGGATGGATGGAGATGAAAGACAAGTTTTGGAAGGAACGCAACTAAGTACTAAGCAGCTGCCCGACTTGCACATTTGGAAATGAAAGGAAAGACCACAACTGCGCCCTGGAGGCCATTTGTAATAGGATGAACCGAAGAAAAGTTAACCGCAGCAGCTGCATGCTTCGGGAGCTGCAGTGCCTGAACCAAGAGGCAGGCAGGTGGAAGAGACAGCAAAGTTTGCATGAAAATAGGCATTTGGAACACAGAGTTATAAATAGGAAGCCAGAATAAAGTACACAGAGGTCAAAACAGCATGTTCGGCTTGTCGATATTGGGACCTCCCTAGCGGCCTCCCTCCAGTACTGAAGGCATCATCAACTTCAGGGAGACTGATAGCAGACGTTGCCCAGGCCCGGCCCTACCATTTGGCAAAGTGGGTGGACCTCGTCAGGAGGCAGGTGCTCAGGGGCAGCACTGGAATTCCCTGGCTGTTCCCTGTGGCATGGAAAACAGATTCTGGGGCCATGTTTTGTTGATCCACTGCCTCAAAAGCAACCCTCTTCCTAGTGGACTTGCTAGTGTTGGGACGATCAAACGCAGCTCTAGATAGAGCTTTTTTCCCATTTTTTTATACATATACAACTGATGGATCTAGTTCTTACAGCAATACAAAATTCAGCAAGTGACCTCATTTCCCCTAAGTTGCGCATATATATATATATATATATATATATATATAACCCCACAGCTGTCTTCTTTGTGCAAATCTCCATTAAGTCAATGGATCTCCAAACGGATTGCTCTTTCCTTTATTGTGAAAACAGAAACAAAGGGGAACAGAACCCTCTAGCTCCTCTCTGCCATCTGCACTCCAACACTTCCACATTAGCCCCTACACACGGTGTCATTCTCTATCTGTCCACAGCTCAGCTCTGCCTACTTGACTTCCGCCCTGCCCCCCCCCCCCTGCTACACACAATGTGGCACATTTGATCTGGTTTTATGAAAAGCCATTGTCTTCTCTCCGTTTGCATGGCATACACAGTTGTCAAGGATCCTCTCTCACCTTGCGAGCGGTCTGGACAAGGCCCAACCTGATGTGCCAGCAATCGATAAAGGCAAACAAATAAAATGAAAACCCAGACACAAAACATGAAATGCAACTTGGCTCAAGCCAAGGCTGACAGGAGGATTCTTTTGGGTTTTTTCAGGTTCAAAGGGGGGAAGCAGGAAGAGACAATACCTATAACAATGTCAAATTATCCCAGTACAGTGGTACCTCGGGTTACAGATGCTTCAGGTTACAGACTCCGCTAACCCAGAAATAGTACCTCAGGTTAAGAACTTTGCTTCAGGATGAGAACAAAAATCGTGCGGTGGCGGCGCGGCGGCAGCAGGAGGCCCCAGTAGCTAAAGTGGTGCTTCAGGTTAAGAACAGTTTCAGGTTAAGAACGGACCTCCAGAACAAATTAAGTTCTTAACCCGAGGTACCACTGTATAAGTTAGGGAATCAGCTACTGAGCTGAACTTAAAACTGTGCAAACTGAAAGCTGTCCTGCTAAAAGTGATCCTGTGGTTCTCTCAGTGATCCAGGGGATCAGAAGCTCTGAATTCTCCCATCATGTGGCATGTGGCAGTTTCCAGGGAAAGGACTTTCACACTTATGATGCCCCCAATGTAGAAAGCCTTCCTCAGGAAGGCTCATCCGGCACCTACACTGATGTCATTTCAGCAGCAGGGAAAGACCTGTTATTTTATCAGGCCTTTCCATCTAAACTGCTTTTATCTTTATGGGTTTTTGGTTTTGTTTTGTATTTATGTCTTGGAAGACGACACTTTTATGTTTGGTCAATGTTTTTACATTTTTCAATAAAGCTTGCCCCCCCCCCCCAAATTTTCAGATCCATGTTCTTACACTGCTCTTTTAAGATCCTGCTGCTTTGATTCTGTAGTTTTTAATGCTTTCTATTGAAATTTTAATTTAATTTTGTAAACTGCCCTGGGGATTTCTCCACCAATCAGTGAAGGAGCAGCTGCTCACTCAAGCGCTTACTTCCCTCTTCCCTCCTCATTCTTTTTCCTTTTGTAACTTGCACAGGAGGCAACTCCTAGGGGCCGAGGGGCCTTTGGGCCCCTCAATAAAATATTTGAGGGGGCCAGACCCCACCAAAGTTGATGGGCATTGCCATTTGAATAGTGTGTGTGCAGCACATTAAGCGATCAATTATGTGGGGTGGGACCTACCTAGCCCCCCCCCAATATTTTATTCAAGTTGGCACCTCTGGTATCTTTTATCCAGATTGCAAACGTGCAGGCAGGAACCAGCTCAGCTTTTGCATTCATGTATGATGCATGGGAATTTTGAGGTGCCTTATAAGCGTTAAGCGACAACAACAATAAATTCCTGTGACAAAATTAATTGCAACTGATCTGCTGTGCGGTTTCAGGTGCTGGCCAGGGGCACAAATAAAAGAACAGGGGGAAATAATGAAGACCTCGAACAAATGTTCTGCTCAGCTTCTTCTATATTTGGATGCAACTATAGTAAACGCAGAGGGGAAAGGGGAAGTGGGCAAGCATTGTTTGGTCTGTGCACTTGCCATGTCTCTGAGATATTTGTCAGTCAAAGCACCTCTTCCCTGAAAAGTAGAATCTTTCATGGTTCACGGTGAAATGGGGCGTATACAAATTTATCAATATGCACTTGCTGCCTGCTGAGTTCTCCCAGTTTTCCTTTACAAGCTAAACCAAGAATTTGGAAAGAACTGAGATTTCATTCAGGTGCCTTACAAAACAGCACCCGGGCTGTTACAAAACAGCATCTGTAATGGAAGAAACGACATCCTGCAAAACCAGAACAGCAGTTTGCAGTGAGGCAAAGTTTAAGACTTCTTATGCTGTTTTAGACTGCCTCAGGTTTAATTAGAAGGCCCCATCCCTTTTTGAAGAAAGTTGTGGTAGTTGCCTCAAAATTATTCTAGCAAAGCACCAAACCATCTGAGAATTCGCTGCCTATTCTGGAGCGGTTAAAACGAATTAAGATACAGTGGTACCTCGGGTTACATACGCTTCAGGTTACATACGCTTCAGGTTACAGACTCTGCTAATCCAGAAATAGTGCTTCAGGTTAAGAACTTTGCTTCAGGATGAGAACAGAAATTGAGCGGGAGCAGCAGGAGGCCCCATTAGCTAAAGTGGTGCTTCAGGTTAAGAACAGTTTCAGGTTAAGTACGGACCTCTGGAACGAATTAAGTACTTAACCCGAGGTACCACTGTACTGCAGAGTGGAGAGAAACTGCAGAATGAAGCTTGTAAAAAGAGGCTGCTGGATGACCCAAACTTTTTTCATCTTGTAAATAAAGATTTCCCATCAGTTATATTAATGCTTTAGTCACTGGAGAAGTTCAACAAATAATTGGGGGTGGGGAGGGAGAAAAGAGATCAATGCAAGGGAGATGAAGTTATGCCAGACACCAATGGTCTTATCAAGGCTGTTAAACATGCATGCCATGTGCTGGAAGTCCCCCGTTCAAATCTTTTTTCAACAGCGCACTGGGTGACAAATTGTTCTCTCGGCTTCATTTTGCTCCTTGTTCCTGGCGCCCTCCCCCGCAAACAGAATAAACCTAATTAAGAACGTAAGAATAGCTGCTGCAGGATCAGGCCAAAGGCCCGTCTAGTCCAGCATCCTATTCCTACAGTGGCCAACCAGATACCTATGGGAAGGCCGCAAGCCACGACCTCAGCACAACTGCACTCTCCTCACTTGTAATCCCCGGCGACTGGCATTCACAGGCATCCCACCTCTGAACGTGAAGGCAGAGCGTGGCCATTGTGACAGCCACTGACACAGCCGTATTCCCCAGGAATTTGTCTAATCCTCTTCTAAAGGTGATGGGCACCACTACCTCTTGTGAGAGTGGATTCCATAGATACAAAGGCAGCTGTGCAAATTCTGCCTCGCCTCAGACGACTGTACCGAGCTAAGAGCGCAAGTGAAGCACTTTCAGCATTTACCCAAAACAACCGGCTAATTATATGCACTCTTCTTACATTTATTAGATGTGGAATTTGACGCAGGCAAGGTAGGAGGGCCAGTATGAACAGAGGACCCCAGTGTCTTCCCAACAACATCCTTTTCCCTCGCTCCCTCTTCTTCCTCCTTGCCCTTCGGGTCCTTTTTCACTATTTTCCTATGGCCTTCCCAGTGCCGGATTTACGTATAAGCTAAACAAGCTATAGTTTGGGGCCCCACTCTCTTGGGGGCCCCCAAAAAAAATTAAGGGAGGAAAAAACCTGGATGTACATTTCCAAAATATAAGATAAAAAACATACAGCAACAGTGGCAAATGGCTTTAGATACCTATTAGTTCCATAAATTACCATATAGCATATATTCAACACAAAAAACAGCAACAATTTGTTGTTGACAAAGGACAGCTGGACATATAAAGGGCCCCATTACCTTCAGTAGGTTGGGGCACGGGTCAGCAAACTTTTTCAGCAGGGGGCCAGTCCACGGTCCCTCAGACCTTGTGGGGGGCCGGACTATATTGGGGGGGGGATGAACGAATTTCTATGCCCCACAAATAACCCAGAGATGCATTTTAAATAAAAGGACACATTCTACTCATGTAAAAACATGCTGATTCCCGGACCGTCCGTGGGCCGGATTTAGAAGGTGATTGGGCCGGATTCGGCCCTGGGCCTTAGTTTGCCTACCCATGGGTTAGGGCTTCATCAAACCTAAATCCAGCCCTGGGCCTTCCCATCATCTCTCTCTCTCTCTCTCTCTCTCTCTCTCTCTCTCTCTCTCTCTCTCTCTGAGTCCTTGCCCTCTCACATCCCCCTGGGTCCTTGCCCTCTCACATCATTATAATAAGGCCACCCTCATTACCACTCTGCAGCAAACAAAACTGCCACTCTAGCTTTCTTGCCACATCTCTTTACACTCGGTTCTTTTTCTGAGGAGAGGAAGAGAGAATAAGTGCACTGAAAAAATGGACCCCCAACCTCCTCTCTCAAGGCACATCTTGTTAGTGATTTGCCGGGGGTAGAGATTGAGGTAAAAGCTACCGGGTTATGCTCTTGAGCTTCTATGTTGAGGGGGGACAGAGTCACGAATTTGAAACAGCAAGCTCAAAAACAGCGTTACCAGCCCATTAATGCTCCTGTTAATATGCTGGATGTCACAAATGCTAAGGCACCAAGGGAACCTTAGGAGGGAGATGAACCGCAACCTGCTGCTGCGAGACCCAGTAAAGGGAAATGACCGGAAGAGCGAAGAATAAAAAATGATTCTTAGCCACCAGACAATAGTCTTGGCTGGATTTCAGCTGAGTCAGGATGGTGACTAAGCAGTTCTTGTTTTACAGAGGAGGTGATCAGTGGAAGCAATACACTTACTGTTCATTCAGAACCATGGTCCCCTTTCTCCTTCTGTGCCTCCTTGCAGAGTTCAAACAGATCTATGGCTCAGAGGCCTCTTTTCTCACTCAGCACAAATAAAGAGCGGAGGTAGGTGTCACATCGGCTCCCTTTGACACATTTTTAATTCACACTTCACACCCCCTTTCTGCAACCCCTCTCCCCCTCCTCCTCCCTCAAACCTCAATTAATTAAAAAGAACATGCAAATCGAAATGCCAGATTTTTTGTTTTTTTCAAGAAAGCAAAAGCCAAAACCCTCACATCTCCCCAAACCTCTTCCACCACCAAACGTTTGCCATAGGAGCTGCTAAAATGTATACTTAATTTAAAAAACACGGGCTCTTCTGCCCTCTATATGGGTTTCCATTTTGGTTGGTTCTCTAGCCACAAAAGGGAGCAACTAATACCAGGGGGGGGGGGGGGCATTATTTCCAACAATATTATTTCCAGAGGGATTGCCCTGTGTTAGTCTGTGCACACATTGCCATGTGTTCTGTCTCCAGCACAATCTCACCAGTGATGCCCAGTGCCCCATTCAACAGAGAGAGAGGGATAATAATAATAATAATTTATTATTTATACCCCGCCCATCTGGCTGAGGTTCCCCAGCCACTCTGGGGGGCTCCCAACAGAATATTAAAAACACAATAAAACATCGAACATTAAAAACTTCCCTAAACAAGGTTGCCTTCATATGTCTTCTAAAAGTCAGATAGTTGTTTATTCCATTGACATCTGATGGGAGGCTGTTTCACAGAGCGGGCACCACTGCCGAGAAGGCCCTCTGCCTGATTCCCTGTAACCTCACTTCTCGCAGTGAGGGAACCACCAGAAGGCCCTCGGAGCCGGACCCTCAGAGGGAAGGCCCCCAATAGAGCAGGAATGGTTTCCCATCTTTTGCATCAAGCAAAGTAAGGCACATTACCATATAAAGAGAGCTTCCCCCGTTAGACCATTAAATCCAGAGACTATGGCCTGGGGAGCCATCATTTTACATCCTCATTCCCTCCCTGCCCCCCCCCAAATAACCAGCCTTCATCTGTGACCACTGCCATACACAAAAAAACTTATTATGTATTAATTTATTCTCAGCCATCTTGGAGACTTACTGTCAGGCAGAAAGATAGGATAAAAACTTTCTAAATATATACATGCTAGGGGTTACGCCACTGCTTGCCAACACCCTTCCTCTCCCTTTATACGTCGCCAAAACAACAACAACCCTCAGATCTCGCTATACATCCCTTGTCCCACCTGGGCCACTTGCCTGTCCACACCTCCATCCTTTGGATCTCTCCTCCTGCCCTGGATGGCCCAGCAGCTTGCCAAACTATAGTTCACAGTGCCACCTGCCTGTGGCCAAGTGAACTGCAGCATGATGACAACCTTATGATTTTATATACCGTCTTGTTGTTGGGATCCATCTGGCTTGAGAGACAATGGAGTGCAGCTCTGGGGGTTAAGTCACCCCACTGTGTTAGCAGCACCAAAGTGACTGCCCCTGGGCTGCCCAGACAATAAGACTCCCTTCTTGGCCTCACTGATCTGCCCCAAAGGAAAGCAGAGCAATACGTTTGGCACCTGCTTGGCTGGAGTTGCTGGAAGGAGGCGTACAAGGCACCATCCAACCATCTTAGGGACTCCACTCTGGATTTCTGTAGGCCTTACTTAGCCTTTTTTGCTCCCAAATATATCCCACAAAGCAGTGGGAGGTTTAGGATGAGAGTTTTCCTTCTTCCTAGATGGGCTAACTTCCCAGTTTGATGAGCCCCATCTGCCCCTCACTTCCCATTACAGCAAGTGCAGAAATCACCTTCCAGACCATTGGACCCACTATTGATCTCATCCACTAAATACGCCAGAGCCTGTCTTCGCATGCAGGGGAAGCCCCACCTCAACAAGGGCTTGAGACCCATTGGCTACCCTCACCTGGTTTAGCCAGTCAGTCAAAGCCGTTTCCTGGGCTGTGGCTGCTGTCACATGCTGACAGCCTCTAGGAGCCAGAAGGGACAGCTGAGTGCAGGGTGAGGACCAATATACAATATTTCTAATATACAATATTAGAAATATATATATTTAAGCACACAGCTGGCTCCTTATTGAAAAGCTCTTGTGGCGAGGTTCAAGTAGGACGGTCACTTATCCATACTATCCCTGAAACAAAATATACCGCCAAAAAGACGAGACAGTTTTGCATAAAAATTGCATGAGCTAATTTATACGCATTGAATCATTTGGCAATCATTACTGCCATTTCAATTGAAATTCAATAGTGGGAAGGACTCCATAGTGGGAAGGACTATGGCCAGCTTTGTGGCTGCTCAGTTTGCTTTCCTGGTGCTAACTGTTGATGAGCAATTCAAGGGAGGTTAGCCGGGTCAGGTATTGGCTCCCAAGGTCCCAAGGCCTCGCTGACCTGACTTTCCATTGGGAAAGCGTCACAGAACAACTCGCAAAGCAAAACAAATTCAGTATTATTGAATGCACTATTATTGTGACTGGAGTGTGTTGCTGCAGCATACAGCTGCAACAGAATAGGTGTCTGGAGGGGGCCCAAGGAATTCAACCCCACCAAACTTAAAACACCCATTGATATGAATGGACACTTACTGGTCATCTCCAACTTTCTTCACCCATGCCATGTCCCTCTCCGACTGACTCGTTGCAAGGTCCTAGGAAACATTAAGACAATCCCTGTTATAATAGGGTGGGAGAGCAGAAAGAAGCAAGTGCAACCTCATACTTCCATAATAATAATCCAAACAGAGGGGCCCCTTGACTGGGAGATGCGTTCTGCAACTGGAATATATTAAGCAAAGTGTATTTATTTGTTTAAAGTCATCTTAATCTGGCCTGTTCATCATAAGGCCCCAAAAAGCGTCTCACAATAATAATGCAAAGACAAAACTGACTTAGATTAAATAATTGCACTATAAAGGTAAAGGTACCCCTGCCCGTACGGGCCAGTCTTGACAGACTCTAGGGTTGTGCGCTCATCTCACTCTAGAGGCCGGGAGCCAGCGCTGTCCGCAGACACTTCCGGGTCACATGGCCAGTGTGACATCGCTGCTCTGGCGAGCCTGCACCAGCGCAGCACACGGAACGCCGTTTACCTTCCCGCTATAAAGCGGTACCTATTTATCTACTTGCACTTTTTAAGGGTGCTTTCGAACTGCTAGGTGGGCAGGAGCTGGGACCGAAAGACAGGAGCTCACCCCGTTGCGGGGATTCGAACCGCCGACCTTCTGATTGGCAAGTCCTAGGCACTGTGGTTTTACCCACAGCGCCACCCGCGTCCTAATTGCACTATAGGAAGTGTATAAGGGCAAGCAGAGCCAGAGTGTGGGTTTTCAGACTACACGAGCCAGTAGCCCAGTTAAATCATTCAGTAGCCCAGGGTTTCACAAAGCTGTTTTTGGACTACAACTCCCATCATCCTTAGCTTGGTGATCAGGGCTGATGGGAATTGTAGTCCGAAAATGGCTGGAGACCCCCGTTTGGGAAACCCTAGGTTACTGCATAATTTAACTGTCAGTAATCTTCTTCAGATTTTTTAAATCTAAATTTGTCCTTGGCCAGGGTGAAGCTATGGGCTTTCTGAATCCATACTCAGTCTGACTCCCCTCATATTACATACAGTGTTGGTTTCATCTCCCTTTCTCAACAATTTGCCTTGTTCTTTTCACAGCACACCACAGAAAGGTAGCTTGTGGCTACCTTGAGAAAATTGCAAAGCCTACTAAACGGAAACAGCTGTACTTTTACCAGTCCACTTGTCTCGAATGAGTACTGTGCAATCAATCCAGAAACCGTATATTATTTTAGCAACAGCGATAATTTTTATTAAATTTAACAACATCCTGCTTTCATGTTGACACACATATCTGTGCGAGTGGCAATATAAAACTGTCACTGATCTGTATTTCTGGACTCTGTAAAATGAAAGTCTATCTCTATTCCTATATAGATCATTGTTGTTATTGTTGTTTTGTAGTCAGGGCAACTGTTTTCATTCTTGAAACCCAAACCCTGCATTCTCAGCAATATGTACAAAATATACACCATATACTATGTTGCTGTGAACTGATCTTTATCACAAGCTAGCTGCATATTAACTGAAAGGTGTTAAGGTAAGCTTCCAATGTCACAGGTCTTGCAGCCCATGACAAAACCACACCAATGCTATGGACTGAGTCATCTGGTCTTGACGTTCCCACAGCACCCTGGAATCTCTGGTCCTATGAGGGCTTGAAAATTTCCCACAGAGATTTCACCCCTCACAAAGCCACCATCTCTGAGATTTTCCAGGAGCCCCAAACATCCAAGTTCAATCCAAAATATGTTTGGAAGCTGTGTACAGATGACACACTTAAAACATATTTCTCCCTAAAGAACCCCAGGAACTGTAGTTGATCCCTCAGAGCGACCATTGCCAGCATCCTTAATGCACTTCAGTTCCCAGGAGTCACTGAGGAGCGGAGGGAAATGTGCTTTAAACGTACGGTCTGTACACAAGCCTAGGCCTGTAGTATACATGCTCCCGAAGATTGTCTGTTAGGAATTACGAAGTTGACCGGAAAATTCGGTGAATGGTCACAAAAATCAGACAGCGAAAAATATTCGAACATACATGCCTCACAGGCCTTCAAAGTAGGCCCCCTCTGATACAATACACCATTGACAACGTTTGTAGAACTGTTGGAAACTTCTGGAGAAGTCCTCTTTTCGTACTGCTTTCAGTTCCCTCGTCACAGCAGCTTGGACGTGTGAAATGTTGGAAAATCTGTGCCCTTTCAGTGTAGATTTCAGTTTCGGAAAAAGAAAGAAATCTGGTGGGGCCAGAATGGGAGAATATGGAGGGTGGGACAGCTCAGTAACGATTTTACGTGGAATATGCAATTCTTCCGCCACCATCCAGAGGACAAACGCCGATTCCACAACAATAACTCACGAACTCTGTCAACATTTGCCGCCGTTCTGCTCGTCGACGGTCTGCCAGAACGAGTGTCATCTTCGACGGTTTGCCGTCCTTCACAGAAACGCTTAAACCATTCACACACTGTCTTTCGAGTTACAGCTTCATCTCCATACACAACTGTGAGCGCTTCATGGGTTTCCGATGCCGATTATATGTTCGAATATTTCTCACTGTCCGATTTCCAGGACCGTTCGCCGAACTTTACGGTCACACCTTGCATATATTTCAAAATAGATTTTCGTTCCTCAGTTTGCCACAGTCTCCCATGTAAATAAGCAGCTCCGGAGCCGCGGAAGAAGAAGAGTTGGGATTTGATATCCCGCTTTATTGCTACCCGAAGGAGTCTCAAAGCGGCTAACATTCTCCTTTCCCTTCCTCCTCCACAACAAACACTCTGTGAGGTGAGTGGGGCTGAGAGACTTCAGAGAAGTGTGACTGGCCCAAGGTCACCCAGCAGCTGCATGTGGAGGAGCAGGGAATCGAACCCGGTTCACCAGATTATGAGTCTACCACTCTTAACCACTACACCACACTGGCGGAGACCATTCCAGAATTTGCACCCTTTATATCCCCACCGCATCGCATTCTCCCAACCGGCTTTAAATTTACCTGAGCCCGTGTCTCTTGCAGCTGCTTCACCTCCGCCTGCAGTCTTTCACACTCGGCCTTCAGCTGCTCTTCCCGGTGTTGTGAATTCTGGACTTCCTGCCTCGTCTCCTCCAGCTCCACTTCCAGCCTCTGCACCTCCAGCCCCTCCACCTGTTCAAGGCCCCTGGGGCTCTGCCAGTTCATCGAACAATCCAGCACTAGGAAACACGAGAGGCAGGCAAGAGTTGGGTGGGTGATGTGGGAGGAAATAAGTTAACAGGGAAAGGGGTGAGCAGGCTTCTAGGGCGAAGCTACTGCTGTTTGGAAAGTTCTCAACGCAAGTAATAAGTAAAAACCCTATTATAGTGCGTGTACCCTGCTACTCTCTCGTACCTGCCTCTTCAGAAGCCCAGCTGAGCGGCCCCATCAAATGAACAGAAG